>NC_091123.1:91092253-91751003 GCF_040183065.1 Periplaneta americana
AGTTTCCCTTTCACTTTATGGAAGTGCATTTTCACCATTATACCTACATGTGGCACAAAATAATGTACAAGAACAGAAACAATTTTTGTACTCGTGATTCGAACTCTCAACCATTAATGACACAAATTGCGCTTTTTTTAATTCGCGAACAACTTCCTTACGACATTTACAACAATATCCCTTGCTTTTTGACGAGAGCATGAGAATTTTTTTTGTGAACAGTTCTCAAACGATTTTCAACGTACAAGTGATCGAACTGAAACTATTATTGTACTTGATAGTGTGAAAAGAAAACGTACTCACTGTCAGGTTTAAGAAGTTTTTAAGTTTTTCGGAAGTCGAAACAGATTAAAGTGCTAATTTATGTTTTCGAGACTTCAAATGATCTGCAATAATTGATCATCTGCTATGATCAACAGAAAACATTGTATTACCACAGTCTAGTATATACAGTCATGAAGCTCAATATGTAGGGAATGTGCATTCATAGATAGTTGCTAACCACTAGGATCGCTACTACCGCCTCATCACAGACAATGTGAAATAAGAGTACCGGCACAGTCTATTGTTCCTAGTACCCTCTACAACTCAAGCTTCGTGACTGTATATACTAGACTGTGGTATTACACTTTAAACACACAAATGTTTCACTGTCGTCCTTGTATCTCTTATGTACGGAAATTCACTTTGTAGTTTATCATTGAACTTGCATTACTTTCTTCAGGTTTAGGAGCCATTACAAAAGTAAAAAACACAGCCTTATTTCACTTGCCACACCATAAAACCGAACGTCTTAACACTTCAACAACCGCCAAGCATCTGTTGTTATAAACTTAGAGTTCCATCAAATTCATCATCATCATCATCATCATCATCATCATCATCATCCAATTCAAGCACTAGACATAGTGGTCTGTTGCGATTTCAATGGTCTCATGCCATCTTTATAATTGTCTTCCAACAGATCGTTGTCCAGAAGGGCGGTAAAATAGAACTGCCTTTGGAGTAATAATGCATCTCAAATAGCCTCTCCTATCCAATTCCCATCCTCATATGCTCATGGCACAACCTGCTTTAACTAACGAGGCTCTGCAGACTGAGTTACAGTGGTATACCTGTTCCAGCGACATGGAGGAAATGCCTATCCAGAGGCCATATAAGGTGGCAGTCCCATCACTGGACTTACCTGGCGAGTCTTGTAAACTATTCTGGGGAAATTCAATTACAGTGAAATCTCAAATGGTAGATAGCCAGATGAATAAAACTGAAAACATGGGTGTGTTACAGACAACAAAAAAGAATTCGTTAAAGAAAAAAGGTTTAATGAATTTCCATAAAATTCAAAATGAAGTAACTCCTAGCTGGTTGCAGTTTGCCTACAACGCAGCAATCAATTTTAAGATTTTATATTACAATGAACTCGTTTATGAAATGCTTCTGAATCTTTTATTGTTTCGATATACAGTAATAGATAAAATGGAAATGCATAAATGCATGCATTTTTTTAACATCCCATTGCATTAACCCTTCGTTACTCGCGTTAAATTTCGTAACGCCAGTACTCACCTGGATTACAATGGTAATCCACATTTGTTTTTGTTTGCAGACATGGTTTAAACATTGCAATTAGATTTAAATGTTAAGAAATATATTGTTTTCAGTTATTACAGTAATGAGAATGGATATGTTGCGCATAACGGAACGTATTAAATATAAATATTAATAATGAAACGTATTATAGTACACAAATTGCATTCAAGTGACATGTTTACATAATGTTTCCACACTGGACGTGTCTATGAGTCATAATTTATTGTTGCACCATAGTTATGAGTTAGTTCACTATCATCATAATTATGTAGGTTATCTAGAATTGTTGCTCATTCGCTGTTTGAAGGTCACCCGATCTCTTGATGTAAACTCTCCCACAGGAAACGCAAGTTCACTACTGCTGACCTTTGTTACGTCATATTTGATAACTAAATACCTCACTCAGGGGTGTAGCAATGAAAAAATTCAGGGATGTAACAATCATTCACACTTAACATATAATATTTTACAGATGTTTTTGCAGTTCAGATTTAACGCACATGATAGCCTAATCTACATCTGATTCAATTATCTAAGTAGGCCTACGCATTTCTTCCATACAGTTCAAACAAATTACATGTTTAGTAAGTCAAAGAAAATAGAGGCCAGCGTCGTGAATTTCTGCTTACATCATAGGCTGAGCATAACTGTTCCAGGACATTCACAGCACATTTAGTTCTATTATAAAATGATATTATTTCATGTTTCTAGCTGCCTCCCGTTTCCTCATCCATTGCCTTATCATAATGCATGGTTGATATTGCTAACAGTGTTTTTTTTCTTTGGTACATACGAAATAATTGTGCAGCGTTCATTGAATCCAAACAATGTACTGTTAACTTGCCTGTCTTAGTAGTTGTGAAATGAGGAGGGATTTCTCTTTTGTTTTCTGTCTATGTTCCTACAAGTGTAATTTTGTCATTTTCTAGAAGATCTAAACACAGAGGTATGCTCATGAAACAGTTATCGGTGGTCACATTTCTTCCTGTTCCTTTGATGGGATGAACCAGCCTCTTCACCACTGCATGTGCACTGTTACTTCGGTGAAATGGACAGTCTGGTTGAATACCAGCATAAATTTCCAAGTTATGAGTGTAATATGTTTTCACATCCACCTTAGCAAAAAATTTTGATCCAACATTTTGTTGGTTTAGTAGGTATATACTCTTCATGGGACATCGTCCTCTGAATGCAACCAACTGCTCGTCTATAGTTACATATTCGCTTGGACTACAGCACTTTTGTGAGTTCTGAACAAATAACTCTAATACTTCACGTATAGCAGCCAATTCATAAATTTCTTTCCTTTCCTTTTGTCATAAATGTTATCAAAGAGTAGACATCGTAACAAAAATTAGAATCTATTGTAGGTCATTGTCAGGTAAATTGACTCTATTCCTGTGCTATTTTTATCCCATAGTTCTCTCACGTTCAGTCTTCCCGATTTCAAGGCGTCAGCAAAATACAAAATACCCAAGAGTGCCTCAATTTCTACGTCATTTGTTAATTTGCAATCTCTGTCACGTCCGTAATTACGCTTCACTTTTTCAATACAAATATCAGTACCCTTACAATTACATTGTTTATTATCTGATCAATAAAGCAGTCAAAACTCTCTGTGTGGGTCCGCGCAATTCTTGCAGCCCTTTTAGGGCTCGATAAATGAATCACTATATTTTGTGCTCGTCTTCTCCCTCGTTGAGCTACTGGTTCTTCCTGCGAAATTGTAGTCTTTTTTCTATCCGTATAGCAGTTTCCATCATTTATAGACATTAGTCTTTCATCATCATCACCACCACCATGATCATCATCATCATCATCATCATCATCATTGTCTTGTTCTGAATTAGAATCGTGAACTTCATTCTAAAGATCTCCCCTGTTGCTTTCATCATCACTTTCATTTCCAATGCCATCATCCATATCTTCATCCAGCCATTTGCAAATGTTGTTTGTAGTTTCCGTACCCATTGGAGCAAACTGCGAAGAGGATGGAACGATGTCACACATTTTTTCATAAACTTACTGCATTGCATCACTTATAACCATATTAAAAACTATTTCACTTACCTGAACAAAAAACTGACGTCAGTACTCGCGTGGATTACAATGGTAATCCACTCGGAAAAATTGTGCATCACTTTATAAAACTTCGTATAACTTTCCAAAGGGTTGCGACAAATACGTCTAAACACCAGTAATGCCTCACTTAGACTGTGACGAGAAATTGCATTGACGCTCAACTACGCAGTGCTGCAGGCAGTGACGTAATAGAGGATTAAATATCAGTGGATTACTATTGTAATCCACGCGAGTACTGAAGGGTTAACTAAAAATTGATATTTTCAATTCTGATCAAATCTGATACATTAAGCACTTGTGGGACTCTGGGACAGATACCTGTAATCCGGTACTGCAACAGAAAATCCAGCATGTAAAACAATTCTATGTTTTTTTAGAAGATAAGCTAAGAGAGGAGTAATAATATTGATCACCTCCATTGACCTGAATACTTACATGATGACTGTAACAGTATATGTAGTATCCAGGAATGCTCAGGGAGTTTTCAGGTCAGTGGTGTCTCCTGGAGACATAAAATAGTAGGTTTCTCATGACAGATCATATGTTGCAGTTCTGCATATCTGCTCTGTATACCATTCACATTCCATTGTATATCAGTGAACACAAGAAGCTAATTCATGCTGGCTTCACTAGGGACTTCTTCTTTTTTTCTTTATGGCCAATTTGCATCTTAGACTACATAGTCTTCATCTGTAGTGATTCACTTGGTGTTTGTCACTTTCTTGAGTGGGACCATAGTCGAAACAGAGATATCAATTATTTCCTCTGAGCAACAAGTGCAATGTCACGACTTTCTATCAGGCCTACAATCTGTCTGTAACTTCATAGCACTTCTTTTTCGTTATGTCAACCCTGATAATAAGGCCACAGTTGTCGTCTACAGTCAGAGTGGTAATGTCTACTTATCTACGGGTTGAGGTCTCAATTTGCTGCCAAAGTATACTTGCAAAAGGTGGCATTAGCAGAAAGGCATCAGTGCCTTGTGCAATACTAATACATATGATTTTTCAGTCTCTTTCTTTTTTTTTATCAGAATAACACATACCTCAAAGAAAATAGTATTCAGTTAGATTCTTAAGTTCTGTCTTTCTGCTGCAGACTCTTTCGAGTTCAAGGCATGATCCCAGGCACAATTCACACAATGCTCAGCATTGGGACATGGAATTCCTGTGTAACCTTTGCCGCACTTTGCACATGTCATATTATTACTGAAACATTTCTGTGTATAGCAGAACCATTGGCACCTAAAGCACTGCATTGGTTTTGGCACATAAGCACGCACAGGGCCACACTTGTAGACGACCATTATATGCTCTGGTAAGAAAGACAATTCAAAGGTCAAGAATACTGAGCAGAAAGAAACACTTTCCCTAACAAGAGGTAAGCCTTGGACACAGATTGATCACCCAGCTCTAGCTGTTATTTCATCACATACACCATCAAGAGCATACATACATACCATTCCTTGTGTGGTGTTCAGCGAGGAGTGCCTTTCATTTAATGGTGTATAATTGCAGCATCTCATTTTGTTTAAGAGACAAAGTTTCGACTAGAATACTGCCATTGCATAGACAAGTTGCATTCTTGACTTTACCCATGAGTCTGTCAAATGCATATCTCAACTAAAATGAGCTGATATTTTTCATTACTTCTTCAGTCCCATCTAAAGTTATACTAAAATAAGTAAAATAGCTATGAAGTACCATCTTTATTTTAACTTTTTCACTGTACAGATGCATTGTATCATTTTGTCTTTGTAGAACCAATAGTCGCTTTTTTTGTTGTTGCTGTTGCTGTTAAGGAGAAAATTGAGAGCAGGGGAGTATTAGTAAATTGCCCCTCTCTACAGAACAGTTGCTGTCAGCCTGCCGCCAGGTGGGCAGAAGAAAAAGACACCTAAAAAATACTTCACACTGTGCCAGCCATGAGGACACACCCAGGACCTGATCCCAAGCAACCCACCAAACTGGCTATTACACATCTAAGTCCTACACCAGAGATGAGCCGTAAATTTATGCACCTTCCATTTCCACAGTAATAACTGTCCATGATGCTCCACTCTATGTCAAATAATCCTAAGACTACTCAGCTTCAGGGGACTTGTAGTTGATGAGTCCCGTTTGTCAGCAGTAACATATCGAAGCAACATATCTGTCCCAGCTGGCGGGATCAGCCATAGTTGTGCCTATACCACTTCACGCACTGCACCTGGACTTGCAAAGAAGGGACAGTAAGAAGGGTCCACTATAGCTTTGATACTATTGAGCCACACAAGTCGGAAGCCATGCCCAAAACTGTGGGTCAAAACCACAGAGATGGAAAAAAATCCCATTGGTGAGTTGGGAGTTATCCTAAAAACCTTACCACAATAAATATAAATAGGTAACTGAAGAGGAAGGAGGGAAAAAATATAGCATACACAGGAATTCCTAGCAATCCCATCAAAAGCAAAATGTGGCCAAAACAAACAGCAAGGATGAAAAGGCAATAAATGATAATGATTGTGATGTGGTGGGTGTTCAACATACTGTGGCAAGTATCGAGAAACAAAGGGATGAAAAAAGATGAGAGAATGAAAAATTGACGGCTATAAGATGGCAAATGAAAGAGAAGAAAAGCACAAAAGCCACTACCACTGAATCCCCTGGTCACAAACTTGCTGAAGCCCACTGCAACAAGTGTATATGGGTTAAGGGATATGATGGTAATCAGGATAATGAGGAACCTGATAAGACTGCTAAAATGGCCTCTTGAATAAATTTTCTGGAGGCCAGAATCTTCAATTCCTATCTTCTTGACAACAAACAATATAAGCTGTTAACAAAGAAAGGCTGCTATACAGACACCTTCACCAAAGACAGCTAGATAGGCCTAATGCCCACATTTATCATGTAAAATTTTATGGCTAATTGTAGGGATCTTAATTGGTCATTGCACCTTATGAACCACACTAATTTCAAGCACAAAATCTGTCCAGACTCTAGGATGACTTGAGAGACAACTGAAACTTCGGTTTCCTGCTGCACATAACACTAATGTCTGATTTGCATTACTTCATGATCAAATGAAACTTAGAGATGAAACAACTTTACAAATATACACGCAGCACAAATTAAGTGTATGTATAGTAGTAGTAGTAATAACAATAATAATAATAATAATAATAATAATAATAATAATAATAATAATAATATTTATAATTATTATTCGTATATATCACGATTTATACATGACATTTTCGCAATTCCACTCAAGAAACAAAACATTCTGCATAAAATTATCCGTTACATTCTCAACAGTTGTGACTATATCCAGCAGAGATCTCTTGAAATTCATATCACAGTGCTGTCAATATCGGGAAAGATAAATAAGCGAGTTTTCATAGGGTCGAGGATCAGTGACGGGTTAAGTTTGGTTCGTTCAGGCTTTTGGTATGCCTTGCATGTATAATACACTCCCTTTAGTAGATAATGAGAGTGATATTCCTGAACCATATCAAAGAAAGGAAGCGTTTCTCTGGACCATAGTGAAGAAAGGAGTGCTTTCGTAAGCTATGATTACAAAAGATTTACTCTGGACCATAGCAAAGAAAGGAGTGTAACATCATGGTTGTACCAATGGAGTTCATCATTATTGAGTGTGAAAATGTATGGCAAAATCATTGGTTGATGTATGAAAGAAAGGAAGGTATTGGGGGCAGGTTGGGTGATTTATAGCTTCTGCAGTGATCACATCACGTCTCTAGAGTGGTTTACTACAATTTAGAGGTTATTTTCAATGATTTAATTTTTTTTCTCTTGCGTGTAGTGAGGCAAAGTATCAGTGCTTCATCTGAGAGAAATCCAATGCACATTTACACAAAACAGAAGCAATGAAAGTAGTAAATATGTATCCAACTTCTTTTGAAACGATTTCAATAGTACCAATATTCATATCAATCAAACATTACATTAGAATTTAATAAAATGATTTATTCATTACACTGCAATAGTACAGAGCTGATCAATTATAATTAGAAATATTAATATCGTACTATTAATGCTAAAAGAGCCTTCCACGTTTTTTTAGTCACATTTATTACCAGGCAGTACATCTCACTTGACGATATGTGTATCAGAGGATGAACAATTTGTTTGTATGCATCTGAAGTCTGACTAGTGTAATATGTAGCTATCGGTGATGTATACAATGGAGGGAGAAAGGAACTGGCCACCCTATCCCATTATCTCTTGGTCCAGTTGCCTCATAAGTGGTGTCTTCTTGGTATTACTTGTGAGGTTCAGATATTTTCAGACAGTTGACAAACAACAATCTTCAAATATATAACTTAAAACCAATATTTAGTAGGGACAGCAATTTTACTGTCTCCTTGCTCTCATACTACTACATAAAACTGTATGATGTTAAATACTTAGATAGGCCCCTACTGTATTTTGTTTCTGTGACAAATGCTACAATAGTCATATCTAATCCCCATTTCAAATGTAAAGCAGTTTGGTAGTCAGAATGCTATAGTTCTGTGCAGCATTTCGATCATACAAACATAATGCCAGAACTTAAATTTTGAAATCAAACACCCTACTCTGCATTAAGATAATTTTCGAAAATACTTAAAAATATCTTTATGTTTAGCTCCAAAACTTTCAATTTTAGTTGCTGTTAAATATTTCTACGTATTTCATTTACAGACTTCTTTTAATAAATGTATTCCTTTTCTGAAAATATGAAGTAGGCCTTAACTCATTTTGTGTGTGTGTGTGTGTGTACACATGCGTGACTTCGTTTTATGTGTTGACTGTACTTACTTACAAACGGCTTTTAAGAAACCCGCAGGTTCATTGCTGCCCTCACATAAGCCCGCCATCAGTCCCTATCCTGTGCAAGATTAACCCAATCTCTATCATCATCACCCACCTCCCTCAAATCGATTTTAATATTATCCTCCCATCTATGTCTCGGCCTCCCCAAAGGTCTTTTTCCCTTCAGCCTCCCAACTAACACTCTATATGCATTTCTGGATTCGCCCATATATGCTACATGCCCTGCCCATCTCAGGCATTTGGATTTAATGTTCCTAATTATGTCAGGTGAAGAATATAATGCATGCAGTTCTACATTGTGTAACTGTGTTGACTATAATCTATAATACATGTAAAATATTTACTTTTTATAAGCTCCTCAACCGTATTTAAATTTCTCATAATTTTACTGATATATGTGTGGGTGGGAGATACTGGAAGGACACAGTATGACAAAACCCAAAGGAGAGAAGAAAAGAAGCTTAAGTATTGGAACGTGGAAAGTGATGAATCTTCTGCAAGCAGGCAAGTTGTAAAACTTGAAGAAATGAGAAGAAACGGAGTGAATATGATGGGAATATTAGAAGTGAGGTGGAAAAATAGTGGCAAGTTGGTAAGTGATGAATTTAGAATGCAAAGGAAGTTATGTTGTAGGTATATTACAAGGACCACGTGTGAAAGATAAAGTTCTATCAGTGCGAAAGTAGATGACTGGATGAAAATGATGAGACTACTAGGGAAGAAAATATACATAGTTAGTAGTAGTATAAATTTAATGTCACACAGTGGATTAGCAGACGAGGGAGTGAAAGAAAGCTATAACAAGATAGAAGAGATAGTTGAGAAGGAGAAGAAGGAACCATGTGTAATTCTAATGGGCAACTGAAATGCAATAGTAGGAGAAGGTCAAGATGACAGACGAAAACTTTTGGTAAATTTCTGTAAAAGGAATACAATGATTCTTGGAAATATATTTTTTCAAAGCATACAAGAAAAATATTCACATGGACATGCCGAAGAGGCAAATGAAGATATCAGATCGATTAGCTACTGGTACAGGAAAGATTTCAAAATTGCTTAAAAATGCAAAGATTTTACCAAGAGTGGAGACCAACTCAGATCGTGTCCTATTGAGAGGCAAAGTAGATATTCGTCTGAAGAAGATAAGAGGAAGGCAGGTGACAAAGAAATTGGACATGGAGAAACTGAAGAACGAAGAGGAATTTAAAGCAAATTTTCAAGAGAAAGCTGTTAAATTAGAATCTACACCTGAAAATAGTAATCAGTACGTTACTGGACTCATCTCAAAAGCTATATACAGACAACAGCAAAAGAAACAGTAGGATGCAAAGAAGGTGTGAGTATTAAGAAACCTTGAGTCAAAAGGAAAATGTTGGAGAAGATGATGGAAAGGGGAAAATGGAAAAACATCCACATAAAGAAAGTAGAAGAAACTACAGGAAACTAAACAACGAACTAAGAAGAGAAACTGATAAGGCGAAGAAAAATTGGTTGCAACAGAAATGTAAAGAAATAGAACATCTAGAGAGAAAATGAAGATACAATTTAACGTAAAATGTTTGGACTTTACAAATAAGAACAGGATATCAATGTGGTTGATAGAAGACGAAATCGGAAATGAAGTAACAGACAAACAAGAAATAATTACTGGACAGATGGACAAAATATAGAAGAGCTATATGAGACAGAGAATCGTCCGGATGACTAGCTATAGAAGAAAGAGCTGAAGAAGACGAAAAAGAACCTTCTATTCTAAGAGAAGACGTTGAGCTAGCATTAAGGAAAATGAAGAAAGGAAAAGCAATAGGAGTTGATAGAATATCCATGGAAACAGTGAAATGCTTGGATGAAGACAAGAAGGAAATTTTATCATTATACAACGAAAGGCCTGAAGATTTCATGGAAACTGTGTTGCTGTCAGTACAGAAGAAAAATAATGCCAATAAATGTAATCAATTCAGAACTATCGTTCTGATATCACACTCTGCAAAGATTCCTTGCAAATACTGCGTCGACATTTAGAATGGAAGGAGAGTTGGAAGAACAATTTAGCTTCAGAAAGGGAAAAGGTACGAGAGATGTAATTGGACTACTGTGAGCAATTGACAAACGATGCCTAAAGAAAAATAAAGAAATGTATGTAGTATTTGTAGACTTCGAAAAACCTTTCGACAGAGTGGATTGGAATAAACTTATGAGGATGCTGAAGAAAAATGGTGTGGATTGAAAACAAGTCGAAGTCTGAATAGCAGAAGAAATGTTAGAGGAAAGTGGAATAGGGAGAGGAATACAAGGATGCCCTTTATCACTTACTCTGTTCAACATCTACTTGGAGAATTTAGTGAAGAATTATTTTCAGAACATGAGAGGGGTGTTAATAGAGGAAGAAGAATAAAGAGGGTAAGATTTGCTGATGATATGGTATTGTTAGCAGAAGAGATGATATTAAGGGATATGTTACTGGAGCTAAATGACAGCTGTGAGCACTAAGTTACGGGATGCAAAAAAGACGAAGACCATGGTTAATGGAAGAAAAATAAAGAAGGTAAACAATCGAATTCGAAATGAGGCAGCAGAATAAGTGAACAGCTTTAAACATACAGGGCCGCATTCATAGACATTCTTAGCGCGGGCTTTCGGTGGATGATCAGCGAACTAACGTTTTTCGTATTCATAAACCAGTGTCAGCGATATGATATGAATCCTGTTTAACACGCTCGTAGCCCGGGCTAACAAAATGTCTATGAATAGCACCCTTAGGGTGTACTATAAGCAGTAACATGAGTTGCTGCCAAGAAGTCAAAAGGATGATAGCAATGGCAAAGGAAGCTTTTAATAGAAGAAGCAGCATCCTGCGGACCTCTGGAAAAAGAACTAAGGAAGAGACTAGAGAAGTGCTTTGTGTGGAGTGTGACATTGCATGAATCAGAAACATGGGCATTACGACGAAATGAAGAGAAACGACTGGAAGCAATTTAAATGTGGATATGGAGAAGAATGGAGCATGTGAAATGGGCAGACAGAATAAGAAATGAATAGAGTTACCATACATCCGTGTTTTCTATGTATAGTTTGTATTTTAAGACCTGTGTCCATATCGTACAAGTAAAAAAGTGACGAATTGTCCGCATTTTTTGGTTTGGGCTCAGAAAGGAGACTAATATTTAATAGCAATTACCAATGGTAATAGCTACTGTTTTGTAGTTTTTGTTTTAAAGATACATAAAAGATTAGGCTATAACACTGTAGTCATATATATCACAAAGCTCATTTCTAAGAGAAAATATAAATCTATTCCTCTGAGAGCTAAACAGAAACTGGAATATTGATAACACTGATCACTGAAGGTGAAACAAGAGAAGAGATTTCGAAGAAAATATTCTTAACTTAATTTATCACCACTGACAGCAATACATATCTCAAACTATGTAAGAAGAGTTTTAAGGGTACTGAGCAATTTTCCTAGGTTAAAGTAAGCTTAGGTTCAGGTTATCAATCACACTGGAGCAGTGTTAGGAAGTCGGCTGAGATTGTAAATTCACTAGTTTCTTTCCTTATAAGAAATTACATGTCATTACTTTTATTATAGGTACTGGCGTTATTTATAATAGCCTACAGCCTATTGAAATATCACGCATAGCAAATCGGTGTCAACTAACCCCATAAGCCATTGGCGTAGCTCAGTCGGCTGTGGCGCTTGCCTGGCGATCCTGAGTCGCGCTCGGGCGGGGTTCGATTCCCGCTTGGGCTGATTAGGCCTACCTGATTTTTTCCGAGGTTTTCTCCAACCTCAACGAGAAATGTCAGGTAATCTATGGAAAATTCTCGGCCTCATTTCGCCAAATAGCCTACCATCTCACTATCACCAACACCATCGACGCTAAATAAGTGAGTAGTTTATACAGTGTCGTTAAACCAACTAAAAAAATTAACCCCATTAATCTGAAATAACGGTGTAGCGTCTGGTTCCCCTCACTTACTCCCTACAGTATACGCATTCGACACCTCGTGAAGAATTTAGCTGAATCAGTATTTCAAATTTTCCCCATACAATGCGACTATATAATTATAATTGAATCGAAATCTGCATGTAATTTAGGACAATACAATCAGATTGAAGATTCACACTTCTGGGCGTATCATAGTAAAACAGGGCATAAAGCCAAAAGCATATGAGGTTAAGGTGTGCCTAGAAAGCACATGCATTGAAGTCATCAATTTCATCTGGTGGGATAACTTTTGAAAAATTCTAACAAAAAAAGAAAACTGTTACACTGTCTTAATCGCCTTCCGCCACAAAGTGGTTTTGTCTAATTTCATTTTTTTTTTTTTCATGTTTACAGCTTGCAGTACGATTTACGCAATTCCTGAATAAATATTGCTTTCACATAACATATTATTACTCCTTACGATTTTACAATCCTTTTGAGAGTTTCTTTTTGTTTTGCAGGTTACATTTGTATACATACCATTCTAACTTCTATCTAAATTAATGTGTTTTTATTTCTTTAACGTTACGTCTCTCTGAGGCCAGCCGGCACAATTAGTGACGTACATCACAATGGTGAATGGTCACGTCACAGCATAACCGAACGAAGCGCGATACGCGCTCTGAATTTCGTCTTATTTCGTTACTCCAAAGAGAACAAAATAACTGTTTATTCTGTAGATCCTGTTTAATGAAATGATTTGGAACATGAAACGTGTAGAAGAAATACACATATCATATTCTTATTTCTTTTAACACGGTTCATTTTCATTTAAAAAGTACCTACGCTAAGAAAGAAGCCTGAAGAACAATTACACATCTTTGTAAATTACTGCAATAATGTGATTTTATTATTCCTTGTCTCTATTGTAAACATTCCCTTTGCAGAAATATAATAAAGTTTTCATTCCACTTTTATATGCAAAAGAGAGCGATATATATATATATATATATTTATAAATAATATTATACTATAACATCTTAAAATAATTCCTAAAGAAAAGATTATCGATTCCACGCCTTTCCATTCTATAGTTCAAACACCGGAAAAGTTCTGTTATATCTTCAAAGGTGAATGACCGAAAGAATCATTTTCTTGTCACGGTACAGAGACCAAGTTTCTCATGCACATGACAGTACATTATTCCCATTAATTTAATGCGATATATCAAGAATATGTATTAATTTGGTACAAGTTGTGATTAAAAACAATAGGTGACAGCTGAATTTTTAAAAGGGGGGGAGGTAGTCTGTGCAGAGATAATTTTAGAAAAAATAAGGTGGCTGAAAGCAGCAAATATTTTTTGTGTGGTTGAATATAGTGCCTGATCTATGACATTCTTTACTGTGCAGTAATATAATAGAAGGAAGATTTTAGCATCAGTGTGCAATATTATTTCAAAATTTAAATAAAAATACAACTCTAAAAAGCTAAAAGCGCAAACTCCCCTCCAACATTAATTAACAAACATGGCGAGACGCGAGAGACGGCGTCTGTGCAAATTTATTTCAGATTGGACGACGTCTGATCAATTTTCTTCGTGGCTGACTCCTGTGAAAGGTCAAAAGCATAAAGCGTATTGCTTGCTATGCAAAAAAGTATTTGCTGTGAGTCACGGAGGATTGAACGATGTAAAGGCCCATTACAAAGGAAAAAGACATATTTGGCTACAACTTCAACATCAGGAAAGAGTTGCGGGCCAGTCAGAGGAGGGTCACGTAGAATCACAGACCAAAAGGATCTTATTCAATGAAGAGGTAAGTGTATCGGGTTGTTGCCAGCACTACGTGTACGTAATGTTTAGTATAGTTTGCTTCTTTCTTCCAAGTAAGTAGGACAACATAGGTTACCGGGCCAAATCTACAGTTGATGTCATAGGAATTTCCCAAATGATAGGGCATACGCCATTTTCATTTTTGATCCAAAATTGATATCGAGAAAGATGCAATAGTGGAGGGTACTCGTGCAATATTTTGGTAAGGCACATTAAGTTATTACATTGTACTGCTCCGTGTTTATGTTGTCGTTTCAGTGTATCTTGAATAAGTAACGGAATCGATGTGTATTGAAAATATTATTTAAATATGATTTTTTTTTTGGTGTGGGCTGTGATATATACAAGATACTGTCGAAACCATTTCCATTTCTGCTATCGTTAATACAGGCTCCTATTATTTCTGTCTTATTTAGTATTGGTTCTCAGAAATGCAAGTAATTATTAAAGCTGTGTTAGTGTAAACATATTGGGTACACATATTGGTTATAAAATTACTGGTCAATATTGCGTGAATTGTATTAAAGAAGAATATGTCTGAATATTCGAAAATAATACGTGATTAACCAGAATTACGAAATTGTTATTCATTCGTGTCATTAGTTGTTTTGATGTTTATCGTGGATGAGAGAGTGATCGGTGTAATTTTCATATGTATATTGAGAGATCTTTGGATGTGCCAACTCAGCTGTGTAACCTACTGTCGGATTTAGTGGAAAAAATTATTGAGGCGTGTTCGGTTTTTATTTTTAAATATGTCGGACATCGTATGTTTTTCGTACTTCAGTGCTGTGTGTAAAAATTATGGTTTTAAACTCTTAGTAAATTCATATTACAGTTGACTTCTGCCGGTATGACAGTAACCCCACTTTTGTAATGTGTCATTTCTAAGTTTACAGAACTTAGCATTACGTGAAGTCGACAGTGAAATACATACTGTACTATCTTCGGTTAAGAAAATTCTATAAAATGTACGAAACAAACTTGTGTTGCGTATTCATGGCTTTGTTCTAATATAGCTATAGGCTAGACTTAATAAACTGAAAATTCGATGTCAGATTTAAGTGACCTACTAGTAAAAATAGTGTAACATTTATTGTATGCAAGCTCTAGTCCTACTTGTATCTTATAATATTGTCATTACAATTATTACATTGCACTTGTGATGAACAACGAGCCCACAAAGAATTTTATGTCACTATTGGAACATTTTTGGATTGTTACGAAAGCCTGTGACAGCTGCTAAAGAAGTGAATACGCTCATTATTGAGTAAATGAGTTAACATAGTGAGTGTGTTAAATTATTTGAATTATGGTAGGCCTACGCCGGTTGTACAAAGTAACTTGACAACTTGTTATACGTTTATTTATGAGAAATGCTCTCTTCATTGAGCCTAATACTGAAACACAAAGAGGACTTGGTTATCAAACTGCGTAACTTGTAAACTAACTCTCACATAAGCCTTGGCAATTATATGCACACTATTCAGAGCTGATTGATTTAGATCATATTTAACAACCTCAAATAAGCTTAGGAAATTGTATGCACACTATTCAGTGCTGATTGATTTATATCATATTTAACATTACTTCAAGTAGGCCTAATATCATTGTCAGTTACAGTAGCTTACAATGGTTAGACGTATAGTTATTTCGAGCTGAATTTTCCATTAATGATAGGGTAATTTGCTAGGAGATGTCGTTGCATATAGACCAATTTTACACCTGACCTTAGTGTATACAACGTATACTAAAACACTAACCTAACCTAACCTAACATAACCTGTAACAGATTAAGGAAAAGGTTAGGTTAGGTTAGTGGTTTAGTATATCTTGCAAAGACAAATTTTAGGTTTAGTGTAAAAGTGGTTTATATGCAACGACGTCTCCTAGCAAATTACCCAAAGATTTTATGCTCAATTTTCGAAAGGTTGTAGAAAAAAATTCGGAAACATAATTTCGACCCAACCTTACATAGCCTATCACAACCTTAATTAACCATAACTAACCCAAGCAGTTGGTAGTTAAAGTCAGTCGGTGTCTATTCCAAATTCGGCGGAAGTCACTCAACGCTCGTTTCACCTCACATTATAACAGATTGCTCAGCCTTATAGGCTTTGACAGCAACAACTTTTATCAGTTTCACAATGCTGCCATCTAGCTACTGCATAGTAAGTCACATTACAACTCTCATTTGAATTGCATAGAGCAACTGTACTTTCATCTAACAGTCATTCTCAATCGACAGTGGCGATCCTGGTGGTTGTTCTCTTCCATATGTTACCGATTTTAACATGGGGTTGACCAATCTGTTATATATGTGATCAGGGGTTTAACTTAGTTATGCTTGGGTTAGGGTTAGTTAAGGTTAAAGTTAGAAAATCATGGAGTGGCCATCCTACAGAATTACCATAATTTTTTATGTTGGCTAAGGAGAAATGTAGACTATATACTTTAGGCCTATAGGTTGCATGAATACTTTCGTAATTCCATTAATTAATTCTGTGAGCCTTAGGTATTTCTCCAGAAAAGCTGCACCAAAGAAGTCACAATTCTATTTTGTTTCCTTGGTTTCTGTGAGGTGTGCGTGCGTGTGTCCAATGCCTAGACATTTGGCAATGGAGCCATTAATTAGTCTTCTTGCACTCCAATACTTTTGCACCAAGATATCTTCTTTCTCTACAGCTGCACGTGTTTTAAGATGTTCCATATTCACTTCTTCATTGGTGTTACATAACATACAGGAAGGTATATGGAATAATCCTATTCTGTGTAGATGGTTTTGATAAACAGTCACAGCCCGCCACTAATCTAAACAAAGCAACAACAGATTTGCTAGTGCTTGTGGAATTGCTTCAGGATTTCTTAATATTATTTCCCATAATTTGTCTTTAATTTTTTCCTATATTTCTTTTTTTTTTAGATCAAATGAAATTTGTTGTGGATCATTTGTTTTATAGAATGAAAAGAAAATGCCTGGCTTTATTTTTTATTATCATTGTACCTTTTTTTTTTTTTTTTTTTTACCAGGGCTTCTGCTATACTTAATTTCTATGTACTTACGTTACATTGTAAGGATCCATTGTATACCAATGATCTTTTTTAAATTTTATGGCCCAGTTATTGCTTGTATTGCAGTTTAAAACTTTCTGAAATTTATTTATTTTGTATAATAGAGTCTGTGAAGTGAAGAATCAGTGGAACAGAAAAATTCTCTCTGGCACCAGGACTTGAATCTGGGTTTCCAGCTTTATGTGCTGGCGCATTATCCAATAAACAACACCGGATTGAATCCCTCTCATTTTAAGTTCTACCTACTGTGTTCAATTCGGTATCGGGGCTTGAATCCGGTGTAGCTTAGTGGATAAAGTGCCAGCACATAAAGCTGGAAACCGGGTTCGAGTTCCATGCCGGAGAGAATTTTTCTCCGTTCTACCAATTCTTCACAGTATGGAAACGCAGAATTACTGCACTGAAACTCCGTATGTACTTCAGTTCATCATAGTAATAGAATCTGTAAAGCTATGTAGATAGCTATTATTCCTACATCAAAATTTGTTGAATATGGACAAATATTATGGTAATGATCAATCCATACCAGAGGGAAAAAGACCTTTGGGGAGGCCGAGACGTAGATGGGAGGATAATATTAAAATGGATTTGAGGGAGGTGGGATATGATAGAGACTGGATTAATCTTGCACAGGATAGGGACCTATGGCGGGCTTATGTGAGGGTGACAATGAACCTTCGGGTTCCTTGAAAGCCATTTGTAAGTATGTAAGTAAGTAATGATCAATCCATGCCAAACCAACCATTGCATAAAACCTTAATGTTACGGATCTGGTTCATTTTGTGTACATTTGTACCTTTACATAAGATTTTTAGGACTTTTATTTTCAAAAACTGTGGACCTATCTTTTTTGACATATTGAATTTTCAATATTGTCAAAAATGCTCAAAATTCACTGATCTCCATATAGGGCCTACTTAAACTACATTTACTACAAAACTGTGTTATCTGTACACTTGTGGAAAGTGTCAATTTGAAACTTATGAATAGGACTCAATTTTTTAGTGTCGAATTTTCAAGAAACGGAATTTTTAAATTAGATAAAGGAAGTTCCCATAAAAGTACATGTCTTCTAGATACTCAGTCCAAATTTGAAGGTGGTATCTCAGTAGTATCGTGCAAAATTTAAATTTTTTTTGTTGACAGTGACAATTTTTTATACCTGTTCAGTCATCTGTCACAAACAGGTTTGAACCTCGTGATACCAATAAGGCATCATTCATAAGGCAACTAAGCCAGGCGACAATGAGGTAGAGTGGCCAATTCCTTTCCCCCTCCATTGCATACATAGTTCTGACTAGTAACATATTACACTAATCAGACTTCAGATGTATACAAAGAAAAGTTCTTTGTCAGACATATTCTCAAGTAAGATGTACTTCCTGATAATAGATGTACAGCTGTCAAAAGAAAAAGTGGCCGCTCTCCTGGAACAAAGTTCCCTTCGGGTATCTTCGCTATAATTCGGAGACAGGCGATGTTACATGTTGTTGGACCACGTTGCCTGATATCTACAGTTATAATTGAAGTATTCTCTCTGTGATTCGATAGCGTAATGGTAGCGTTCAGGCCTCTTATTCATGAGGTCCTGCGTTCGACTACAACCTCGTGCTTTTTATGTTCTTTTTTGTTATGTTTTTGAGAGAGACAAACTATACATAATGGCTCCTTTCTCTTTTACGATTATTTTAGTAATTAACATCAGGTTCATTAATATATTATGCCATGACTTTATCATTATGATATTGTGTTTGCAAATGGAAAGAAAAAAGATTTTATTCTCAATAAAAATATCTTTCGTGGCATAAACAAAACAAATTTACTGGCGTCGGCCTTAAAACATTCAAACGATTAAGCGTTAAAAAAACAAAACAAAAAGCCACAATTCAATATTTAGTCTATCTTCCTCTTATCTCGATCATCTTGCAGTCGAGTGGGCATGGAATCGACTAGTCTTTGCAAATAGCGACTGTTCTTAGACACGATATTCCAGGCATTCTGAACATACCCACATACATAAGTGTTCTGTCCATGAGCAGGTCTTTCATTGCAAACCCAGCAATCTCCAATCATTCCTATTTTCTGCCTTCCTCTTAGTCTCCGCATATGATCCACATATCCTAATGTCTTCTATTATTCTTTTCAACCAGAGACCCAACCAATTCCTTTTTCTCTTTCTAATCAGTTTCAGCATCATTCTTTCTTCACTCACTTTTTCAAACACAATTTTATTTCTTATTCTGTCTGTCCACTTCACACGCACCGTTTTTCACCACATCCACATTTCAAATGCTTCAATTCGTTTCTCTTCATTTCGTCGTAATGTCCATGTTCCTTCCCCATACAGTGCCACACTCCACACAAAGCACTTCACTAGTCTCTTCCTTAGTTCTTTTTCCATAGGTCCGCAGAATATCCTTCTTCTTCTATTAAAAGCTTCCTTTGTTCATGTTTGCAGTTTTTCTTGGGAAGGATAGGCCTAAATGCGGTAACATCCCGTTGCTTTCCGCACACCACTATCTCTTTCGCATCTTATTAAATTCCAGGGGACCCAAGCATGGAGATGAGGAGAGTGGATTTGACTAATTGGGCCCTCCGGACTTCGCCGAAAGTCACGGCAAGGGTTAAATATTAATTCTATCAGGATGTTTGACCCGATCAGAGACCGGGAAATCTCAATTAGCCTTTGCCCCCCGCATCCTGGACTAGCTTCTACGAATCATCAGAAAATCTTAGAGTGTGATTGGGCCAATTTTTCCGAAAATGTTTCCACACTTTTGCCCTCGTAGCTCAGCGGACGAACGTCGAAATTTAGATGTCAACGTCTCAGGTTCAATTCCTCGTTACTCCTTTTCATTTTATTGTGGTTCAAGATAGTATAATGTAATAATACAAAAAGAAAAACTAATACCAGTATTATGCAACTGGATTTTTCCAAACCTAATATTAAATTTATGTTATTTATATCGCTAAAGAACGATTACAATATAAATAACTAGAATATTATTTATACATTATCACTAAAGAACGATAACAGAATATAAATGATAAATATCGGTTTGTTTAATTAATAAGATATTATATAATACTTATTTAATTATCTAAATAAAATAACCTATTTTACAAAGAAGATTGGTTATTTGTGTTATAATAATTACTTACATAAAATACAGATTATTTATATTGCGAAAGAACAATAACAATATAAATAACTTGAATATTATTTTATAATGCTAATGAAGGAAAACAGAATATAAATGATAACTTGAATATTATCTATATCGCTAAAGAACGACAACAATATAAAAAACGTGAATATTATTTATATCGGAATTTCACAGATTTATTACAGATATATTTAAGAAATTGTAGGAGAATAGTAATTAGTAACAGTGTCCTATTTATTCTTCTTGGAGCCAAATTTGTAACTTTTAAAAGTGTGGTTACTATGTTGAAGTGTATGTGTTGTAACGGATGCTTGATTTGTTATGTATGTGAGTCAGTTATGTGATGCTTGATGTCGTCGCAATGTCGTAATTATAGTTTGATTGTGTTTGTATGACTATTGTGTATTAATTTATGATGTATGGTACGGAAGGCTGCGTATTTGTGTTATAGAAGTGTTACGTATGTGTGTTGTTAATGTTTTTGTATGTTTCAAATTGATACCGGATATTTATTTTGCAATCGCAATGCCTAATTTACGGTTTGTTTATGTTTTGTTTATATCGCATAAGCTAATTTAATTTTCTTTTCTATTTCTCTTTATGCTTATCTTTTTTGTGTATGAAACTATAGCCCTAACATACATATGTAAAATAGGGCTAACCACCATTGGAGATACAATAATAAAAATTGTTGTTCATATCGTTATAAAATGATAACAGAATACAAATGATGACTTGAATTTTATTCATATCTCTAAAGAACGATAACAAAATATAAATAACGTGATATCCATAAAGAACGATAACTGAATATAAATGATAATTTGAATAGCATTTACATCGCTAAAGAACGATTAAAAAATAAAATGAAAACTTGAAGAAGGCCCGAACCCACAACCTTTGAATCACTAAACAAGCACTCTACCGCTGGCCTACACTTTCATAGTTCGGGAACTGCTTGTACAAGCACATGCATTGTGTAACATCGCCGCGACCCGAAGTGGACTTTGAAAATATTCGCTGTTCACGAGTGCGGCCACTTTTTTTTTTGACAGCTGTACAGCTGTAAAAAAATGGTGACCCCACTCATGAACAGCAAATATATTCTAAGTCCACTTTGGGTCATGGTGATGTTACACGTTGCATGCACTTGTAGAATCATACTTGAAGCAGTTTCGGAACTGGTGTTTAAGCAGGAGTCAGTCGATATCTGCGTCTCATAGAGCAGTGGTAGAGTGCTAGCTTAGTGATTCGAAGGTTGTGAGTTCGAGCCTTGTTCAAGTTGTTTTATTTTATCTTTCTTTAGCGATATAAATAATACTCAAGTTAGCATTTATATTCTGTTATCTTTCTTTAGCAATATAAATAATATTCGAGTTATCATCTATATTGTTATCGTTCTTTAGCGATATAAATAATAAAGTTATATAGGCCTATGTTCTGTTATCATTCTTTAGCGATATGAATAATATTCAAATTATCATTTATAAGTATTCTGTTGTCATTCTTGAGTGATATAAATAATATTCAAGTTTATATTTTGTTATTGTTCTTTAGTGATATAAATAATATAAATTTAATATTAGGTGTGGAACAGTACAGCTGAATAATACCAGTTTTCCTATATTATACTATCCTGTAATACAATAAAATGAAAAGGAGTGACGAGGATTTGAACCTGAGATGTTGATATCTAAATTCCGACATTCTTCCGACTAAACTATGGCACTTGGTACTTATGTAATGCAACGAATTTTCAGAAACACTACAATTTGACATTTGTTTAGATTATATTCTGAATATTTAATAATGACATAAAAAGGTTATGTTTATGATAATAATAGGAGTTGTAGTAGCAGGTGCAACAGCAGTAGCATCTTTTGTAACTATATCCAAAGCAATGATCAAGAAAGTATTATGTGGATACAGTTCAGTGCAGGTCTTTTGAAAACAAATTAACAGCTCTGAGGTCGAGGTTATGAACTATATTTTGTTTTATGTCTGCAAATATATAGTTATTAATAAGACTCTAACATGTATTTATAGTATTTATTTTCTAATTGAAAAATTTATTTTTTATGATAGTGAATGCTTTGCCATTATTTTAAGACCTAGGTAGAGGCTTAGACTCTTTGAGGAAACCACAACTCCATTTCTGTCTGCGGAGAAAGTGTAATATGGGCTGTAATTTGGCATCCGAGGCAGGTAGGCGTTTCCACTTTCCTGAAAGGACAGCTTGGAGATGGGTGCAAAATTATCAACGTTCAGCAATTTTTGGCTGAATAGCTGGGAGTGGTAAAAGGAAAATTTCAACATCACAACAGGATGTCAGATTAGTGGCAGAGGTTGACAGCAATATCTTTCATATTGCTGTTACTTTGAAGGCAGTTGTTAGTTTCCCTGGCCATAACCAGACATCGTTTAAGAGCTGCCATTCCTGGGGAAGTTCATGGGTTAAGAGCATTTAGTCTTTGCAGTAAAAAATGGTGATCGGGATTGTAAATGGGTAATCTTTTTGATGAAATCATCTCTTCTACTACAAAGGAAGACCACTCTTTTATATCGTCCTCCTGGAATGTGATTCGACCAGAGAGATGCTGCCATTCATGCCTGCAAGTATTAGTGTCTGTGTCATGTTGGGGATGGATTTCTCGTCGTGGAGTGGTCACAATCCATCGCATTCGAGGGAAACTGAACTAGCAGAAATATTAATGGTTGCTGGAGCACTATATGGTTTTTTATGCTAGGTTGTTATATCCTATTGGAATTCTTCAATTTCAGCAGGATAATCATCCAGTCCACACATCTCAATTGATTCGAGACTGGTTTGTGAGGAGAAGACTGCCTTGTTGCTCTGCGGACTTGAACCCTTTGGAGAATATGTGTGCTCAAATAAGGAAGCATATGCGGAAAAATTGTCCCAATCTCTCTCAAAGACGTTCTGATGATTTGTGGAAGCTTGTCCAGGATGTCTAGGATGCTGTGGCTGAGAACAGTTGCTATTTGAAAAGACTAGTCGATTCCATGCCCACTTGACTGCAGGATATTACGTTTGTTTGTTTGTCTGTTTGTATTTTTTTAATTGTTTGAATTGTCTAAGGTAGACACCAGTAAATTTTTGTTTATGCCATGAAAGAATATTTTTGTTGAGAATAAAATCTTTCTTTCTTTCCATTTGCAGCCATAATGTCATAATAAATAATAAAGTCTTGGAATAATATATTCATGAACCTGATGTTAATTACTAAAACAATCATAAAAGAGACAGGAGCAATTATATTTTCTCTCTCTCTTAAAAAAAAAACATAAAAAGTACTAGGTTGTGTTCAAACGCACAACCTCATGAATACCAGTCTGGAATGCTACCACTACACTGCAATAATAACAGAACACTTCAATTATAACTGAAGCCATGTGGTCCAACAACATGTAACATCGCCTGTCTCCTAATTGTAGCGAAGAACTGGAAGGAAACTTAGCTTTTAGAGAGCAGTCATTTTTTTCTTTTGACAGCTGTACAAATGAGCTAGCACCTCAATCAGGGATGGGCCTATTTATACACCTATAACCCAAAAGTAGAAGAGATTCCAAACATAATGATAAAGATTCTCTTCTTTTCTTAACTAGCATTCATTCATTCATTCATTCATTCATTCATTCATTGTGTCCTGCCCAAGGGCAGGTCTTTTTACTCTTTTTTTTTTAATTACCTTTTATATATATGTTAAAATTTTTCCTATATTTAGCCCGTGCCTGCTGTGTTGGAAGGCTTGGTAGCCATTTTTTAAATTCTACAGGCAGGTTTTTGAAATCTACCACACCCACCAAAGATGTGTTTTCTCAAAACTACGTTTTTTATCAATAAAAAGGTCCCTTGCGGCTTCTGTTTGCTCTGATTTAACATGAAACTTGGCAAGAATATTCAGCATGCTTCAATACACAAAGTAGTACATTGAATCAGGTCTTCAATGAAAACTTTTCATGATATTAATTTTTAACCTCTAAAAATTAAAGAAAATTATAAAGAAAAATTTATGATTATACGAACATTTTTTTCTCATTAAGAAATGTTCAAATTTAAAAATTCATGGACAGTTTTTTTAGTCACGAGATGTAATAATAATAATAATAATTTATTTATTTAATCTGGCAGAGCTAAGGCCAGTAGGCCTTCTCTTCCGCCCAGGCAGACTCTAATTCTAATTGAATACAATTGCTTACATAGTTATTACATTAATATCTAGACCATAAAACAACATGAAAGTAAATAATGAAAGTTGGATAAGTAATGTTAGTGTGACAATAATAAACATTGGTAAGAAATAGTTATAATAATAATAATAATAATAATAATAATAATAATAATAATAATGAAATAATTTAGATATTTATCTGTGATATATATAACCATTAAACATTGAGAAACCTGAAACAGCTATTATTGTTAACAAGAATTGTTAGAAAAATATTTCGTTAGCCTATTCTTAAATTGGTTTGATGTCTGACAGTCCCTGACATTACTCGGTAGGGAATTCCAAAGCCGAGGAACAGCCACAGTGAAAGAAGATGAGAACTGTAAGTCCTTAACAGAAAATTAAAAAATTCAGTAATAATTCTTAAGCCGTCAGGGATGTTTAGAGTTTACACTTAATTTAATAGCATTAAAATAAGTAAAAATTAATATCTAAGAAACTAATGCATGGAACTTGATGAAATTGAACACATGTTACTTAAATGTACACACACAAATTTGAAAGCAATTGATTAAAAACTTTATAAGTTTCAAAACTCGATCCCAGTGTCCCTTAACTAACATATTGTATATACCACTGCCACCGGGTGCTTGCCCACTTGCAGTGTAAATAAATACATACATACATATTGGATGCTTTTGTCATCTCCTATGGGGTTAGATGATATGTTCTCCCTGTAGCTGTAACTGGATTCAATTTGCAAAGAATAAAGTTTCCTAGTATGGCAAGAAAATCTGATTTCTTAGGATAAGAGAAGGATGTAATTGGTCCAGCTGGTTGTAAGAATGATATTTTAACTTAGCAATTAACAGAATTCGTTGAGAGAATACATCCCATCCACCATGAGTTGTCATATACACATGCCACAAAACCAGCCATGTGATCAAAATGTACATATTAAACTTGTGATTTTAATACGATGTAAAACAGTTTCTTCAGAAGCTGAAAATGCTTTGGTTGCTACATCTTCAGTTGATACTGGAAGATAGACAGGAAATTCACAAACAATTAGAGAAAACATGGGAATTTTACTTGAAGCGAGTAAGGAGATAGGTTTGGAAGTAAATCTCGAAAAAAACTGAAAAACTGTACATTTTGTGGCTCCTTAATTAAAAATAGAGCAACAGTGTTTTCAAGGACATAGTAGAGTATGTAACTTTTGATTTACTTCCATGAAAATAATTTATTATGCTGTGTAAAAAATGTTAAAATATTAATTTTGTATGCGACATAAATTACGTGTAGTTCATGTAAAATATGTGTCATGCAATTTATGCGGCCAACCCTGCTGATAACACAGGAAAAGTCGTGTAGATGCAGCAAGATTGTTGTATCATAATATATAGTTTCTTTGAAAAGAATGTCCTTTGTTGCTTTAACACTTTCTGGCCTTGTTTATGTTCAATTGGTTTTTGTACTGCAAAATAGCCTGCATATCTTCATTTTATTTTAGGAAGGGATACGTTGCCTGTGGAATTACTGCATTGAAACAAAAGGTTAGGAACTTTTAAAAGGAAATAATAATCCTGAATAGAATTAGAAATCCTTTGACTTCATGAAGACATGACAATTATTGCATCATAACTGAGCTACTGGTCTGACAAATATTTCCTCTACAGAGTACCGTGTATTGTCCAAAGATCATTTTTCTAGCAGGAATAGCCAACACTTGGAAGATCAGCTAGAGAGAGGGACAAACTTGCAACTCCTTCCATTCTCTTGTGATTGTCATTTGAATTTGATACTTAGCAAAATGCTCAGATAGCGACCAGTGCCAGGTTAAACTCATTTTCAGTATTTTGTTTCATAGTAAATAGTAATAAGCACTTCTCAATTTTTCATGGGGATAATACAGCATTTGTTACTCAAAATTATTTTATAAGTAGAGAAAGTGTGTTTTATACAGAGTGAAGAAATAAAGAATATTTTACATTTTCTGAATTTTTCATTGGAGATAATACAGCTTTTGTTACTAAAATTATTTTATAAGTAGAGAAAGTGTGTTTTACACTCAGTGAAGAAATAAAAGAATATTTTATATTTTGGTTTTGGAAGATCAAATTTGAATAAATTTTCATTTACCTTATTCTTTCCCACCAGAATATTAATGACAACACACACAACACAAACACTTCGTGCTGGGATTCATCTCAAACTCCTTTTTCACTTTTTCTCCAACAGTACTAGATCCTTGAGAAAGTTTGTGCTTTGCTCTATTCATTCATCATAGTATTCTGCTCAATGGCAGGTCTTTCACTGCAAACTCAGCTTTCTCCAGTCTTTCCTGTTTTCTTCTTTCCTCTTTGTCTCTGCATATGATCCTTATATCTTAATGTCGTCTTATCATCTGATATTTTCTTCTGCCCCAAACTTTTCTCCCGTCCACCATTCCTTCCAGTGCATCCTTCAGTAGGCAGTTTCTTCTCAGCCAGTGACCCAGCGAATTTCTTTTTATCTTTCTGATCAGTTTTAGCATTATTCTTTCTTCTCCCACTTTTTCCAACACAGCTTCATTTCTTATTCTGTCTGTCCATTTCACATGCTCCATTCTTCTCCATACCCACATTTAAAATTCTTCTGGTTATTTATTTTCACTTCATCACAATGTCTATGTTTCTGTTGCATACAATGCCACTTGCTTACTTGCAAATGGTTTTTAAGAAACCCGGAGGTTCATTACCGCCCCCACATAAACCCGCCATCAGTCCCTATTCTGAGCAAGATTAATCCAATCTCTATCCCACTTCCCTCAAATTCATTTTTATATTGTCTTCCCATCT
Source organism: Periplaneta americana (assembly GCF_040183065.1). Lineage (NCBI taxonomy): Eukaryota > Metazoa > Arthropoda > Insecta > Blattodea > Blattidae > Periplaneta > Periplaneta americana. The sequence continues at coordinate 91,119,781 of NC_091123.1, forward strand.
ACTTCTCGGCCTCCCCAAAGATCTTTTTCTCTCTGGCCTTCCAGCTAACACTCTATATGTATTTCTGGATTCGCCCATATGTGCTACGTGCCCTGCACTTCTCAAACATTTGGATTTAATATTCCTAATTATGTCAAGTGAGGAATACAATGCATACAACTTTCTCCATTCTCCTGTAACTTCACCTTCTTAGCCCCAAATATTTTCCTAAGCACCATGATTCTATCTTTACCGCTGAGGGAAAAGTTATGTTATTTAAAACTGACTGTAAGCATACCTACATTTTTAACAATCAGGCAATTTTTGCGAACCCTTTCACAGTTTGAGCAAAAAACTTAAAAAAAAAACCTATTTCAGCTATTCCAAACTAAAATGGACTTCTTAAAACCTAAAAATCCGGTCGCTAGTTATTACTCACCAGATGATAGGGAACACACTTTTCTTGATTGATAGTCACATATACAATTTGGTCTTGTGTAAGAAAACATATAACAATGAACGAAATATTTACTTTTGTTAGGCCTACTAAAAAAATTGTTTTGTGCACAGAACTAACACTGCAATAAATCAAACCGAAACTAACCAGAGCTACTTGGCGGCTTCCTCTACACTCTACTTCAGTTTGAGTCCTCCAGATAGCAACAAAAATAAGAAACAAAAAAATGTTCAAAGGTACACTATATTCAAGGCCCAATAGTCTCCCTTACACCCCACGCTGTCCACTTGCACTACTGTCTCATTTAGAATTTGCAAGTTTAGTCTTTATTTTTATTCCTATGACCATGGTCTTAGTCTTATTTACATTTATCTTCATCCCATACTGCTCACAGCTGTCCTTTAGCGCCAGTAGCATATTCCTTAGTATCATTTTCTCTTTTGCTAACAGTGTTATGTCAGCAGCAAGTCTTACCCACTTTGTTCTTTTTCCTCCTATTACCCCTCCGATGTTCTGACAATAGTTCTTCAGTATATCCTCCAAGTAGATGTTGAACAGGGTGGGTGAGAAGGGCATACTCCTCTCCCTATTTTACTTCCTTTTGACATTTCTTCTCCTATCCTGACTGTGACTCATCGTTTCATATGAGTATAAAATTACTGAACAGCTTTCTCTCTTTTCAATGCACACCAATTTTTGTTTAGGATCTCCATCAGTTTATTTCAATCCACTCTGTAAAACACCTTTTCTAGGTCCACAAATACTATAATAAACTCCTTTATTCTTCTTTAGGTATCTTTCACAGATTGTTCATAGCAGTCCAATTGCATCTCGTACCTTTTCCCTTCCTGAAGCCAAACTGTTCTTCTTCCAACTGTTCTTCTATGTTAGAATATAAATATCGATTCAGTATTCAGAGGAAAATCTTCACTGAGTGTGATATAAGACTGATAGTCCTGAATTTGTTACATTTCTTAGGATTATTTTTCTTTGGTATTGGAAGTAACACTGTCTTTGTCGATTCTGTCATCTATCAACCACGTAGATTTTCTGTTATTTTTTGTGAAGTCCAAATACTTTACTTTGTGGTACATTAAATCATATCTTTATTTCCTCTCTAGATCCTCTATTTCTTTACATTTTTCTTTCATCCAGTCTTCCTTCTCCTTGTCAGTTTCTCTTCTTAGTTAAGTTTCCTGTAGTTTCTTCTACCTTCTTCAGTGTTGATGTTTTCCCATTTTCTCCTTTCCTCCTTCTCTGTGACTCAAGGTTTCTTAATTGTCACACCTTCTTTGTATCTTACTGTTTCTTCTGCTGTTGTCTGTATACAGCTTTTTAGATGAGCTCAGTACTGATTATTATTTTCAGATGTGCCGTTCTCTTGAAATTTGCTCTATTATGAAGTTGTATTTGTTCATAGACATGTTTCCCTCGGATTTCAAGAGTTCCAGTGAATGAGAAATAATGTTTCGTGTTTATAGAGTAATTATGGATATTAGAGTCATTCACAATTTTCTTGGCCAATAATATTTCTCTAGCTGGGAATTTTCATCTGCGTAAGTTTTTGTTATGGATTGATACTTGAGGAGATGGTCCTTATTCATTACTTCATTGTTTTGCAAACTTGGCAAAAAATAATTTTCTCATGCATTAATATGAGAAATCATGGATCCATTGTTCAACAAGTCTTTAGACTATTTTATTTTCTCTTTTACATAGCTAGAGGGTTTTCAGACAGATTGTCCCCTGACATTTCGTCCACAGTAGTCCATAACAATTTTGTCCATGTGTATAGTCTACTAACAACATTGTTGTTGACATAAAACTCAGAAGGTTAGAGTGGCTGGGACACGTAGCCTGGATGGAGAACAATCGCACACCCAAAGCTCTACTAGATGCATTACCGGTAGGAAGAAGGAAAGTCAGACGACCTAAATTGAGATGGCTGGATGACGTTCAGGCTGACCTAACAAAAGTTGGAATTAGAAGGTGGAGAACACGAGCATTAGACAGGAGTGATTGGTCGGATGTTCTGAGGGAGGCTAAGGCTAAACTATAAGGGCCGTAATGCCAATGATGATGATGATGTATAGTCTACTCTTAAAAGTCGTCCATTTTATTAGTTTTGTCTATCATACAATCATGTTCGCATATATTTTGGCTCATCTTATATATTTTCAGTCTGTCGGCCTCGGTAGCATAGTCATTGATCATTTAATATATTACAGATCTTTTTAATAATCAATTAATTTTGGAAAACACATGAAGAAAATTAAAATAATACATTTTCTGCTTTCTCCCCTTCAGTATTGCACAATTTAATTCTGTAACTCATGACATGAAATGGACTAAATTGAGAAATAAGACAGAAATAGGCACTAATATCAAAGTATACAGTTTTATGAACTATGAAATGTCTCTATTTAGAACTAAATGTCGATGGTAAACATAAATTCCATAGGTTATACAGTACATATATGAGAAAAAGAAAAAAAGCCCCTACTTTTACCAAAAATATACTGTTTACTGATGATGTAGTAGTCTTTCACAGGCATGTTCATACTGGCACTAATTAATGACAGAATTGTATTGCAAGTAAATAATTACTATTGCATCTCACTTAACAATACACTACAACTTGTGAAAATTTACCTGATCATATGAGGCATTGTGAATGTATTGGACGAACTTGACAAAATCTCGATTGTGGCTTTGCCCCTAACAGCCACAATGCCTTCCTTGTATTATTTCTCACGGACATGCCTGGTGGGAATACCTTCTTCTAAGGAGATCGTCCTCCCAAATGTTTTGAAGCTTTGTATAAATAGTTTTTATTCAGTTTTTTATATCCTTGCCAGAACATTTCTATCAATTTCACAGAGTTAGTGTATTCATGTAGTAATCTCTTTCTCTGCGCGCACATTTGTACGATATTTTAAATTTAGTCTGTAACAATATTCACATTGCTTTTGTATTCATGATTTGACACACTGCAGTTTAGAGTCATATGTGAGTGCGTCATTTAACGAGAAAAATGGATATATTAATTTTTAAACAAAATGAAAGTCAGACGAGGGAGCTGGACCAAATAAGGTAGACTGTGCTTTGATTAAAATTACTTCGTACGTGATAGTAGAGAGCAGCATTGCAAAACTGTAAAAACACAGTATGTTAGTGCATAGTTTGCAGAATTCATTAACATATGTCTCTGCCAAACAAATACTGTACATATAGTGTTGCAACCAACATTTGTACATCCACACCTGTGGAGTAACGGTTAGTATGTCTGACCGCAAAACCAAGTGACCTAGGTTTGAATCCCGGTTGTGGCAAGTTACCTGGTGGAGGTTTCTTCCGGGATTTTCCCTCAACCCAATATGAGCAAATGCTGGGTAACTATTGGTGCTGGACCCTGAACTCATTTCACTGGCATTATCACCATCTCATTCAGATGCTAAATAACCTAAGATGTTGTTCAGCATTGTAAAATAACCTACTAAAAAAACATTTGTACCGTGCAATAGACAGAAAAAGTTGCAGTTCTATTTTTATTTAATTTTAAATACGATATCTCAGTGATAATGTGTAAGTATGTTAATTGTGGGAATAAACACGTTATCATACAGCTATTTCATAAAAAGAAATGAAAATAGACTGTCAGTTCACTTACCTTTCCGATTATAATTTGGATGATATAGTGACACAGGAGTCTATAGACCTATTCTTATAGAAAGATGTCATTTAGTTCTGACCCTCTACTATTGTCACTGCTGGATTCTGTGGAATTCTGTTCAGAACTGTTGATGGAAATTAACATTTCTACTATGCTACTTTTCACAGCGAATTCATTGTCATTGTATGCTGTACTATTACATTTTTCTTGCATGACTGACATTTGCACAATCTTGTGCATAGTACTGTGCACTCAGTTAAAGAATGAAGGTTATGAAACAACAAATTCTTGATAGTTATTTCAAGAATTAAGATAATCCAGCCACTTCAAAACTCCAGCCATCCACTTTACTGACATCTATTTATCGAAATCGTGAAGAACTCTCTTAATTTTCTATCTAACTTCCTCTCTCGTTTTGTGCATGCATAACATTTTAACACTTGCATATGTCTTTCGTATTATTGCAAGTAGAATGGTTACATCTGCTGATATGACTGTCTTCAATCATGTTTATTACATGTTAGTTTTACTTCTTGTAGTCATTTTACCCTAATTAAAATTTTTGTTTGGTTATAAATTTTTTTTGCGTCCATATGTGAACACAGCATTCTGTAGGCTCATTGTTATGACGTAGACATATCAGCTGTTAATTTCAGTGTCAAAGTCGATAATATTGCATTCCATTGAGACAGGAATTAGCAGTCATTCAGTTTTACAGCACTTATTAAGAGTTTCTGTTCAAGTTCTATAGTAAACTTAATGGATTTAATAATTTATTAAATTATTTAATGTGATAATGTGTGTGTGTCTAATGCCTACCCACTTCATTTGCGTGATTCGGGTTCTGCATATTGCTGATAGATGACAGGACTGTGACCAATTTTCAATTTATACACCACTTCGGTGGACCACACTGCACATATGTATCTGTGAAGAGTTATGTGGTATACTAGGGTGAGTGTATGTGTAAGTCTATTAGGGAATGGGTGAGGATGATGATGATGATGATGATGATGAGGAGGAGGAGCAGGGCCGGGTATTTATGGAGATCGCGAAAATCACGACATAATAGATATACAATAGATTTTTACCACTCTTTACGAATTAAGTGATTCTGATTAATAATGTGCGGATAAAACAATCACGAAATAGAGTTCTAATAGCGAAATATGAACACATTCGCGAATTATTACTATTGTGTCATTTTATAGTGAATTTCATATTCTGATTTTTTTTTTTCGGATTTTTTTTCACTTGAATTTGTTATATATCTAAGTACGCTACATTACATGTTATTCCAGGTGTTCTGATTACATTAGTGAACTGAAAAGACGGAGAATTTAACATTTCACTAATAATTTGAAAATGTTAATTTGAGGGCTGCAAGTTTTCTTTCGCTTTTAATGAATGTGTGTTAAATACAGTCTTAATCCAACAAATTTTGTCTATTGGCCATACCGCACTTTTACCAGAATCCAACGAACCTTTAATGTTAATTATTTGGAAAGTAATATTCATACTGAGTTAATACTCCAATTCCAAAATAATTGTATTTTCTAAAATTTCCATTAATCTCCATCAAGAGTACAAATCAATCTCCAACAATCTCCGCTGACACCAATATTAAACAACACAAATGATAAAATTAATCTCCATAAATACCTGTCCCTAATGATAAGAAAGGGAGAAGGGGAAACCCAGTGCTGATATGTAGCCTACTCCTGTCAAATAGCACCAAGTGGGCTGCCAAGCTTCACGTCCCCATCTGACAGTTAGGGGATGATATTTCTTGTAATGAAAGTTTCATTTTTTGGAATGAATTCTCGCTATAACATGGGCTTAAATGATTTATTATTTTGATAACCATTACAGTTTTGTTGAACAAATTAAATAATATTACCGAACATTAAATTTACCTCCGTGAAGATAATACATGTTTTTAGTCCATTTTCACGTGTAGATTCTGAAAACAATGCTTAAAATGTCACATCACGTCATATATTTTAAATATCCTACATCGAAAACTACTTTGCGTCCCACCTGGCAAGGTGCGTCATGTTGGCTACCTCTGCCCTACACGATTACATACATATAAAAAAGTAAAGATGAAAATGTGTTATTTGTTATACCATCAGTATCTATACTAATAATAAATCTGTAGCCAAAATTTTTCTGTTAAGTTTCGATTTTCCAAAAATAATTGGTGTTAACATGTATAATTAACCATCCTGAAACCGAAAATCGCTTTTTTGAAATTTTTGTTTGTATGTCTGTCTGTCTGGATGTTTGTTACCTGTTCACGCAATAATGGCTGAACGGATTCCGATGAAAATTGGAATATAAATTAAGTTCATTGTAACTTAGATTTTAGGCTATATGGCATTCAAAATACTTTATTTAAAAGGGGGGTTATAAGGGGGCCTGAATTAAATAAATCGAAATATCTGACTTATTATTAATTTATGTGAAAAATGTTACATACCGAAAGTTTCTTTAAAAATGATTTCTGATAAGTTTTATTCTTTGAAAAATTTTGATAGGACTGATATTTAATGAGATAAATGAGTTTTAAAATTAAAATAACTGCCATCTAAGGTGGTGTAATGAAATAAAAAACAAATGACTTAGTCTATAATGGGCCTTGGACAACAACAATCGAAAGCTATGAAGCATAGCCCACAGAGAATGTTTCTGTGTTTGTATGAAGTAATATCGGAAGCTAAATTAACCGATTTGTATAATTAATTATTATTTCGCCATTGGAAAGTGTAGTTTCTCTAGATGGACATAATGCTATAATGTTATTACAGTAACTTCTGAGTGAATCGAGGACTGGTAAGATTAAAATAGCTTCTTATGCACAGAAAACTTGATAGGCTATTCTATGCAAAATTTTGATAGGACTGATATTTAAGGATATAAAAGACTTTTAAAATAACAATACAATACATTTTCACCGCCGCCTCAGATTATAGTGTTGTTATTCCTGCTGTAACTCCTATGTGCAAAATATAAAATTTTTGAGTAGAATGAAAAAACACATTTATTCATTCCATGGCAATGGTACATAGGAGATCGTGAATTCTTACATTTTCGAAAGAAAGAAATATAATTACATATCACGTATCATTATTTAAGTTACTTGAAGGGTTCAGAACCATAGTGGGCCAACCGCCATTTACTGAAGACGTAGAAAACAAGGGTTAAAATTAAGTTATTAGCATAATTCAATGGAAACATATAGCAAGTAATATAAAGTATACATATTAAAACTAAATGATATGTTAATCTTCATTAAACTATGGTTGCATGTAATAACAATAAAAGAAACACGTTAAATAATAATAATAATAATAATAATAATAATAATAATAATAATGTTTTATTTTCGCTGGCAGAGTTAAGGCCATAAGGCCTTCTCTTCCACTCAAGCAGCCTTAATCAATACAATACATACATTTAAATTACAAATATTTACACTACACTTAAAAGGTTCTCCAGCAATATTCTTCACTACACATTTATTTAAATTTAGATAAATCTATAAGGTAAAGTAGTAACTTAATTTATGAGCTAATTTAATTCAATGAATTATAATTAATTTAATATTTGAGATAGCTAGTAAAATGATGAAAATTAATTTAATATAAGCTTACTAGGACTGTGTTACAGGGAGAATATATATATTTCTATTTCTATAATGAGAATATTAATGTAATTGCCATTAGAGGTTTTGTAAATCTATTTAGAGAAATTAATGATAATAATAATAATAATAATAATAACAATAATAATAATAATAATAATAAGAATGGACAGATGTTAGTTTCATTATAAGTAACAAATATTAATCAGCAATTAATCTGTTAAGTAAGAATTTATGTAATTTTGACCTAAATGAAGTTATTGTCCAACAACCCCTTATATCACTCGGAAGCGAGTTCCAATTTCTAGCAACTGAAACTGTATAGGATGAAGAATATAAAGATGTCCGTGCGTTTTCGACCATATGGATATAGAATTCAAGTCATCATTAACTTTAGTTATGGCGTCATTTATGTAGTTAGGTCGAGTATGCAGATAGATTTGTATGTCGTCAGCATAAATATGGTGTCAGCAGGATGTTAGATTAGAAGAAATATCATTAATATAAAAAGAAAATGGTAAAGGTCCTAGGACAGAACCTTGTGGTACGCCAGTCTTCGTGGTACGCCAAGTGGAATAACTATTATTAATATACATGCACTGTTGGCGTTCACGAAGATAGGAGTCCATCCACGCTAAGGCATTATCAGAAAAATGCAGTACTCTTAATTTTGCAATTAGTAAGTCAACGTCTACAGTGTCGAAGGCTTTGGAGTCATTCATTCATTCATTCATTTATTTTATTCCATAGATCTTACATGAGCAATGAAGCTTTAAGATGTGGAACATGTCATCATTTTACAATATTACAATTACAATTTTTACAGTTTTACAATTTAGTAATTTTCTACAATTTTTACAATTTTGTACAATTTTTTTACATTTTTTTTACATGTTAGTATTGTGATCTGTCCTTTGTCTAAAGCTTCACGTATATCCTCAGTCACTTTAAGCAGTGCAGTCAATGTGCTGTGTCCCATTCTGAAGCCTGATTGGTAAGGGTCAAGAATATTGTGAGTATTGAGATAATCTGTCAATTGTTTGTGCACAAGCTTTTGAGAGAACAGGAAGAATACTAATTGGTCTATAGTCTTTAGGTGTTACAGGTAGCTTAATTTTAGGAAGGGAACGAACAATAGCCTTTTTCCATATGTCTGGATAATGTGAAGTCATTATGGATGCATTGAATATATGGGTTAGTGTCGGAAGAATTATGTCCATAATTTTGTTCAGAAGTTTTATATTTATATTGTCTACTCCTTGTGATTTTGACTTGATGCGCTTTAGTACTGGTTTTACGTCAGAAGGTATTATGTAGGAAAAGAAGAACTTGTCTCGTGCTGGGGCGGGTGTAGAGATTAATTCATTAATAGTCTGTTGTTTCGTTGCGGCGTCAGGTACGTGGATAGTGGTGGATGTGAAGTAATTGTTTAGATCATCTAGACAAGTAGTATTGTCAATTTATGACTTAGATTGTCCCAGTCCCATTGACCTAACATTTCTCCACACATCGGATGCTCTAATATCAGGTTCAATGAGGCTGTAAGCATGTCTAAGCTTAGCATTTCTAATCGTCTGTGTGGTCATATTTCTTAGTCGTTTGTACCGCAAGAAATCTATGTCACTTTTTAGTCTCTTGAATTTCCGAAAAGCTTCGTCTCTGTCTCTCATCAGTGATCGGATTTCTGTAGTCATCCAGGGAGCTGGAGGTCTCGTAATGCGTCTAGTTTTTATTGGGGCATGTTTGTCATATAATGTAATAACAAGGTTGTTAAAAGCTTGTACTTTTTCGTCTACTGTACGGAGAGTCCAAACATCACGCCATGGCAGTAATAACGCGTCAGAAATTAAAGAGGCGTTGTTGATATGTCTCAGATCCCTATACTGAATGCATTTTGGTGTTGCCTTAGGACACTGCAATGAATACTCTACAAATATAATATCATGTGCAGAAATCCCAGGCGCCGGTAGTTGTCTGTGCGTTATTATTATTAAAGGAATTGTCATTGCACCAAATGAGTGGTCTCTGGACCAAAGTGATCGCATTTCAATTTTTTAAATACAATTTAAATTAAGTAACATATTAAACGATTTATTCTTCTATCAAACACGAATGTTCCCTGGATCAAATGTCCTATATTAATTATGTAATTACTTTATATTTATTTGTAACGGGTGCAGCGGAGCGCACGGGTACGGTTAGTCAGTAATAAATCTTTTCTTCTAGAAGTAGACACTGTTAAGAGATAAACCCAGGTAGAGACTGGTCTGATATTTCTAATGGTATTGTAAAGTAATATTATTTCCTCCATAAAACGTGTTGTAACTTATGTTATTCGCATTTCTGCTTACTAAAATCAGAACTGGAAATTTGCCGGTAAATAAAAATATTTGAAGAAAAGCTTATCTTATTCCTTTTAGGACAATGCATTATGTTAGCCAGAGGTTGAATATACTGCCTGGGTGGTGATATCACCTATCAGTTTAAAATATGCGTACTCCACCTGTTAAATGAATTGTCAGTCTCATTGTGGATGTGTTGACAGCATTGTAGTATATTGTGAAGTTTCTTTTTCACTTAGTGTATTTTTTAGAAGTAATTGAGTGTTTTAGTGGTGCAATGCAAAGGGCTAGTTCACATTGGAAGTACAGAAATAATCTGGATAATTTTTGTTACGTTTGTGGACGGTTTACTCCCAAAATTCAAGGAAAAAAAAAATTATAACATTACAAAATGTGCATGTTCTTTATACTTTGGGTGTAAAATTGGTGACCAGGAAAAACAATGGTCACCTCATTAACATTGTATCACTTGTACGACAAATCTTAGATTGTGGTTACATGGCAAACTCAAAGCATTCCCATTTGCTGTACCTATGATGTGGCGAAAACGAACAAATCATATTAATGATTGTTACTTCTGCATGACAAATATATCTGGCATGTCTAGGAAAAGTAAAACACGTTATTCATTATCCAGATACACTCTCTGCCAAGAAATTTGTTCCACATAGTGAGGAATTGCCTGTACCTGTATCCCCTAAGACATGGAGTAGTGATAGTAATTGTGAAGGAAATAGTGATCCCCAGTCTGGGTTGTCCATGGAGCCAGAGGAGACCTCTGGCTCCATGGACAACCCAGACTGGGGATCACTATTTCAAATGTTTCTTTCAACCAGATAATTCTGAAAGTGAAAAACATTTTGTAGCGGAAGTAGACTTGAATGACTTGGCACATGACTTAAATTTGTGGAAAGAATTTATTTATTTATTTATTTATTTATTTATTTATTTAACTAGCTAGCTAGTGAGTAAAAATTAAATTTATAAAACAAAAATGTTTCTAGCCACTACCGTAAGAGCCAGGCTCATGTATGATGTGGTCTTAGTCAATAATGTAACATGAGGTTCATTCCAACAAGCGGTTCATGGATCAGTTCATGTACGGTTCCTGTACCATCTTATGCGCTAGTTGAGCATCTGCTATGGGATTGAAACTGGACTGGACGCTGTTGGAACGCTTTCGCGGATCGTTATGTACTAAATCCAGAGATGCTATAACTGTGATCATCTTTGCTAAGAACGGGATGCTTAATTATTATCGTTTCGCAGCTAATTCTAATTGCAGAAAATAGAATTTCGATCATTTTCTATAAAAAAGATGACAAAAAATACAGAATGCAAAAATTCCGATAATTCAATGTCGTGTACTGGGGGACTCTCATCTAAAAATAATTCTTTTTTTAATTATTGATGTATGTACGTTATTCATTATACTTTTAATCAAAGCTGCATGTTGAAATTGTAATTAACTGTTTCAATACCCAAATAATTTCCATTCCCTTTCTTTTTGGCGAAAATTTAAATTAAATCTCTAGTTTTATTATTCGTCTGTACTGTCACTTTTCATCTTTAACCTCAATGATGTGAACGGTCGATCATGTCTTTCTTCAGTATCCAGGAGACGTTGGTGAGCTTATGTGCATGCGCGTCTCGCATACTCTTCCGTACATGCCTCAATCCACGGACTATTTCTGACCGTTCCGAACCCGTGTCAATAGCTTGTTGGAACGCCCGACTGCAGTACATGTTTCCGGTTCAGGACTGGTTCGGATTGTGTTGGAACGCTTTTTCTGTACTGCGCATGCTCACGATGGTTACGGACGGTTCCTGACTGTTGTTGGAACGAACCTATAAAATTTACAAGAACAGTTTACTAAATACAGTAAGTAACTTAATTCAAACCAATAAATACAACACAAGAGCAAGAATAAAGAAGAAAGAGAAAAATACACATTTAATATAAATTGACAATCCGAAAGAAGTCAGTGATATTCAATAAAAACATGAATATAGTCGACAGAAATAAAAGGTAAAAAAATACATTTGTTAATATTATACATCATGGATAATTTTACAAATTTCTTTTTTAAAAGCTTCAATTTTAAAATAATCAAATTTGGAAAATGGTTTGTAATTTTATTATAAAGTTTTGGGCCGAAACTAGCACCATGTTTAAGAGCTGCGCTTGTATGACATTTAGGCTCAATTAGTGGGGAAGTAGACTTTTGTCTTCGAGTATGATATTCATGTTGATTAAATTTGTTTTATTTTATTTCTGTGGTAGTAAGTTAGTAAACTATATTTATAAATTTCTTCAATAGTTAATAAATTAAAATCTGTATAAATTAAATTTGTTGAGTAATCCATATTTTTGGTCAGACAAATTTTTATTAATCTTCTGTGTAATAAAATTAATGGATTAAGTACAGATGATGCTACTCCACCCTGATTTATTATATCATATTGTATTAATGATTGTACCAAAGCTAAAAATATTATTCTCAATGCCTCTTTAGTGACAAAATTTCGAAGTATTATGAATTTATAAATTGTCTTTCTTATACTTGTACACATGAAATCAATTTGTTTATCCCAACGTAAATGTTGGTCTATAATAATTCCTAAATATTTAACTAGTGGGAAAGGTGTTAGATGTGAGCAATTACAATAATTATTTGTTAATTCATTACATGAAATGTTATGTATTACTAAGTGATAATTATTCATAGGTGGAGGTAAACCTTTCGTTGTTAAAGAAAATGGAATATAGGTAGTTTTATTAATATTTAAGGACAGGAGATTAGAGTCAAGCCAATTTAATTCCATTGCTAGCATTTAAATAAGTGTTCTCCCAATTTTCCCCATGAAATGTTAGTACAGTATCATCTGAAAAAGAAAATACATTACCACCATATTTATAATTGGTATTATAATTGTCAATTTTGATTTTTTGATATCTATTTTCTAAATATGAACGAAAAAGTTTGAGTACAACTCCTCTAATACCAATGTTTTCTAATTTTGAAAGAAGGATATGATTAACTGTGTCAAACGCTTTTTTCAAATCAAAAAATATTCCGAAGCATTTATTTCCCATATCTAATTTTCTCATAATATTCCATGTAACAACTAGAATAGCATCATTTGTCCCTGTAGATGTACGAAATCCAAATTGAAATTCGCTCAAAATGTTGTTTTTTTCTAGATAGTTTACTAACCTTTTTTTAATACATCTTTCTATTAGTTTAGCAAGAGATGGTAACAGGGAAATAGGTCTATAGCCTAATCGTTTAAATCAGTCCGATCTCCTGACTTATATAAGGGAATTACAATAGCAGTTTTGAGTTTTGTAGGAAAAACACTCTGTATTAAACACAAATTAATTATATATAAATGTGGTTTTGATACATAATTTTTAATTTTCTGTAAGACAGAACTGGCTATGCCATCATTACCAGAAGAAACATTAGTTTTTAATTTATCAATAATAGAAATTAATTAATTTTCCTTAATTGGAAACTTAAACATTGAGGTAGGGGATAGTGATTGGTTGAAGTTTGTAGTTTTAGTATCTGGAACATGGTTTTGTAAGTGATTTACAATTTCATGACCTATTTTCGTAAAATTATCATTAAAATTATTAGCAATCTCGTTTTTAATGAAAACTGATACACCATTTGAGTTAATGTTTTCTATTGGTGTAGAAGAATCTGAACTTCTAGGTTCTAGGCTACAACAATGAATATTACTTGCACCTGGTACAAAAATTACAGAGTTTCGAAATAGACATCAGACATTTGAAAAATATTTTGCTTGAGGAGAATATATGTTTCTGTGTAGAAATTAATGGTTTAATGAGTGAACTAGGGATTGAGCATAATCCAAATGACTGGCGATTGTTTATAAATTCATCTAAGTTTAGCTTAAAAGCAGTGTTACTTCATAATTATAATGACTTTCCATCTGTTCTGGTTTTCCATTCTGTAGGTCTTAAAGAAAGTTATAAAAGTATGGCTAAGATTGTGTTGGTTTTAAAATATGGGGCTCATTGTTGGAAGATATGTGGTGTCCTTAAAGTAATTTGTTTGTTGCTTGGTTTGCAAGGGGGCTTCACAAAATATTGCTTTTTGTGTTTGTGGGACAATTATGCTACAAAAAAACATGTGATACAACAGTGGGAAAAGCGGCAGGAATATGTTCCGGGGGAAAGTAATGTAAAAGAAACATCATTGGTTTAGCCTAATAAGATTCTTCTTCCTCCCTTACACACAAAACTTGGGCTGATGAATTTTGTTAAGGCACTTAACAAGAATGATAGTGGATTTGCATATTATACAGTTAACATACGCAAAATTGAAAGAAGGGCTTCTTATTGGATCTCAAATCAGAAAAGTCGTGGAGGAGGAAATGTTTGAGAAAAATTTACAAACGGTTGAATTAGCAGCTTGGCAATCATTTGAAAGGGTTGTGCGTGGTTTTATCAGAAACACAAAAGAAGAAAACTATAAAACTTTGTTGTCAAATTTGTTGAAATTCTATAAAAATATGAGTTGTCGAATTTCTTTGAAAATCCATTTCCTTCATTCACATCTAAGTTCTCCCCCCCCGGAAAATCTGAATGATGTTAGTGATGAACAAGAGAAACGGTTTCATCAAGACATTTCCATCATGGAGATGAGGTACCAAGGTCGTAATGATCCAGTAATGATGGGGGATTACTGTTGGTTTCTTGTGAGGGAGAGCAGGCAGGAGTACAGGAGAAAATCACATACTATTAAACACTTTTATGCAAAGTTACAGGTATGTTCCCTTAAAATATGGCATAATGCATGCATATAAAACTACATTTGTGAATTAATCTTAACTTATCATGAATACATCATTATATCATAAAAATTATTCTAACATAATATTTTATCTGAAACTCCGTGCATGAGATTCTAAATGCGTTTATATCTTTTTAACCTGACGTGATAGGAGATTTCTATGGCGATTTTCAAAATCAGCATAACTTTTTCGTTAAGAATCACCAAACCTACTTTTATCATGGAGGTATGACTTTTTGGGGGGGGAGGGGTTAGTGTAATCAAAGTTCCATATTTTGTCTGTATGTGGATTTTTGAAGTGGCACTTCTTTGGCTCTTTCCTTTGTTCCCATTCAATTTGCATTGAAACTATTGGGTTGATGTAAAAGTTCGTAGAGATTTTTTCACTGTGACAAAAATTTTTGAGGTGAATAAGACAGAATTTAATCAGTAATACATTCTCCTACATTTTCTATGACTCCATGCTAGTGTTGGGGTAGTTTTTTCTATTCTAAATGTAAAGAAATCTGCTGGTTTGGAGTTAAAGTTGCCAAGCCAAGTTTGTAAACCATGTTTGTTACCAAAGTAGCTCCCTGGAAGATTGTTGGATAGAGAATGAAGAAGTTGGAAATCTGAGGATACAAGATCGGGAGAATATGGGGGATGTTGAATCACCTCTCAACTGAAATCCTGGATAGCTGCCTTTGTTATATTAGTGAAGTGTGGGCATGCATTATTGTGTTGCAGCAGCACTTGATGCAATTTTCCCACTTGTCTTTCTTCAATTGTGGCCACAAGGCATCTGAGTTCTTGGCAATAAATGTCAGCTATTATGGTTATATTCCTGGGAAGCAATTTGTAGTAGCCTACACGATGCCCTCATTTATCTCACCAGATGCATATCATCTTCTGTGAATGGACACTAACTTTTGAATGGGATGTTGTGTATTGAAACGACATAACTATTTTCTTGTAGTGCTTTCTCTGACGGGATTCTCTGAGCTGCCTTTGCTCTTCTATTAAACTGAAACAGAATATGTCTGAAGTGTTTGTCCTCCCCCACTTCACTTGACACACTATCTTTAGCCCGCAAATAGTACAAACTTTTTTTAAATTCGCAAAATTCAAGGCATATTAGTTCACAAGCACAACACTTTAAATAACAAACAATGAACACTCTCCTAACACCACAATGTTGTGATGAACAAAAATGCTTTAAACTTATGCATCAACCTAATATTACTTGATCCACTTTCATTATTGTTGTTTGTGATTTGGTTCTTAAATTTAAATAATTTTTATAATTTTCTGTTTTAGCAAATTTGTGAGGGATGCAAAACGTGACAGAAACGTGAGTCTGAAAAACATAGAAATATTGAATCAAATAGAAGTACTGTAACCAAATTCAGGAAAGGATTAATAGGTAACTATTTATGCTTCCAGAATATGAATGACACCAATTTAATATGGAATTTTGTATAAGATTCTGCCCTTAAAGTAGTGTGCTGTAATGGAATTTTATTAAAATGAAAAACCTATCATGTAATTGGAAATAATAAAATTATAGGTGATTGTAATGTTATGTTGATTAAATAAGCACAAGAACGCCATTTCATAACACTCACTAAAATCACTCATATAATCCAGGAAATTAAAGGGAACAGCTGCAGTGAGCAATGTAATGTGTAGGCCTACTTAAACCATTTCACCAGAAATTTGAACCATTTGTATGATTAGTTTTCGATGTCTCCCCAGACCACTGTCAGCATGACATTTGATCTGCATATCTTTATTTAATGTTCAAATCAATCAGAGGGATGAAATTAATAACTTCACAAATACACATGCAGCACATATTATTAGGACTAACAAAGCTTACATACATGCTGCATATATTATATATATTTCACACACCACACATGGGACTGGCATCTGATTTTTCGTTAATGGCGACAGTATCATAAGCTGGACCACACAATTTTCACTTTTAAACACTATTTCGAATATAAAATAACAGGCCTATATTATTATTATTATTATTATTATTATTATTATTATTATTATTATTATTATTATTTTACTTCCATGCTGAGCGAAAATATGAACAAATCATGTGGATTTCTTCTTAGTAGTTCCTTGGTATGTTAAAAATGAAAACATTGAAATACTTCTTGCACTAAAATATATTGAAAATTAAATGTATTTCCATTTGATTTTACTTATGTAAACAAAATGTACATTGGGGCCAACACAAAAAATTACCTTCGTACAAAAGCCACACTATTCACACTGGTTTGGAGTAATTTATTAAAAAAAATGTATCAAAGACTTATTTAGAAACCTTTTTAAAGAATAATTGGTATTTATGTACTCTTGCAGTCTCATGTTTAGATACTGTATTTACTTCCTTGGCTTCTAGTCCAGTCACAAGTATTGTAAATATAAAAAAAAAAAGTGTCGTTGCCAATTTCACACCAGATATGAGTCTAAAGTTACTATCAAATTGGAGAGAGGTACAGGAATCAGTTAGGTTAGTTTAGGCTTTTTGTGTGACCTGCATATGCAAATGTGACAGGTTAGGTTAATTTAGGTTTTTGTCTTGCATGTATACGAATTAGTGACAGGGTAGGTTAGTTTAGGCTTTTGGTATGCCTTGCATATACTCATAATTGTCTAATATAATAATGTGCACTTTCTTGTTGTCCACCTTTATGTTAAATTATCCTTGCACCAAAAACGGATGCTCCATGGTCCAAAGAGTGTATTTTAATTATTTGGATACAACAGAAATTAAGATACATGTCATGTCAGTGGAATTATCTTTGCAGCAAAAAAAAAAGTATACTACCTGCACCAAAAGATCGTATTTTAATTAGGGTAAATTAGGGTCTGTTGGACAGTCGGGCAAGTTGGACACTTTGTACTTTAACGTGTTACCGCGCCACTTATGGGCATCACATTCTGCTATAAATCAATGACGGAAGTAGCCATGAGTGGGGCTACTTCCGTCATTGACTTCTAGCAGTATGTGATGCACACAAGTGGCGCAGTAACACATTAAAGTACAAAGTGTCCAACTTGCCCGACTGTCCAACAGACCCTAATTTACCCTATTTGAATATAACAGGAATTAAGAAATATATTAAACGAATTATAAATGCACCAAAAATAGATCCTCTGTGGACCAAATAATCATTTTTTAATTTTTTTGATACAATAACAATAATTAAGAAACATGTATGCACCAAAATGTATGATCACTGGACCAAATTATTATTATTTTAAATTATTTACACACAACTACAATAATTAAGAAACACATTAAACTTCGCACAAAAATGGATGCTCCCTGGGTGTGATCGTATTTTAATTATTACATTACTTCATAGTTTCATCTGTATATTTTATGAGGTTGTTATGACTGAGATACCTATTGTCAGTTGTTTTTATTGATAACAATAGCACTTGACTAACCAAGTAGGCTATATAAGGACTCTTACTCTTGAGGGATGAAGGTCGGAGTTTGGGATAGCCCAAAAGTCTTGATAAAGATATTGTTGCTAAAGGACTACGAAATGGCGTTCCTTTGCTTGTCATTACCGTTCTGTTGTGGTGGTGGTAGTGTAAGTAGTATAATTTTTAAAAGGAAAACTTGTTAATTTAAATTAAACTGCTGCATAATAGAAAGTTAATCTTTTACAGAATTAAGGTATTTATGTAGACCCATACTTCAGAATAAACTGTAAGAAGAGAATAAGCTGTTAACACACATTGGTACATATTGATATATGCAAGAGTGGAGATTTCATGAGTAGGCCTACTCATGTTTTAGCTCCATACTATAGTAATACCACATGATCAGAACTTATACAGACTGCATATGTTATTGTGTGAGATGTGTATTGGTTGTGTAACAATGTGCAATGTTGCACAAACAATTAAAGTGAAACTTAATTTTTTTTATTAAATATAATATAGTAATACTTAACTTTTTTTTTTTTTTACATATCTGCTGTTCATGTTCTATACAGTTAGTGTTATATTTAATGCTCTAAATTTAAATATATACCTACATGTTGGTAAGAGTAAAGACCATGGAGACTCATGAGTGATTAAGGTTTCCACCTTTGCAATCAGCATTAATAACAGTAGAGATGTCAGACCTGGATTTCTGTCCTTATCACCAAGGAAATTTCCTTGGTAATTATTTCTGTTACAGGATGTGTGCAGGGTGCAAAATCGTTAAAAAAAACAAGTGAGGAGGATGGTCTTAATTTATAGGTTTCTTGATTTGGAAAGCTTAACTTAGTTTTATGGTAAATGTTTCGTATCTACCCAAAATACTTTACTTTTAAATAAGAAATCAATGATAAAGATTTCATTTCTCAAATAAAACTGCACTTACCTGAAAGAAAATTGCGAGATGATTGATACTTACTACTTTCGTTTACTGAGTAATGTTTGTCTGTGATCCATTTTATTAGTGACTGAAACAGCATACCTTATTTCAAAGGAGTTTCATTAAGTTTGTCAGCAAAAATTAAAGATTTCTTATGGCAGTTTTGATATTAGAGCAATACTGAATACACGTTCACAAGCTGCAGTTGACATAGGCACTGAACCAGTGGCAGTTTCTCGGGGGAGGGAAGGGAGGAACGTCCTCCTCACATTTTTCTTCTTTTGAAAGTAAATACCAAATGAAATATATGCCTTGAAATTCGAGGAAGATTCGATAATTTTTAAGTTCACAGCTATAAGAAAACATCAGTTGATCGAGTTTTAAACAACGCGCAATCAAGTGCTACTAGAAAACTGTGAGAAAGATGCGAGATTGTTTGTGTGGAAGAAAGCCAATCCATTCCTCCTTTACTGCAGTTAACACACATAGACAACAGTGCACTAGCAGCCAGAGACAGAAGCGGAGTTTTAAAGCAAGTAAATGAATGGTGAGGGAGGAGATCCTCCTCTGAATCAGCGCATGGGCGGGAAATATAGAAACCGACTGGTCGTGCAGCAAGTTCGCTACCACTGCCATCTAACGATGCTGCATTCAACGAGACTATAACACATCTAGGAGGAGGAACAATAAAACCAGTTTTAACACAAAGCTTTGAAAGGCACGATATATACTTTTTTTTTTAATTACAAAACAAAATATAATATTATTTATTGCACTTTGTATAAGCTACTATTCATGGTTTGAAACTTTCGAGGATATCTGAAAGTTGAAGTTAGATTTATATAACAAAGAGGAAGTAGTTCTAAGTTAGTACTGCAGATCTTTTTGGCCCCTGAAATTCACTTCCATTCGTTGTGTACTAGACAGGACAACAGCCAAGTTGTCAGTTTTGTACAAATATATTTGGAATTGAAAGTACTCCAAACTACATTATTTTTAACATAAAAAAATTAATCGGTCACCTGCAGCTTTGAACAATAATGATAGTATGACTTTACAAGAACTGACATTCTTCAAAAGCATGTGATATGGAACTTGTAAAACAGACTACGTGAGTGGGTGCATGTTCTCGCTTTCCTAACAGATTATTTCACTTCCGTAAAACGGTTCTGGTTATGTGTTAGTAGCTAGTCTCTTCCAACATGTGTGATGCTGTAGTGTGCGCGAAAAATACTGCGAGTTTGTGAATTTCCTTGTAATTGTTAATTTGTGAAATTATCCAACAATGAATGGAAGTGAAAACATATTTTGGACAATTTAGGAAACTCAGTTTACAAGAACAGATTATTGCTATACAAAAGAGAAGGCCAACCCTAACACTATCTGATCTTACAAGTATGCATGTAGGCTAATTTGTAGCATGTTTCTCTCAAGAATGTGTAATTTTGCGCTGTTAACTTCTTTCTTCTTAAGAAATATGCAGGAGCCGCCACTGCACTGAACAGATTTTTTAATGTTTTTTTCAGAACAGGCAAATCATTTCCAGTTCTGAACCCTGACTTACACTCTCTTCATTGTAACATAGCAGTGTCGTCACTTAAATCTAGCAGTTCAGCTGCTTTGCTTACAAAGTATAAACCACTTACGTATGTCAGTAGGATCAGTTTTTCGAACATTGAAAAACACTTTATCATATAATTAACCAGGACTTAAGTACAGAATGATGTAATAAATAAATAAATAAATTTTATTATTTCATTTGAATTAAACCATCTTTCCAGTTCGTCTATGAAACCCTCTTATTATTTTCCTCTTACATTGTGAAACACTGTTTTCACCATCCTCTTCAGATTCATGTTTAAAGAACGTATACAAAATAGTTTTCTTTGCAAAGAGCCACATAAACATATTTCACACATATTTCAAGAGTTGTTGCAGAACTAAGCTTCTTTTCAATTTCACAATAAGAAACAGATTCTTTTTTAAGTATTTTGCTAATGAGGGAAAACACACATGTAACTTACATTTAACAGGAAACCTAACAATAGAATATTTTTTTCTCATTGACAACTTTTAATAGAGGCCTGTGGGTTTGAAATGACCTCTGCTTACTCTAAGTTCACTTCTTTCTGATTCAGAGCTTAGATATTGCATAATGCAAGGGAAGTCTTTGAAAACTGCTAATGAAGCATCCATCTCACTAGAAAACCATATAATATGAAAAAGTTCTTAGCTTTCAAATAACTTGTAATGTCTGTAACTGCAGCATTATGTCTTAGTTTTATAGCTGTGGAAGGTTTACTGAAAAATTGATAGAATTTGCCAGTAAGTTTTCAAAAATTATGAACAGCGTTCACGACATTATAAAAACTTGTTTTCAACCCAGGTCCATCCTATGAGCCATGCAATGTAGCCTATACTGATTAAGTTGGAGAGAGATTTCTTCTTATTCTAGCTGCCATGCCTTAATTTTTACTAGTAAACATTGCCACTCCATCTCAACCAAACCCACACGCTTTTATTTTACACGTATGCTGTCTTCAGAAAAAGCTTTGACAGTTTTCTCTTCAAGGAACTTTGCATCTATATTTTCCACTAGTGCTAATTTATAAAATGATAGCAGGCATTATTTTGTTTGTTCACATTATGTAACATACAAAATAAAATATTTTTCGTCCATTGAGATATTTAAGAAAACTACGTAACTTTAAATGCAGTTTTTCCTCAATAGAATTGGTCATTGTTGCTGCGGCCTTATATCTGTACCATTTGGAATTTGTAACCTTATAAGTAAGGTGACTATACCTTCAATTTACGAAACCAGGACATGCATAAAAAAAAAAAAAATGACAGGAAACATAACATAGTAGTCATTCTATATTGACGTCACAGTTATAAAACTGCATAATCCTAAGTCAGTAGTAGCCTATACTGCAGTGCGTTTGCATCATGCTTGATCCAAAGAGCACAAGCAGGAGCAAGCCTGTAGACCATGAGGTAAAACACGGCATTTTAGATCCATAATCTCTGGCGTATTGCACTCATATAACTTTCATTAATTAATGGCATACACACAATCATCATTTTATTTCACTAACCTGTGTTGCTGAAACTCATTCAGACATCTTGTGATAAAATTTCAATTCGCACGTAAAAGTTCTTCTTTCGTTATCCTTCTAATTTCTGTGGGTTTTTATATGTGTGTGGGTTATTTCTATAGACTCTGTATTTTAGGGTTTCCCACAAATAATAAACACACGTGATAAGACCTGGGGAATGTGTAGACTGTAACCCTGTAGAAATAATTCTGTCATCAAAAATCTCCCTTATAACCTTCAAAGAAGCACCTGCAGTATGGGCTGTGGCAGAATCTTGTTAAAAATATCCGTGTTGTCTCTCATTATAAGATGATTGTTCAGAAAACTGTGCGAGTATTTGCATACAATACTTCTCTGAATTTACAGTATCTTAAAAAAATATCCGTCCTATAGTTGATTTGCTGTTCCGGTACATCACACACCAACCTTTCATCATGCAGGGGAATTTCGTGAATTAACTGCGGATTTTCTGTGCACCAGAATCTATTGTTCTGTGATCATACATAACCACGTAAATGAAGTCATGCCCCATCAGAGAAAATGATTAAATTTGGATCAACAGTACCATCAACAATGTTTTGTAAAATCCAATTACAGAAATTTACTCTACTTTCGTTGTTATGTGGCTGTAATTCTTGGACTACAGTAACTCTGTAAGGTTTCAATTTTAAAAGTTTAGTAGCCATATGGCTGAAGTTTTTGATATGCCGCCTACTTGTGCAACAGGACGTAAAGATTTATTAGGAGAATGTTCAAGTGATGCATCAATATCAAGTTTTGCTTCTATTAGAACCCTTCGTTTTCACCTACGAATTTTAGAGTTCAGTGATCCTGTTTCTCTTAATCTAATGACACGGTTTTAACTGTACCTCAATTTGGAGATTGAATATCGGGGAATTTCTCTACAAATTGTCTACACACTTGTCTGCATGAATCTATTTTGACATAAGTTTAGTACATAAATATTCACTATTGTAGAGTAAACTTTTCAACTGGCATTTCAGTTATCTAGACAACTAATTTAATGCACAGCACACACACTCTTCAAATATATTTAAAAGATGTACACAAGCACACACTCTTCTATCACCAGCATCTTTGATTGTACTAAGCTGTGACAACAACCGGTAACATACAGGCCCGTGCAGCTTTGAAGCATGAAGCAATCAGGAGTTAGGATCTTTCTGTGTTCTTCGGATCAAGCGTGATGCAAACCAGAAAATCTTCACACTCTGCATGAAGAAGCATGCTTACCTTACAGAGTTCGAGTAATGGGTATTTTGAATTTGATTAAGCTAAGTTTCCGAATTAATCTTCTGAGAGAGATAGCACATTTGTAACGTATTAATTAAGCCAGTCCTAAGTATAATTTGCCTACAGACAGACATTACAGTAAAAGATAGAAAATGAGGACTCGAAAGCAACTTATCTTATATCGTTAGGTAATACTGGATTCAAGCCAACCTCTCTGAGGAAATTGCATTTATAACTGGTAGTTTTAGGATGAATGAATCTTTTTCAGAAGATCCTTTTTGTTACACAGCATTTTGTAGAAGTTGCCACAGGAATAATTGAAGTTAACTTCAGTGATTAGTCATGCTCTCAAGATGTTTATGGATAGGCGAGTTTCATTACTTATCCATAAAGCATTTATGTGCAAAAGCACTCGTTTTGTATGTGTATTAATTCCGGGCAAACAGAACAGAAACTTCAATACCAAGTATACAGGACATTTTGAAAATTGAAGTGGGAAAGAATTTCCACCCAATATTGGTCAGGTGATTCTTTGTCTCACTGCCACTTGGCTAGTATTTCTGAGATCACATGACACATAATGTATTTTTATACAGAGCAGTTTCATCACCTTAAACTGGAGAACTTATTTTCCTGACAAAATCTGTTGTCTTCGAATGTAGGCTTTCACGGCCAGCATCAATGGGGCTAAGAGGCCGTTGTCTACTGGCGATGTTATGTCTAGATGTTTTGTCTATGGCTGTGGTAGACATCTTTAGTGGTGAGGCAGTAGAGCAGCGATCATCAGCACAGAACACGCTCGGGCTAGATTCTATTACCCGCAGATAAGAGACTGCACTATGGTGCACCAGTAGCTGCTGGTGGGTAAGCTCTATTCCCCTCTGCCTGCTGCTTGATGGGGCATTTGATGTTCCACCGGATACCCTTTACCCATTTCAGCAAGTGCTCACAACCACTGCACTAGAGGGTGTAGTGATCTCCTCAGTGTGCCAGGAATGACTACTACACCCTTGAGTGCCTCGCCAATGAAGATGTCTACTGCAGCTGCAGACAAAACATTGCCAGTAGACCACGGGCTCTTAGCCTGGAAAATACTTACCCCAGAATTTTTCCTGTATCTCTTTTCAGCTTGTTAATCCTTTCAGTGTTATCAACTAAATTGTTTCAGTATTCGAGGGGATGTTGTCCACTTCACTAAATATTTAGCAGCAACTTTGTAGAAAGTGTGAATAAGTTATATCATCGAAATTTTACTACTTCTGAAGTAAGACCCTCTCTTCAAAATTTGCTACAATGGTTCTGACAGCTGAAGTAATAAAAGTCATTCCACTTTGAAGGCAAGTTTGTCTTTAAATCACACGAGATATTAATTACTGAAAAAATTGTAACTGTTTGACCTTCTGTTCTTCGTATAGCTGAGTGAAAGATTGATGCCTGGTTGTGGATAAAGTAGTCATACCTCTTAACAAAGAATTTTCAAAGAAGATTTTTATGGCAAGTGGGCACTTATCTTGGGATTCAAAATAGGATTTTAGAGGGGAAGAACATACCCAGAAAATGTCCAATAGCAGGAAGTAGCAGCAATCTTGTTTCACTGTACCCTCATATATTTATATTTTTGATCTACAAATTTGCAGAATTGTTTAAGACTATAAATAGAAATAGGAATATATTTTCGAGACATTTCCTTCTCTTTGGAAGTATATCAGCAGCTGTCTCTGAATAGTATTGTGAATGATGTGAACATTAAACCCAACTCCTTCTAGGTCATGTTCCAAGTTCTCTTCTAGTTTTGTCAAGACATTATTCACACCTTTCCTGGTCATACACCCAAATTACAATTTGTTTTATCAGCACGCAATGCTGCTCCTTGTCATAAAAATCTTCTTTGAAAACTTGTCTTGTCACAGGCATGACTCTACTTTATCCACAATTAGGAATCATCATTCACTCAGCTGTACAGAGAATAAAAGGTTAAATGTAGAGACAGTGCGTGCTGTTTCGCTAGGCAATTATTTGAGATTTAATAATTTAACAGGAATAAAATACAGTGAAACCCTCTTGAGGCATTTTTTTTAATCAGTATATTCAGCTTATTAAGCAGAAAACTTTTTAAAGGAGAAACCCTGAGGAATTGATGTATGATACATTATTTCATCACTTTTGTATTGGAAATTATAATTTATTCATTATATTATTTATTACAAATACAAATTAAATTTTATGTTTTACCTTATTATATACAGATTAGGGTGAAAGGGTTCGACTGAGTAGCCAGAAGCAAACTCTGGGAGATAATGGAGAACAAAGGATTCCCACGACACCTTATAAAAGCTGCAGGAAGTTTACACGTAGACACCAAAATCCAAATAAAATATTCCAATGCTAGAAAGAAGCACATGCCCAATTACAGTAACTCAAGGATAAGACAGGGATGCCCACTCTCACCAATAAACCTTTATATTGACAAAGCCATAATTAAATGGAAAAACATTTTAATGAATAAGTATTTTAGTAGAAATATTTTAGCAATGACCCTTTTATTTGTGGACGACCAGGTGATCATACTAAATACTATGCTAAAATACTGTTCAGAATTCTTTAGAATAGCATAAAAAAAAAAAACAAAACAAAATCAAGCCTTGCATATTTTAATAACTGGCGCAATTAACAGTACTAATATTGAAGCATTACAATCCATCCCTTCAACTAAACCAATAAATTTAGAATATTACATGCATGCCATATTAATAAAAAACGAATTGGGCAGCCAAACTATGGTACATGGACTGATACCTAGATTTCAAGCTCAGATTAAAAACACAGGCTGAATTTATACAAGAGGTGATCAGCTTAAAAAATTAGTTTATGTACCAGTATACTGAAATATAAAGAAAAACTATTGCAAAATGTTATTTTCCTAAAAGTTTCTCGTAAATTCGTCGATAAAAGTAATAGTTTTACATGTAAGTAAAATTATTACTATATACACTGCCCTCCAAAAAAATCGTGAATTTCCTTCAACTACACTGGTCAAAAAAAGTTTTGAAAGTTGTCATAGAATCCATGTAAGACTCACATCAGAGAAAAAAAGTATTATATCTTGCCTTTTTATGATCTTTGAAGCAAGTTTTATGTTTTTACTTTTTGAAGCACTAGGTAAGTTTGTGACAAACAACAGTTCAAATGAGTTAGTCTAGGAGAGTGGTCCGAGAGGTGGTTGTTTCTTGGTGTTCACATTACAATAATGCCATGATCCATACTATTAGCAGTGGATCGTACTAGAATAGTCACTTCAAGACAACAAGCTATGACAAAAATGGAGATAGCAGAAGTCATAGATTGTAATCAAAGTGATGTTTCTAGAGTATGAAAGAAATTCCAGGAGACTAATTCCATAGCAGACAGACACAGAGCAGGACACCCACGCAAAATAAAAAAACAACAGCTGGAGGAGACCGGTATATCCGTGTTTCTGCACAGAGACGCTCTTCATTCAGTTACAGAGGAACCTTCACAGGGCTACAGGGGCCACCATGTCAACTCAAACAGTACGAAATTGACTACGGTGTAGTGCTATGTTCCTGAAGACCTCTAAAGGTTCCTTGACTCCACAACACAGAGCACACTGTGTAACATGGGCCAGAGATCAGGAATAATGGAGGCAAACATTGTTTACAAATGAAGTAAGGATTGGCCTCCATCCAGATAACATTCGTGTGTGGAGATCCAATGACTAACAGTACAATGAATTGTTTATGGCTAAACACTACCAGCAGCAAGGTGGTTCAGCACTCTTGTGAGCAGGAGTCGTGTGGGAATGTTGCGCACCATTAGTCCACATACAGGGTAACATGGACTCACAGAATACGAAGACAGTGTTCTTCGATCCATTGTTACTGGATTTTCATGGGATATTGGAGGAGGATTCATGCTCATGGAAGATAATGCCTGTCCCACTGTGCCAGTGCTGTGAATAAATTCTTGCGGAGACATGAAATTCATAGGATGAACTGGTGAACAGCTTCTCTAGATACGAATTGTGTAGAACATGCATAGTGCCTTCTGAAAAGACATTAGAGATATGTTTAAGAGGTTCAAATCATTGAGCACTACATCATCGTCTTCATAGTTGTGAACGTTGGCTACACTGCTCTTCAGGTCACATGGCCATCATTTAAAATTGTCATAAGGTTACAACACTTTTAGTATTTTTTACGCTACTATGTATTCCTGTAGTTATGAAGTGATGAATGTACATTACCCTATTTAGTACTAAAAATAAACATTGTACATATTGCAAAACTTTACTTTTAAATATCTATACGAAAATTACTAAATTTCAACATGGAAAAAAATGTTTGTGCAGTACAGTATGTCTTTACATAACCTATAAACATATTTTCCAATTATCTGGCACTGGCTTTGTCCCACAAGTTGCCGAATATGAGGAATTCTACTGTCTTAAGAAAAGTAGTAGTAATTGTATTAGCTAGAAAACAGTCAGTTTTTTTTATATTACTCTTCCTGGAAATTATTTCAGGCACAAACTCAAGTACAGGCTAAATTTTGCGAATCATTCTAAATATAATATGAGCAATTTTCAACCTTCTGTAGGGTATTTAACCAATCAAAGTTTCCTAATTTTGTCATTCATACGAATTTTATAATTTTTGTGTATGTCTTTCTCCACATCATAGAAAATATTGTATAGATTATTGAAATTTGCGTGGCAGTAGTCTTTTAATTGTCTTGGGACTTGTTAATTTACATTCAGGTCTTAAAAAGAGAACTATTCTGATAACAAAGCATAATAAACATACGACTATAAAAGGAAGCAAAAGAGATATAATGCTGTAAATGCGATTGCAATGGCATTGAAATATGTAATTCGAAAAATGCTTTTTGAAAGCTTTTGTACTCGTACATAGAAAGCTTTAGGGAAGAAAGCTGTTTGGGAGTTGGAAATGTAAATCGAATTTGTTTGTTGTGCTTATTACTATACGAAGTTGTTAAAGTGTATGCTTACATTCGTATTTTTTAGGAGTTATAATAAGCACAACATAAATATTTAGATAAGGTCAACGTAAAATGTATTCTAAGAGTTACTGCATACTTGATAAACATTAAGTGCCGTCTAATAATGCCTGCAACAATACACTGAAAAAAATTGCACTCTTAAGTGTAGCTTATATCTAACATACCAGAAACTAACTGAACTAACATCAAAGTAGACCTAATTTTGTGCATATTTAGAAAATATTTAAATATTGTTTGTGAATCTAACGAGTGATGTTTATTTAAAAATTGTTAGTCAAGTGTGGACCTATGTGGTTTTATTATGGATTCCATGAACTTGTCTTAAACAGCCAGCAAATAAATAATCTTATAGAAAAGTGACTATTAACGTAATTGACTGCTGATTGAAGGAGCAGAATTTTCTGTTTGATTGTGCAGTAAGTTATACCTTCACAAGTTAACTTGCTTAATTTTTAAGACAAAACAGTAACCATACGATACAGAACATTTTGATTTTGAATATATGCCTTTATGAAAACAATTCAGTTCAGTGTCGTGTTTCATTACTTTTCAGTTTATAACTTATTTAAAAATACTTTATATTAACTAGCCTACTAGGTTATTTAGCATCAGTGAAATTGGTGACAGGGAGATGGTATTTGGCGAGATGAGACTGAGGATTTGCCATAATTACCTCACATTCACCTTATGGTTGGGGAAAACCTCGGAAAAAATCCAACTAGGTAAGCATCCCAAGCCGGAAGCGAATCCATGCCTGAGCATAGCTCCAGATCAGAAGGCAAATGTGCCTATCAACTGAGCTACACCAGTGGTTCCCTTTGAATTAACTGGCACTTTTTATATCTTGAATCATGCTTTCTTATTCATGTAACATTGAAAAATTTACAGATTTGCTTGTAGGTGAAGTAATTTTATCCTTAATTATGTGTAATTGTGGGACATCTTTAAAACTGTGGTTTTATTATAAATTAATAAGCTACCATAAATAGTAGCAGTAATTTAACCACTTTCGATCCAGTGAAGTTACTTAGAAATAACTTAAACAGCTTCTGTAATTTGAAGTGCTGTGATTTACACATAATATTCTTTTGAGAAAACTCCATATGTAGATGAAATTATTGGGGATCATCAGTGTGGTTTTAGGTGTATTAGATAGACTATTGATCAGATTTTAGATCGACTATTGATCAGATTTTTTTGTATTCGACAGATATTGGAGAAAAAATGGGAGTATAAGGGTACAATATATCAGTTATTCATAGATTTTAGAAGGGTGTATGACTTGGTTAAGAGAGAAGTTTTATATAGGCTAATATTCTTACTGAATTTGGTATTCCTAAGAAACTAGTTCAATTAATTAAAATGTGTGTCGGTGAAACTTACAGCAAAGTGTGCATAGGCCAGTTTCTTTCAGATACTTTTCCAATTCACTGTGGGCTAAAACAAGGAGATGCACTATCACTTTTACTTTTTAACTTCGCTCTAGAATATGCCATTAGGTAAGTCCAGGGTAACAGAAGGTTTGGAATTGAACAGGTTACATCAGCTCCTTGTTTATGCAGATGATGTGACTATGTTAGGAGAAAATCTACAAACTATTAGGAAAATCACGGAAATTTTACTTGAAGTAAGTAAAGAGATAGGTTTGAAAGTAAATCCCGAAAAGATGACATAAGATTATGTCTCGTGACCGAACATAGTACGAAATGGAAATGTATAAATTGGAAATGTATCCTTTGAAGAGGTGGAAAAGTTCAAATATCTTGGAGCAATTGTAACAAATATAAATGATACTTGGAAGGAAATTAAACACAGAATAAATATGCGAAATGCATGTTATTATTCGGTTGAAAAGCTTTTATCATCCAGTCTGCTCTCAAAAAAGCTGAAAGTTAGAATTTATAAAACAATTATATTACCGGTTCTTCTGTATGGTTGTGAAACTTGGACTCTCACTTTGAGAGAGGAACTGAGGTTAAGTGTGTTTGAGAATAAGGTGCTTAGGAAAATATTTGGGGCTAAGAGAGATGAAGTTACAGGCGAATGGAGAAAGTTACATAACAAAGGAGCGCGTGCATTTTATTCTTTACGTGACATAATTAGGAACATTAAATCCAGACATTTGAAATAGGCAGGGCATGTAGCACGTATGGACAAATTCAGAAATGCATATAGAGTGTTAATTGGGAGGCCAGAGGGAACAAGACCTTTGGGAGGCCGAGACATAGATTTGAGGGAGGTAGGATATGATGTAGAGACTGGATTAATCTTGCTCAGTATGGTTGACTTATGTGAATGCGGCAATGAACCTGTGGGTTCCTTAAAAGCCATAAGTAAATAAGTGATTTACACATACATAGAGAAAATGCACTATTCATAGCAGTCACAGCTAGCTGTCAGAATTGAATCTGTAGAAGTGAAATGTGATAACTGAAGTGAGGGAGTGTCTACATGGACTTTATGAGAATGTAAATTGGTTTCAATAAAAGAATAATCATTGATTAAGGTGACTGCTGAGTGGAGGTAGCTGTTTGTCAAGTCTGACTTGTATTATTTCTGTCTTATTGATCACGTTATGGAGTACTTACTATTACCAGAAGACTTGCTTTATTTTCCATATAGGTGTATTGTATAGCAGTAGTTCCCAGGGTAGTGTAAAGAGCTGATGGGGGTCACGAGATGATTTACAAAATAAAACAAAAATGCCTTATTCACACATTTATATTGTATTCAGAAACATAAACAAAATTGAACATGAAAATAGAAAAAAAAAGTTTCAATAGTTATAGCTAAAGTAAAAAATTATAAATACTATAATATGTCTGTTTTTGAGAAAGTAACTTCTTAAATCTTGACTTCGTATTCAGTATGCACCCAAATATATCATTTTCTATTTCAAGGACATTTATTGCTTTTGTTTTGATGGAAATCATAGACTGGAAACTTTTTTGCATTAATACGAGTTTGCAAATGCTATCAAAACTGTTTTTTTTTTTTTTTTTTTTTGCAAGCTCGGGGCATTCTTATATTCTTTTGACTTAAAACTAATCTATGCTCTGTGAAAAAATTGAAGTTCTTGGGGCAATAGCAAGACAAACCAGACATTTGCTTAAAATGAGATATTTACATTTAAATTTAAATGTAGAGGGAAATTTCCCATACAATTTGTGAAAACAGTGTCATGATTCCTCAACAGATGATACCACCAGTCAATAAGTTCTTCTCTTGCCCAATAGATTGTGAAAGAACATAACAAGCCACAACAAGATGGCGGAACCCAGTAGACAAAGACTGCTGTTTAGAGGAAACTTTTTAATAATAATTCGGTGTTAATAGTGAAAGTGGAAGTTCACAATTTGATGGCAGTGATATGGACAAAGATTTTATTCCATCAGAACCAGAATAATCTTCATCTAATGAGGTAAACTTACTATTAATATTAATTTGTGGCTTGTCACATTCTTGTACAAAATATTTTCAATTCATATAAGAAGGAAAATAAACTGTGAAAAATGAATTTAACTAAATGAAAATAATGTGATTTATGTAGGCTGATATAATTTTTTTTTTTTTTTTTTTTACATTTTTTTCAATCTGAATTTTCTCAATTTCTAAACAAGACCTGGAGTAGAAAAGCTTACAGCATTCAAGGATAATGTCATGGACAAAATAAAAACTGAACAATTGCAGCCCTTTGGTATCAGTTAATCAAAGAAAAGTGGCTAAAGAGCATACAGCATTTTTTCCTCACATCTGGACACACACACATCTGCCTTCAGATAGTGACTTTGGACTTATTGAAAAATATAAAAAGAAATTTCAAGATATCTACTCTCCTAAAATTCGGATGGACATTATAAGAAAGGAAAATAAGAAAGATCCTTTTCATGTTACTTATATGCAAAGGGAACATGGTCTTAATGTAATTAACTTGGTCATAATATAGGGTATTTCAGAAATCAGTTCAAACATTAAACCGCTGTAAATATTATATATAATATTTGAGATAGAAAACAAAAAAATCACAGTGTTAGGCAAATAATGGGGTTTACAAAACATTGGGAAGATGTCCGCTGTTTTCTTGTTAAATGTACAGCATTCTGTCTGCGACACCATGCACAGCATTTTGCAGATAGTGTCTTGGAATATTGGCAATTTGTTGCGAGATGGCATCTTTCAGTTGCAGTAGGGTTGTTGGATATGTCGGGAAAACTCGTTCTTTAATGTAACCCCACAACCAAAAGTCGGCCGGATTGAAATCTGGAGATCGCGGAGGCCACATTGTTGGAAAGTGCCTACTGATGACACGATCGCCGAACATCTGCGTAATTAATCGTTTTGCAGGGATAAAGATGTGGGGTGGAGCACCATCTTGCATGAAGATTATGTTTTGCATATCGTGATTCCTCCGTGTAGGGATGACGAAGTTCTATAACATGCTGTAGTAGTGCTCCCTGTTTACTGTAATAGTCTCTTATTCCATTGTTGTCCACACCTGTAGAGTAATGGTTAGCGCATCTGGCCGGGAAACCAAGTGGCCCGGGTTCGATTCACGGTCGGGGCAAGTTACTTGGTTGAGGTTTTTTCCTGGGTTTTCCCTCAACCCAATATGAGCAAATGCTGGGTAACTTTCTGTGCTAGACCCCAGACTCATTTCACCGGCATTATCACCTTTATCTCATTCAGATGCTAAATAACCTAAGATGTTGATAAAGCGTCGTAAAATAACCTACTAAAAATTAATGTTGGAGTTAACACGCATAATTGAGGTTCGTTTTCCGACCAAAGTCATCAATAGGCACTTTCCAACAATGTGGCCTCCGTGATCTCCAGATTTCAATCCGTCCGACTTTTGGTTGTGGGGTTACATTAAAGAACGAGTTTTTCCTGACACATCCAACAACCCTACTGCATCTGAAAAATGTCATCTCGCAAGAAATTGCCAATATTCCAAAACATTATCTGCAAAATGCTGTGCATGGTGTCGCAGACAGAATGCTATACGTTGAACAAGAGTACGGCGGACATCTTCCCAATGTTTTGTAAATCCCGTTGTTTGCCCAACACTGTGATGTTGTTGTTTCTTCCCTATTTCAAATATTATAATAATTATTTATAGTGGTTTAATGTTTGAACTGACTTTTGAAATACCCTATATAACAAAAGCCAAAGTAGGCCTAACAAAATGTGGTGCACCGGTTGCTTTTTCAACAGCTATAACCTTCAAATTTACCAGCTTTTCATTAAACATGTCCTAAATGGTGACTACAAAGAGCAGAGTTGACCATCACGAATAATGTTAAAAACCCTTCAGCAGAAGTACCCAGAACTGCTTAAAGTCAAGCACAATAAGTTAAGTGGTGTTAAGCAACTCTTCCAGTCATACTATCAATTTTTCATGATTATTACACTGGATTAGTTCTTGTCAACTTGATGGAAGAAGGTGATACCAAAGTGAACCTATACAATGACGATTGTATTGCTTGGTGATTATTTTTCTGAGAATGACTTACAAGTACAATCTCTCATTTTTCCTTGTTTATATTAGTTTGTTTGTTTTGTTCTGTTTTTAATTTTAGTCAAAGTTAAAATAACTGTAATGTGAGAAGTTTTCATACTTTTTGTACCACACACTGTATAAGAACGATTATTTTTTTCTATGCTAAATAAGTATCTTGTCAAATGCGTATTTATGATATAAAACATAATTAAATACAGTTTTGTTCAGAATTCTAATACAGTTTATACTTTTTATTCCTTTTCCAACCTAAAATTTATTGCAAAATAAAAAGAGGCAATAATATGACAAGGTACAAAATAATTGTCACTTAGCTAATCTATAAAAATATAGAAATATAAATCAATAATCACGAAATATGCAGTTTAATTTCAACTGAAGCAAAGTACATGAAATGATGAATAAAATAATGTGCTTTACAAGAACTCTAAAATAAAATTAATAATTACAGAATTTTTCAAAGCAAAAATGGTTATATCTCAAAACATGCAATATGTGGCTTGTCTTGTTATTGCCCCAAGCCCTTCAATTATACTTTTAACTTTCCATCACTAAGCACATATGGTATTTCAATAAGTATTTTCTGTAACATTTTTTTTTCTTAATTTCAGTCAGTTGAATGCAACTGTTAGAAACGAATTCAGTATCTATCTGTCACTGTCATGATTATTTTGAGTTTCTTCTGGAAGATATTCAGAAAGCTATTGTTTAAAATTGTGCAAAGTAAGTGGTATGTCTACAAAAACAAACAAAGAATTTGTCATGTCATACGATATATAGCTAAATTTTCTTTTTGTTCAGTAATGTCTACCAGAAATTAAGTTTCCTTATAAATCCGTGGATTATTTCTCTGGCTGTTATGTTAACATCTTGGTCTCGCAAACTATTATTTCAAGAGTTCTAAGTGTTCGAAATAATATATCAGAAAGGAAGGCCAGTCTAAGAAGCTCTGCTCGTTTTTCAGTTTTCGAGATTTTGTAATGCACTTCACAAACGTGTAGTGTACAACATTTTTTGTATGATAATATTTTTAAAATTGCAATTACAATATAATTATTTTGTGTTGAAAATTTAGAGCAATATTATTTCAAAGCCATCGTAAAACTGCACTGTAATGGTAACTAAGTAAAAATAAGTCCAAATGGGCCTATTTCGGTATAGTTTTAGGTTATGAAGAATGGTTTCCCAAGTAACAAGTTTCAGTGTGAGAATTAGAACTTCCAAGGTCTAACAACAATAGCTGTAAATACAGGAAAAAACACGATCTTGCAAGAAATAAGTTTGCATATTGCAATTTCTCGTCTTGCAGGTATCGACACATTAGAAGTTGGGTGGTATCTACTGGTTTTGAGTAAAATTATCGTCGTTCTTGATTTTACAGGCGTTTGTATTTTTCGTATGGGGTTAATTACTGGTATGATAATGGGGAGGGGGGTCGCAAGTGTCACACTCAAAAGTGGGTCGCACTTTCAGAAAGTTTGAGAGCCACTGTTGTATAGTATATAGGCATACAGAATGCTCTCCTTTCCCTTAAACATTATTTATTATTTGGAAAAAAAATTCTTTAGTTCATCTTATGTCGTTCAAAATTCTATCTGGAATTAACTTCTAGTATATAAGGTGCCCCATTTTTTAACAAACTTTTAAAGAGAGAAAGTGTATCTATAGGCCAGAAAATATGGTAATTAGATGGATAACAATACTATATTCTTATCTTAACATGTGTCGTATAATATGCTTGAACATATGAAGGTAGTGGGACATTTGGCATTAATAGGTTGTATCTTACATCAGGGAGAAAGGAACTAGCCACCCTGCCCCATTATCTCCTGGCTTAATTGTCTTATGAGTGGTATCTTATTGGTGTCATTTATGGGATTCAAACCTGTCTTCAGACAGTTGACTAAACAACAATCTTACATCCAATCTACTATATATATATATATATATATATATATATATATATATATATATATATATATATGCATTTAGCTGGAAGAAACGACAGAAAATTAAAGTTCATTGTTTCGATAAGTTCTTTTAGTGTACCCATTTCCCTCGAGAATAAATATCTTCTGAAAAATTATTGAATGGAACATGCCTTCATGTACATTGTTTTTTTTTATGAGGATTGTAGAAAGACATTCGACTTGCCAACTTCTCTTAGGAATAATACTGTTGTAAACGTTCTAAAAAATGTCAGATTTTAATTAACCACTGTTTCAGCTAAATTGTTTCATTGCATGTATCTATTGTTGTATTGCTAATATTGTTATTGTGTTTATTATACCAGAATTAATAATTGTGAGTACACTGAGTGTTACTGGCAGTTTAGCAATAAATAATACCCTTTTAAATTTAAACTTATGTCGTAGGCTCAAAATAAATTTATATTTTAACTACTTGTTGTGACTGTGCCTGTTTTGAGATGCTGACTGTGCTTATTTTGAGATTTGGTTTGTCAGTTATTGTGTCTGTGGGCAACCTTTTCTCTCAGACTGTTTTCGTTCATATTCACCATATTAATCAAATCATTTTAAAAGTTTGTGTAGTAGAACCTCGATTTTCTGTCTCCATGTTATCCGTTTTGTGGATTAGCTAATCATCACAATTTCGTTTTTTTTAATAAGCTAAAAGTATAATTATATGAAAGAAACCATATGGAATGCCAGTAC
This sequence comes from Periplaneta americana, assembly GCF_040183065.1. NCBI lineage: Eukaryota > Metazoa > Arthropoda > Insecta > Blattodea > Blattidae > Periplaneta > Periplaneta americana. The sequence continues at coordinate 91,156,667 of NC_091123.1, forward strand.
CTCAAGCAAGGCTACTGTTCCCGCCAATGAGAGCATCAAGAGGGAGGAAGAAGATATGGTGTCAATAACATATGTTCCCTTGCAGGCCACCTTGGAATCAGCTGACTTGCTGCTGCATTTACTGGAGCAGGAGGAGGATACCATTTATCTATCTGGAATTCTTTACATGAGAAAACTAAAATTGAACATCAATAAAGAGAACTAAATGCAGCCAAAGTGCAAAAGAAAGTAAGACTTTTTTAAATGGCTCATGATTAGTTCTTAATTAAATAAACATTGTTGTAAAGTGACATTAGACTATAGCATTGTCTAAGTAAAACGGATAATTGAGGTTCTACTGTATATGCAATGCAAGAATTGTTATTGGAGAAATGATTGGCAGTGAAACAAGGTGGTGAAGCAAAATAATGACAGTTTAATGGAAATCTACCCTAATGAATACCTGTCTGAATTTCTTTCTTAAAAATACAACTTTGAATGGAACAGGTGAGGCCTTATCATTATGTTTCTAAAAGGTTTAATTCAAAAGTCTTCCTGAAGCTTTCAAAGAACTTGGGAATCACACCATGAGCTCCAATAAGAAGACCAATCACCTCAATGTTTTCAAGCTGGTATTTTACTTTTAAGTAATCAACTGTTGGCAGGTAAATGTTGATCTTTTCTTGATTCACATCCTCTGGCTGGCTGCTCCCCATTTCAATCCTTATGGTAGGATCAATTATATATCCTTTCTTGGTAGTTTGGGAATACGCTATGATGTCAATATGTCTAGAGGAGTCATTAGTAGCAAGGCAAAAAACTTCCTCTTCTACTATCCAAGACTTTTTTTTCAAAGCAGCTGCAATTAAGGATCTAACATGATGGTGTCTGGCATTTTGGAGGAGTAAACCTCTGTTACACTGACCTTGGACGTGGGCAAGGGTTTCAGTCTCTGAGCATCCATGTCTGCACCGGGATCTGTCCAAAGAGTGACCAGGTACTCCTCTAACTGCTGGTAAATTGGCATTCATTTTAAGGCAGGTTACCCATTCAGATGTAGATAGTCCAGACTTGTTAAAAATTCAGGCATTGGCTTTAGGTACTTCACTGTATACTTCTACACCTCTGCCGAAGTTCAATTGGACAAGGGAGATTTAGATGTTGACAGGAAAAATTAAGTTCAGACATCAAAGGTCGCATACTATTTACATAAGGATTTTCATTTAATATTAAAGTGATGCAGATGTTGCAGTGTTGCAAGAATGCTTCCCATGATCCTCTGACTAGTTCCAAACCTCTGTAATTTTTGCTTGCATATAACATACTAGTAGGTGTATCAGATGGCAACATAAGCATTTGTTTAACAGAACTACGTATTAACTTGTCAATATCTTCTAAGAACATTCCTGGTAACTGATGGATAGGAGGCATTTGTAATGGGTAGATCAATTTAGGTCTTATATATTAGTTAACAATAATGAGCCTTTTGATCTGGGCGGAGCATGGAGGTAGGTACTAAATTTTCCAAATCATTTTTCAGGCTTAACATAAATGCCTCCCGATCAAATTTTATTTCCTCATTGAATGATACACCCAGATATCTTATGGTTTCATCTTGTTTGATCCCTCTTATGGAACAATCTTCATAAAGAATCAGATCCTCTTCACGTAACTTTCCTTTGCAATATTAATGAAAATTTATTTATTAGAATATTAATGTGTAATCCAATGCCTTCTAAAAGCTCCTTTACTATTAATACTAGGTCCTGGGCAACTGACATATCTTTCCCTATGACTACTAAATCATCACAAAGACACCCATAGTTAGATTGTCTAAATTTTCAGAAACCTCAAACCCAAATTTATGATGGACTTGTTTCTCCTTAAGTTCTTTTAGAATAAAATCTATTGACATATTAAAAATTAATGGGGATAAAGGTGACCCTTGGAAAACACCATTTTGTAATACAGTTGGATCAGATATCTGATTGGAACTGTGAATCCGAGTAAAATTCCCTACTACTAAAGATTGAACTAATTCATGTAAAGATACTGGAATAGATAGGGATTTCAGACAATTAATTACATGTTCTAATCCAATAAAATCAAAGGCCTGTTGCACATCCAACATAACTATTGAGACATACTTCTTCTCCTGCTTAGCTTTCTTGAGGCACCCATTAGCTAATGAAGTATTAATAAATGTTCCTGGTTGTGATACAAATCCCCTTTGGTTTTCATTTAAGTTAACAAATTGCCTCATTGTGGAATCAAGAACTTTTTCAATCAATCTTCGAATTACTGAACAAATAGAGATTGGCCTCCAGTTATTTATTTTATTTTCTTATTTTACGACGCTGTATCAACATCTAGGTTATTTAGCATCTGAATGATATGAAGGTGATAATGCTGGTGAAATGAGTCCGGGGTCCAGCACCGAAAGTTACCCAGCATTTGCTCTTATTGAGTTGAGGGAAAACCCCGGAAAAAACCTCAACCAGGTAACTTGACCCAACCGGGATTCGAACCCGGGCCACCTGGTTTCGTGGCCAGACTCGCTGACCGTTACTCCACAAGTATGGACCCCTCCAGTTATTAGAATCACTTTTCTCCCCCTTACCTTTGTAAATCAATATAGTTTTTGCTTCACGCATTTTATCTGGAACAATTTTCCATTTTAGCATTAGGGCCTATGTCCAATATAAAAAATATTATTGGAGAGCATTCAGTTAATTTCAAAGTCCGAATTAGAACCCTATCAGGTCCAGGAGCTGAATCAGTCCTCATCTTGTTCAGACACTTTTGTATAACTTCTATAGAAATTTTAAACTCCTGTTGTAATCCATCATTAGGTAGACTAAAATGAAATGTGACATAATTTTTAAGTGTACAATTATTTGGAATTCCCCATTTATTCTCAATAGCATTTTTAAAATCTTGTATTGGTATCTGACAACATTCGTTATTACTGGTATTGTTATTATTCAATATTGATCGAACACACTGTTTGCATTCATTAAAATATTGATATTGCAAAAGTTCATATTTATATTTTTCATTAATTTTTTTCCTGTTTCTTTTAAACTGTTTTTGAGGATTACTGCTATCGTGATAGCTCCTATCATTAGTGGTAAAAATGTTTTTGTTTTGTTTTCTCATTTCATAAAAACGAACAGAACGATGCTTAGGACCTGGTAGTTTAGTATTCACTTCTGCAAGAGCTTCCACAAAATCATTACAAATTGTATTGAACTCACCAGGACATGGATCCTTTCCCAACAGAGCTTCAAATTTTTTAGTAAATAACTGAATTTCTTGCCAAACTTGATCCAGACGTACTGCTTCAGTATTTCGGATTAAAGATTTGTCAATTATCTGGAGATCTGGATTGATCTGGAGAGCTAGATTGGTCTTTAGAAGATTGATGTTGATAAAAAATACGTTCCCTATGCTTCTCGGGATGAGATTTTGTAATATGTGTAGTTAATCTTACATACAATTTGCCACAATATGAACAAGATATAGTGATATTATGAGACTTTATGTGAGAATTTTCAATCTCATTATCACGTATTTGTGACTCATTAATAAGAACAGTAGTGACTGATGTTTTTGCTGCTAAATTCGTACTCACAATAGTAGTCCTACATTATATAAATAACACCACAATTATTGTATGTTGTATTCAACATAAACTTTCACGAGGCCATGGAAATTATAACACGAAAGTAAAAATAACATTGTTAATACATCATGAAGACCCGCGCCGTGGCGTCATGGTCTAAGGCATCCTGTCTAGGACACACATTACGAAATGTGCACTGGTTCAAGTCCTCATGGGGAAAGAAATTTTCTCATGAAATTTCGGCCAGTGTATGGGACCGGTGTCCACCCAGGATCGTGATGCACTTGGGGAGCTACAATATGTAACAAAAATCCGGTTTCACAAACCAGCTATAATGGCTGGGGGGGATCATCATGCTAACCACACGATACCTCCATTATGGTTGGATGATCGTCCACCTCTGCTTTGGCATGTGGACGCGAGGCCAGCAGCCGGTTGGTCAGTCTTGACCCTTCATGGGCTGTAGCAAAAAAAAAACATCATGAAGGCAAAAATCTAGACAATTCATGCAATAAGTATCTTTACGCAATCCTGGATTGTATTATGAATTTCTCGATGCAGTTGTAAATAGTGAGCAGGCTGTGTTTTATCCAACTGAATTCTTGAATTCTTTGAAACCACAAGGATTGCTAGCACATAATTTAATACTTAATATTGAATCACCAATAGTACTATTGCAAAATATTGATCCACCAAAATTATGCAATGGAACAAGAATTGGTGTGAAAAAACTCATGTAAAATGTAATAGAAGTGACAATATTAACTGGCAAAATGAAAGGAGATAATGTTTTTATCCCACATATTCTTATGATACCCACTAACATTCCTTTCTGTTTTAAGTAACTGCAATTTCAGTGTGACTAGCATTTGTAATGAATGACTGTATTAAAATGAAGCTCAAGCACAATTACTCAAAGTTGTAGACATTAACTTAAAAACTGCGTTTTTTCCACATTCATAACTATATTTTATACAAAGGAGTAGAAAAAAAAAATTGCATGAATAAAAAAGCAATTCAATGATACTTTCGTCAGATTGCTATGTAGTAAAGTTAATGTACGTAAGCCAACTGAAAATAACACTGTATTCTAAAATTTACATCTCTCAAAATATTATTGTTCATGTCTGAAAATGTGTTACTGCAAATATCATCTGTACAGTCATGTTGCCAATGTACAGAGTGATTTATATAGAACTAACACATTTCTTTCTTTCTTTATTTCAAAACGAATGATGCTAGCCACAATTTGTTACACCTCAAATGTATAGTATCTTTGGTACGACCAATAGAGAGAGAAATTTTGGCTCACGATGACACCCCAATGAGATCAGACTGGGAACAAGAGAATTCCCTGTTTGTCGTCAGCTATCTCTGAAATTCAAGTGAAAGCACAATACACATGAAATTACGTGAATGAACTAGCTTCAGATCAATTTACACATCTTATAATTATTTTATCTCTGCCTCTGTGCAACATCACTTTTGCGGTTGGGAGAAAAGGAGATGGCAGAAAGGTTGTAATGCTTTTTAATACACTGACTCACACGAGTATGTATGGGTGTGAAACTTGGACCCTGTCTCAATCTGACATGAATAAATTGGGCTCGTTTGAAAGAAAGATATTGCGCAAAATATATGGACCCATAAATGAAGGGGGAGAATGGCGAAGTAGGTACAATCATGAGCTGTACCAACTTTATGCGTATCCAGACATTGTTACAGCCATAAAAGTCGCGAGATTGCATTGGGCTGGACATGTATACAGAATGGATAATAGTGAAATTCCTAAGCGAGTCATGGAGTATAAACCAGAAGGAAGAAGTGTTGGGAGACCCAAATTACGTTGGATGGATGGAATAATTGAAGATGTGAGAAAGTTTGGAGCCAAGAGCTGTGGATGGTGGCAAGGAATAGGGAGTCTTGGAGGAAAAATCCTTAAGGAGGCCCAGGCCCGAATAGGGCTGTAGTGTATATGATGATGATGATGATGATGATGATGATGATGATGGTGGTGGTGGTGATGATGATGATGATGACGACGACGACGACGACTCCCATGACTAAGATAAGGCATTTGAAATTTAACAGTCACTGACCGGCAGAGATAAAATGTAAAATTGAAACATTGAGACAATGCTAAGTGGGCATATAGGGACCAAGGGGTGTGTTTTTGTTTTGCTGAATTTCAAGACAATGTTAACTCATTTAAAGGTTGTGTGACTGTAGCTTGTATATATATTTTCGTTTAGTATTACTTTATTTATAGTTTGATGGTTATATTATTTTATTTGTATTTCTGGTGATGTGGAAGAGAAGGCCTGATGTCCTTAACTACGTCAGAATAAATAAATATACAGATATATACATATATACACACAAATTAAACATTTGAACGTAAGGCACGTTGCCTGAGCTACTGTTTTAAATTGATTTAATCCTTTCAGGCATTTGGCTAAATGGTTAATTAATTCATCTAAGTGACGCTATGTAAAGATTCATCTTTATGGACGAGAAAAGCTTAGTAAAGACAATTCGTTTTGGTTGTCTGTAGTTGAATTTCTGAAATTTCCGAAAAGTCTAACAATCAGTTTAATTTAAAAAAAAGTAAAGCATAAAAGGACACCTGGGCAATGCGGGTGTTTTCAGCTTGTATAATATAAATAACTGAAGTGATAACCCACAACTTTGGCGAACTCTAGCATTAATTGGTCTCCAGTTAGATAATGAATTTTCAGCTTTGATATTTCATTGTTTTTATATTGTTATAAATATTGGATGTTATTTTGTTGCGAAATATTATCATGTGCTAGAATTTCAAGTAATTTATTTCTGTTAACTCTGTCGAATGCCTTCCTGAAATCCATAATAGCTATATGAGTTTCCATATTAAATTCGTTGTGTTTCTCCACCAGAAGTTTGAGTGTGAAATAGCCTCACAAGAGGATCTGCCCCTGTGGAAATCATTCTGCTCTTCGCTAATTTCGTCCGAATAGTGTTTATTAAGTTTATTCTTAATTATATTTGTATAAATTTTGTATCCAGAATTTAATAAACTGATGCCTCTACAATTTTCACCAGTGACCTTTCTTATGAATTCGAATTACTATAGATTTTGATCATCTTACAGGTGGTTCATCTCTATTCCAAATTGTGTTAAGGAAGAATATAGTAATTAATTGTATTCCGTGTTATGTGCTTTTGCAGGCTGATACTTTGGAAGAAGCTCTTTTCAATCCAGACACAGTGAGTACTGAAGACGAAACGGTGGGTTACGATTCTTCACGGCACGGTGACACAGAATATTGGCCCCTGTTTGAAACAGAGGTCAAAACAGAGGACTTAAGTAACCAGAGTGCTGCTAGAGAAAAGATGAATACTCAACAGAAGATGTTACCTCAGCAGTATTGTCTGCGATGGAAATACCACCACAATAACCTGCAAGTTATGTTTAGTCAACTCTTGGAAAGGGAGAGCTTTTGTGATGTTACTCTCGCTTGTGAAGGAAAAACTCTAAGAGCACATAAGGTGAGAAGACAAAACAAAATGTAATTATAGTTTGATCAAGTCTTTAAATTTGTAATTGGAAGTTGAAGGCAGAACTTTTATAGGGCCGAATTCATAGTCAACACTTATCATAAGGAAACCCTTAAGCAGTTCCTTATAATCATTTTCAGTTCATAAATCCCACTGAAGTGAACACTTATTCAAATAAGGTAGCGTGTCATCTTACTAAAGTGTTTCCTCATCTGCATTGTAATCAGCTGATTCAGTATGCAATGGATGATGATTATGATTTTGATGAATTTATTGAGTTCTATAATGAAAATGAAAATGAAAATGAAAATGAAAATGTGTTTTGGCAAAACAAAAAACGTATATCAGAGATATGGAAAACCTTTAGAGATGTACAATGACCAACAATTTAAGAGGTGATACCGTTTCTGTTCTGGATATTCTGGTGCCTGTCATTGAAATTCACAATACAATCATGAGGCTTACCGATTTCACCACTGCTGAAAATATGGGTTACTTTGAGATTTTATGTTATAGCATCATTTTAGGTAGGTTTAAGTGATATTTTTCGAAAAATATTCATGTCCCAACAGTGTTATTTGCATTTGTATTCTACCCAAGGAATAAACTGTTAAAATTTGCGTATTTATACCACTTCCATTTTGTATATCATAAAAATAATTGAAAATAAATTAAAATGATTTACTTACAGAAATATTTCCGGAGTTTGCATTAAATTTAACTGCAATTTTGTCCCATGTCAATTTCTTCTTTTGAAGAGAACAATTATCAGATTTTTTAGTTTCGACGATATCTCTATATTTCATAACTAGTTCTCTTATCTCTAGCTCACTTCTTTTTCTTCTGTAAAATGCTTTCTCGACATATTGTACAATTTTTAGCTCTGTAATATTTACTTCTGTATTTTTTTTATGATAATAATGTCTATTTAACAATTTGAAGGTGCTGGAAAACAATTGAATGTATAAAAGCGCTCACGTCTAGCCATGTTGCCATATTTATTTGGATATGAAGGGAATGCTCAATGTGTATGAAAGAGTAGCGTCTCTGCAATACAATGTAAAATAAGTGCTAAGGATATGCTCATTACTTAAGTGTTTCCTCATTTTATAAGTGACGACTATGAATTCAACCCATAGACTATGTTTAGCCTATGCTCACACTCTCACTCGCTTTTCAATTGCTCTGGCACTAAGATTGTTCAGAATAGTCTACATAATTTATTATGGCAAAATTTCTGATTAAATACATAAATTAGAATAGTACAGCAACAAAGGAAGTGTCTACTTTGCAGAATAATGTAAAAAAAAAAGTAATTTGAATGAACAATGTAATGGTAAGAACTTTTTTGCTTCTTGTTAAACAGAAAGTGTTATGTCTCCTATTTTAAATGGAACACCCGATATATTTTCATATTTTCGAATAATGCTTTTGAAAGATCTATCCATGAATTATCTGCAATAAAGAGTTTTTTAGCAATTAAAATTGCTACACAATGGAAAAAAGTTATCAATGTCTCTTCACGAACCCTTGGCAGAAGTTCTCTCATAGTGGTAATCAGCAAGCACAAAACCCAGCACATAATGATACAGATACAGAACCTGCTCATTCTGTGCAGTCATATGACATGTACGAAATGATATGGTCAATTGTCTTCTGGTGATACATGTGTCTTCTGCAGCACACTGTAGAATATGTTCTTCCACATAGTTGTATGAACTACTTTTGGTCTTCCTCGATACACAGTTTGTGATGCTACGTTTCCTGTCTCATTTCAATGAGACACTGCACCAAAGGCTTTATGATTTGGCTGCCTTCAATCTGGGAACGCCATCTGATGCAGCTGCATAACTCTGTACCCATTACATAAAAATCGCATGTGTCTGATTCTGGCATGGTTCGGCACCAAAATGTAACCAAACTGCAGTGTAAGTTAGATGTACGAATCAGATATTGAAGTCACGACGCAGTTATTTCCGGCGTGACTCCGCCTCTTTGCTTACATCTTAGGAAGTGAAGGCTCTATAAAGTCTAGGTAGGTAGTATCGTTCGCCATTTTTGTTCTTTCATTCCCGAGCTACCATACGAGGAATCTATTTGCCACACCGTTAAACATTATCATGCCATAGCTCCTATGATAATAAATCAAACACACTGTAATTCAGCAAATAATTGAGCGGCAAATAACGTCTTCCTGTGCTTTCTGCGAATGCCAATGAAAGAGCCAAAATGGCGGGCGATTATATTAAGTACTTATCGAGCCTTAAGAAATGAATAACGTCTTCATAAGCGAATCACAAGATGCACACGTTTAAATGTAGCCAACCTGCAACGCGATTGGCTGCCGAAAATTAGAGTGACGGGACTATAACAAAGTTTCCTTGGCAGTGCATGGCCATCTAGGGTACAGTGTACATCAGTAGATCGATGTGTATCAATAACATCATTTGAGTGTCTGCAAAAGTTAACCCTTAACTGGAGCACCACAAGTTTTATTACGTAACTGGAGCAGCAGGGTTCTACAGGCCCAGAATCTTATTACATGAGAAATGAGTTTTTAATAAATATTGGTTTACTGGTTTGTTTTGTTAATATTTATGATAGTTGGACACTGTCATTACAATAATGTAATTAAAAATGTAATAAAATGGTGATCTACACAATACAAAAAATCGAAATAGCCTACATAAATAAATCATATGAATTAAGTTTGACAGTTGTTCACTTATTTATCACAATGCATACATCACTTTTTTGTGCACTCATTACAAATAGGGTTAAAACACTTGTCACACGAATTGGCTATTTACTTATACTTGTTTTAGGGGCAAGCGTATCATCATTGTCTCTTCAACTTCAGAACTGCAACAATGTTCCGGTTCTTCTCACTGATGATTGAAGTTCCATTGGTTTCATGCTAGGGGACCTTCCTGGCCATTCAACAGTGCCTCGCTGATCTATCAATCTCCCCGGAAACTGATCATCTGGTCACTGACTTATAATTAATCCATAATGCACCCATTAGTTCAGTGGTGATTGACTTTTAACTCACTCTGTCTATGTCATGAGGTGACTTTTACACTGCTGAAAAAATGTAGTGGAACATGTTTTTGTCAGGATTTTTTCTTCCCCCTCCCCCACCCCAAATTAGTATTTATGATAGAATCTGTGCTTCATGTTGCTGTCACATGCTTGAATTACATAAACTGCTTACCGCATTAGCTTTCTGTGGCTTCATTTCATTGGAATATTAAAATTATTTCGAGATGAGGAAAATCAAAGTGACTGCAGGAGTTCCATCCATTTGAAATGCCATCTGATAGATTACAGTTCACATTGCAACTCAATAGAGCTTGTTTACCTTCAGTACAACATGAGGTATGTAAGTGAGTTGAGTTGTCCCGAGCAGTCACAGTGCTGCAGGAAAATAGAATTCGAGGTGTAGCTGTGGAGCTTCAATGTGGCCATTTCTTTCATTGGAACAGCCTGGAGATGTTTTAATGAAACAGATAATTGAACTGGAAGGCCAGGTCAGGGACAGAGACGAAAATATCAACAAGGCAAGACTGATGTCTGATCAATTGTGCTCTCTAGCTTATGAGCACTATTACTTGATTCTGCCTCAGTGATCTCGAGACAGCATCTGGCATCAATACACTGTGTCCACACTAAAAGTATACAGAAATAATAGCTTATATCGTAACTTGGATAAGGTTTATTAAATAAATTTCTTCTGCATTGTATAGAGTAACTGAAAAAGTTTTTATTTCCACTAGTACACATCAACATGAGCACCATTTATAGCTTGACAGGTACCAAAACGATAACTCAACCTCTCGCCAGGTTCCACCAACATATCAGGTGTTATAAGCTCAACTGCTTGAATGATACACTGTCTCAAATCAATCAAATTACGAACTTTTCTGCTGTACACAAAACTTTTAATAAATCTCCACACAAAAAAATCCAAAGGAGTTAAATCCTGGCCAGGAAGTTGGCTCACCCCTACCAATCCATTTCTTGAGAAGGTTACATCCAAAAACGTTTTAACATTTCTATGGAAGTGTGGTGGAGCACCATCCTGCTGAATTGTTAAACCTGGTGGAAATTACGGATAGCAAAGTTCTCCAGCATATCAAGGTACGTGACTCCCTTCACTGTAGGCTCATAAAAAAGAATGGGCCAATTACTTCATTTTTGTGCATTCCCAACCAGACCTTGATTTTTGGTGAGTCCCTTTCATGTTCAATCTCACTGTAGGCAATTATGAGTATTAACCTTCCTGCAAACATGAAAGGTTGCTTCATCACTGAATAGCATCAAATCGACATACCTGGGATTTCCATCGATAAACCAAATCATCTCGTCACAGAAATTAGCTCTCTTGTGACAATCATCTGGTTTGAGTTGATGAAGGAGCTGAAGTTTGTAGGCATGCATACGGAGAATCTTGTGAACTGTTGAACGAGGAATCAGCAGTTCCCTACTACTAGCCTGCCTAATTGATTTATGTGGGCCTTTAGCAAATGATTCACACACCTGATCCACAGTCATTTCGGCCACATGCTTTTTAGAATGTTTCCCTGTCTTTGAAATCAAGCTTTCATTATCTCGTAGAGTTTTATTCCACTTGTAAATGGATTTGCAGTAGGAGGATCCACATTCCATTTCCTTCGTATGTGCCGCTGAACACGTGTAACTGAATTCAGTTCTGCAAACCAGAGCATGCATTGAACTTTTGGTAGAATCCAAGCTGGAGTTGCCATTTTCCGATCAATAAGTTGGATGATGTAAGAGACTTATATGATCTCACTTATATCTACACATAATATTGCAAGTACGAAAAATTGTTTTCATAAAATTTTGACAATTTAACTTACCTCAGTGTTGTTCTGTGTTGGTGTAAGTTCTGGATGTTAATGGTGTTTGTTCTTAGCCTGAGTATGCTTTTTTTAATGTTGTTCATGAAGTCGAGTAACATTTGATCAGCTTATTTTGTACACCCATTAAAGTAATGCTAAACTTTGAAAGACACTGATTTTACAGTTTTCGAACCACGTGTTTGTTGTTAGTGTACACTCTGTTTTACACTGCTTACATATAAGGCAGTACGGAAAAGTGTTATATTTGATCTTACTTGCCATACTACTTTTTCTGCAGCACCACGATTAGTACATGTTTTTGGTGTTTTATCTGGAATTAATCCTTGTTTGATGCACCAATTTACACTACTTTCGTTATCTGGTGTTGATGGCGTTGCATAATTTGCAGAAGTTTATGGTCTTCTATGATGCGTCAGGTATATTTATGCACTAGCCATCATAAGATTACTAGAATAATAAAAGGAGTAGTATTAATATAGTACGTATAAGACAATTGAGAGTGGATAATTGAAGTAATGCCATCTTTCATATATTTGTTACTTTTTTTTTTGTATAATACAAGTTAAAAAGTTTGTAATCTGTTATATTTCAATATAAGAAAGTTAGTAGCAAACTAATGAATTCAGTTTCATTATAATTATAATAATGGAGTTGTATATTTAATGCTTTTGGAAGTATTCTATGTTAACTGTGTTTAAGTACAATTTTTAAGGGGTTGTTCAACGAATTCGTAGCATAATGGCTATAGTGATGGTTTACTACACGAAAGGTTCTAGATTGAATCCAAGCATATTCGAAGGTAAGTTGTGTATTTCAATTTAATATGAAGTAGTTTGTAGAATGAAATAGGTAGAGGGTGAAAGATAGAAATAGAAGAAAATATGTGAGGAAGGGAGTGTAGTGAAGTAGTGTATGGTGGGAGAATAAAAGCGGGAGTAGTGAGGGTATTGATTTAATTTATATTTTCAAGTATTAGCATTGTGCGTGACGTCATATATTGCATCATCATTCTCTAATTGGTCCAGGGAAATAGCAACTAGAACTTTTTACTGTACCGTCCACATCTCTATTGACAAGGAACTAGGCTGATAAATGTAAACTTACTTTCTTTCATTCAACAATAAGCTTGAAACGAAACATTTCACACAACAATGACCATGCAACAATAAGCTTGAAACAAAACACTGGATACAATAATGGCCATGGAAAAGGTATGAAACGAAATCTTGGAGAGTTTTTCTATTGATTGAGCTTTATCTTAAGGAATTATAATATACGGTTATGAAATTATAAGCTATTCTTGCTATATACTCTTAGTGTGGACACAGTGTATTAGTAATCAGACAGTAATAAATAATAGTGACAGAAGTAGACCTGAGATCAAGAAGATTCATACAAGCTTCAACCTCCTCATAAAAGCGATCATCTAACATTTGCTCAGCAACATAGGCATTTGTGGTCAGTGGTGCAGGGTACTTTTCAAAGGGGAATCTCGGTTTTGGATAACTCACTTTGATGACCATCTATTGTAATGCTGTTCTACAAGAAAGAGATAGATTGAGTTTTGGTTCAACCATGGTATGGGATGGCATTACTATGGACAATAAAACTGTTTCTTTTGTACTCAGAGACAATATTAATGCTCTCAGGTACATTGATAACATTCTAATTGATCATTAATGCCTATTGTAATTGGTGTGGAGTCAGTGTTCATTCTGCAGCAGGTCAGTGCAACAGCCTGGATATTTTAAGAGGTTCCCTGATTTACTACTAGTGGCATCAAATATAGCTGAAAGAACACACCAAGAAATATATGAAAGCCTCGGATCTGACCATAGAGTCATAATTGCCAGTATTAAAGTCAAGGCAAAACCACCCAAAGCCCACTGCAAGAAATCCTGGAATTTTAAAAAAGCTGACTGGAAGGGATATAAAAGTGAATTGGAAAACAGATTACCAAATGAGATCAGAATCAAATCTAGCTCACCAGACACCATTAATAACGATATATGCAAAATTCTGATTACAACTGCAAAGAAATATGTCCCGCGAGGAAAAGTTAGAATGTACAAACCATTTTGGTCAAAAGAGTTACAAAAACTAAAAGTTGAACGAGAACAGGCCAGGCAGGCAGCAGAAATAACAAGGATAAGGAAAGCTTTCTTGATTGGAAAAATAAAGCTGCAAGATTTAGGAAAGGTATATTAAATGCCAAAAGAAATGCATTTGATAAGTTTGTAGAAAACTTAGATCATAAACAAGATAGTAACAAAGTTTATAAATATGTACCTACTGTACTGAGAGAATCTACACATAAACAACCAATAAGATATGGACACAAAAATATAACAGATGATTATAAAATTGCATCAGCTTTTAATACATATTATTCTGCTCCTACACTCTCAAGACAACACAGAAAGCTACAGAAGTCGATGAATTAGAAATTAAGAAGAAAATGCAGGTTCAGAATCAAAATGTTAGCACTACTGATGAAATTTTCTACCACAACTTCAACCTATTAGAGCTAGAAACTGCCATTAACAAACTTAGTAAGAAAAAAGCCCCAGGCCCAGACAATATCCACCCAGAATTCATTAAACACTTGGGCATTAAAGCAAGAAATGCATTACTTGACTTCTATAATTGTTTGGAAGACTTCCATACCTGCAAATTGGAAAAAAAGCAATATTATTCCAATATTGAAACCAGGAAAGCCAGCAGACAAAATCGAAAGCTATAGACCTATATCACTAACATGCCATTTAGCTAAAATCATGGAAAGAATGATATCAGAGCGATTAAACTGGTTTTTAGAAACAATCTTCTATCAACACAGCAAGCCGGATTTAGGAGAGACCACTCAAAAAGAACAAATAATCTTACTAAGTCAAGCTATTAAGGATGGATTTAATAAAAAGAAAGATACATTAGCTGTATTCATTGATTTGAAATCAGGATATGATGTGTGGAGATACAATCTGATTACAAAGCTCCAGAAATTAGGCATAAAAGCCATTATGTTAAGATGGATATCTGAGTTCATCACCCAAAGATTTTTATTCTACAACTTACGGATCAGCAAGTTCTAAATATAAACAAACTCACTTGGGCTTACCTCAAGATGCAGTATTAAGCACAACACCATTCAACATATATATTAACGACCTATCACAAGAGCTGGAAAAACATGACACTAAAACAGCACATATTTGCTGATGATTTGGTTATTTGGACGTCACATAAAACCAATGCAGTAGAGAAACTTCAAAATTCCATCCAGTTATCATTAGTGGCACTTGAAACCTGGTGTTCAAATAATATGTCAGTGAACACAGAAAAAAACAAACTTTCAACTCCTCTCATTAAGAAAGAAACCAGTGAAAATAAATTTAAACTATAAAAATAAGTTACAAAGAACTGCAAATGCAAAATACCTGGGTATACATTTCGACAATAAGCTCACATGGAGAAATCACATTGAACACATCAGCACAAAGGCAACAAATTGTTTTAAATTACTAAAAAGACTGGCAGGAACGAAATGGGGTAGCTCAAGGAGTACACCCAACACAACCTACAACACATACATAAAGCCTATCTTAACGTACTGTGGTGAAGCACTAATAACCTCATCAACCACAAATAAACAGATATTAGAACGCACTCAAAACTAAGCTTTACGTCTCATCACTGGTGCAATCAAAACTACTCCAATTGAAGCCATGCAAATAATCACATCTAATAAACCAGTTGTAACAGATCTTGAAACACAAGCCCTTTTAACCTATGAAAAATTAAGAAGGCTTTCAAATTGGGATAAATGGAGTAGATACAAAGATTCTAAATTTACATTGAGGACCCAAAACGGATTCATACAAGAGGTAGAAAAGCTTAAATAAAATCTAGAAATACCTAGTGAAAAGGAAAACTTGATGTCTCGATATAATCCACTTAATAACTTCAAAGTAGACTGCTGCCTTGATCTTGATGAAGTCTTCAACAAAAAAAATATAAATCCAGAAGTAGCAAAAGCCATTGCCCTGCAAACAATTAATAGAAAATATCCACTAAAGGACTGGTTGTACATTTACACTGATGGATCTCTCATGGATCAAAATGGAGCTGGAGCAGGAGCTACTCGTCAGTACTTTTCTCTTTATAAAATGTTTGCAAGTACACAACAATATTTGATGGTGAAGTTGAAGGCATTTATATATCACTTCAAAATGTATTTGTTTGGATAAACCAGTGCAAAAACATAGTCATCCTGTCTGACTCCAAAGCTGCAATCCAGTCCATCAGCTCAACTACATCCCCTAAAATGGAAAAAGTAATAGAAATTCATTGCATGGTAAAACAAATTCAAATGCTAAATAAAAAAGTGATCTTCCAATGGATCCTGGCCCACTGTGGACTGAACGGTAATGAGAAAGTGGATATGTTAGCAAAGAAAGGAACTAAAATCAACTTAAAAACAAATTTCAAGTTCCCATATGAATCTATAAAGCAAGTTATAAAAAGAATAAGTAACAGTGAACAGGCAAAACATCTAAATTCAAAATGGAAAGAATCATTCAAAGATCCAAAACTAATTCCTGATCTACCTCAAAAATCTGCTGTAGCCATGTTTAGATTGATTACTGGTCATGATTGCCTCAGTACACACCTCCATCGTATTGGAGTACTGAATTCACCTAAATGCTTACTGTGCACCAGAGAAGAGGACATGGAGATGGAGCACCTGGCTAATTGTGAAACTCTTAGGACATTTGTGGACCTTCCATCAAAATATTGGGAAGCAAGAAGGATGATGACTTCTTTGTTAAATCCAGAGCATTAGACACACACACACACACACACACACACACACACACACACACACACACACACACACACACACACACACACACACACACACACACACACACACACACACACACACACACACACACACACACACACACACACACACACACACACACACACACACACACACACACACACACACACACACACACACACACACACACACACACACACACACACACACACACACACACACACACACACACACACACACACACACACACACACACACACACACACACACACACACACACACACACACACACACACACACACACACACACACACACACACACACACACACACACACACACACACACACACACACACACACACACACACACACACACACACACACACACACACACACACACACACACACACACACACACACACACACACACACACACACACACACACACACACACACACACACACACACACACACACACACACACACACACACACACACACACACACACACACACACACACACACACACACACACACACACACACACACACACACACACACACACACACACACACACACACACACACACACACACACACACACACACACACACACACACACACACACACACACACACACACACACACACACACACACACACACACACACACACACACACACACACACACACACACACACACACACACACACACACACACACACACACACACACACACACACACACACACACACACACACACACACACACACACACACACACACACACACACACACACACACACACACACACACACACGGGCTGGACTGCTTTGAGCTCTGATCTTAGTCTTATTGTGCATTTATTGTATCGGCTAGAAAAGAGTTCAGGAGCATCCAAAAGCCCATCAGGCTTTGCACTAGCTTACATTTGCTTTTTTAGAGGGGTGCGAGAATATTCTACTATAAGGAGACATCTACAGACTACTCAGAAGTATGCCTCGAAAATATGTGGTTGTTACACTGGCATATGATGGACAAAGAAAAGATATTGTAAATGAAGAGGTAGATTCCAAAGTGCCCTAAGTCCTTTTTTTTAATATTTTAACTTGCTTTATCCACGTTTTAATTTAGCCTTTTCAAGCCTATATATAACTGTAAGTTTATTTAACAGATTCTCCTAAGTCTTGACTTAGTATCTGCATATGTTTTTTCAAACACATCTAAGGGCGTCAAATTTATTTTATAAGTTTTGTCATTTTTCTCATAACTTGTTGTTTGGACCAGTTTGGAATCCACCTCTTCAAATGTCTTTTATAGTTTAAATGGAAAGATGACCAAGGAGAGATCTCATTTGAATTTCAGGTATTGTGATATACGCTTATTTGAAGCATGAAAGGTTAATGTACCAAGTACGTGAAAGTTATGTTATTTACGAATAATAATGTAACTTTTATTACAAAACAATAATCATGAAATTTTATTATTTCAACAATAGTTTAGTGTAAACACTTCCGTCAACAATGGGATTTCCACTCCACACAGTAACACAGTATTCGTTATTGCACTCCACAGACGACAATGACAATTTACTTGGATTATTGAGAACAACAATGAACTGTTAATCTTAACTAATGTTCACAAAGCACTATTTACACAACAGAACTGTCAGTTCTCAGTTCACAGTTCGTTTGCCTTGTCTAGTTCTTCTAGCTCAGTCACTCGAGTTCACAGTATCTCGAACCCCAAACCTTCAGAGACAGTCCACTGAACTTCGAACTCTGGTCCCCCAACTGCGGTCCACTGCACTCAAACTCAGAACTTCGGACGCTCACACAGCTGCGGACACACTCAAGTCGAACTCTGGTCTCGAAGCTGGCTTCACTGCTACACAAGACTGGCTGGCTTTCTGTCCACTGACTATAACAACTACTCAAGTTCACTCGCGTCTCTTCTTTTATAACCAAACCATAGTTTCGGGAAAGTACGATGCTAGAAATTTCCACCGATGCACAGTGGGGTATTTGCATCAAAAAGTTGGCCAAAAGTATTAATTATCATAATAAAATTATTATTGTGTTCCAATCGCATTTAATTGGGATAATATATTAAATTAGGATGCAATAAGGAGATTATGGCACTTGGAGAGAAATACAAAATATGTTTTATGTTATTTATTGATTTATCCAAGTTCTTTATTTATTATTTTAAATCGCAGCAACTTCAAGGTTTTCGACTAATATGACTACCTATACACATAATTACAATTACAAAAAGATAATCAGTAGTGTCATTAGAGTAGGTATACATTAGTAGTGAAAATAAACTATTATTGCATCATGTATAAACTTACATTATATGAAAGCCAAAAATCAAAACGAAATTGTTACATTTTAATGATATATATTTTATAATGATTAGGCTATGTAATGTTTGCAATTTTTACACTTAGTCAATCAATTAATATAGGCCTAATAGTCTTAAACATATAGTCTTCATACAGCAGATACAGGTAAATTTATATCTCTGTAGCAAAGATTATAGTTCATTTACGTAAATCTGATTTCGTTATACAGAAGGCAACAACTCAACTTAAATAAAATTTAATTTCTTCTAATTAAAGACATAAATATATAATAATATACGAGTACTTTGAAAATAAGTTAACACTAATTATATAATATATGTAATTATGTAAGTATATAAGATATTGATCTAAAAATACGTAGATGGTTTCCATGTCATGAATATATGTTTATTACTAATTTTTGTTTACCTAAACATTTAGCTCACTTTCAGTTTGTTAGATACTCTATTAATGAGATTATTCCCAAGATTCCTCATCAAAAGACTCTTCAGCTTCACTTGCAGATTCATCGTCTTCATTTCGATCAGCAGAAATCGTAAATAAAGAAGGTAGTAGCATTTCTGTGGTTTCCTTAAAAATGGTTTCGTTCTCTTTCTCTGGGTTGGTCTCATGCTTGTGAGCAGAGGATCCGAGCTACGCAGCAGCCTGTTTATGATATCTAGGTTACATGACTCTCTAGAAAACTTCCTGGCATAATTTTGGCGATAGGAACGGAAGTGCTTATTCCTTGCTTCAGCTGCTTCCTCTGACAGTTGTCCAATCGGTAAAAAGGGCATTTTCAATTACAGTTGGGCCATGAATTAAAATCTTATGCATTGTGGGGGTCATTGGATGCCATGAATACAGCTGAACATATAGTTTTGCTGTATCCATGGCGTAAGCAGCGAATTTTAGAGTATCAACTTTATGTCCACTTGATATAACTTCTAAAATGACTCTGAATCGATAGATCAGTTAAACATTCATACCTGTTATTTCAGCGGACAAAGCAGGATCCATAAAAAATCTTCGGCTGGTATTTCCATCATTGCTGTTTCCAAACCCAGGTTTAGGAACATCTACAATAATGCCCATTCTATTCTTAAATTGATTTAGAATGTCCGTCTTCCTCTGTTTATAAATCTCTTTGTCATTGTTGTTCTCAGTTGCCATTTTTTGAGGGGTAACTTATAAGACAAGTGCAGTAGACTCTCAAATAATCGAATTCTTGCATGCAAGATGGATAATCCAAATTTGAACGTGTTTGATCAGCTTCCCTTCTATTTGATAAACTGTTAAATTCTTTTGATGTGGCTCCGCAGATATAACATTTCATAGTAGATGTAGTATTAGTGGCCGCATTGCATATTTTGGCATCGATCATAGTTAGTATCAGTGTGTGTTTTATAACCAAGTTTCTTCCATTTATTTCAATTTTCGTTTCATTTAAAGTTACTATTTTTGGTTCCAAGTAACCGATTTCTTCTCTAGTTAAATCAGCTGACTCTTTCACAAATCTAATCTTAATGGGTCGACAATATCGAGGAGAAGAAGGTATAGGAGTTTTCCATATTACCTTCTTTATATCTGTACCGCAAACTAACTGTAAAGGTACTAGTGAGCTTTGAAATATATTGGCATCTGAATCTATATCAGTTTCAAATTTTTTTTTAAATTGAGTCTGTTGAGATCCGTCGCACCCCCATTTGGTTATTAATTCTAATGTATTGCACTCATCTTCACTCAAAGTTTGCACAACTTCTTGCAAATATAACAATAATCGAGCAACAGTGTGGTTTACTAAGTCTTGCAGATTTATTTCTGTGCAAGTAGCTGTCACTTCATAAGATTCAGGTACAGGGTAACAGTCTTTTTTAGCTTTCTGCAACACGGAGTAGCATGGGTAAGCGTTTTGTCGCTGGCTCTTACGATCTCGTACTGTCTTCTTGATAAACCTATAAAGAAGTATATAAAATAAATATTTTTCATTTGTTTGTGTACATCTGAAGTCTGATTAATGTAATATGTACCAAGTCAGTGATGTATGAAATGGAGGGGGAAAGGAACTGGTCACTCTACCGTATGCCTCTTTGTTGGTATGACCTGTGAGGTTCAGACCTGTGTTTGGACAGTTGACTCAACAACAACAACAACAATGGAAATAGAACAGATAATTAAGGAACAATAAGACATAAATAGCAGGTGATAAAGTAAATTACCTGCTTCCACAAACATAGAAAGAGCTTGTAGAGGTGACAACTGCCCTCTTTTTTCTTGTAGACTGCTGGAGTACGCCTTCCTGTATTTTGTCGCTCGCTTAGGAGATTTAGTAATTTCCTTAAGAACTTTTGATGCGTCTGGTTTTCCACAAGCTCGCAGCTTCATCTGGGTGGCAAAAGTCAATTCCTCGGTATCTACTGTTTCTCTAAGTCCTTGAGTCTTCCTTGTTTTACTTCTTTCACTAGAGTCGCTGAAAGATTTTTGTGGCCGTCCGAATACAGTCGTAGCCGCTGTCATTGCTTTGGGTAACTCCAAGGTCCCTTGAAGCCAGATTTCATTCTTTTTCCTGAATAAATTATCTTTTCTATTTACACTCAACCATCTCCTTTTTAACTCTGCCTTTGTATACGAAAATGTATGTTTAAAAGCCTTAATTTGTTCCTCTGAGTAATTCTCTTGCATCAGCAAATATTTTTCGAGATATTCTAATTTTTCGTTGATATCACATTCTTTTTGCTCTTGCATGATATCATATAATTGTTTCCTTGACAAAATTTTGATCTGAGATGGCCCTAGTAAAAGAAAAAATATATATATTTGTAGCAGAGTAAAAAATTGAGAATTAGTATTTGTTACAAAAATGTATGAAAATAAACAATTCGCACGAGATCGCAGCCAATTTCTTTTCTATTACACACCCAAAGATCTAGTCTTTGTAATAACATAGGAAATAACATCGGGACTCACCCTGAAGTACACTAAATCATTAAACAAAAACTTGGGTTCGTAAAATAAATACTGAAAATATAGATGGTTTTCTAACTGCAATAACTCTGTAAATATATTTTATATAAACACAAAGAGCCCTCAAAAGTGAAGTACATACCTTGCTGAGAAGGATCCATCCTGTAACAGGCCACACTGTTTCTTTAAAACGTAGAAAAACAATAATGAACTTGTCAACTTACTCAGAGCGTCAATAAGATACACGTATACTGTCACAAACATTCAACTTTCGACTCAGCTGACGACAACATGATGAAGCAGATGAAACACAAACTGTTATCTTATCGCTCCCCCACTATTTCTTTCTGTCAGGGAGCAAGAATTTCAGGGGTAGGACAATATTGAAATATCGACTTTTGGCCAGTTTTTTGATGCAAATACCCCACTGTGCGATGTCCAGAAGATGGCACCTCCCGAATTCTCTGGATTTCTTCCCTCTCTGCCGCGGTCGCTTTCTCTCCTCTCCTCTCTCCTCTCCCCTCTCCTCTCCTCTCTCCCCTCCCCTCTCCTCCCCTCCCCTCTCCTCTCCTCTCCTCTCCTCTCCTCTCCTCTCCTCTCCTCTCCTCTCCTCTCCTCTCCTCTCCTCTCCTCTCCTCTCCTCTCCTCTCCTCTCCTCTCCTCTCCTCTCTCCTCTCCTCTCCTCTCCTCGCCACAGCACATGCTCCAGGAAGCAGATGTGCGCGCGCTTCTGCGCCGAACCACGACTGACCTTGCCCTTCTTTTGCCGGTCGTGAGATCGAATCTCACGTGGCTGTCACAATAATTTTGTTTACAAGAAACTATTTGTCATTATCACGATTAAATTTATTTCAATTATGTACCTTCTTAAAAAATGTTTCTATATATTTTTTTGAGCATTGTTTGTGTATTCTAATAAATGCATACCCTGAGATTTTCATTTGTGGTTGATCATTGATTGTGCTTGATGGTGTTTTTAATATAGAATGGATGTACAAAATGTAATTTATACTTTCAGGTCGTACTGTCAGCATGCAGCACTTATTTTGATGCTATTTTCTCCCAGTATGAAGAGAAGAATCCAATTGTGATTCTAAAAGATGTTAAGTTCACAGACATCAAAGCCTTAGTGGAGTTCATGTACAAAGGAGAAATTAATATTGACCATGTAAGTGTATCAACGCAAAAATATATGGTTATCTTCATTGTCATTTACAAAGTATAATTCTGTAAACTTGTGCTTGCTATGAAGATTAGGGATTTTCTAGCCTAATTTTTACACTGAAGTTTATTTGGAGAGATAATGTTTCATTTACTAAGACTGTTATGGTCACCTCCACTTTTGCCACTTGTTTCAGAACTTGTATAAAATAAGATTATATTTAGAGACATCTGTTCTTTACTTAGATATCTACAAGAAACATAAACTGATTATGAAGAGTTACTTCTCTCTTCTTGATGCAACAGTTAATTTAGTAGGTTTATAATGTACAGACCCAGAAACAAAATTTGGGTCACCTGAGCATGAGCAATATGTTACAACTGCAATTTGGAAGATTCCGGTGGCTCAAATTTTGTTTCTGCATTTGTACATTTCCTGAATATTTCAAATAACACTAACATAACAGTAAATCAATGGGGTAGCAATATTATTTACGAGATGAGTGTGTGAGACAGCATTGGAATGATATTTTGGCCATTGAGTAAGTTCACAAGTATTGCCGCAATTTACATTTGAGTGGCATTGGCATTCATACAGTCCTCTCTGTAGATTAAAAACTCAAAGTTTCATATCCATGGTTCAAAAATTAAAACAGAAAATCAGTATCCCGAATTTGAAAGAAAACTTACAAATTAAATCAAACCGTTTAACTCTATTAAATATCGACCAGCCTCATGGTCTAGTGGTCAGAGCTTCTGGCTATAGTTCATGAGGTCCCGGGTTCGATTCCCAGTAAGAGCACAGGAATTTTTCCTTAAAGGGGATTATTCCTGTGTTCGTCCATGGTCTGGAATTTAGGTTAAGTTTAGATTTAAGACCTCTCCTGGCACTACATTATCATAATCATCCTATCACATCATCGGGGTAATGTAACTCCGCCTTCCAGGTGCCCCAACCTCAGAAGTGGGTTACAATTAAGCCACAGCCAGGAGAGAAGACCAGAAATGTCGATAAGACAACTTGGTGGCATTGGATAAAAAAAAAAACTCTATTAAATATAGAGTATAATCTAAGTTTAACAGAAGAAATACTGAAATCAGAAGTAAACACTGAAATAATGAAACAATTGTCTTTAGAGACAATTAGTATTAGGTACCCTTCACAAAACTGGCTTTGTTTATACACCGACTGATCCTTCATCTCCAGGGAATAGGGTGCCAGTGCAGGTGTTATGTGCTGTCACTTCTCACTTTATAGAACTTTTGGATATGGAACAACAAGTTTTGATAATGAAATCATTGCAATAAGTGAAAGTCTCAGGAATCTTCTATGCCACATCAATAAATTTAAGAATGCAGTTATATTGTCACACTCGAAAGCAGCTATTATATCAATAGTCTCTAGACACACTTTCATCTCATGCAGCAGAAATAACTAAAATGCTCTCCCAATTAATAACACTCAATAAAGGAATGGATACCTGGGAAATGGTATCCTGGGAAACGAGATTGCATATGGAATCCTGGGAAACGAGATTGCGTATGCTTTAGCAAAGAAGGGCAGCACTGCTACTTACAGACTTGTTACTAAATCTACGTATTACTCTGTTAAAGGTTTATTAAATCTACATACTTAGACTTCAACAAACAAAATTTGATAACACAATCTCAAGGGGAAAAAATGGAACTCTCTGCATCATAATCCACGCAAATCATCTGTAGCTGCATTTAGATTGGCAATAGATCATG
The DNA here is from genome assembly GCF_040183065.1 of Periplaneta americana. Taxonomy (NCBI): domain Eukaryota; kingdom Metazoa; phylum Arthropoda; class Insecta; order Blattodea; family Blattidae; genus Periplaneta; species Periplaneta americana. The sequence continues at coordinate 91,181,751 of NC_091123.1, forward strand.
ACTGTTTGGGCAGACACCTGCATAGAATTGGAATATATCAATCCCCTAACTGCCAACTGTGCAACTCAAACCAAGAAATGGATTCGGGACACCTCAAAATCTGTGCCGCAGTGGCTGATCATGATAATATCTTTGAAAAATATTGGAGTGCAAGAGGTCAAATGACTTTATTGTCAAAGGCCTGGCATTAGAAAACAACAACATTTGATTATTGATATTTAGGACTAATTGTTTTTTTTATGATTATTCTATGATGATTCTTTTTCATTAATTGACCTCAGCTGTGCTCAAGCTTCATCTCTTAGCCATTGTAGAAATTTCCCTTGAGTTGAAGCTGTATTACACTGGGATGATGATAATATGATTAATGAAAAAGTGGTGCAGCATTGACTTGGAAAATTGTAATACCTGTGAAAATATGGCTCATGTACAACTGTCTTTATGCACCAAAAATTCCAGTTGCACTTGATAGAGTTTCCAGTGTTGAAAGCTGACGTCCCAGTCTTCTGCCAGGTTGTGGAATTTGAAGAAGACGAAGTAATTTTGGTCACAGTTGAAGTCTGTAATAAATTGTACAGACTCTGATCTCGTTTTAACATCTTTTGAATATTTTATAGGTGTAATACTTCCTTGCCATCTGAACTGCTGGTGAGATTCAGGAATGGATCAGTGTGTGGAAATAATGCTTTGTGTCTCTCCAGCACTTCAAGAACTGATTTCTTCTGTTGTCTGCAGTGTCTATTAAACTTACACCTAAATACATCTCATAAATCTATAATGTAGCCTAATAATTAAAGTAACAATGAGAAAATGATATTATTTACCATTACAAGACATTTACCATTAGGCAATACATATTGAGCTTCAGTGAAACTACTTCAGCTAACAGTCAGTGGCGACAGGTGAACTTAAAGTTGTACTGTCCTGAAGATACTTACTTACTTACTGGCTTTTAAGGAACCCGGAGGTTCATTGCCGCCCTCACATAAGCCCGCCATTGGTTCCTATCCTGAGCAAGATTAATCCAGTCTCTATCATCATATCTCACCTCCCTCAAATCCATTTGAATATTATCTTCCCATCTATGTCTCGGCCTCCCTAAAGGTCTTTTTCCCTCCGGTCTCCCAACTAACACTCTATATGCATTTCTGGATTCGCCCATACATGCTACATGCCCTGCCCATCTCAAACGTCTGGATTTAATGTTCCTAATTATGTCAGGTGAAGAATACAATGCGTGCAGTTCTGTGGTTAACTTTCTCCATTCTCCTGTAACTTCATCCTTCTTAGCCCCAAATATTTTCCTAAGCACCTTATTCTCAAACACCCTTAACCTATATTCCTCCCTCAAAATGAGAGTCCAAGTTTCACAACCATAAAGAACAACTGGTAATGTAACTGTTTTATAAATTCTAAGTCCTGAAGATACATGATTTAATAACTCCTTAACAATGATTTGCAAGTGTTGGTCTATAAAGAAAAATTCTCTCCGGCGCCGGGATTTGAACCCGGGTTTTCAGCTCTACGTGCTGATGCTTTATAGAATAATGTTGAGTTACACATTATATCTCTTGCGCAAAATGTAAATATATAGTGTAGTTAAATTCAATTTACTTTGATACATATACATAGTGTTCTGTCCAAGGATAGGTCTTTCACTGCAAACCCAGCATTCTCCAGTCTTTCCTATTTTCTGCCTTCCTTTTAGTCTCCTCATATGTTCAGTTTTTCTTGGGAAGGATAAATGTGGTAGCTTTCCATTGCTTTCCTCATCTCTTTTGCATCTTAAAAGATCCTGGGGGGCACGAGCTTGGAGGTGAGGAGAGTGGACTTCACTGAAATTTACTGCAAGGGTTAAATATCAGTTCTATCAAAGTTTTTGACTTGAACAGAGACCGAGACTTTGATACTGTACATTGAATAATATTTATATAACATGTTATATACATTATAATAATTGAAATGTGCAGTTTTACCTACATTTACTTGAACATCAGTTCCACCCTTCTTTTCTGAATCATACACCTCCTTGACATTGTTATAAAATGGCTGTTTATGTTTTAAGTTTCTTCTCAATTGACATCAGTTTTAAATAACTCATCCTCTCTTATATCTCGAGTATTTCGAAACTAGGTATTGATGCTCCTAGGGCAGATAAGGAATGGAGCTTATAGTACAAGGGATAGTTAACAATAGCTTAATAAGCTTGTACACTTCACTGAATCTAGAAGAGAGATCGTTTTCACTCATTAAAGTAATGAGTTCATAAATGTGTTGGCCATAGAATCTTGGAGATATGCAGAGAACATTTAATTCGTTTTTTCTCTCTGAAACTAGTGGAGTCAGTCCAGAAATTTGTTCTTACATTCTTCATATTTACGATTAAAAATATTCCATTTTTCCAAATTTAAGAAAACCTACAATCAATCTGAGGAATTATACAATCAAAAGTGCCGATAATTATTTTCGTGTTTATTCTCATTGAGACAGTGTTATTTAGATTCTTGTTGGATTTCATTATCTTGTGCCAAAATATTGGCCCATACTGATGGAAATTATTGTTCTCTATCATATCGTCGTTGATCGTTTACATCTCTTACTTCCTTGCTGCAATAGATTATGTCAAAATCCTTTTCTAGCAGAAAATTGCGCAAGATATAGGTGTAACTGAACACTTTTAAAAATAATTACAATGGAAATATCATCTCGTTCATTAATGAATGCCAGAAAGCCACGAGATTTTGCTATTGCATCACTATTTCAGTTATCAGGATATTCAGTAACATTTACAAACAACTCTCAAAGCTCACATCTGTGTTCTTTGTAAGAAAAAATCTAAACATAAAATTCTATCTCTTGCAGCAACTGTCTATAGCCTCTTCTGTAAAAACTCTTACAAGGCATGTGCTCTTTTGGAAGATTTAGAGAAAGAGGCAGAAGGACACTTAGTGTTTGAAAAAAAACTTGCATTCTCTGATTATTGATCAGCCCTGCTGTAAAACAAGATTTAAAGCTTGAGCATAACAGTGTAAAACAGTCTTCGCATATAATGCAAGAACTTTCGTTTGTAAGCTACTCACATTATCGCTCATCACCGAGGATCCATTATAAGTTTCACCTACTAATTTATCTGTAATTCCGAAGTAATTAATCACATACTGTATGTGAGAAATTGATCCGTTACAAGTATGAGAAAATAATCCGTCACAAGTATATCACCAATGTGCCAGAATGGCGTTCCACCACCTTTTTGTTATGTTTTTCATTATGGAACTGAGAAATGTGTTAATATTATGTTCTTAATATAATTATTCTTCGAGCTCTGCTTAGGCCTTGAAAGTCTTAAAGTTGGACTAAAAGAAAGTTAAAAATGACAAAATTCCCATGCACTGAACAGTAATGTCTCCATTCACTATAATATATTCTACATAGAGTTCCACCACATTTTTCTTCAGAAGAAAAAAAAAAACATTGATCACTGATTATGTAAACCCTAGAAGTATTTCCCATATTTTGCTTTAATGTTCATGGCACAGAACTATTGATAATTGTGATTTACTCAGAATATCAGATGTTTCATTGAGTATTATTGAAACGGATGTAGATGAATTACTGTTATTTCCTCTCGTATTTTGTCTTTGACGTCAGAAGCAGCTTTTGTAATATCATTTTCAATATAAATTGTATAATTTCTATAGTGAACTATTAACTGAAGAAGAGAATGGATTTCGGTGGGGCAGATATTGTGCCGATGGCTATTTTACACTAAAATTACTTATTGAAAAGAATAGAGCTGAATAGAAACTCATCTAGCATTTGTTGATATTCATAAAGCCTTGGACACCATAAATAGGATTGCATTAATAGAAATTTTGATAAAGGAAAACTTATTTACTAGCTATTAAGGAATCTGGAGGTTCATTGCCGCCCTCACATAAGCCCGCCATTGGTCCCTATCCTGAGCAAGATTAATCCAGTCTCTATCATATCCCACCTCCCTCAAATCCATTTAATATTATCTTCCCATCTACATCTCGGCCTTCCCAAAGGTCTTTTTCCCTTCGGCCTCCCAACTAACACTCTATATGCATTTCTGGATTCGCCCATACGTGCTACATGCCCTGCCCATCTCAAATGTCTGGATTTAATGTTCCTAATTATGTTCGGTGAAGAATACAATGCGTGCAGTTCTGTGTTGTGTAACTTTCTCTATTCTTCTGTAACTTCATCCCTCTTAGTCCCAAATATTTTCCTAAGCACCTTATTCTCAAACACCCTTAACCTATGTTTCTCTCTCAATGTGAGAGTTCAAGTTTCACAACCATAAAGAATAACCGGTAATGTAACTGTTTTATAAATTCTAACTTTCAGATTTCTTGACAGCAGACTGGATGATAAAAGCTTCTCAACCGAATAATAACAGGCATTTCCCATATTTATTCTGTGTTTAATTTCCTCCCGAGTATCACTTATATTTGTTACTGTTGCTTCCAGGTATTTGAATTTTTTCACCTCTTGAAAAGATAAATTTCTAATTTTTATATTTCGATTTCGTACAATATTCTCGTCACGAGACATAATCATATACTTTGTCTTTTCGGGATTTACTTCCAAACCTCTCTCTTTACTTGCTTCAAGTAAAATTCTCGTGTTTTCCCTAATCGTTTGTGGCTTTTCTCCTAGCATATTAATGTCATCCGCATAGACAGGCAGCTGATGTAACTTGTTCAATTCCAAACCCTCTCTGTTATCCTGGACTTTCCTAATGACATACTCTAGAGTGAAGTTAAAAAGTAAAGGTGATAGTGCATCTCCTTGCTTTAGCCCACGGTGAATTGGAAATGCATCTGACAGAAATTGACCTATACGGACTCTGCTGTACATTTCACTGAGACACATTTTAATTAATCGAACTACACTCTACCAGTGAACAAGTCATACGCCTCGGGCAAGAAATAAAAGACAGTGTTAACAAGAAAGAAGATACCTTGGCAATATTTATTGACTTTCAGTTAGCATATGACTCTGTTTGGAGAAATAAATTATTACTAAAACTCCAGAAATTAGGTATCTCCAGCAGTATGTTCAGATGGATATCAGAATTCCTTAGTCAAAGATCATTGCCACTAAATTAAATAACTCACTTTCTAGTTACAGACACATATCGAGGTCTACCTCAGGGTGCTGTCCTCAGCACAACTTTATTCAATATTTATATAAATGACTTACCCTCCCTATTAGAGGAATCAAACATGAAAACAGCACTATTTGCAGATGATATAGTTTTGTGAACTTCCGGATCTTACAGACATAGAGACAAAATTCAAAATTCTGCTCTTAAAGCTCTAAATCAACTACATGAATGGAATACATCAAATTTGATGACACTCAATTTAAGCAAAAGTAACTACCAAATATTTTCACTTGGTAAAAAAGAAAGAGAATTCAATATCCAATACAATGGCCAATATCTTCCTAGGACTTATGAATCCAAATATCTTGGAGTTATTTTCGATAGTAAGTTAACATGGAGCAACCATTTGAAATACATTTCTGAAAAAGCTCGTAAAAGATTCTCCCTTCTAAAAAGACTAGCAGGAAAGAAATGGGGATGCTCTAGGAATACTTTGAACACTACATACAAAATGTTTATACAGCCAGTGCTGACATACTGTGGAGAAATTGTAATTACTTCACCTTTCATAAACGAAATAGAATATGTTCAAAACCAAGTTCTCAGACTCATTACTGGTGGAATCAAAACAACTCCAATAGATTCTATGAGATTCCTCACTAATATTAACAGCATCAAAATGACAATAGAAGAAATAGCACTGATTCAATATGAAAAACTTATCAGATTACCAGGAAACAATTGGCATTCATACAGTCCTCTCTGTAGATTGAAAACTCAAAAAAGTTTCATATCCATTGTTCAAGAATTAAAACAGAAAATCAATATCCCGAATTTAAAAGAAAACTTGCAAATTAAACCAAACCCTTTAACTCTATTGAATATAGAGTATAATCTAAATTTAACAGAAGAAATAGTGAAATCAGAAGTAAACACTGAAATAATGAAACAATTGTCTTCAGAGACAATTAATATTAGGTACCCTCCACAAAACTGGCTTCATTTATACACTGACGGATCCTTGATCTCCAGAGAACAAGGTGCCAGTGCAGGTGTTACGTGCTGTCTCTTCTCACTTTATAGATCTCTTGGGTATGGAACAACAAGTTTTGATGGAGAAATAATTGCAATAAGTGAAAGTCTCAGGAATCTTCTATGCCACATCAATAAATTTAAGAATGCAGTTATATTGTCAGACTCCATAGCAGCTATTCTATCAATAGTCTCTAAACACACACCTTCATCTCAAACAGCAGAAATAACTAAAATGCTCTCCCAATTAATAACACTCAATAAAAGAATTGTGTTCCAATGGATACCATCCCATTATGGAATCCTGGGAAACGAGAATGCAGATACTTTAGCAAAGAAGGGCAGCACTGTTACTTACAGACCTGTTACTAAATCTACGTATTACTCTGTGAAAAGATTTATTAAATCTACATACTTAGACTTCAACAAACAAAATTTGATAACACAATCGCAAGGGAAAAAATAGAACTCTCTGCATCATAATCCACAGTTAATTCCCGATTTACCACGAAAATCGTCTGTAGCTGCATTTAGATTGGCAACAGGCCATGATTGTTTGGCCAAACACTTGCATAGAATTGGAATATATCAGTCCCCTATCTGCCCATTGTGCGACTCAGATCAAGAGATGGATATGGAACACCTCAAAATCTGTGCTTCAGTGGCTGGCCATGATAATATCTTTGAAAAGTATTGGAGTGCAAGAGGTCAAATGACTTTATTGTCAAACGCCTGGCATTAGAAAACAACAACAACATTAATCGAACTAGTATTCTTGGGAATACCAAATTCAATAAAAATATCATATAAAATTTCTCTCTTAACTAAGCCATATGCCTTTTTGAAATCTGTGAATAACTGATGCACTGTACCCTTATACTCCCATTTTTTTTTTCCATTATCTGTCGAATACAAAACATCTGATCAATAGTTGATCTATTATGCCTAAAACCACACTGATGATCCCCAATAATTCCATCTAAATATGGAGTTAATCTTCTCAAAAGAATATTTGACAAAATTTGTACGACGTCAACAAAAGTGATATTCCTCGAAAGTTACTACAGTTAGTCTTGTTCCCCTTCTTAAAGATAGGTACGATTATGGACTCCTTCCATTGTTCTGGCACAGTTTCCTTTTTCCAAATAGCAAGTACAAGCTTATAAATTTCGTTAGATAATGCGCTTCCACCCTCTTCCACTTAATTCTGCTGGAATTTGATCAATACCTGGAGACTTATAATTTTTCAGATTTTCTATCGCAATAATTGCGAAATTATTTCGAGTTCAGAAAGTGTGGGTTCGGGTATAAATGGCTCAGCAGTTTGTATTTCAATTTCGTCCCGATCATTTCTATTTGGCCTGTGTATATTTAGTAGTTGCCTAAAATAGTTTTTCCATCTGTTCAGGATTCAATGAGAGTCTGCAAGCAAGTCACCATTCTCATCCTTGATCACGTTTACTCTTGCCTGATATCCATTCTTGAATTCCTTTATACCCTTATATAAATCTCTAATGTTTTTATTTTTACTCTTTGTTTCTACCTCATTCAGTTTTTCCTTGAAGTAATCTCTCTCTTTATTCCTAAGTATACGATTTGCTTCCCATCTTTTATTGAAATAATTGTCTGTATTCGCATCAACTGGATCCTGTAAGAATTTCAATTTTGCCTGTTTCTGTCTTTCTACTACCATGCAATAATCTTCATCAAACCATAGTTTCTTTTTTTTAGTTCCATAGGTAACCTATGCTCTGTTCAGCTGCAATTTTGATATTATCTCGGATATTTTTCCACACGCTATTAACATCTAACTCTTCCTCAACTTCGTCGGAACTTGCTAATACTACAAACCTATTTGAAATTTCGACCTGATAATGTTGCTTAGTTTCCTCGTCCTTTAATTTCGGAATATTGAATCTTCTAATATTAACTTGTTGCTCTACTCGCTTGGCTGCTGATAGTCTTTCTCTTAGTTTTCCAAATTACCAAATAATGGTCAGAATTACAGTCTGCCCCCCCTGAAGGTTCGAATGTCTACAATACTAGTATGTCTTTTATCTATCAAGATGTGATCTATCTGGTTATGTGTCAATCCATCTGGAGAAGTCCAAGTATATTTATGTATATCCTTATGGGGGAATGTTGTACTTTTGACAATTAAATTTTTTGATCTGGCAAAGTTGACTAACCTAACTCCATTATCATTACTAGTTACGTGTAGGCTCTCTTTCCCAATAGTAGGTTTAAAAATATCCTCCCATCTTACTTTAGTATTGAAATCCCCCAATAAAATTTTCATGTGATATCTAGGTAACTGATCAAAAGTCTGTTCCAATTCCTCATAGAAGCTATCCTTTACATGGTCGTCTTTCTCGTCTGCAGGGATGTGAGCATTTATAACTACAATATTGCACCATCTACCCTTAAGTACTAAATACGATAACCTATCACTGATAACCTTTTTTATAGCTGATTTTATTCTTTTATGAATAAAGAATCCTGTTCCTAATTGATGATTATCGTTTCCTTCCCCATAATACAACATGTAATCTCCTATTTCTGTTATGCTATTCCCATCTAACCTAAGCTCCTGTACTCCCACAAAGTCTATTCTATATCTAGCTAGTTCTTTTGCTACTAATGTTACCCCTCCTGTTCTATATAGACTTATAACATTCCAAGTACCAAATCTCAAAACCTTATTCCTTTGCTGTGGTCATGCCAGAGAATCAGTCCCATTCCAAGGCTTATTTGAAGATTTCGTAACAAGCTGTTTTTTTATGGAGATGGGTTGTTAGCCCTTTGCCCAACCCCCAAGCTGGAGGACCACCCCTCATCGGCTGTCCGCAACTGCTTATTCAATATATTCACAGCTACCCTCCATATTTGGAGGCTGTCTCCTTGATCCGCAACCTGAGAACGTGCTGTGCCACGGTGATAGGGACCCACAATGCATGGAGACATATCTGCTAAAATTTTAAATTATAACCGAGCAATGGCAGTCATCAACAAAGTGTTTAAACCCTCCCTAGTGCAGAAATGTACAAGGATTAAAGCTTATAAAACATTGGCAAGACCAGTACTAACTTATGGTTGTGAGGTTTGGACTTTGAGGGAAAGAGATAAAACCCTAATAGTAGCCAATGAGATAAATTCCTGCTAAGAACAGCTGGCTATACTAGATTAGACCGCAAGAGGAATGAAGATGTTCTTCAAGAGCTTGAAATACCTTCTGTTTTGGATTACATCTATAGCTACAGAATTGGCAGCAACATGTTCACTGCATGGAAAGGACTCGCATTCCTCATCACATTTCAACCTGCTTTCCAAGAGGGAAGAGAACACTAGGAAGACCTTTAAAGAGATGGCTTGAGACTGTAACAAGCCATTAGACCGAATACTTGTTAGGATGGTTATGATTTTCTATGGTAGCAGAAGTTCCTCTAACAACTGTGGACGAATTCAGGTGGCTCTCTAAAAGTGTAATATTTTTTTCATTACTTTAATAAATTCCAAGAAATTTTCTCTATACAAAGAACTTTGACTCATCATCACGCCTACCTGGAGGCTTCTGATTAGCTGAATAATAAACTGCAACAGTTATGTCTTAATATTTCTCTGTTCTTTCTGTCCATTTCTTTTTAGCTGCCAATGTCATTTCTGCTCTTGTGGTCAAGTAACAGATCAACTGACTGTTTCTCATCTTTGCATGTACTTCTACTTCCAATTTGTGGACTATTAATTTCCAAGTGTCTTGTGTAAATGAATAAATAAAGAGCTCCCCAAATTTGTGAAGTCTGATTTAGTTGGGTTTCACAGTATTTGTCTGTACCAAAATTCGAAACAAAGTTAGCAAAAGAAAATTCGACTTGACAATTATAAAATCTTGATATGAGAAGAAAATAATTCTCTCTACGTGTTTGTTTCATTTGTATTAATTTTTTTTATGAGTACAGCAACCACTGTAATAATTATTTAAAATTGTTTCAGTCTCATTTGGCATCTTTGCTGAAGACAGCAGAGGATCTCCGAATCAAGGGTCTGGCTGAAGTATCATGGAGACAAGAGGGGCAACCTACTCAGCCTTCAAATGAAGATAGTATAAACTGTGTAGATCCCCAAGTATCACATGTTGAATCTGTGGGGAATGGCTCTGATCTGGAGCCTCCGCTGAAACGGAGGAGGGGACGTCCTCCAATGGAATCTAATGTGTCGAGCTTTAGTCCTAAAGTTACAAGTGTTACTGGTGCAGGGGGCACAGAGGAAGTATTCCTTGTAAGTAGTAGATTAATAGAGTAATTTATTTTGTATGCTTATTAGAATCTTCTTATTGCCAAGTAATGTTCATTAATCGTGAATTATTATACTCGTACAGACCTGGAAACAAAATTTGGGCCACCTGAATTTTCGAAGTTCCAATTATAACATGCTCAGTGCTTAATTCAGGTGGCCCAAATTTTGTTTCTGGAAAGGAATAAGATTGAGATTTGGTACTTGGAATATAACTAGTCTTTATAGAACAGGAGGGGTGACATTAATAGCAAAAGAACTAGCTAGATATAGAATAGACTTTACAAGCGATTAGGTTAGATGGGAATGGCATGTCACAAATAGGAGATTCTGTACAGTATATCGACCACATATCCAGCTTATTTTGGAACAGATCTAGAGAGAATGATTTTCTTCTATAATAATTTCCAAAAACTGTGAGCAACTTAAAATAATACTGTCTTGTATTTTACACATTTTTACCTGGGGTGGTAGTTTTGATAGGTATGGTCAACCTTTATGACACATGATTCAGTTCTAATTGATAAAACTTATATTTCAAATCTCATCATCAATTTCAACACAGCTGAATGATTCTTACATTTTTTCCTCAATCTTTTCATACACCAGGTTCTGATCACATAGTACAGCATCATCAATTACTTTACATTATTTCACATGTACATTACGGATTCTAACATTACATTTATTAGCTGTTACTGGGTGATCAGTTTGAATCTGCTTATCACACAAAATTGTATGATTAACTGCTGAAGTAATAGACTTCGGTACATGATACTGCCATCCCTTACATGTTATAGACATTAAAAAATTAGGTCTATCTATGAAGATAATTTCATACTTTATTGTGGTGCTGTGTATTCATTTTTTGCTATAATGGAGGATATACATGATCGTTTTATTGTTTTGACAGAAGCAGCATTTGTTCATCTTGATTCATTCTGAGAAGCAACTTTTAATAATGTTTTATTCTCAATGCTTGATTTTGATCAGTAATTATGATTGTCAGTATTTTCTGGTTTAATTTTCTTTATCCTTTTCTAAGTGTGGGTCTGACTTGCAGTGTTAATTCATTCATTCATTCATTTATTCATTCATTCATAGTGTTCTGCTCAAGGGCAGCTCTTTCACTGCAAACTCAACTTTCTCCAATCTTTCCTATTTTCTGCCTTCCTCTTTAACTCCTCATATGATCCATATATCTTAATGTCTTTTATCATCTGATATTTTCTTCTGCTCCAAACTCTTCTCCCGTTCACCATTCCTTTCAAAGTGTCCTTTAGTAGGCAGTTTCTTCTCAGACAGTAACTCAGCAAATTCCCTTTACTCTTATCAGTTCCACCATTGTTCTTTCTTCATCCACTCTTTCTAACACAGCTTCATTTCTTATTCTGTCTGTCCACTTCACACAATTCATTCTTCTCCATATCCACATTTCAAATGCCTCTATTGATTTCTGTTAACATCGTCGTAATGTCCATGTTTCTGCCCCATACAATGGCACACTTCACACAAAGCACTTCACTAATCTCTTCTTTAGTTCTTTTTCCAGAGGTCTGTAGATGATGTTCCTTTTTCTAAAAAGATTCCTTGGCCATTGTTAGCCTTCTTTTGACTTCCTAGCAGCAACTCATATTACTGCTTATAGTACACCGCAAGTATTTGAAGCTGTCCACTTGCTCTACTGCCTCATTTAGTATTGGCAAGTTTACCTTCTTTATTTTTCTTCCTAAGACCATGGTCTTCGTCTTATTTGCATTTATCTTCATCCCATACTGCTCATAGCTGTCATTTAGCTCCAGTAGCATATTCCTTAGTATCATCTCTTCTGCTAACAATGTCATATCAGCAGCAAATCTTATGCACTTTATTCTTCTTCCTCCTACTATCACTCCTTCCATGTTCTGAAAAGTGTTCTTCACTAAATCCTCCAAGTAGATATTGAACAGGGTAGGTAATAAAGGGGATCATTGAAATACTCCTGTCCCAATTTCACTTCCTCCCAGAGTGCGAATTAACGGGGGGATGAAGATTTCCCCCTGTTGGAAAGTTATCCCCCTCTCATAAATTCATATTAACATCCCTGCCAGGGATAACTTCTATCCCCCTCACAAAATATAATTGTTTTAATTCGAGTATACTTTATAAAGTGCAGTATAAAGTAAGCAAAGAAAATAATATTGATGTATTATCATCACCGGTAAGCTGACAACAATTAGTAACTTAGGAATTACACATCTTATCTTAAGCCTGCTCATGGATATAATTATTATTATAATCAAGATGTAAGACAAGTAACTCAGTGCGACGAAGTATTGAGCTGTATAGAATGAAGATGATAATAATAATAATAATAATAATAATTTTATTTATTTACTTACTTACTTATTTACTTACTTGCCTATTTATCTATCTATCTATCTATCTATCTATCTATCTATCTATCTATCTATCTATCTATCTATCTATCTATCTATCTATCTATCTATCTATCTATCTATCTATCTATCTATCTATCTATCTATTTATTTATTTAACAACATGCAATATATTCACAATTTCATTAAGGACGCTGAATATGAAAGTATCATTAAGGCTTAGGAAAGTGATTTCCTTAAGAAGTGAAGAATAGTAATCAAACCATTTTTGCAAATACAGTAGTCAGTGACCCTCTGATACACATTCAATGCTTCCTTCTTAAAGAGATGCACATCAGAATCACTCATGTTATTCAAATCCTGATTTACTACCAAGCCATGTCACCAATGAGCTCCACAAACTCATTTCTGTGTTCTATCCAAAGAATTCATAGTACTTACAAACTATTTGATTCTATTTATATCGTATAATTATAAAATGTCTTTGGTAGTCATTGCAAACTACATCCAATCTCTAATATTAAAATATGAAATTTCAGAATATAATATTGCAGTGAACAAAATTCCGGACATTAAGCATCCTGAAAACAATTTAGTTTTTTCCTGCATAGGGGACTGATTTTCTGGCAATCTGGAAAAATTCCGGGTGGTTGGCAACTCTAGTTATTCTCCGACATAATCTCCTGTACGGCATAAGCTTTAGAAGGTACATGAGTTCAGCCAATATTCATCCAGCATTATTGAACTGTTGCCAAACTGATAGTGAGGGAGAGATAGAGAAAGACTGAGGCTGGTATTCATAGTCGACACTTTATATCGCCACTTTGCAAAGTGACACTTTTGACGAAAGTGGCTCTTTCATATTAGTGGTATTCATGGACGATTGAAGAAGTGCACTTTACAAAGTGTCACTTTACGCCAGCAAAGTGTAGAGTTACAATTTGGTTGGTAACAGAAGTTCCATAATGCCATTCAAAACAAGTGAACAAACAATAACAAATTAATGTGTAACCCACAGATTATAATGATTGTGATTTGAGTTGGGAGCCTAATTGATTGTGCGAGAAAGAAAATATATATTTAAAGTTGTTTTATTTCAGTTTCTAGTTTTTGTTGCTGATAATTTAGATAGGGACCAATGGCGGGCTTATGTGAGGGCAGCAATGAACCTCCGGGTTCCTTAAAAGCCAGTACGTAAGTAAGTACGTAAGATAGTTTAGATTATTTGAGTCAGTTCAGATATATAATATTTTATTAAATAGGTAGTGATAATGCTGGTGAAATTAGGTTAGGTTTTGTACAATACATAGCTGATCCATTGATTTATAAAGTTAGATTAGGTTTTGTACATATCTTTTTCATTGATGTATATTGTTATGTTAGGTTTTGTATGTATCCATTCCACTGATTTATATAGTTAGGTTAGATTTTGTACATATTGTCTATTGGTTTATATAGTTAGGTTAAGTTGTGTCTTAAAAGTATTTATTTCAGTCACTGACTTCACAGCATATGTTTAAGGTGCTACACCTTTACATTACATATTTAAAAGACGTATGAACGTTTTCGTTGGTCTACGCCAACATCATCAGATACGAGGTACATTTCAGCAATATCAGTGTTCTCTATATAATATCTACAAATACAAAACATACTTAGTGGCATGCAAAATGAGACATATTAAAAACCAACATTGCTGTGATACACATTGACATTCTGTATGACTGCCTTGATTGTCACTTACTTAAAATACATGTATAGATTACAAAAATTGATTTACATATATAAGTCTTCACATATGAGATAATAAATGACATGATTTAAAAGTGGTAAAAATAATAAAATATAAAACTAAGATAAAAATTATGAATGTGAAGAGTTGCAAAATTTACAGTAATTACATTTATTATATTTTATTTCTGTTTCACAATAATATATATATTTCCACCATTCAGAAACGTATGTATCATGGTTTGTGTCACGTAATTATTTGAATATATATATATATATATATATTTTTTTTTTTTTTCAAGTTTATATGGTTTTATAAATGCCAATGTATTATACGTTGGGTTGTTTGATGTTGAATAATGATGTATATTTGATTTTGTCGGTAATGCTGTTCTTCAAATATGGCAATGTATTGTCGATGTCCAATACTGTAATTGTAATGAACGTGTGGTATGGCGCAAGTCAATTATCAGAATGAATCCGTGTAGACGTGCCTTCTTAGATGTTGATTATATGGTGGTTGTGTGAGGACTGTGTGACGACTACTTACGTGACACAAACCATAATACATACGTTTCTGAATGGTGGAAATATATATATTATTGTGAAACAGAAATAAAATATAATAAATGTAATTACTGTAAATTTTGCAACTCTTCACATTCACAATTTTTATCTTAGTTTTATATTTTATTATTTTTACCACTTTTAAATCATGTCATTTTATTATCTCATATGTGAAGACTTGCATTTATATATATATATATATATATATATATATATATATATATATATATAAATCAATTTTTGTAATCTATACATGTATTTTAAGTAAGTGACAATCAAGGCAGTCATACAGAATGTCAATGTGTATCACAGCAATGTTGGTTTTTAATATGTCTCATTTTGCATGTCACTAAGTATGTTTTGTATTTGTAGATATTATGTAGAGAACATTGATATTGCTGAAATGTACCTCGTATCTGATGATGTTGGCGTAGACCAACGAAAACGTTCATACATCTTTTAAATATGTAATGTAAAGGTGTAGCACCTTAAACATATGCTGTGAAGTCAGTGACTGAAATAAATACTTTTAAGATACAATATAGACTTCTCTGAAAATTAAAAATGAATTGCAAAATAGGTTAAGTTGAACTGAGTAGGTTAAGTTTTGTGTGTGTATATATATATATGTATATATATTTCATTTATATCGTTAAGTTAGGTTAGGTTTTATACGTATCTGCTTCATTGATATATCGTTTTATTCCCTTTATTTTCATTTTTGTCTTTTTCTTCATGAATAGTGAATAGACGTCAAAAGAATGAAATTAACAGATTACTATTGCTATTATTATTATTATTATTATTATATTATTGTTTTTGTTGTTATTGTTATTATTATTATTATTATTATTATTATTATTATTAATTATAATTTTTTTGTTTAAAGGGGGACAAAACCAACTGTGGTAACTTTCGAGGAATATCACTTTTGTTGACGTACAAAATTTTGTCCAATATTCTTTTGAGAAGATTAATTCCGTACGAAGATGAAATTATTGGGGATCATCAGTGCGGTTTTCGGTGTAATAGATCGACTATTGATCAGATTTTTTATATTCGACAGATAATGGAGAAAAAATGGGAGTATAAGGGTACAGTGCATCAATTATTCATAGATTTCAAAAAGGTATATGACTCGGTTAAGAGGGAAGTATTATATGATATTCTTATTGAATTTGGTATTCCCAAGAAACTAGTTCGATTAATTAAAATGTGTCTCAGTGAAACATACAGCAGAGTCCGTATATGTCAGTTTCTATCTGATGCTTTTCCATTTCACTGCGGGCTAAAGTAGGGAGATGCACTATCACCTTTACTTTTTAACTTCGCTCTAGAATATGCCATTAGGAAAGTTCAGGCTAACAGGCAGGGTTTGGAATTGAATGGGTTACATCAGCTTCTTGTCTATGCGGATGACGTGAATATGTTAGGAGAAAATACACAAACGATTAGGGAAAACACTGAAATTTTACTTGAAGCAAGTAAAGCGATCGGTTTGGAAGTAAATCCCGAAAAGACAAAGTATATGATTATGTCTTGTGACCAGAATATTGTACGAAATGGAAATATAAAAATTGGAGATTTATCCTTCGAAGAGGTGGAAAAATTCAAATATCTTGGAGCAACAGTAACAAATATAAATGACACTCGGGAGGAAATTAAACGCAGAATAAATATGGGAAATGCATGTTATTATTCAGTTGAGAAGCTCTTATCATCCAGTCTGCTGTCCAAAAATCTGAAAGTTAGAATTTATAAAACAGTTATATTACCGGTTCTTCTGTATGGCTGTGAAACTTGGACTCTCACTCTGAGAGAGGAACATAGGTTAAGGGTGTTTGAGAATAAGGTGCTTAGGAAAATATTTGGGGCTAAGCGGGATGAAGTTACAGGAGAATGGAGAAAGTTACACAACACAGAACTGCACGCATTGTATTCTTCACCTAACATAATTATGAACATTAAATCCAGACTTTGAGATGGGCAGGGCATGTAGCACGTACGGGCGAATCCAGAAATGCATATAGAGTGTTAGTTGGGAGACCGGAGGGAAAAAGACCTTTAAGGAGGCCGAGACGTAGATGGGAGGATAATATTAAAATGGATTTGAGAGAGGTGGGGTATGATGATAGAGACTGGATTAATCTTGCACAGGATAGGGACTGCTGGCGGGCTTATGTGAGGGTGGCAATGAACCTTCGGGTTCCTTACAAGCCATTTGTAAGTAAGTAAGTATTATTATCTCTAGTTTCCATTATTGCCTGCTCTTCTGGAATATTTTGAATGCCAAATTTTTCTACAATGCTAAACAAAATAGGCCTAATGATATGAGATCTCTTTTCATGGTGAGGTTATGACTGCACATGAACTAGAGATAGTATCTCAGCAGAAGCAACCATTTCAGATGTATTGTTTACCGACATGAAAATATTTATTATCAAAACAGTAATGATTATATCGACATCAAGATAAGTCTTATCTCAAAATACAGGTAGTCAACAAAAATCAGAATCATTTTAAACCCAATATTATTATGGAATCTGCTTAAAAAGCAGGCACATGAGGTCTCTCAATGCTAATTTAAGATAATTACGCCTACATGAGATTGAAGTTAGTTTAATATTATTTAAGTTAAAAAATTCGTTTCAGTAATAAAAATAGGTTATATAGGCATATCTGCCTACATATCACTTTATCGAATTGAGGTTATAAATATACGAATGTTACTACAGAAATACCTGAACTATAATATTATAGATATTAATGTATGGTACATATCTGTAGCATAGAATTTTAATGCAATCAATAACTGTATTATTGGAGGCACTGGCAAACCTCTATTATTCGTTTTTGTGAACCGGTCAACAAAAAGATGAGCAGTCTCGGTAAGTTTTTTAATCAAATCGGAACCTTTTTTTTAATTCTATTATCATTATAAAATTGCACGGAATTGTCTTTAGGCCTATCCCTAATGTAACGCTTTTGTACATTGTCCACTAATTGTGCCACCTCTTCCACACGTTCTAATAAATAATTGACAACTTCCAAGACGTCCGCCATTTTTCTACAAAGTGACACTTTCGGCTCAAAGTGTGGTCGGAAGTACACTTTCATCCGAAGTGTTCCTTTGCACCAAAGTGTCGACTGTGCAACGGAAAAGTGATACTTTGCATCTTGCAAAGAACACTTTAATCGAAAGTGTCGACTATGAATACCAACCTAAGGGAATTTGCTATCTATTGAATAATGCAATTAATGCATTCGTCATTCTAATTCCAAAACTATGTATCTGAAGTTTTACACAAAATTCAATTATACATGTTCCTGGCACAGTTTTTCAAGCTTTGTGCAATTGTTCTAATATTACATAACAGAAAAAAAAGTTACAGCATTGAAAATATTATAGTATAGTCTAATTTCCATATCTGAAATGCTATTCATCTGAACTCTAGTAACACGTGTATGAACTTATTTATTTCCAACAACACGTATTTTAATTTAGCAATGATTATCCTGCGAATACTGAATCGACATTTATATTCTAAGATGGAAGAACAGTTGGAAGAAGAGCAATTTGACCTCAGGAAGGGAAAAGGTACGAGGGATGCAATTGGACTACTACGAACAATCAGCGAAAGATACCTGGAGAAGACTAAAGAAGTGTATATAGTATTTGTTAGTATTTATGGACTTAAAAAGGTGTTTGACAGAGTGGATTGAAACAAACTGATGGACATCCTCGAGAAAATGGGTATGGATTGGAAAGACAGAAGACTGTTCAGTAATCTTTATATGAAACGAGTCAGTCAAGATAAGAGAGGAAATGTTAGAAGAAAGTGAAATAGGGAGAATAGTATGACAAGGATGCCCGTTATCACCTATCCTGTTACATTTCGGACCTTCTACATCCAAATATTTTATATAATTTTATTGTTTTGAAATGCACCATATAATTTGTGTTTGGTGGTGTTTGTGTCATTATTTTGTTGTCTCTTTTCGAACACTACCTAGGGTCTGAGAACTTTTTTTTTTTTTTTTTTTTTTTTCCCTCGAATCACCTTGTCCTTGTTAATACTGCATTTGTGTACTTCGTTTAATGTAACAACGTTTTTTTAGCTTGTGTTAGCATACAGCTTGTTGTATTGTTTGTATTTTTTATTTTTGAAGAGTTTTAGATAAGGGCGCAAATAGCCATAGTGGCTGAGATACGCTCTTTTTAAACCTCACTCACTCACTTACCCTATTCAACATCTACTTGGAGAATGTAGTGAAGAACTGTTTTCAGAACATGGGAGTGGTGATAGTAGGAGGAAGAAGAATAAATTGTATAAAGTTTGCTAATTACATAGCATTAGCAGAAGAGGAGATGATACTAAGAGGTATGGTGCTGGAGCTAAATGATAGCTGTGAGCAGTATGGGATGAAGATAAATGTAAACAAGACGAAAACGATTGTTGTTGGAAGAAAAATAAAGAAGGAACTTGCCAATACTAAATGAGGCAGTAGAGCAAGTGGACAGCTTCAAATACCTTGGGGTATACTATAAGCAGTAACATGAGCTGGTGCCAGGAAGTCAAAAGGATAACAATGGTAAAGGATGCTTGTAATAGAAAAAGGAGCATCTTCTGCGGACCTCTGGAAAAAGAACTTAGGAGACTAGTGAAGTGCTTTGTATGGAGTGTGGCAATGTATAGGCAGAAACATGGACATCACGACGAAGTGAAGAAAAGCGAATAGAAGCATTTGAAATGTGGATATGGAGAAGAATGGAGCATGTGAAATGGACAGACAGAATAAGAAATGAAGCTGTGTTAGAAAGAGTGGGTGAAGAAAGAATGATGCTGAAACTGGTCAGAAAGAGAAGAAGGAATTGGCTGAGAAGAAACTGCCTACTGAAGGATGCACTCAAAGAGTTCGGACTAGAAGAAGAGACCAGATGATAGACGACATTTAGATATATGAATTATATAAGGAGACTAAGAGGAAGTCAGAAAATAGGAGAGATTGGAGAAAGCTGGGTTTGCAGTGAAAGACCTGCCCTTGGGCAGAACACTTACGTTTGTATGTATGTAATGCTATTTCGAATACCACGTAAGTGAATGATTTGTATGCTACAATTAATATTATTTGCACTAAATAGTCGGTTTCTTAATATTTTTCTTGTACTATTAGCAATTATATTCTTTGCTACAAGAATAAGATCTTTTACTCTCTTTAGCCTTTTGTACTTTTGAGAATAACCTGTTTAAAAAACTGATTTAATCAAGAAAGCATGATGGAATATTCAGATTGTCAATTTCTATAAGTGAATACAATATAATATTTTATTACTCAGTCAATGACAATCAATGTTTATAGTCATTAAGTTTATATACATGAATTACAAAATTGCGAACGTTTTCGCCTATTCAGGCATCCTCAGGCAGAGTTATACAATATCTCAATGTCACATACGTAGCTATTGGTGGTGAGTACTATTTGAATTAATGATGTACAAGACATCTCCACTATTAAAATGTAATGTTACAGGTAGTAAACTTAAATAATGTTAAAAATGTTAAAAACCATTTAGTAATTAAACTTCATAATATGTGGAACTCTTGTTCAGTCCAATGAGTGGTGAATATATCTGAAATGTATAAAAAATACCAATAGAAATGGGAATTATCAAATGTAAATTGTAATCGGATTGGATATTTAAAAGTACTTACATCGTTTAAAATGTGACAACTGCATAGTTAGCAACTGTATGGATTACTACAAACATCCTGTGTTTAATGTAAATTATCTGTAATGAAATAATAATTAATATCAATTTTAGAAGAATTTGAAAAATTAATTGGAGGGCTAAATTATGGACGTACTTACGTAGACGTGAGACGACCTGCTGCTATTAGGACTGTAACTGGTATGACATGGGGGAAGTGTATATTCGTGTAAACAACTACGCGGAAGGATATTGCGTGGTGACGGGGTTAGAGGTTGTACAGGGGATTTCGGATTTGGGTTAAATTTTCATTAAGAATGCTGTTCTCTATTAGAATCTGTTTAGCAATGTAATATTCTTCTGCAGAATTTATCAATTTAGTTTCTATTCCTGATTTGAATATTTTTAAGGTTTTATTTGCTGGGCCATAGCGCACAAACCAACTAATAAACTCAATAACAATTTAAATAATAGACTTCAAGAAGTTAACAAACTCCACAATAATGGTATTTACAGATTGGAATGTTTTACATGTAAAGAAAAATATATAGGACAAACCAAAAGAAATTTCAAAATTAGATACAATGAGCACATTTCTGATTTCAAACATAATTGTAAGAAATCTACATATGCATCTCATCTAATAGATACTGGACATGAATTAGGCCCCGCAAATAAAACCTTAAAAATATTAAAATCAGGAATAGAAACTAAATTGATAAATTCTGCAGAAGAATATTACATTGCTAAACAGATTCAAATAGAGAACAGCATTCTTAATGAAAATTTAACCCAAATCCGAAATCCCCTGTACAACCTCTAACCCCGTCACCACGCAATATCCTTCCGCGTAGTTGTTTACACGAATATACACTTCCCTTACGTCATACCAGTTACAGTCCTAATAGCAGCAGGTTGTCTCACGTCTACGTAAGTACGTCCATAATTTAGCCCTCCAATTAATTTTTCAAATTCTTCTAAAATTGATATTAATTATTATTTCATTACAGATAATTTACATTAAACACAGGATGTTTGTAGTAATCCATACAGTTGCTAACTATGCAGTTGTCACATTTTAAACGACGTGAGTACTTTTAAATATCCAATCCGGTTACAATTTACATTTGATAATTCCCATTTCTATTGGTATTTTTTATACATTTCAGATATATTCACCACTCATTGGACTGAACAATAGTTCCACATATTATGAAGTTTAATTACTAAATGGTTTTTAACATTTTTAACATTATTTAAGTTTACTACCTGTAACATTACATTTTAATAATGGAGATGTCTTGTACATCATTAATTCAAATAGTACTCACCACCAATAGCTACGTATGTGACATTGAGATATTGTATAACTCTGCCTGAGGATGCCTGAATAGGTGAAAACGTTCGCAATTTTGTAATTCATGTATATAAACTTAATGACTATAAATAAAATATTATATTGTATTCACTTATGATTTAATCAAGATATGAATGATACTGTAGTTGAGTATTATGTGATAGACTCTCCAGTTATAGTTAACGAGGATATGAATAAAACCCATGGGAATGAATTCAGTTGCAGAAGAAAAATTAATAGGTGTTATCCCAGAAATTACAAATGAAGTTTCAGAGATTATAGATGACTCTCTAGATAAAAGAAAGAGGTAAAAAAAAAAAAAACAACGGAGTCGAATGGGAGAAAACTATACCTAAACATCTAAGGATGACAGGAAAAGTGTATCAAGGTTATACAGGAAAGGATGGTAAAATATCCCAAATGCCAGGGTGTGAAACTAGAAAGTTAAGACAGATGAGTAACTTTAAAAAATGTGACAAGGTTAGCAAGTGTTGTAATAAAATATCTGAAGAAACCAGAGGAACAATATTTAATGCATTTTGGAACAATGATTTTTACTTGAAGCAAAAGGATCTTTTCATTGCCTCTCTGATGTATGTTCAAAGCACAAAAAAATCAACAGTAACAGAAAACGAACTGTCTAGGAGGTCTCGATCTAATATATATTCTCTCATGGTGAGTAATGTAAAGAGAACTGTATGTAAAACATTTCTAAATATTTTTGTAATTAAACAGTGAATTTGTTTGAATTGGATGAATAAACAATGTAATTCTCATCTACCATATGAACCAATTCATCCTAATTAAAATAGGAACGAAAAGTCAGCTCCGAAAACTGGAATGACAAATGAAAAGAAAAAGAAATATTTAAAGAAAATGTGGAACGTAAGAGTTATCTGTTACATAGATTTTTGGGAGATACCTCAAAGTACCTTCACATAACTGTAGGCAGCTGTCAGGTAAGCTGTACTTAGAACCAATGTTCACCTCCACAAAGCTAGTTCACAAATATATAGATGAATGCACTGAATCAGGAGCAACACCTATATCTGTCATTTTGACAGAATATTTTATGAAATTAATCTTTCAGTATACCAACCACGATAAGACCAATGTGACATGTGTTATGAATGCAAAAATTGGAACTTAAGTGACAATGGTGGACCATTCATAGAGCTGAAAAAAGTTTATATACACGTACATGTTATCTGTAGATTTGCAGACAGTAAAAAGCTGTTCAATGCTAAAGGCTGCTGCTGTATATTAAGAAATCAAACTCTGTTGTCATAATTTTACAGTTTATAATGTGGAAACTTACCAGGCAACCAACTATTGGTAGAATGAGACTGAGGGAGATCTAGTGGCCTCATCTTTTGTATCATGTTTAGTAGATTACTTTAAAGACCATTGCTTGGAAGAAAAATGCTCTGCAGTGTTGGTTGCACCTACCAGAATTATAACACCATAATGTCAAATGTTCTTCTTCACTTTTCAGTGCAACATGTTGTGCAAATAACTAAAAAATATTTGGTATACTTGGACACACACAAATGGAGTGTGATTCTGTCCATTCTGCCGTAGACAAAAACTAAAAAATGGAGCAATATGCAACAGTAACAAAAGAGGCAAGGCTGTGTACTTTTCCCTATTATGTTAAATACCGTACTCATGACTTGATTTAAGATTATAGTTGTAAACAGAAGAAGAAAGGAACTAAAATCAAGCAAAAACGCAAACAAAATTTTTCATATGATTCAGTAAAATAATTATTAAAAAGTGTCAATCAGGCCTATTAGTCTAAAATTAAAAGTGATAATGATAATGCTATGTGAAATATACTAATAAACAAGTATAATATAATCCCAGACCTCCTTTGCAAATTAGATGTAACTATCTTCAGACTCATCACCGGTCATGACTGTTTAGGCCAGCGATGTCAGACAGGGACTAAACGGAGCAGAGCGCTCCACTAGACTCATGCGTGCTCCGATGTTTCCACAGACATAAGCAAGTTCAAGCTCAGATCTAGCTCCACAACCGATATTGGAGCTTACAACTCTGACACTACTGGTTTAGGCAAACACCTTCACAGAATTGGAATACTTCCATCACCGAACTGCCTTCATGCTCCAAAGAAGAGAAAATGGATATGAGACATATAACGATGCACTTTCAGAGTTAGAAACCATCTCTAAATATTGGGAAGCAAGAAGAAAAAGTCTTTGCCAAATTCAGAGCATTAGATACATACATACTGTACAAGATTTCTTATGAGTCATTCCATGTCAAATCGCACAGCAATAAAACACGACCTTCTTGGAAATGGTCGAATTTTTTTTCATGAATTCCAGACATCAAATAAGGAGACCCGTATTGTTTTATTTTCACAATTATTAATTATTTGTGTAGTTATGACTATTTGAAGTTACGCAAATTATGCGCGCACTGTTACATAAACTCACTTGGAACTCTGTGTCTACATATAATTGAGATTTGCGGTTGGCGCATTTGAAAGACTAAATACAACACTTTTTATTACTTTAGGCCTATCACAAGTAAATTTAAAATTTGGCCTATTTTTTTAATAATTTCTTTTTCAAAGCAAAATTACTATATTAAATAGCAAAGTTAAAAACCTGAAAAAAATATAGACTTGTTCGCTATGTATTATCTGTAAACTACTGCATTTAGAAATATGGGATCGGCACTCATACATTTGTAACAATTTATTTTCTGGAGGCATGCACGCGCTCGCGATGCCCAGCTAATGAACTGCTTGCAGCCATAGGCTAGAAGGCTGCCCATGGAAAGTTTTACGAAATCCCCCGTTGCATCTGATGTCACCATACTAATCATCAAATGATTAATACCTTAAGGAACAGTAAATATCTTATCTAAAGTTATTTTATTATTGTCAGCTCAGCTATGAGGGGAAGCCCTTCACAGTGCTGTATGTTTATACTGTAATATAGCCAAGTGTTTGATGATAGCAAGGCTGGGTAAGGCAGTAAACTTTATGGAAGTAAACAGATGACAGGAGACAAAATATAGAAGAGAAAAATATTCAGTTTGAGTTTGAATTTCACGCAGTGACGTGACTTCTATACAACATGAGTGATGGTAAAGATCACGTAATATATAACAAGTGTTTAAATCCATTTACCTTCCTAATCACGCTTTTAAAAAGAAAAGTACACTAAGACGCGTAAGTCGCGACTTATTGTTCAAGCTCAATTTAAAGGAGTCTTTGAATGTGCAAATATGTGATTCGTTCCGTAAAAATCAATCAATTTCCGGATAGGTCAGGTGAAATTATATGTGAAGCCGGTAGTTCTTGTGATATTAATAAACATGAATCAAATGATAGTGCGGACAGAGAAAGTGATTATCCCAGTTCTTCTTCTAGCAGTTCTATGGATACAGTGCTAGAAATCACTAATATTGAGGAATTAAACAAGAGTTTGATGTCAATAGAATCCCCTATCAAGAAAAGAAAGCTACAACAAAAATGATACCCCCGTGAAAAGTTTCAAAAAGTAAAAGGCTCTCTAGCATGTAAAGTTTTTCATGTAGAAGATGCATCGTCATCCCTTCAAAAGTCAGCCATATTTTATTTTTGACAGAATGCAAAGAAATGTACAACCTGAAAATTACATAGTTATTGCAGACTTTTCTGAAAATTATTCATTTGTAATACAAGATTCAATACAAAGTGTGCATTGGAACATATGCCAAGCCACAATACAATACAATTTTAATTTTACTTCCTATTTTATTTTATTTTATATTCTCTTATAAGCCTATTAATATTATATCTGAACTGTGACCTAACACGAGTGCTGCTCATTCGGTCTCAAATTTTGTTAATACTACTATATCTCCTTTTTTATATTGATTGTATTATTTTATTTCTATTTCTCTTGTTTGTAATTATATTCTTTATTCTGTATATTTAAATGAATAAATAAATAAATCTTTTTGTAATATATTTCAAAGGAGATACAGAAATTCGTTACAAAAGTATTGTCATCTCAGAAACCATGAAACATGACACCGATCCCTTTCACTTTTTTCAATCCGAAGCAATCAATTTCTTAAAGCAAGAATTCAACGATATGAAAAAAAATCATCTACTTTTCCAATGGATCAAGTTCACAAAAAAAAAAAAAATTGCTTACATGAAGACGATTATGGAATTAGTGCTGAATGACACTTCTTTGCAACGTCGCATGGTAAAGGTCCACGTGATGGCATTGGAGATACTGTTAAAAGATTTGCCACGAGAGTTAGCCTATACAAGATCCTATAACAACACCCCCAAAAAAAAAAAACTGTTTGATTGGTCACAAAAAACATTTCTAACGTGTCATTTATATTTTGTCCATTGAATAAGCACAAAAACCACACTGAAAATTTGCAGGACAGATACCATAATCTAAAACCAATAACTGGTACATTAAAATTACATTCTTTCATTCCGTTGTCAAAAACTGAAGATTTAGTAAAACAATTTTCTTTCAAGAAAGAAGATAGGCGAATGAAAATTTAAAGTGTGAATGAAAAGAAACATTTAAAAAGCATAATATACAATTATTTGAAGATATCATAATAAGTAAATTAGCAGTGTTTACTCGAGTAACTTGATCCATACTGGGTGTAATGTTACAACGTTCAGTCAATCATCCAGCGCCGATAAACCTCCCAGCGCGCTTTAACGCTTCCCGTCCACTGCTGCTGTGCCGACCGCTACACATTGTGTTGTAAGTAATTAAATTTCCATTAAACTATTGGAGATCCCATTCTGATTTTTTCTGGAATTATTAAGAATACTTCAGTGCACCTAGTAGGCATTTTTTTTAGATTTTTAATAGGGCTATTTCACATTGATATATATGTTTTAAAAATTGAATTATAAAAAAATATTTGTAATAATTACGGTATATTAAAATTAGTTAGTAAATATTTCATAAAAGACAGTACTTTAAGCTTTTAAATGCATTTTTTTTTTTTTTTTTTTTTTTTTTTTTTAACATCAATATCGTCAGAAATATGACGCTTTAAATGTTGCATTGTGCAACATTTTTAACGAATTTTAACATGTAATATTTTAAAAACATGTGGACTTAGGAAGTAAAAATACACTTGTTGGTTTATTAGACCCATAGAGTTGGTAAAGAAAATATAAACGCAATCAGAAATATGAAGGTCAAAATTTGTATAATTTCGTGCGGTTTGACGTGGAATGACTCTTATACAGTTGTAAACAATTACAATACTATGATTCTACAAGACATGGGTGCAAACCAGGTGATGTTTGTGAATTGAGAGCATTAACATACCAATCCTCAGGAGATATTCTCTTCAAAACAAGCTTTGTTGACTACTTCCAGCAACTACCAAGAGGCAAGAATTATGTTCTCAAGAACGAAACTATCCCTCAACTACATGAAGAAAGAGTTCCGGTAACAACTAAAAAGTGTTAGCACCTCCAAGAATTAAAAGAGTTATCCCTCCTGACTTCCACGATTTTTACAGTAATCTTCCCAAATAAACAGTTTTGCCAATTGTATAGAGGTTCTGGAAAAGAAACTGCTTATTTCAGTACACAGTGGTATTTCTAATACCATTTACGTAATATTTTTATTTTTTTAATTTTCATATTTCAAACAATAATTATACTGGAGTGTAGGCTTTCACGGCCGGCGTCAATAGTAGAAAAGTTTTCCGGGCTATGAGGCCGTGGTCTGTTGGTTGTGAGACCAAACGTTTCGTTCACTGCTGCAGTGAACATCTTCAGTGGTGTCTATTGCTGGTGTGGCTGGTTCTACTGCGTGTGCCGATTACAGTCTGCGCTGGCTGCATCGTTGTATATATAGTGCGGGAGGGGGGGGGGCTTGCTGTTGTCGCCTCGGTCCGCGCTCGAATGTGCTTCGCGGGCGGGTTTGACAACACAACCTCGGACGCGGAGCGCGTGGAAAACAGCAAACCCGCCCGCGAAGCACATTCGAGCGCGGACCGAGGCGACAACAGCAAGCCCCCCCCCCCCCTCCCGCACTATATATACAACGATGCAGCCAGCGCAGACTGTAATCGGCACACGCAGTAGAACCAGCCGCACCAGCAATAGACACCACTGAAGATGTTCACCGCAGCAGTGAACGAAACGTTTGGTCTCACAACCAACAGACCACGGCCTCATAGCCCGGAAAACTTTTCTACTAATAATTATACTCATTATGTAACTGACAACTGATGTAATCATTTTGTTAATGGCAAGACTCGAATTGCAATAATTTATTGGGAAATAATGGTTATTCAAAGCACAATACCACATATCAACACACAATCGTATTTCTATTATCACATAAGTGGTACTTCTGTTTTATTTTTCACGTTTCTTATAATTGAAGAGTTCGCGGGAAAAATGTTAAATGTCACAGTTTTCTTAAGGTTGATGTCATTACCTAATTCAGTGGATCACTGCGATATTTAATGTTGTTCTTATGAAAAATGGTAAAAAGGAGAATTATCACCACGAATACAGTAATCCTTTCCTTTATTTTCTATAGCAACAGCACTACATCTTGCAGTTGTAGACTCAATTAGATCATTATGTAATCCTTAACAGAAATGTGACATTCATCATTTTTCCCGTGAACTCTTCAATTATTATACTGGACTTCTTCAAGTGATATCTCTATCCAGTGCTTTTGTTTCAGTAAAGTTTCATTTTACAAACCTATGGATCAACAATTGGATCTCTTCTGACAAAGGAAAAATTTTACAGTCTGTACAAAAGAAACCAAATGACCTGGAAATGTACAAAAATTTGCCCAGACATGTTCAAACATTTTTAACAAGAGCCAGAACAGGTCACATTGTCACACAATTGTACCTACATCGATTTCACATTTCTGATAATCCTACTTGTCTGTGGTGTAATAATCATGATGAAGATCTGGAACACATTCTTCTATACTGTCCATTCATAAACCACAAAAGAAGTAGATTAAAATCATCAGTACCAGTTGCAGAAGACACAGGCCTGCAATATATATTGACTACACCCCAACTCTGGCTACTAGCAACAGGCATCTATAATGAACACCAGTCAAAATATCCCTCATTTCTCGTGAAAAACAACTGAATAGACAGCAGTGGACTATAGTGGATTTTATGTTGTCAGCAAACAGCTGGATACATGAAGAAGGTTGATTGATAATACTCAATTTTGTAATCAGTAATTGAAATAATTCTTGTATTCTTCACCTGACATAATTAGGAACATTAAATCCAGAAGTTTGAGATGGGCAGGGCATGTAGCATGTATGGGCGAATCCAGAAATGCATATAGTGTGTTAGTTGGGAGGCCGGAGGGAAAAAGACCTTTGGGGAGGCCGAGACGTAGATGGGAAGATAATATTAAAATGGATTTGAGGGAGGTGGGATATGATGATAGAGAATGGATTAATTTTGCTCAGGATAGGGACCAATGGCGGGCTTATGTGAGAGCAGCAATGAACCTCTGGGTTCCTTAAAAGCCAGTAAGTAAGTAAGTAAGTAATTGAGATAATCATTTTGTTAGTTTTTTGTTGAACTCAAATTGCAATAGTTAATATTAGGAAACCAAATAAACATCCTTTTCTTTTTCCTGAAAAGTTGTTTCTTTAGGTTTTGGAATTAGAGCGACAATGTCCATGTTGCACTCCTGTCATATGCCAGTTACCCTAGATAAGCTCTGCTTATTCCTGCCCGATATGCCTTCTAAACGTATATGAACTGTGGTGAAAGCATGAAAGGAAGTGGCAACTGAAGTCTTATTGTGTCACTAAGTCGAAATGAATAAATTACAAAATTGACATTATACTTTATACAACAGCATGGGTATACAGTTCTTAAATTTCCTCCATATATGTATAATTTAGGTTTTGGCATGTGCAAAAGTGAAATGTATTGTGAAGGAAAATAATGTTAAGTTACATGTGACATAACATATTTGTAGGTTAAGACAAGTTAGGACAAAAGAAGCCGCTTCTTGCAAAAGAATATTTGGAGGGATTTTGTAAGCATATAGAATGACTTAAAAGTATTAGGAAAAGATGGATGTATCGTCATCGGAAAATTTTACATGCGAATAAATACAGTATTGTTACAGTATACCGAGCACGGTGGCAGAGCGGGTAGAAGAGAAAGTGACGATACTTCCACTAGTCCAGCGGTTCGTCGCAGAGCAGCGCTCGCTCTGCTTTCTGTTCTCAGTTTCAGGAGCGCTATTCGAGTCAATGCAGATGTTTTTAAAATACCCACTAGATAAAAGTATATTATAG
Organism: Periplaneta americana; assembly: GCF_040183065.1. NCBI lineage: Eukaryota > Metazoa > Arthropoda > Insecta > Blattodea > Blattidae > Periplaneta > Periplaneta americana. Next base: position 91,212,277 of record NC_091123.1, read on the forward strand.
CTTATCACAATATTTTACTTATTTAAAAAATGTAATACTACTACATTAACTACTCTTGAGTTATATCATACACTCCTGAATCGTAAATACGAGTATAATAATCAACAGTAAACTGGAACATTCTGTCAGCTTCAGAGAGAAGAATGCAAAAAAAAGTACAGCTTCGCAAAACTGAACATTTTTGTGTTGTAAGTACATTTTGACACAAAATTATAGTTTTCGATGTACAAGAAAGTATAATATAATATATCAAATGGGACATTATATTTTCACCAATACTTTTTTACTACTGCCAGAGCGGGTAGAAGACGTTACTTCCTCTAGTTCAGTGGATCGTAGCCGAGTGGTGCTAGCCCTGTTTTCACTGCCCAGTTTCAGGATCGCTATTCAAATGAATGCAAAAGGTTTTTAAAAATAACCCATTAGATAAGAATGTATTGTAAAGTACTTAGTTACAATATTTTACATCTTTAAAAATGTAATATTACTATATTAACAAATTTTGAGTTATATAACACAACTCTGAATAGTAAATATAATAATTAACCGAAAAATGGAACATTGTGCCGGCTTCAGCCAGAAATACTAAAAAAAAAAAAAAAAAAAAAAAGTACAGCATCGCAAAACTGGAAATTTTTAGGGCATTATAAAGTATGCATTGACATGAAATTATAGTTTTTATACACAAGAAAGAATGTAATATAATAAAGGAGACACTTTATTTTCACCAATAGTTTTTATCTACTATTTAGTCATTAGTTTCAGTTGTATCTGGTTTATACGTAATTCAGGGGAACAAAAAATATTACGTGCAACTTAGACTCATAAATTAAGCTTCGATATTATATCTATGATAATGTAAGTTTTGATCTTTTGAAATACCTAGGTTATTTTGTGTTTGTAAAATTAAAACAATTTGGTAGCACTGTATTAAGTAGTTGTATGCTACTTATTGGAGAATATTAAATTAACGACTTTTCCATGAGGTGTATTACTTTCTCATATGCTCGATTAGAAATCTCTTATGATATGGAAACGTAATAAACAAATGTAATAAAATTGTAAACCAGATTAAGTTCTAGCCTAGATGCAAAGTATAATTATACTGTACTTTTGTTACCGAAATAACTTTTACATTAATTACGACTAAAGGGCTATTATTAAAAATAAAATAATTAATAATTAAACATGTATATTTAATGAAGTAGAAACTAGGTGCTTGGATTCAATTAGGAGTTCACAATTAGCACTTTAATACAGCACATTTTTTAACCGGCACATAGATTGAAAAATCTTCACATGTAGAAAGTCCATGGTAATCATCACAAGATAATCATTTTCTAATTCCAAAATATCGCTCTAGAGGATCCTAGTTAATTTTTTTCTGTCTGAATATATTTAAATCTGCTATCCCACAAGAATTAATATATTTCGCTAGTGCTCTGAATTGTAACTCTAAATAATTCAAGGGTTCTTTCTTAGGCAAATGTGTTCTTTATATTGTCAATTACGTGTCATATATTTTCTAAAATCGTGTAATGCTAGAATCCTTTGTACAGGGCAGACGAGGGAGTCTTTGAGTTCAACGTATCTGCATAGTCGTTCATTCACCTTTGAATTATTTTGTATTTTCGCTTTCCTCGAACCCATCACAATTTATGACTAAAAAATGTATCGATTTTGAAAAACTCACACTAAACAGCTGAAATGCTGGTCTGGAGTTCATTCACTGGAAGGAATTACGGTCAATGTAACTAGACATAATTTTGGGCATTCAGGTGTGGAGTAATGGCACATAAATGCATACAAGCGCATGATTAGCTAAGGTGTTCTTCTGATTTTCGGGTGTCACATCCAATTATTTTTTACTCTGATATTTAACGATGCTGTATCAACTGCTGGGTTATTTAGCGTCAATGGAATTGGTCATAGCCATATGGTACTTGGTAAGGATACATTGTTATGAGAAAGGATTGATGTCCTCTTCGTTGGATATTTTCTCATCTTTTCTTTTTTTAAGATATCGAGGCAAGTTTGGGAAAATATGTGTTATAGCATACGGTTTTGGTTGCCAGTTCTTGCGTGGAAGTCCTACCTCTTTACTGGCAATAATAAATTTATCGGCTCTTACAATCAAAAGTCGCCCTTGGTAGCGCAGTTGATATAGCGCTGGCTTTCAATGCTCGAGGTTGCGGGTTCGATCCCAGCCGAGAACGATGGCATTTAAGTGTGTTTAAATGCGTCAGGCTCATGTCAGTAGATTTACTGGCATGTAAAAAAACTCCTGTGGGACAAAATTCCGACACACTGGCGAAGCTGATATAACCTCTGCAGTTTCGAGCGTCGTTAAATAAATCATAGTTTTAGAAAATCACAATCAAAACCGCAGAAAAATGGATATCACAGATATAAGAACGAGCATACAGTTTTCTGTGTCCGTGGAATGCTCTACACCACTTCTGAAAAATAGTCTAGTCTATGGATGGATAAAAGAAAGTCTCTTCCTTACAGATTATAGAGTATCTATAATTGGATTTACATCAAGAACAAAACAATTAGGCTTATTAGTACTCGCTCCCATAAACATCACAATATAAATCACCCGAACACCACAAGAAATATCTTCTTATTTCCATAGCAGAACGAGTTCTACATGCTCTGTCCACAGTATTAAGAGGAAGACTGCAATCTTAGAATGATCGCCACGCCAATGTTTCGCTCAGTTGCCGCGGCGACACTAGGGGGTTTAAAAGTCCCATTAGACCCTTGCCGAGTTACCACACTTTCTATTCTAAACTCTCTGTTGGTGGTGTAATGTTTATCATTCCCACTTTCCATTTGGAAGGTCTGGGATTCGATCCCAGGGCCTGACTATCCCAACTTGAGTTTTTCGTGGTTTTCCTAAATTCCGCCCTGTAATAGTACTTACTTCAAGAGCCACAACCTGACTTCTTCCCAATTCTTATTACTCCATCACCACTTCTCATCTATCATCCAATCATCTTGCCGTAATAGCCTGCCACCTGTGCAGTATTCCACAAAAGTATGGTCTAATACATTATTAGTTATTAGTAAAAGTTCTTGTATAATATGAAGTTCTAACTTTCTGTTTCACAAAATAATGTACAAAAGTAGTATAATTACCTCTGATTGAGGTTCTGGCTGATATATACATCTATTATCAGGCAGTACATTTCACTTGATGATAATGTGTCAGAGGAACAACAATTGATTGTATACATTTGAAGTCAGATTAGTGTAATGTTAGCTAATCGGCGATGTATGCATTGGAGGGGGAAAGAAACTGGCCACCCTACCTCGTTATCTCCTGGCCTAGTTGCCTCATAACTGGTTTGATATCACTTATGAGGTTTAGACCTGTCTTTGGACAGTTGATTAAACAACAGTAGTATAGTATTAGTAAAATGTTATTAATGATTCATAAAAGTGTATGGTGGGAGGAACTGCTGTTTGCTGTGTGATGTCATACCTTGAATTAGTTATGTCCATTTCCTTGGTAGTAAATTCGTATTTCAGGATGCAAAAAAAACGATTTATTGTCATTTCTGTAATATTTATCTGAATTATTTTATTAGGAATAATGATAATTTAAATACTTTACCATATATTTAAATGTAATCTTTCACTTTAAGATGACTGTCGTAATTTTCCGTGTGTAATATTACCAATTTCATTCAAGAGATGGTACAAGTATCGATTTTCCTACATGCGCATGTTAATTTGTTTATTGTTTTGCAAACAGGAAAATTCGTGAAAATTATTTTAAAAGAACTAGAGGTAAGGAAATACATTCTGTTCGTACATTTCGCGAAAGTCTATTGAAAAAAAAATGAGGCTGTACTGAAATTGTATGTCATTTATAGCTGCTATCATAGAGTGAATTATTTATCTACAAACTGAAAACTTTAATATTCCATGCATATATTCTATGTCATGATATTGACTACCAATACTCAACCATTTCAGTATGTATTTAATTACTCTTCGTGCAGTTTCATAACAGTTGATCATCTTAGATGAACGACACACACTTGAATAAAGAAATCATACGATTTTTCTTTCAGAATTATGCATGTCATAATACGACCTCTTCATGAAAAAAAAAATGTTAATTTTGATGAGAGTTATGCAACACTTTTCTTATATAAAAATGGTTGAGTTCACATGGAATGACTCTATTGTTGTTGTTGTTATTATTATTATTATTATTATTATTGTAATTGTTATTATTATTGAATTGTCGAAAGGACTACAGAAAGAATTCTCATTCAAGATATTAGTGATGATGAGACAACAGAAGGAAGTTGCTTCACAGAAATTGAAGGCATGTCAGGGTTAGAAGAGTTGGGGAATGATTATTTCTTTATTCAAATATGTATGGTTCATCTAAGATGATAAACTGTTATGAAACTGCACGAAGAGTAATTAAATACATACTGAAAACAGTATAATATTTTGTGGTGACTGTACAGTAGAGTGAAATGCGATGCTATACAGTGATAAATATCGTCCATGTGACTCATTGTTAAGTAATTTGCTTCCAAGTTATCAACAAACTTCAGACATCACGAACGCTGCATCTATTGCTACTTCCAATACTGTCGAGAATGGGAGATATTGACATTATCGGAATGGAGAAAATCTGTGTTCTCTTTGGTGTATCATTTGGCCTTGATAAGTACATGTATTGTGCTTGCAATGATACTGCAAACAATACCGAACAATAATAAGACAAAGTCTACCTGGCTCTTTTAATGACCTTACATTCTTATGAATGGAAATCATAAGAAAAAAATTTGTCTGTCTTCTGTTCAGAAGTTATTAAGTATTAATTTTTATATTTTTTATAAAAAAATAGCTGCGTCCTGAAATAGTTAATTACCATTTTCTCTGGAACCAGATAAGATACAGACCTATTACCTGCAGTTTTAAACAATATGATATTGGTTGATATAAATGGTATTTTTAGTATATGTTAACTAAAAAAAAAAATGTAATTTACAAAAAAAAAACACTTTTTGTGAGCTTACCGCAGAACATTAACATAGTACAGTATTTGTTTGATATGCTGGAGGTGCTGGCTGCTGCTAACTCAAGTCTATCGGTCTTCTGTTTAATGCAGGAAGTGGGAAGTGCTTTGTGACCTTAGCAATTTTCTTCGTTTCATCTTCAGGTAGAACGTAAGTCTGACAAGTAGGTGTGAAAGGATTCATTTTGCAAATTACATCATTAGAAGTATCCGGAGCACATTGATTTTGAGGACTGATTAAAATAATGAGAAAGTCCTTTACATATGCTATCCAAGAAGAATACATGGAAAATGAATGACAGCTGACACTACAATTTGGTAAGGTTATGGTGATTTCAGGAACTCAAAAGTTCCGTGCTTTCATTCCCTCAAGATGTGAAACAAAAGTTTATGTTAAGTTGCTTACCTCTGCCCATTATCAATTAGTGGCCATCAGCGTAGCTCAGGTAGTAGCACATTTGTCTGCTGATCTGGAGTTGTGCTCGCGCATGGGTTTGATTCCTGCTTGAGTCGATTACCTGGTTGCATTTTTTCCGAGGGTTTTCCCAACCATAAGACGAATATCAGATAATCTATGTCGAATCCTCGGCCTCATCTCGCCAAATACAATCTTCCTATCACCCATTTCATCAATGCTAAATAACCTAGTAGTTGATTCAGTGTTGTTAAATAACAAAATAAAAAGAAATCAATTAGCTATCCAGTCATCTCTCATGGAGAGACGTTAGACTTTGGTGAACTGAATGGTTACATAATTTCCATATACAATGGTAGATGGTGGTCGAGCTATGTTTTAAGGAAAACTAGAGACGAAAATGAAGTGAGCTTTACATTTCTTCACCCATGAAAACTTTCTCATTCTTTTAATTTGCCCTCAATACCAATGTGCTCTGGATACTTCTACTGATGTAATTTGCAAAGTGAATTCTTACACACCAACTTGCCAGGCTTACATTCTACTTGAAGATGAAAAGAAGAAGATTGCTGAGTTCATAAAGCACTTCTTGCACTAAACAGAAGACCGACAGGCTTGACTTAGCAGCAGTCACTACCTCCAGGATATCAAATACTATGTTAATGTTTTGGGATAAGCTGATAAAAAGTTTTTTTTTTTTTTTTTTTTTTTTTTTTTTTTTTTTTTTTTTTTTTTGTAAATTACATTAATTTTTCTTTAGTTAACATATACTAAAAATATCATAGTGTTTAAAACTGCTGGTAATAGGTCAACTAGATTTGTCTAATGGCAGACTTTTGTCAAAGGACAGGTCAAATATGCTGGCTATTTCTCCTTACATGTGAAACTTATACTCGTATCACCTGATTCCATTATGATCACAAAATGAGACTTGACAAGGTGTAAAATGTATGAAGTAGTTTTGTGATTCCCCCCCCCCTCCCTCCACAAATTTTGAAAACACCATTTTCTGAGAAACTTGAGTTTTAAAATTTTGTTTGAGTTTTAAGAAACATTTTTATATTCTAGTCACTCTCAAATCAAGAAATGGATACGGAACACCTCAAAATCTGTGCTTCAGTGGCTGACCATGACAATATCTTTGAAAAATATTGGAGTGCAAGAGGTCAAATGATTTTATTTTCAAACGCCTGGCATTAGAAAATAACAACATACTGTAGCCACTATCATGTTATACATGAAATTAAAGTCTACGAAAAGAGCTTTAAAATGAGATATTATCCAGGTCTGTATCTCATTTAGTTCCAGAGAAAATAATAATTAACTATTTCAGGACGCTGCTTTTTTTGATGAAATATATACAAATTAATACTTAATAACATTTTTAACAGAAGACAAACCTTTTTTTCTTGTGATTTCCATTCATAACTATGTAAGGTCACTTGATGTAGCAAGTTTTATAAAAATCTGAGAGGTTGAAGGAGATTTTAATTTGAAACTGTGTTGATTTGACATGGGAATGACTCTTACATGTCTAATAAACCTAATAATGATATTACTGTTAAACAAAGCAGCAGCAATCTGCATGACAGCTAAGTCAGTGGCTCTTCTTAACTTAATACCCATTTTCAATTTGTGCACCTCGTACATGATATTTGTTACAGTTATTTTTCTATGGATCAGCTTGTTCCCACGCTTATCTACAGAAATCGTACGAAACATTATTGTACTGACGTCTGTTTCCAAGAGTTAAAAATAGAATAATACTGGGCCTCAGCATGGAACTTTGCCTTTATTCAAGAACGAAGTTTTCTCTTAGAGTAAATTTACTATACTTGTTTTTTTGAAAGATGGGACATGACAGTTTAGCGGTCGAACTTGGAACCACAGTGCCATGTTGCCCATCTGGACTACCATGCTGCCAGCTGATGGAAGCTAGCAATTGTCATTAAGATGGCTGACGTTAAAACATTTATTGACAATTGACGCGAAGGTAAGAAAACAATACAAAAATCGACAGAGAATCAAAGACGAAACGTACCAATGCTAACATTGTGTGCACAATAAATGTCGCCAAGAGAGCTATTAAGCACTCGCCATGTGGGAACGATAAGTTTGGCAACTCAACTGTTGTTACCATAGCAACAGGCCTACCAAGCTTTGTGACATTCAGTTGTTTTTCCAATCGCAACGCTCCTGTCATGTCTCATCTTTCAAAAAAACAAGTATACATGGGACTAAATGACTAATGTTTAATTTCTCATGCAATGGAAATCATACTTACGATATACATTTTTTTTTTCGTCCTAAATCAATTGTCCTGGGCCTGAATTAAATACTCAGACCTTGGTTCCTCATGCAAGTACAGTAACTTCTAGATCACAAACATTTTTCATAGTTGTTTCTAGACTTTTTTTTTCTTTTCCTCTTCCCCCTCCCCTCCTCCTCCTCACTACTACTACTACTACTACTACTACTACTACTACTACTACCACCACCAGTATTAGTACTACTACTACCACCACCACCACCACCACCACCACCACCACCACCACCACTACTACTACTACTACTACTACTACTACTACTACTACTACTACTACTACTACTACTACTACAATTTTGTTTTGAATTATAAGAAACTGAAAATATACTTCATATGTAATTTTCAGCAGGAGGGTGGTACTGTGTCATCTGATGTAGAAAACGAAGTATCTGGTTGGGATGAATCTGAGCCAGAAGTCATTGCTTGTGACACTGCTGAAGCTGCCTCTCATCAGCCTGCTGTAAATCCATTACCTTCTGTAAGTAATGTAACATTACCTGGTCTGTCTGTAATTGGATGATTATTTCACTGAAAAGGACATACTGTGTGGGTACAAAGATTTTAGAATCACTTATGAAAGTATATGAAAATGTATGTTGTAAGAGCCATAATACTGAATATTTACCAATGCAGTAAGATAAGTTCTTTACATTTCACAAAATTGAGTTTATTTTTATTGTGCTGTGTGACCAAATACGAACTAAATGCAGTAATCTACAGTGTGTGCCGGTGACATTGAGAATCAAGTAGCTTATCTCTTGCATAGGCTAGGCAAGGCAATGCTGGATAGTTCTTCTAGTATGTAATTTACGCATTTTGGTATTGTGAGTCTTTCAGAAGACAACACGACAACAATTAGACCTACTATTCATGGTGAGGGCATTGAAATAATTAGAAATGTAGTGGAGTTTTTTTGACAAAGAAAAGTCAATCAGGAAATTGAAGTATCTCATTGACATGTTACAAAATGCGCTGTGCTGTTGCTACTACCGGAAAGTCTCAATCCATGATTTGTAAAATAAAGTAGTCAAAATTAGCAAATATTCATGACGGAAGAACTGGAATTTCCGGAAAAGAAACATAAAAGCAGCTCTGAGAAAATTGAAGTCGAATTTGATGGGCTGTTGTATCACAAGGCATGCTTCATTAAAAAGGCATTGTTACCTGCCGTGACAATGGAAAAAATGATGTGATCATGCAATTAAAATTGAAAATGAGTACTGGGAAACCAAAAGACTGATGACATTGTGGTCAGTCATATTATCAGTCGAGATGGCAATTCTAGTAATAATCGGAGTCAGTGCAGTGACACAGACTCCAGTCTTGACACGATATAGCATTGCCTTCAAACAGAACGGTACGAATCTTCCCCCATTGCCTTGTAGGCAGGGTTGGATGAGTAAATTACCTGTACGTATTTTACGTGTAATTTACATGTAAAATACGTAATGTAGAAAATTGTTTTATACATGGAGTAATAAACTAACATTTATTGATTTTGACAATCTAAACATCAATTACTTCATTCCTTTTAAGTCCTGATAAGAAAAATGTCTGTTGTGGCAGAAAAAAATTAATTTTTTTGTGATTTTATACTGTAGTTTTTACATAGATTATAACATTTGTTCATACTTACTTTAATTCACTTTAATACTTAGAAAAATAGCAATGCCTTGCTTATTTTCAGTTTGTTTGTTGGAAAAACCCCGTAACATCCTAATTTATTTTTTGGGGGGACTTTATATATAATAAAACACAATTAATAGTGAATAAACCTAATATTAGTAACTAATATCACTTGTTAAATACATTTTGACAATTAAAATAAAATTAATTAAACTAAACAGTTTTTATTGATTTCCCGAAAGTTTTGTTTTTGTCACTTGTGGGGTTTTAAAAATAAACGATTCTAGTGATAAAGGCTTTTTTATAGTATAACAATTTAAGGTAAATATGATTTGAACATAATAATTCATTAAATGTAATAATTTTCCAAATTTTATGTGGTAAATGACTGATCATCAAAGAGTTGGGAAGCATGGCTGAATAGACTTTTTTATGTCAGAACATTAATAAACTTATTTTTTCAATCTTTTTTTCCACTGGCATTTACTATCTTTGTTGGTCGTAGGCCATGTGTACAGTTCTGTGTAGAAACCTTTCACTTCATCTGATATGAATTGAAAAATCTTCTTAAGGTTTCCATTTTTTTAACATTAATTGGTAGCCTCGAGTTATATGCTAGGTTTGTTGGCAGTTCAGACTAAATTTTCATCACAAACTGAACAAAGAAAGACCAAAAGTAAAAGTTCTTGGAGGTTTTTACGTATTTTACATTTATTACATTAATTGCACATTATTTACGCGTATTTTACTGTAATCTTTTTGTATGCGTAAAGTCCCAACTTTGCTTGTAGGATAGAATTAGGCTTTTTGTGTTTCGTAAGAACATTTTCTACTAATTGTCGGACTGTGTTACTCTCTCATTATAGTGATTGAATCACTGTATGGTCACTTCTCTCCTTTCTTATTGCTTCTGCAAGTAGTGGAAGCCACCTGACTGTCCAGATTTAAAGTTAATGTGGTTGAGTAGTAAAGATTGGTCTGATACTTGACTAATTAGTGAATTTTTATTGGTGTACTTCACACTGTACTGCCACCACCATGGCAACTACAACCAGTACTGTTATATTAACTTTTTATGTACTAGCATGAAGCCATAGTGAACAAAAAATAGAAATAGTAAAACAAAAATATCATATGTTTTCCTTATTGTCACATAAGCACTAAGCTAGTTCTATTGAACATAACCGCCATGGTGGCTCAGTGCTAGAGAGCACTGGATAGTCTCTGACGAACTAAATGGTCTATGCTTCTAGGCATTAGCGATATCTATGAGCCTGCTAGTAGAGTCGGGATGAATAATGACAAGTTAAGGGCCCTGCCATATGACCAAGAAAATCGACTGAACATAAGTGTACACAGCATCCACTAAGTTGAGATACCAGGCATAAATTATACTAAATGACCATGTGGAATTCAAATTAGGATATGCTTTAACACTCAGAACTCTTGACCTGCAAACTGCCACTGTGTCTAGTTATTCAAACCAGCACAAAATATGTCAATAAGACTGATGTTACTGAAGCTCTTTGGCAAGATGGTGATATTGATTTTATGTCTTGAAGTTAACGCTGTGATTATAATCTTTAGTTTTGCAGTAATGTAACATTAATTTTACTGCATGTAGGAATAGATACAGGATGGAAGAGAACCCATTACATTAATTCACAGAGGTAATAGATCAAGTCAATGTAAACAAGTTTTGTCAAATAAGTTGTTTGATACGTCCAATAGTTTTGAAAATACAAAATGTAATGTGTTGCAATGCTGCATAGAATACCAGTGCTTCTTGAGATCATTGCTCCTCAGTGGGGGTGTGTGTAACTGCAGTCATCCACTCTGCAAGAGTTGCGAGAGGAGAATGTAAAAAAAGTGTCTCATCGGATATGTTTCGATCATATTGCTGTAATTACATATGAGGGGCTTAGAACAAAAAGCAGGTAAGTGACGGAAACCTAGTTTTGAGGAAATTACAGTTAAAGTTCTATATGCAATGAAATATTATACACTAGTTTGGTGAAATGATGCCCATATAGCAGCACTGCATAGTGTGATCACTTACCAGATTTTATCCCAAAGAAACATCCTTTTGGGCTATCACAACACGCACTTACCTAATTTTTTTTAATAATGTCACTTACCTGCTTTTTGTTCTAAGCCCCTCATATGTAACAGTTAACACATTACTTAATGTTACTGTAAATTTAATTTATTTTTAATTTCTTCAAAGATAATAACTTAAATGGAGATTGAGTTATAGAATGTGTATTCGTAATAATGTTAGAGTTTATATCAAATATAAAGGAATCTTTAATGGAAATAGTTTTCTTTGGTATTTACTATTTTGTAATGGCATAAAAGCAAAGAAATCAACAGTTATTTGAATGTTAAATAAGTTTCATGGTATTAAATTTAGAGTTAGATTTAAAGAGGTTAGAGCATAATATAGCATTAAAAACCAAACAATTTGCGTAATTAATTCGTTGAATACTTTAAGTTTTGATCTACAGTAATTTGATCAGAAACATATCTGATGACGTTTTTGTTTACATTCTCCTTTCGCAAGTTTGGCAGAATGGATGATTGCAGTTATGTTCACCCCCACTGTGGAATAATAACCTCAAGGATCACTAGTATTCTTTGCAACATTGCAACATGTTGTATTCTCAAAACTATTGGACATATCAAAACACTTATTGGACAAAACTTATTCACATCGACTTGATCTATTACCTCTGTGAATTAATGTAATAAGTTCCCTTCCATTCTGTACAGTAATAATATAGTTAAAAAATTAAAACTTCTGATCATCATACCAGCACTAATTGATGCTAAAACTGTTACAGAGGTGCCAACTACAGTAGTACGGAATGTCCATAATTGTTATAGAATTATGGTCAAAGGGAAAATTAATACAGAGAAACAGTACAGCGAAATCTCAATACAGTGATTACTAGACTTCGTTGAATTGCCACATGCAGCATGCAATCAGGTTGCCGATGTACGGTAGTAAAGAAGAGGTGAGCGACCTCCCGGTCTCGTAGTATAAGCAGTTCATGTTAAGAGATGTGACCGGTCATTAGCTACAGCTAATGTCTACCTATGTAAGCACTTGTTTTTGCATTACTGTGGGTGGAATAGTCTAAGCTTAACATTTGTTCAGTGCAGACAAGAATTCAATCAAACATACTACAATCAGAGTGTTGCTGTTCCAAACAATTGCCCCTGGAATATCCTTACCCCGCAGCCAGTCGTGACCCGTTGGAAAACGTGGTTGGATGCTGTTAATTACTATGCAAACTATTACGGCAAAATAATGGAGGTAATTGATGCATTGGATAGCACAGACAGTTCCACTGTTGCAGCTGTAAAATCATTGCCTTCTGAACAGCTATTGGAAGATAATTTGTTCATTGATTCTAATTTTAAACTCGTGTCAAAAAGCATCACCCTGTTAGAATAGTCTAAACTACAACTCTCAGAAGCCCTTAATATAGTGTATAAAGTATCACAAACTGTTATCCAAAATAACAATTCACTAATTTCAGAAAAAGTGAAATATAAGTTGAGAAACATTATTGCTAAAAATTCTGCCTATTCACAACTTCGTATTATAAATGATGTACTATCAGGTCACGACAAGACGTCTGAAGTTGGTGTACTAAAAAGTAGTGACTTTCCGTTCTTCAAATATGCACCTATTACATCGTGTGTTGTTGAACGTATTTTCCCAATATAAAAACTGTTTGAGTGACCATCGGAGGAGGTTCACTTTGCAATTGCTCAAAATGTACGTAACTCTTCACTGCAATGCACATATTCAATGATGATGTGAGTATATTACATTAAATTTTAAGAGTTAATATATCTCACTACAAAATAATTGTGTATTTACATGTTTAGACATTTCCTACTTCAATGATCGTTCATTATATTTCTTGAATGCAGGATACAGGTTTTATTGTAACCGGAGTATACTGCTCATTGTTTACATCAGAGGCATACTCCATCCGTTGCACGTCCCCTTCTCATACAGTCTATACCGCATGCGTAGTAAACCTTAAGATTCTCGTGGCAATTCCACGAAGTCTAGTGATTACTGATGTAATAATAATACCTTTATAACAGTAAAATACTATAGCTCCAGCATTAATTCCATTAATGTAATATAAAATTCCCCTCTTTTTTTTTGATACTCTAAACAATGTTAAACCTTTCTATTACGATTACTTTGAGAGTCATCGTAACACACTTTTCTTCTAATATTGTGATAAAATAGGTTGCAAAAAAGTAAATGATGAACTACTGTCATTTAAACAGCAGACGCAACCTCTGTGACCTTGACCACCCTGCCACCACCACTAGCTACAACGTTTTGTTCCAGCCACTCTGTCCATAACAGCTCTGGGATTTAATTAACCCTTATGTCAAAAGGGTGTAATGATGGCACGATGCTTCGTCTCTTTGTGCCTACTTAGCCATGAACACTGCAGTAAGCTAGCAGTGATCTGTGTGTTTTAAATTGTTTACAATTCAAGTGGTTGTTAAATTTGATCAATTCTGTATAGCATCTGGTTTCACACGTTGCCAGCTTACAGCAATCATATGATAAAATTCCTGTGAGCAAATTAGCTGTAATTAAAGAAATTGACAATGGTGTCCCTTGTGTTCTGGAAGATCATTTAGTGATTCTCGACTCAGTAAGGCCTTCTTGTTTTTTCCTCTCCATAATAAGAATCTGAAACGGACTGTCATCTTCGACTTCTACAAAGAGGACTAAAACTTAAATTTATGAGACCATCATCTTTTCATGGTTTCTCTGACTGAATGCAGTGGCTGCTCATAAGCTTTTAATGGCTAGTGCCAGAGATAAGGAATAAACAGTAACAATAATGACTTATTATTATTATTATTATTATTATTATTATTATTATTATTATTATTATTATTATTATTATTAGGACATATTATGGGAATATAATATTAAAATGGATTTGAGGGAGGTGGGATATGATGATAGAGACTGGATTAATCTTGCTCAGGATAGGGACCAATGGTGGGCTTATGTGAGGGCAGCAATGAACCTCTGGGTTCCTTAAAAGGCAGTAAGTATTATTATTATTATTAAACTCACCAAAATGTATTCAAATATACAAAATCCAGGCAAATTAGAGAAAAAAGGTTTCATCTGTTTAATTACTGGAACTCGTGATAGAAGGACATTTCATCAAAATCAGACATTCATGGTATGGGCTGACTACATTCGTTTTGTCAACAGTAATCTGACTAGACGTTTTGATTTATCTAGAGAAAATCAAAACTCGAGTGGGATTTAATTGACTATTACACGATTAGAAGAAAGTATATAAAGATTAGAAGTAACGAAGTACTCCAATACAATAAAATATTAATTGACTTACGAAAATACAACTGTCTTCAAAATGTATTATTGTACCATCTCAATATTACAAATATTACGCTTGATGCGTGCTAGATGGCAGTAGTGAGCAATGCCTTCTCGTAGAGAAGTTCTCGATCTATTATACACGATGGCAATGTTACTAGTCAAGAAGGCTTTGTTGATTCAGTTTCATTTTTATTAAAATGCAACATTCCACTTCAATTAGCTGAATCCCAGTAATCAACGTCACTTGACAGATGATTTTCAATAAATCTTAATATTAAACAATCTCTGATACGTGACTATCCATAATATCATATAGCAGAAGCTATAACATAACCTAACTAATATACACAAGTGTTAGAAAAGTTTTAATTAACGACGATGACATAAAAAAATAAACATGAATAAAAGGAATAATTTTATTATTGAATGTACAATTTTCAAATTTGAATGTGGTTGGTGGTTCAATTGATGTTATATTGGACGTGTGCGTAATAGAAGTGGAACTCGTTGATTTAGGCCTACATGGTGTATTCAACTTATTCAGAATTTCCGAATGAATAATTTTAAAAGGAATAATTATTGAATGTACAATTTTCAAATTTGAATATGGTTGGTGGTTCAATTGATGTTATATTGGACGTATGCGTAATAGAAGTGGAACTCGTTGATTTAGGCCTACATGGTGTATTCAACTTATTCAGGATTTCCGAATGGTGCTCTACATTTATATGTAAATCGGATTTCAAAAGATGCATAGGTATGATCAGTGATTTTTATTAATTCTTGTTCTTGAATGCCAATGCGAGTCATATTTGAAACTGCTGTGCATCGACTGGAGTGGTTTGTAATTTTATATATATTGACGTCCAGACCAGCGCAGTTTCAAAAACAAAATGAACAAAAAATATTACAACTATACTACTATATATAGGACGTAACAAGGACTTGTACACCTACAGTAGGAATGTGCAAGATGGAACGTGATTAAAGAAGAAAACTTGTCTAATGTGAACACCCCCTTTTAGTCCTGGTCGAAAGAATAGACATTGTAGTATTGTTTATTTTGTGTAATGCAGAATCTGCCCAACACGGAAATGGAAGGCATTATTTCAGAAATTTATCATAAACTACTTCTGTAATGCAGAAAAAATATGTACTGTGTTTTATTTGTACACCACATCTTTAATCATGCCAATCAGTAAGTTACTCTTCACACAGGTAACTTTATACCGTGAAAACCTTGAACAAGGTAGAGTATTATTGTATGAAAAGAAGTATGTGAAAGAGGATTAGGAAACAGATAGGTACACAAACCGCAAATTCTTTAGTTAACTATGCATCATTCACTATCCTGAGATTCATTCTGTTAACGGTTAAAGAAGAGAAGCACGAGAGTAAGGGGGGGGGGGGTGAAAGCTTTCAATTTGTGGGAAAAAAAGTTATTACTTGTCCAAATTATCCGGTCATATTTAGCATTGCTAACAGTGAACATATTAGCAAAATCCTATGTGACATTGTCGCTGAATAAAAAAAAACGAGTCATTCAAGCAAAGGAAAGAGGTAAGCATTAGGTATGAGAAATAATGACACCATACAATTGTGGCAAAATGCAAATTTATGATATACTGAAACAAGAAGGAAAAAATGAATGAATGGCTACAATGGAATGGTCCATTGAAGAGGAAGGTGAAGATAATCAGGAACAGAAATGAACGACATAGAGTTGGAGTGGTTTACCAGTGCAAGATCAAAGAACCATCCATAAGTGATGCCTTCTTGGTATCACTTGTGAGGTTCAGACCTGTTCAGACAAATGACTAAACAACATGCAGTAATAACTAGAGCTAGGAATCTCTGTTTTTTGGTTGTACCTTTTTCGTTTTACACTTTTCCTCTCTCCCTTTTTTACTATGTTTTATTCCTGCAGTAATTAAACAAGGAAAAGCGAACATGTGTGGCTTGACAAGTGTTTCTATCTACTTTTAAATCGACATCATGCCTCAAAAAAACTGCTATGCATAAAAGCCAAAATATTTCAGGAGAAACAAAAAACATTACAACCATAGTTCTATTGTTCTATTGTACAAGTGAAACCATTGAGCATTCCCATACTGGATTATAAGGGACGATTCCTAACAACTTTCTGATCTTTTTGCACCACATAACTAATTTTTTTTACCAAAATGCCACATGGCAGTTTTTCGAGGCACAACAATGAAATACACCATTCAGGCATCATAATCTAAGTAGATTTTGTAAATAAATAGACAACTCTCTTGTTTTCTGAATGTGTTTATTAGAATTTAGGGTTTTTAGGATGGTATCACATTGCTTTCTCTTCAGTGCAGTCCTGTTTGGCTAAAGCTTTCAAATTAGTTTGCTCCTCAATAAACTTCTGCAAAAGGTCTGTAAATTAGTTTATGCTCGACCATGCCGAAATGTAGTAATTATACACCTGGTAGCAGCCCTTTAATGGACCTCATTAAAGTACACCTATTCATTAAGGTTCAGGTGTTCCACCAATTAGAAAACACCATTGTAGCAATATGAAAGCGCAAGTATTTATTATTCTCAGATATGCAATCGAAAGATAACTAGCAAAACGTCACGGAGGCTGGAAATCCAATACTGTCACAGAAGGTTATGTTCTGTTATTATAATAATTAGCGTTAATTGTAAATAATATTCAAATAAATTCAATTTGTCATCTCGTTTTTCAATGTCTAAATCAATTTCAAGGTTATATCAAGATTAATGTTCATTTTACTCTCTAGATTATATCAAGGTCAATGACAGTTGTTCCTCGGAAAAAATCAATACTTTCGTGTCTGCGCACATCTCACAATTTACGAGATATTGCACAAGGTCAGTTCCGCTCCCCAGTCAGATAAGAATAACATGAATACTTATGAATAATTTCAAGTTAGAAATATGGTCGAGCATAAAAAGTCGTATGAAACTTGCCTATAATGGTAATTAAGACGCTCGTATGAAAATTATGAAACTCGCGCTCGTTTCATAAACATACTCGCGTCTTAATTACTACCATTATTGGCTCGTTGCATAATGTACTATTTCATGACACCATCATTAGGCGAAAGCTATTGAATAGGAAGAAAAGGAGGAGGGCAAAATCAGCACACCAATCAACAGTCAGTATTGTTAACTGCTGGATGCTGAAACTTGAGAACAAATTTAAACTGTTTTCATTTTTCAGTTGAGAGTATGCTTTGGCTAATGCGTGGTGCCTTCGTCATTCTCCTTTGTTGTCAGCATTCCGAAACAGAAAGTGAATGCTGGAGAATACATCCTCTTGTTAAACAGTTTAGTATAGATAGTATTCAGAGTGACTGGTCTGTTCTGAGGTGCAATGTTTGTGATATTCAGAAACAATTGATGAAAAACACAAACATAATCATGTTAAGCAGCATATAGGTAGTGCAAAATACATGAAGAATAAGGAACTACAGTGAAGTAAATGTGGAGTGCTACAACATTTATTGACTAGACACAGGCTTCTTCAAATTCAAGAATTTTTTTTTTTTTTTCTGAAACAACAAAGACATTTGTGGTGTGTGAATTCCGTTATGAACTCGTATTTGCAGAAGTATACTGGGAAGCCTGTTCCAGATGGGAGTACCTTACGAAAATCAGATCTTCAGTCTCTGTATGAAGAAAAATTAAAACATAAGGCAAGTAGTTGCTATGATCCAATATATTTTATCCTAGATGAAACCACTGATAGGTAGAACAGATATCTTTTGAACATTTTAGTAGCATCCCTAAATGGAAAGCAAGTGAAACCCATGCTTTTGAAAACCTACTTTCTGAACAAAACAGACAATGCCAGTGTGATGCAAAGTTTCAATGATGTATGTGTTGTAATGTGACCTGAAGGAATAGAATATGATCGAATGTGGCTAGTACTTACAGACCAAACATCGTACGTGTTACTGGCTATTGCCACTATGCTCTGCAACCTAAGTACTCTAATCTAAAAGATGTAACCTGCATTGCATCGAGCTTGTGAGGCACTAAAAGATTAATATTCATATGCAAATGAATTTTTGTCTTGCATTAAGGAAATGCAGAAAAGGCTCCTGCTAGGATACAGAAGTATGTTGAAATTACAGAACTTCCTCTTCCACTTCCCCAGTTCTCACTAGATGGGGCACTTTGTTAAAGACTGCAGTGTTTGTTTGTAACCATTTTAAGGTTATATGCAGTTTCTTAGATACTTTACCAAATGATTTTTCAGCCATGAAAAGGGGCAAAGAACTAGCAGATAAACAAGAATTGCAAGATGAACATCTTACTATGCATGGTTCCTCGTTTCTGACAACTGTCATTACAGAATTGGAGGAGCAATGTCCTTAGTGCTGCTGACATGCCCTGCAGACACTTTATGCTGTAGAAAATGTGATTTTTGGTCACAGCTCACCTGCAATAAAATTCGGATCATTGCTGATCCACTGGCAAATTAACCAACTTTTAGAATGTTTTCCTTTTGGCATCTTACTGGAGCAAATGCCATTAATAAACTGCAAGTGTAAGCTTCCTACGAGTGTTATATAAAGACTTTGAAGTGTTTGCTGCCTTTTGAATTTCATCTGGTAAAACATCCGAATCACTAGATTCACTTGTCTTGCAGTAAATTTAAAACTTATTTAGTGATTGTCTACCAGACCTGATTGTTAAAGAAAGATACATTCACAATGGCTCACTCTAAAGTTTCTTCTCATTATCACCTGAAGTTTCTACTGTGGGAATGCTTTCAATTTGCTTAAAAACAAATAATAAAAAGGCGATTTCCTTTAACACAGCAATGGTATTACAAAATGAAATGCAATATTTTCTCTTAAGTTTATCTGTGAGCAAGATGTTGGCTAATGTTTTAAAAGAAGTTTGTAGTGAAACAGAAGTATTTTTCATTTGTTTGATATTTTATTGTATATCTGATTTTTAATTTATATGACAGAGTATGAATGTTTCATGAAATGGATTAAGAAAAGAACAGTTGTAAAAATATCAGAATCAACACTTCAGCGCATTTTGCTGAGAAGTTAAAGGCATTTAAGTCGTCAAGTCGTTGGTAAAGGTATTCTATGTTAAAATTAATAAAATGTGGACATAAATCTGCTAAACTAAAAGCTTTTCTCAAAAGAAAGTGTGAATGATATAGACCTGAAAAGATAGACTTATAAAAAGGTAAGTAAATATTTACTGAAAACCTCTTTCTTATGATGAAAGTTGTTTTGTCAATAGGGTTAGCAGGAGCTTGTCACAGAGATGAACTTGTGAAGATGATGATGTAAAAGAGAAAAGGTCTTATTTGATAGTGAAAATACCAGACTCGAAAACATGCACTGAATGCACATTCACAATTCTAAGTAAGAAAGAAAACAGTGTGGACCCTGCAAAAATTTGCAGTACATATCACTTCTACCAACAAGTGTGAATAATCTACGATTCTTCCTTAAGTATAGCAATGAAAGGAGCAGTGTTCAAGTAGCTGGAATTAACTCGTTTTCTAAAATTCTGAGTCCAAAGTATTTGGAAATACCTCACCCAAAATGTTGCACAATACATAGTTTTAGGAGTTCTTCAGCTACTCAGCTTGTGAGGCTGATATTCTAAGACTGAAATACCCTGGAGACTGGAAGTCATTATGTTTGGCCGAAGGTTACGTGGAAGAAAAATTGATAATGCTACTCAAAGTCTGGTGTTAAAAGAAAATTAATATCTGATTCAGATACAAAAATAATGTGTCGGATCCCAATTTTTTTCCTTCAATTTCTGGAGGTATAAGCAATGTTATGTTACTAATAGTAGGTTTTAAACACCAGTACAGTTCCTTTATTATATGTCTGCGAGTGAGTGACTGATAAATTTCAAATGACTTATCTGGTTGTGGGTGGCAGAGCATTAAAAACATTGCAAACTTCTGTTATCCTATCCCTCTTCCTCCTTACTGCAAACTGTGATGTTGCACAGAGGCAGAGATATAATATGAGATGTGTAAGATGTCAGTTTTGTGAATTTTTGTCGTTTGATAAAATTTTTGTAGTGAGTTACATAATATTTAACATGAATTTTATTTTATCTTCCTGCATGTGGTAAAGTACTTTATCATACGAGTTCTTCTCCATTTATTCAACAGAGTTCAGAAAAGGCCTCTTACATACCTCAGTTGTTATGGTATTATAACTGGGACCCGAATTTTCAAGGTTTTTGTAATTTTGTGAACATATTAATTTTTTTTTTTTTAACCATTTGCAGATAGTTATTTTGAATTCTCTCTTTACTAAAGCAGAATAAACACTTTGAAACAAATATATTAATTTCTCTTAATTTTACGTACATTTTCAATGATTCTGAACCACAAAACTATATGAACACTTTCTGCTTAATTTTCAGTAGTTTATAACTCAACTAGAACATTTATCAATTAATCAGTTCCACTGCACTGAAATTAAGAAAGAAAAAAAGTTGTAAAGCACAAAACTCAACTAGAACATTTTTTCAATGAAGCAGTGAATCACTGTTGCACTGCACTATTAAATACTAGATTTTTTATGGTGAAATTTTTTTTGATGTCTTTTAAAACATTCTTATAGGAAGAAAATGTTCTCTCTACAGAGCATGAAGTCACTGCTGCCAGTCCCCATGGTAAATTGTAATTTGTTCCCCCTGCAGAACTGCTATTCCTTTTTTCATGGCTTTAATAAAGGCAAGTGAAGTGATGTTATTATTCTGAAGAGCAATTTTAGCCTTTGCTATGCAAGTTATGTCATTGATGTCAAATGTATCTACAACACAACGTCTTCCTTAAGGTTGATTCGTTTGGTATCTTTTGGCCATTGAAGTCAACAAGACATTTATTGAATACCGTTTTCTGTAGTATAAGTCATTGCACATTTGTTAATGCTGGTACCGCACATAAATGTGTATTAAAGTTTTCCTCAGAAGAGTCAGAGAAACCTGAAATTAGTGGTTGGAACTGTATCCTCTGTTCTTTCTTTGGAAAGAATTTTTCATATTTGGTACAGCATTGTTAAATGCGAATAAAAACATTGTATAAACAAACAAAAACTGGCCTTCAACATGGTTCAATATCAAGCACAAAATTGTTTAATATCTGTATAAATGGCCTACGAAAACTAAACTTGATGGATGATATAAAGACATGCATGTTTGAAGGTGATGGCCATATGGACTAAATCAAAAGCCAACAAATTAGCTTAGAAAATAAGATGAATAAAACCCTAATAAAACTCCAAAACTGGACAGAAAATAAAAATATGCAAATAAATGCCAGCAAAACATTTGTCACTTCTTTGCTTTGAAATATCAAAATGAAAATTTCAATTTGACCAACGAAAATAAATTCCTACAGAAATCTGAAAATAAAGTTTTCTAGGAACACAACTAGATGGTTGTTCAGTCATCTGTCTGAAGACAGGTATGAAGCTCATAAGTGGCAAAAATAAGGCTTGAGGCACTCGTGGGGCAAGTAGGTAATAAACCAATAAATAATAGGTAAAGAGAACAATAAAGTAAAGCAAAATCAACATTGCTAAAACGTTCTGAGTGAAGTAACATGGGGCAGTTCTCAAGATACATTAAATGAAATATATTGTGGTGACAGGCCGGAACATTCTGGCCATGTCGGGGAATGGTGCGGGGAGACAAGACTCGAACTTTGGTGGGCGCTGGGGTGCGGTGCGGAGCAAGGAGAAAGAAGGCTACTGGGCAATGCGGCGGAGAGAGAGAGGGGGAAATGTCTGGAAACAGGTTGTTATGGAAGTCCAGAAGTTTCGCGACGCAGAACATTCTAGATGGTTGTGGTAAATAAATAAAAGCACAAGCAGCCTTCGGAGGAGTTAGTCAATTGCAAGAGAGCTAGTTAGTCTGATCTTGGACAGCGGAGACGTTTCCAGAGGATGAGTTCGAGGTGCAGTGAACTTGAGTAGGTCCATAACTGGCAGTATCCAGACGAGTGCAACTTACCCGGAGGTCTTGGGTTCGACGTGCAAGGAACTGCATCTGGAGGGTGGAGTTTGACGTGCAGGGAACCGCGTCTGGAAGGCTTGGGTTCGAAGTGCAGTGAACTGTATCTGGAAGTCTTGGGTTCGAAGTGCATTGAACTGTATCCAGAATACGGGTGTGTGGTTAAAGTTAGAAATTAAAGTCACATTATTGTTGCATAAAAGTTACAATATAATAGTTAAATATTTTTTTACTTGGTAATTTAATGATGCTGTATAAACTACAAGGTTATTTAGCATTGATGAAATTGGTGATAATGAGATGATATTTGGTGAGATGCCGAGAATTCGCCATAGATTATTATTGGGTTATTTTACGACGCTGTATCAACATCTAGGTTATTTAGCGTCTGAATGATATGAAGGTGATAATGCCGGTGAAATGAGTCCGGGGTCCAGCACCGAAAGTTACCCAGCATTTGCTCGTATTGGGTTGAGGGAAAACCCCGGAATAAACCTCAACCAGGTAACTTGCCCCGATCGGGATTCGAACCCGGGCCACCTGGTTTCACAGCCAGATGCGCTGACCGTTACTCCACAGGTGTGGACTTCGCCATAGATTACCTGACATTTGCCTTATGGTTGGGGAAAATCTCGGAAAAAACCTCGGTAATCAGACCAAGCAGGAATCGAACCTGCACCCAAATGCAGCTCCGGTAATCAGACCAAGCAGAAATCGAACCTGCACCCGAGTGCAACTCTGGATCGACAGGCAAGTGCCTTAGCCAACTGAGCTATGCTGGTGGCTTCAGTGCTTACATTAAGCCAATAATAAAATATGGAAGTGAAGTAGTTTCCTTTTGAAAATAATAATAATAATACTGATAATACAAATTTGTATTTTTATTTGTTTAGTATGCTTTGTCTTTTGGCAATTCTTACTGTATGGCAGCTACCTTTGTGGGATTTATATAATGGCCAGAGATACAAGACTTAACAAATTAGAACAAACCCAAAGTAACATATTAAGAATAACAGAAGTTGTCAAGACAACATCTAGCACAGCACAACTATATATACCCACAGATTTAATAAGATGCAATACAGAATACTTTAACAAATTAAAAATACCAACAGAAGTACGGAATGTTGTACCCAGGGCCGCCGACAGGATTTATGGGCCCCTGTGCAATATTGTGCTCGGGCCCCATTCAAAAGAAGTTAAAAATGACAAGTTACCAATTATTCTGATGATAATAATTATTTGGCGAAATAAATAAAATCTAACCCCATACACAGATACAAATCTAAAAATATACACTTTTGTTACATTGAAAACTTTCAGCAAACTTCACATTAGCACAATATATTATGCTTCTTTTTCAGTAGGGCCTGCATAATATGTTTCGTGACGAAACTTTCGTCTTTTCGTTGTCGTTTCGTTTCGTTTTCATAAAACACTATTCTTAAACAGCTGTATTTTCTGACTTGCAGGCCAACATCAACAAACAACTCTCCTTGACTTCATTGATTCAAAGTCATCAATTATATCGTCAAAATTTGTCAGTAGATTTACTGGCATGTAAAATAACTCCTGTGGGACAAAATTCCGACACCTCCGGCAGACGCTGATATAACCTCTGCAGTTGTGAGCTTCGTTAAATAAAACATAACATTTAACATCATCAAAATTTGAAGGCTTAGCAAGATCACTCTCCAGACTAAGGAGGCCTAGGTTACTGAGTCTTTCTTGACACATTGTTACTCTGAATACATGTTTATTTCCTTCATTTTGTTTGAAATTGAGCGTTGCTTGTGAAGTTGCAGAAAATAAATCAATCTCAAGGCCGTCTGTTCAGGTTGTTAAAAATGAAGATAGTTCATGCTTAGAAGCGAATACTGATAGAAAAAAATTCTGATAACAGTAGTATTGAATCAGAACAAGCAAACAATAGTAAAAATGATGTGTTAATATGTGCAAGTGAAACAAATTTACACACACCAGTTCCTAACTCTTGAGTCATGGCAAGTAACATGCGACCTTGGAAAACTAAAAAGTGGCAGACAAATTGTGTCATTGACTGTGTTGTTCGAAAAAGTACCTCCAACCTGCCTAATAGCCTTCTAAGTGACGAAACAAGAGCCTTTACAGTATTGATTTCAAAACTTCAAGAATGAAGAATGTGTTCCCAGAGACTGGCTAGTGTGGAGTGAAACAAACCAGTCACTGTGCTCTTTTCCCTGATTTGTTTCACTACACTAGCCAGTCTCTGGAAACACATTCTCCATTCTTGAGTTTTGAAAATACTGCAATACTGTTTTTGGAAAGGCTCTTGTTTTCGAACAGCACATTCAATGACACAATTTGTCTGCTACTTTTTAGTTTTCCACGGTCGCTCAATTTCACACCAACCTGAAACAAAGTTCTACTCCCTTTCTTAATATCTACCAATTTTTCTGTCTTTCCTTGTGCTTCTGAGCTCCCGACTTATGCTTCTACTTGTCCATTGTCCACTGGTAACACTAATGAACAGAATATACTAGAAAAACGACAACAAAAAGACGAAAGTTTAGTCACGAAACATACTATGTAGGCCCTACTGAAAAGGAAACGTGATCCTGCGGCTTGGATTTGGGAGAGTTTATTAGCATATTGCGGTGGGCTGGCAGGGGTTGGTAGTTAAGAGGACAAGCCAATTGAATGTGTTCGGTACAAGTAACGGGAACATATTTCAGGCAAATCCCGGAGCCCTCAAGTGTCGTGTGGATGATTGTTAACGTGGGAAACCGATATTCTATTATATAAAAGTTAAACATTTACATAATGAAGTGGTAATTTGTAGTAATTCTACTATTGGTTAATATGTCGAATTCATGTAACAAATGTTCTTACAAAATTTTATAGTACCGGTATGTATCTGTGAATACTTATTCCTGATAATGAAAAGTAATCAGACTCACTTAATCTGACGGGCCCTTACTGCTCACGGGCCAATATGCACTTGCCCCCTTTGCCCCCCCCCCTTCTCGGTGGCCCTAGTTGTAACAGCAGAAAACCCATTAAATTACTATTCCTACAACATACGTCTTGATTTAGTAGAAAAAGTAAAGAAATAATACACACAAGAAGAGTTGAAACAACTATTCAAGGAAGATACCCACCATTAGAATGGCTATGCACACACACACAATTTGCAGACTCCAGGTATATAATAAAACTGCCTTGCTAGTAGATTCGAAATCAGCAATGTAAGCCCTAGCTTCAAATACAAGAACTAATTACTACTGGAAAGATAATTGAAATGAAAAATTAATTAGAATGCTTGAAAAATACAAGAAAATAAACATGCGGTGGATATCATCACATGTTGACATAAAATGAGAACGATAATTCTGATAAAATAGCAAAAATAGGTGGCACAAGATTGTATTATCAGAATCAAACCCAAAGTATCCTAGTGCTAGCTAACTAAATCAGAGGTAAGAAAATTCCATAAAGCCAAGCAAAAATCACACAGTAAGAAATGGGTACAAATCAGTAAACACTTTAAAACAAATAGCAAGAAACCCAGAAAAGAACCCATGGCAAACTTCCGATTGAATACAGGACATGGCTGTCTTGCAGCACATCTATGTAAGATAGGAATCTACAACACAGAAGAATGCACGTTGTGCAGTTTACCAGGATTGTCTATGAGAAAATAACATCATCTCCAATGTATGAAACTCAACAAAGAGATGCAACAAACCAAAAATCTGAATTCTCTGTGCTGGGAAGCAAGAAACAAAATGGGGTTAAATGATCCCAAGCGTGGCCAATTGAAACAACAAACCAACTGGATCCTTTGTTTCCTCTCAGTGATGCTGACATTTCCTGCAAACTCTTTATGTTGCAGAAAATGTGATTTTTGGTCACAGCTCAACTGCTTTTGGTAGACTTAACAAAATGTAATTTTTAGCATCGTTGATCAAATTCGGATCATTGCTAATTCACTGGAAAATTAACCAACTTTTACAATACTTTCCTTTTGGCATCTTAGTGGAGCAAACATGTCAATAAACTGAAGTGTAAACTTCTTATGAATGCTTTCAGTTTTTTTCTAAATAACAGACAATTTCCTTTAACACACAAAATTAAATGCAATATTTTCTCTTACGTTTGTCAGTGAGCAAGATTCGCAATGTTTTCTAATGTTTTAAAAGTAATTGTTAGTAAAACATGCGTATTTTTTTATTTCATCCTATATCTAATTTTTTTTTTAAGTAACAGTTCTAGCTATTTTTAGGTTTCATAAGATTCAACTACTATGTTACTCCGATGATAATGAAACAGATAATTATGTTAAAATATCGCAGTTGGAAAGAAACAAAACCATATAAAACCTAAGAATCAGGGCCCTATTCTAATCTAATTATAACCATTTTTTTTGTCAAGTACTAAATATTTAAAAAATATGCATGTATGAACGCAGAACTTTTTCGGTTTAAAATTAATACAACCTGGCAAAAGTTTTTTTAGACATATAATTTAATATAGATTCCAAATATATAAAAATTAATAATTAATTAATATATAAAAAGGAAGAACTTTTGTTTGAACGTCTAATCTGTTTGTTTACTATGTTTAGGTCTATTATATGTATGCTATTATCTTTCCTGTCCTTAATTTCCCTTTTTTGTTCGTTCTCTACGTTTCTCTTTTGTGATCTGTTTTGTTTTCACTCTGTGTGTTATGCTTTGTCCAATGAGGCAGTCCCGTTATTGGGAAAGCTGAAAGAGTGTCTTTCATATTATATATACACACACACACAGGTTTCTTTTTAAAAAAGTCTTTTTTTGGCATCTGTGTACCTGAATATTTTTTTATGCTGGCATAATATTACTTATTTTATTTGGAAGAACTTTGGATATGGATTGTATGGTAAAACTGAAACTTAGAAAGTTATGATTAATAACTCCATACTTCTTGTACAATCTGTGATATATGGCTACTACCCTAGATCATGTATGTAACAGATAACTCATTGCTTTGTTAAAATCGGCAGCACTTTGAAGAGAACAACCGCCAGGATCGCTTCCCGTCTGCCGTAAACGAAACGAGATGGCAGTACAGTCGCTAATGCAATTCAAATGAGAATTATGATGTGACTCCTTATGCAACAACTAGATGGGAGTGTAGTAAATCTGACAAAAGTTGTTAACCTCAAAGCCTATAAGGCCGACCTATCTGGTTACATATATGATCTAGGCTACTACCAAGGGCGTCCACAGGATCCAATCTAGTGGTACCAAGATGGTTAGAAAATTAGAGGAAATGGATGGACGAGGAGAGAGAAAACTGAACATGAAAATTAGCCAGTTCTGAAATCTAAATTACCTTGTGTATGCATTCATAGTTTAAAGCACTCACTTTTATTGAATTGTTTGCTGAGGGTTTCAGAAAGCTTGTATCGAGCACCTAGAGAAAAAAAAAAACGCGTAAAAAAATAAAAATCTCAGTGGTAGCAGCAATTGCTTGCTACCACTGGCTACCCCCTGTGGGCGCCCTTGGGTACTACTTTCTTTAGAGAGAATTACTACTTCATTTTTGCCGAATTTCGAGGTGGTGAGGCCATAAGGCAGCTTTTATCAAACTGAGGGTGTGATGTCATATCAAAGGAGTCTTGAAATAAAAACAATTTAATATGTGCAAAAAGTATAAGACGTTAAGAAAAATGAGCTCTTAGGGGTTTTTGAAGCTTTTTTAATGATGATGATGATGATGATGATCTAATGTGAGGAATTTTGTTTACATCAGTTTTTCTCTGGTGATCCAGTAAGGTTCTGTGTCTTGTCAGGAGCACATTTGTTCAGCTCTGAGTATTCCAGAAGATGTTTGCTATTTAATATTTTGCCAGTGGAACAGAATTTGCATGAATTATTCTCCATAAATCCAAATATTTGTGGATGTTTTGCTGAGCAATCATGTCATGTAGCTAGTCCAAAGTGAGCCACTGCTTCCTTTCTTGAAGTTTGTTGTATGGCTGTAACTGCTTTCCTTATGTTGAAGTATCTTTTGTTTTGTATTTCATTGTTGAGAGTATCCCAAGTTACTGCTCTATATTGATTTTAATGGTATTCAGTTTGCTCCAAGGCAAAATGTGATTTCATTTCTTTCACTTTTCAGGAACGAGAATGTACAGATATAGTTTGAACAACCAAATAAAATCGTAGGAATCATGCTTCATAACAATGGATTAGAGAAAAAATAATAGAGATATACATGTCATCTTTTGCCATAATAAAGATATCAGGATCACAGCATATCGCAAAATCTCATTTTCAACAAAAATTTAAATATCACCTTTTGCCTTGGAACCACGAAATTCCATAGCCCATATCATGTAGAAGAAGTGCATTGGCATTATTGTCAGTCATGACTCTACAAACATCCGAATTTCTCCATATAAGCCTAATATAGAAATAATTATCCATGCTTGTGAATTCTTCCTTGGCATTGCAGCAGGTAGCTCGTACATTAAGGCTGGCAACTTTTTTTTATTTTTGCTAATATAGTCATCATTGCTTTTTTTTTTTTTTTTTTAATAAAAATATTGGTACAATCCACAGCTTCAATGACGTCAGGAAATGAGTACTTCCACTTCCTTTTTGCATCCTGTAGCTCTTGGACAGCTGTTGAAAATCGAATCAAATTAAATGCTTAAATAAGAACTACATTGGCATTATGTTTTTGCTTGCTCAGAAATGCATCTATGTTACAGATCATAGCAAAATTACCGAATTTGGCATTATGTTTTTGGCTTGCACAGAAATTCATCTTTGTTACAGATCATATCAAAATTATCGAATAAGGAATCTGTGTGCTGTTCATTGTGAAGTCTTTTCCACTATATTCAAAACGGAGTTTTTAACAACTGTGTCTGATACCACACATACTTCGACTGTTTTAGCTAGTGTAAATCACAACATAAGCTGCTGTAATACAAAAAACATGATTGAATCACATGGTTACAAGTGTTATGAAACATGTTAATTACCATTTGTGTTGGGAATGTACTGAATGTAGTGAACACTGAATCCTTAATACATTTTTAGTTATGCATATTGAAATTCAGCAAACTTGTCTCATATACATTTCTATTTGCTAAACTGGGCAAAGAGAAAAAGTGAATTTCTTTCTGTCAACCGAACATGTTTATTTAATAATTCCTTTTGAATTAATTAATTGACTACATGTAATGAGAGACTTCGATTCTCATCACCTAGTTCTTGAACTGCCTCTCATGTCATTGAACTTTTTATTTATTTTATCACCACTGCTTCAGATGATGATTACTGTTTACTTTATGCAGCAATATTTTAATGTAGTGGGTTGTGCTTAATTGACAATTGGTTATTATTTCAGGAAACAAATTACAATGAGACGACAGAATGTGATCTTTCTGGTGTACCAATTTTTGAAGGTAATTACATTTTAGATTACTCTGTATTGAATGTAACATTATTGTTTCTTTACTCTTCCTTTAAAAAGTACAAGTTACTGTTACATACAGTTTTATTTTTACCACTGCAAGAATACTTCTCCATTTCTTGAACATAATTGCATTACATTTTCATTCCTCATCCATATCCGTGCTGAAGAACACATTTATCATAGGAGTAGCCCAGATGCAAAACCAGCTAACTGTCAAAAAAATGAAAAATGAGATAATATTAACCATGTTTTCAGTTTGTTATTAGCTACGTAATAAGCCATACATTCGGTTACAAATCCAACTCTAAACCCTTTAAATCTAGTAAATAAAATTGCATACGGTTGCAAAACCTAAGTGTGGAGAGCGTAAGGATGCAATACCTGCTAACTGCACAATGCCATGTTTACTTTTGCAATATCTGCTAAATGTCACGGAGACAACATGGCCATATTGAGAGTTACGGATGCAAAAGCTGCTATTTCGATCTCCATAAGGATTACATTGAGCATACTAAAATAACGAATAAGATATTATTAGACTCTGATAATGAAACTACTTTTTGCTCATATAGTTAAATTGACTATACTGCTGCATTTAAGACATCAGCTGAGAGTTTCTGCCCGCGCTTTATCGGGGACTTCTAACACTTTTATGTTAAGTGTGTTGAAGTCTTGAAGTGGTTACTGTGATTATCTTGCAGTTTTTTCGACTTTTGCCGAAATGAGTGCGGATGGATATGGTGTATCCTATTTCAATAACTCTGTTAGTGTTGAGGGAGAAGATACAGATGATGAAGAGAATGGTACCAGTGAAGAGACGAATCCAAAAGTTTAAACAAAATAGGTAAACATTTCCAAAAGGACTACATTCCAATGGGTGTCATTCTTAAAGAAGCAAACATCAGGGACATTGAAAGGCTTCTGGAATTGCACTTCGGGGAGGACTGGTTTCGGAATGCAATCCTGACCTTCTACACCGAAATGTTCAACCAGCAGCAAGACCTTGCTGTTGCAGACCTGAGTGAAGATGAGGATGAACATACGGATGTAGTGGACTTCAAACTCATGGATGAGGAAGAACCGAACATTTTGTAAAGTGTTATATTACATTGATGTTTGTAGAAATTGCAACACCAAGAAGGATACATGTGACAAATGAAATTGATATCACAGTTTAGATACATGACAATACACAAAGCATTAGAATTACAGAACTGTACCTGACCTGTGACCGTGAGATTTCAGTATGGAGTGAAGCCTCCATGTGCTGCAATCAGAGCTTCTAAGCATCGTGGTATGGAATCAAAGAGTTCCTGGATATGTTCCTGAGGAATCTCCCTCCACGCAGTTTGTATGCGAGTCCACAAAGCGTCAAGAGTGTGTGCTGGAGGACCATGACGAACAAGTTGCCGACCAACCATATCCCAGACATGTTCGATGGGCGAAATGTCTGGCGAACGTGCAGGCCAGGAAAGCAGTGATATCCGTCGTTCTTCAAAGAAGACTTGCACAGTCCTCGCCACATGTGACCGGACATTGTCCTGTGGAGTTGCCTGAGGGAGGGGCAGTACCTCGGACTCTAAGACCTCTCTAATGTAGCGGTTGAAGTTCAGATTGTCCTGAATACGTAGGAAGCGAGATCGCATATTGCATCACACTAGGAACTTGTCCACAATGCCG
This sequence comes from Periplaneta americana, assembly GCF_040183065.1. Taxonomy (NCBI): domain Eukaryota; kingdom Metazoa; phylum Arthropoda; class Insecta; order Blattodea; family Blattidae; genus Periplaneta; species Periplaneta americana. The sequence continues at coordinate 91,244,240 of NC_091123.1, forward strand.
CTCAACAATGCAGGCTCTCAGACTGCATTCACCACGGTAGCACTTAACACGTATGTGACCATCACTGTAGGACAAGTTGAAGCGGGACTCGTACGAACACACTACATTTGGTACTCTGTTTTACACATCTCCTGAGTTTAGGGTCGTTCGGGCCATTCTTTCTGGGTGTTGCACTTTTCACAAACAGTAGTACACAAGAAAACCTTCAAACTATAACATTAGTATTCTATTCTCCTTTTTACTTTTTTATAGTACAATATTTGTGTGTTTAATAATATTTAAGTACCGGTATGTAACGAAAATAAGAATGTTCTCTTCTACCGTCAGTTTGTTTCCAAGTTAGTCTTGTCAGATAAACTGTTAACATTGATCAAATAGCATGTTTTGCAAACTAATGTATCGTTAATATGGCTACCTATAGAGTTGCAAATCCTGCTAACTGCTCTGTTCGGCTGCAAAACCTGCCATTTGCAAATTAATATACAATATAACTAATTACCTATTAATCATATATTTCTGAGCTGTAGGAAGACAGACTAAATATTTTTTCCCCATTATTTAAACTAGAAATCATGCCTCTAGCATCTGTGGATAAGTTTTTACACAATTTTCTTCATTTGCCAAAATTCATCTAACTTGCAAATAGCTGGTTTTGCAAATTGGCTACTCTAGGTTTTCCACTTCCTTAGGTTTTACCGCACACTTATTTACAAACTGACGTTATACATTTACAGATAAATAAAAAGAAGGACACCATTACGGAAGTTTGACATATTCCAAGAATTTTATCTGTTGCAATGTAGGAAATCACATTGTTTCAAAATTCACTTGCCTACGTAGGAATTTGAATATATCACTGTGCATTAATAATCATTGCATATGCCACTGCCAGCCAAAGTCAAATTCAATCCTACAGTTTAAACATTTTAGTTTGTTTTATTTATGTTTTATGTCCATTTAATGATTAGAGTATTACTGCTTTGCTGAATGGTTTGAAGTTTATGGTACAACCATTAAAAAATTTAGTTATTACTTTCTTAATGTACGAAATACATATGAAGTATTGGGATACTACAAAAATAATTGAGATTTTCACGTTTTTATTATCCCTCACATTGCAGTAATCCATCCATTTATCAATATTTGTTACTCCTGACAATCTCACTTCCTAAGGTGATGGTGGGTTTTATTCATACTCAGCACTTATGGATCAGTGCATTCAGATATGCCTATATCAGAATTACATAAAAGTAACATGGAAAAAAATAATATATTGTTATTTATTGCAAATCAGTTCCAATGATTTTCTTCTTAATTTCCCCCTTTGTATATCCCACATACGAGGTGCGTCCATAAAGTAATTTTCCCACTCATCCCACAGCTGGCAAATCATATGTTGCGCGAAGCAACTGCGTGTACATGATAGAGTAATGTCCTGGCATGGCCCATGCGCTAGCGTAACTTCCTGATTGCTCTCAGTAGCTTCGTTGCATTGGTTGAAGATGGACGCTCCTATTCCAGCTCCTGCTGCGTGTGAAGTGCGATCAGTGATAAACTTTTTGAATGCACAGGGTATAGCGTCGATTGAAATTTGTTGTCAGCTGTGCCAGGTCTATGGGCCTAACGTCATGAGCAAGCAAATGGTGCGTTGCTCCACAAGGTCGTCTGTGATGATGGTTGGCATCCTGCTGAAAATTGTCTACACCAGCAACACACCATCTGCTTGCCCATAGACTTGACACAGCTGACAATAAATTTCAATCGACACTATGCCCTGTGCATTCAAAAACTTTCTCACTGATCGCACTTCACACGTGGCGGGAGCTGGAATAGGAGCATCCATCTTCAACCAATGCAACGAAGCTACTGAGAGCACTCAGGAAGTTCTGCTAGCACATGCGCCATGGCAGGAAATTACTCTATCACTACACGCAGTCGCTTCATGCAACGTATGGTTTGTTAGCTGTGGGATGAGTGGGAAAGTTACTTTATGAATGTGCCTCATACTTCTCTCAGAAAGGAAAGTTAAAGCAGTAACTCATGCACCTTAAATCGAAAACTTCTTCAGATAGAAGTTTTAAAATGTAAAAAATATTACATAAATGATTTGGATTAGTATGATATTTCGGATATGTTAATGTAAAATTAGTCTTGAAAGAGAGAAAAGAGATTTATAAATATCTCACATTGTTTTTAATAACAGTTCTTTTACCAAACCTCGTATTCTTCTTAAGAATGCACATGTTTCTTGTTAGTGACAGAATGCAGACTGTCTTATTGAATCGAAATCATACTAAAACTGACTTACACTTGAAAGTTTCTGTATAATAATTCAGATCTAACTATGTTATAGAAATTGTTGCATTTACTTTCAGGGTCAGCATCGGGAATGAGTCAGCTTGTTGCAGACAAATATAGGGATGTTATTAAATTGAATGACTATTTGACCACTGGACGAAGGCAACAATTTTGGGAAGAACCATTCACACGGCGTATTATGGAAGCTATTAAGAGTAAAGAGTTAGAAATGAAAGCTGGTGCTGAACTCCTTGGTGTTTCATATGGTACACTTTATGGCCGATATCGGGATGCATATGGCTGCCTAAAGCATCCTTATAGGTAATTTTTAAAAATCTAAAGTTCATTGCAATATTGGAAACAATTGTTATGGGAAGTTGTCCTTGATGGTCTGGTAGGTACTGTACTTGTGTTTGGACCCGACTATGAATAATGGACGTTTAGGTTGAAGAAATGATATGTATGCCTTTCTCTTCATCCTCTTCAGTCCCAAGACAAATTTGAAGTTAAAAAACATGTTTAAATGTGATTTATTGGATATTTGGCAATACAAAGACAAATGTTTTATCAATAAACATTTTTATCATGACCCCTATTCTTGTTTTATGCTAGGTATCATATATGATACCTTGGGATTTTATGGGGACTTTCTGGTTAACTATAGGACTTAATTTGACATCCATTCAGTTTTATTTATTTTACAAAAATGCATACAATTGCTTACAAATAATGAAATGAAAGTTTCTGTATTCCAGCAGCAACACTATGCTTAAAAATCATGGCAAATATAATACTCCCTGTAAATATACACATTATGTATAAAATATATTTCCTTCTTGGAAAAAAAGATGCTCTGTACCAGGAACTACACTACCGGTAAAAAAACATAGCAAGAATAATAACAACAGAATAACAGCAACAAAACTACGTGACATTATACACACACACACACACACACACACACACACATTGTAACAGGCATTTTGCAAAATATTGCAAAGTGCTCCCAGTGGCTATACAGACGAACCCCGTCCTAAACCAAAGCCTATACCATTTCAAGGTACCTACCCATCTTGACCATAGTTTGCAGCTAGTCATGCTTACCATTCAATGGGGGGTTTCAAACCCACTCCATGTCGCTGGTTAGAAGCTAACCCTTCAAGAGCGAACTGCAGCCACCCTCAGGCACAAGTAGGCTACCAAAGTCTGGCCATTCCCCGGTTTTGCCCTAACTTCCATTATGCAGAGATTGTGTATATATAGTTATTGTTAGTCTACGCGTACTATTCACAAGTCATAAAAGTTGCACAATTGTTGCAAGATGTTTGTATAAATACAGTATTTTCTTTTGTACAGATACCTAATTTATATATTTCTTTATTAAATGAGTCTGTGTTAAATCGACAATCCATCTAATCAAATAAAATGAAATTTTGCTCTATATATACCATATATTATATTCCTGGCACACTATCGAAGAGATGAACTCCCCCCCCCCCCCATGTATGAATTGTACATCTTTACTTTCGTGGGGTGAGGAATTTGGATGTAAACCTTATCCTTTTTTGACCAGCAATTAGTCTTTTACTGGTTCCACACCGAATTTAGTCGATACCATAAAAATAAACATATTGTCAAACTATTATAGTAGAGCTACTTCGTTGTCATTTCTCACCACTTGCTCGTAACTACCACTACCTTCTTTCTTCATATCATTGTCACTTTTTGGTGAAGCTTATTATATTGTAAAGAATATTTTGAATATATGAAAATAATGCGAGCATGGAATAGCAGGTATCATATAAATACAGCATAATGTATTCTACTTATTACACAAAACTATAGTAATGTGATTTATGAAAAGTCATGATGGTGACCAAAGGTATCGCCAATGATACCTCGTAAAAAGTAGTGTTGTGTGCCTGTATGAAAACCCAAATAAATGTTTCTATTATTATTACGTAAATAGCTAATGTGTGAGAATGTATCAACAATTAATATTATTTCATTTAACATATAACAAATTGACAATTATCTTTGCTTTTCTCAGCCATGCTGCTGACTAGATGAAATGATAAATTCAATCAGCTGGAGGCATCTTGTGACAAGAAAATTGAAGAAACTCGAATGATAAGCAGAGAGCACAGATGATATAGAATATGATACCTCAGGCCACGGACCTATATAAGCGCATAACGAATGACATATGAATAAATTTCTAAGGTATCATATTATGATACCGAAGGACAGACAAAGTTATTTGTGAATAAAAATTAATGAAGGCAAAATTCTACATCCAGACTCACCATCATACCTCAGTTACTTCTCAGTAATAGACGCCATGCAATAACCTTTTGTGGAGACTTTTGATAGAAAAAATGGAAACAAGTTGATTTTAAAATTTCACTGATCCATGATCTTCTATATATAACAATACTTGTCAACATAGATATGCGATACAAATTTAAAAAGGATATTAAGGTTAGTCATGAAGAGCTAGTGGCTGTATTGACTCTGTATTGGAAATCAACCAAGTATCTATGGTTGTATGTACTAAGCTTAAAATTTAATACATAAATGATCCTTTTAATATGGATCACATATCACTTACGTGTGATTAAATCCTAAGCTTTTATATATCACTACAGATTTGTATTTTTGTTATATACAACTTTTATAATGTATAGTAGCTGTCATGCTAATTTCTATTCACAGCTATATTCTGTGAAAAGTTCTGTTTATTTTAAGTTACATTGCTTTGCATGTCCCGTCTTGACAGCAAACCGTATAAATTGGCATTGCAGTTATTGAAACACTTTGTACAATCATATTACCATGCAAAACTCCTGAAATTTACAGTGAAAGCTCATTTTAATGTTCCCATTTACAGTAGAACCCTGAGTTTAAACAACCTCCATTTTAACGTTTTTTTCGCATTTACATTAAATTTTCACAGTCCCAATAAAGTATTATTACATGTGATTAATGTATTTTTATATTCAATTTAACGTTATTCTCTTTGCTGCGAAACCCGTATTTTACGTTAATGTTCTTAAATGATTTTTTTTAAATCTCAACTAATGCAGAATAAATGCATTTCTATTCAATGTGTAAAATACAAATTTTTTGAAGAGTCAATGACTTAGCAAACACTGCTGCCTCATTGCCATGTGTTAATGGAATGGACCATGCAATTCCCACCCTTTACAAGAACATCATGAGTAGAATAACACACAGCAGAACAGGACACAAAAATGTCCGCCATTTGCGCGAACTATTCACTTTCATTGATGGACGTAGTAGCAACCTTCCATCACAATTCACAACTTGCAGCATCAATCTCTTTTTGCCTTTGTTATGCTTGCTGATCTGCATGGTGTTAGTACTACCAGGACGAACAGAAGGAATAGTGTACGCACTCAGCGAGTTTACACGGGTCCGCCACAACGCGGCGCTTCTATCACTAAACTCCTGACTTGGAAGATGTTCACAGTTCTTGTTACGCTAAACGTAGTCCTTTTTAAAAGCAAATTTCTACCATTTAACCCGTCTATTCGTAACTTTAGGAATACCTGCATAGTCCCTTATTCATAATTAATAGCCTTCTCTCAGTTAATACTATTATGAACGTTCGTAATAGAAAATACAATGGAATCTGAAACGCTATGAAAGCGATAAGTTCAGTATTTAACAAGTTGCGAATTCAGGGACAGAAAACTCTACAAAATGTTAAATAAAACCAGAGTTGAAAGATATTTTACGTGCTTACAAATTAATTAAATTACTCACCATATGAATGATTAGTTGCCTGCTACCTTAGAGAGTTTGTGAGATGACTTGGCGGATTTACGAGCTTGCAATTCTCTTCGGATTTCCTTTGTCCTGAAGAAGAATCGGCACTTTAAATAGTGGTAAACCAATTTAGGAATAATATCCATGATGTGTTCTCTGCAACAACCTGCTCCCGAAGACTGGATCGTAAGAGCATCAATAGTGTCAAGACAGTCATAGAAGATATCACCCCACATTGCACTCGCTGAGCTAATCTTTTCTTTAATTTTCATTTCTGTTTGAAGAAGTACGTCGTACACAGCTTGGGAGGGATGGGTTAAAAAACTGACATTCCTACCGGATCCGTAGTCCTTGATTTGGGTGAGAGGTGCACAGTGTTTAGACACATTACTTTTCTGTCGAAGGGAATGGACACAGAGGGTACACGCAATAAACTTAGAGGAATGATTTACGACATAACCTGCCACATGATACACTAAACATCTGTCAATCAACATGGCAGGAGTGGTATTTACCAACTCGGGCACAGCACTTTCCCAGCCTTGACCATGCATTTCTTCACAAAGAACAATCTTTTCTTTTATACAAGTTTCTACAGACTTCTTAAACTGCCTTGTTACGTAATTCCGCATTTCGCGCTAATGTTCGCATTTGGTTCACAAAAGATGTGACTTACTTTATCACTTTTCGGTTCACAGTTTCCTGCAATGTTAAGGACCTGCTTTGCAGGGACATAAATACATTGTAATAAATACATATGGAGGAAATCTATCGTCGAAGGATGGTCATCTGAACTGAATGAACGTAAAATTCCGAAGTGACGTTCCAAGGGGTCTTGGGTGAGTTTCCCTGTTAGGACATATTTGTATCCTTTGCTCCAGAGCCATTTACTCATTTCTAGGGTTCTCTGCAAGGTTACTACTAAAGACTCCATTGTTATACCAGAAGCAAATGTGTTGGTTGTAGTTCTGAGACATTGAAGAAAATCAATAAGGAATTTGTGGTTAGAAGAGTCTTTATAAAGAGCCTTAGCAGGAGTGTGTGAATTTAATGCGTCGGCAATGCAGTTTAAATGCCTTGTAAATTCTTCAGTGTCCTCACTGCCTTCGAAACCCGATGACCCTACTTCATGATAAAATTTGAGACCTTTGGCGACACTGTCACTGAAGAGTTGGAACGCAAGTCTGGCATTTATTCTCTGAAAGGACGAAGGATCTAAATGAGTTGTTGTCAACTTGGGACAAACCCTAAGACTGGCACATCCAGATAAATCTTCCTCAAAAAGTCTCCTATAAAAACTGAAATTGATATTTTTCTCCTTGTAAGAGAGTTAGATTTTATCATGGAAATAATTTCTTATGCATTTCAATATGTGCACAAAATCTGAGAATGCCCATATCTTCCTTTTTTCGTCGGACGGATTAGGAATATAGCATTGTGCTGGAAATTTTTTTCCATTGATTTCTAAAGATTTCCAGGCCTTTTTATTTGTTTGACTGCCATCACAAGTGAAACTGACTACTCTCGCCCCAACTACTTCTAATTGTAGTATAACTTGAATAAGAATTTTAACAAGAATATCACCTGGAGTAGCGTTTCTGCTAGCGTAAATAGCAATTGGTTGAATCCAATCTTGCATAAATGGCACAAACATAAATACTAGTGCATGATTGGCGAATTGCTTCTTTTGGACATCAGTCGTGAGATCTCCGAAATCAACAAATCCGTCCACTTTAAGGGAAGAGTCATTAAAGTGAATTTCTTCTCTGAGTTTGACCTCATCCAATATTACCACTCCGTAACATTTATTTTCATCTATTTCATCTTTATAGAAATCTGAAATAGCACTCAAGGAATGTGGATTTATACCATATGGGCACTTAAGTCCTCGGCAAAGTTTTCTTAAATGCTTTTGTGAGGTAAGAGGCAGCAAATCATGTTACAAACAATGTCTGTACCCTTTTGGTGATTTTATTCTAAACTGCAAACTCTCTAAAATAAAGTCAGCACTATATCTCATTCCATTGGGATTTTTTAGTCCACATTTCTTTGTCATTGTGTCTATAATCATTTTTTGCTTCTTACTAAGAAATTTACTATCTCTATCCTCAATTTTTTTACATTTTAACTGCTTTTCTATTAAACAAATTCTGGCTTTCGCCGAGGACAGACTGATTTTAGCCCTTGTGTACCTTCAATTCAAATTTTTAAGTTGCTTCTTCAATTGCATTGATAACTCAATTCAAATAAGCTTGTAGAAATGTTATTGTGTGTTTGTATATGAAAACTGTAAGTTTCATTACAGTATTTAAAATTATGTTGTGATTTTGTGAAAATATCATATTGCGTGTTACAAAAGCTTATTGTTAATGTGTTTGCTAATAGTAATTTAATGAGTATTAAGAATATGTGAATATAATGTATGTAGTTTAATAGTCTAAGGGTGTTTTCATTTCTAATCTCGCGGCATTCAAATCATTCTAACCTATCTGATGATATCCCCCCTTTCTTAACTGCAAATGAGCACAAACGCTACTTAGGTATAAATTTTTCTGACATTTTGCATATCTGATTCCCAAACCGTTTCTAATGTGTATCATTTTACCTTTTAGGTGTGTTTCCAAATTATATGTAATACGCTTTGTCAAATCTGGCAACCTTTTCATAAGGGAAGCTAAATTTATTATTATTATTTATCAGCATGACAACTATCTTGAATTTGAATCTTACTATATTTATTACTACTAGACTGACCTTCAACGTCAATTTGATCCGCTGTTATTGTAGGATCTCCATCATAAATGTCTGCATTCTTCTTTCTTCTTTTCCCTGTGGGTTCACCATTCTTCTGTCTCGTGGGTGATTTCCGATGTTTTACCTGACTTGAAAAATATTTCAGTAAATTAGGGAAAATGTGAGGTACAACTCCTGGTTTTAATTTCCAATGCACTCGCGGTATTTCTGCCTTTTGACCTTTAATAATGAAACAGTATGATTTTATAATCATATCTTTGGAAAAATGCACATCACAAATACGGTTATTTACCGAAAGCTCCCTATCTTTCCGTGGAATCGCTCTGGCCCATTTCCCAAACTCATCTTTTTCTTTGGGAGGTGAAAAAAAAAATGTCTTTTGTCACTATTTGTACCATATCCCGATCTACAACCCGAAGCGAAACAGTATGGCATTTTTGCAATTATTTTGTATACCACCACACGATATTCTTTTGTCACTGGTTAATTCAAAGCACAACAAATTGAAGACTTCTACACAACCCCAAACAACAAAGCATACTAACAACCCCTAGCAACTTTCACCATTAAAGGCGCCAGAAATTGTATTGTCAAGGTGTCTGACCTCAGACAAATGATGGAGTTTAGCGATCGAAGCGCCACTAGTTCTCAGGTCCGCCACAGACAATGAGAGAACATAGGAGTGCGTACACTATTCCTTCTATTCGTCCTGGTACTACTATCGTGAAGAGACGGAATTATTTTCTCTGTTACAGTACATATCACTATAAAGCAATGGCCACAAAAAGAAAAATGCTCTTTCTCACGGAAAAAAGTTCATTTAATTTACAAAATGGAAAAAACCCAAATGTGAAGATATCTGAGATGTGAGATGACAACTTGATTGGCACCCAGCTTCCCCTTAATATTCCTAATTTTTTGTACTGTATTAGCCATAATTGACTTATTGTAGCTTTTTTGCGAATAAATTGAATTTTTGCAAAAGTATTACATAATTTTTAAACAAAAATAGTAAACCTCTATTTAGTGTCAACCTCCATTTAAGGCTAATTATTCTGTGTCCCCAGAAAAACGTTAAATAGGGGCTCTACTCTATAAAGAATTCCCGTTTTTAGGTGTTCTATTGTCTATGGAATTTCCGTTTTTAAGAAATGGTTTTCAAAGTCATGGCAGAACTACCATAAAACAATTTGATTCCCACTTTTAAAGGAACACTGTTTTATGGAAAATCCCACTCTTACGGAATACACAACTCATTTTTAACTAAATTTCGAACCTTTATTCCGAACATTTATGATCAACTTTTGTACACCACTACAACAGTACATTGCAATTGATACATTGCATTGATAACTTAATTCAAATAAGCTTGTAGAAATGTTATTGTGTGTTTGTATATGAAAACTGTAAGTTTCATTACAGTATTTAAAATTATGTTGTGATTTTGTGAAAATATCATATTGCGTGTTACAAAAGCTTATTGTTAATGTGTTTGCTAATAGTAATTTAATGAGTATTAAGAATATGTGAATATAATGTATGTAGTTTAATAGTCTAAGGGTGTTTTCATTTCTAATCTCAGTCCTTCCTTGCTTATATTAAGTGAAAGTCTGTATTAAAGGAAAGAATAGTTAGTCCTCCAAAGATTCGTTAAAACAAGGTGCTTTATTGTACCTTGATTCGCTAAAATCTAAACATATTTGGATAGTGATCATTTTACTCTTATATCGTGGTTTCCCACAACTGTGGTACTGGAACACAGCTATGGTCCATAATACAATAATTTGAATTTTGCGCTCTCTAACGTAGTATCTTATTTGTCCACATTTTTTTATATACTGAAGTTTAAAACTCTTAGTCAGCTGCTGTCTATGAACAGTCTGTAATACATCTTCAGCAGCCATACAATTCATCAGTATTGAGGAAGATTTCTTTGTATGTGGATGTGTTTTCAGAAGTCCTGTATACTTTGTCTTGCGGACATTATCAGGTAAGAAAAATGAAGAAACTCTTTATTCCATATTGTGTACTGTAGTTCATTTTGTATATACAGGGCGGTGCATGAAGGGATACAGTATTTGTTTTAGTATTAAACATTTAATCACGATATAAGCAATGTTTTGTAACATGACAATTGTTATAGTAGGTCAAAGAGATTAGTTCTTACTCTTTCCGAGCATGCTAGTGTTGTGCAGTTCCTGCACATGCCAGTTTATAATATGGCTGACAAAGGAGGATCAGTAGGACAGCGTACAAATTCAGTGTTGTTCTATGCAGAAACAAAATGTGATTTGTTTATACAGAGGTAGGTTCATGCTCACTTTCAGGTGTGATGGTCATCTTCATTTAACAGTACATACATTTTTATGAATAGTTTAATAATGATGGTTCGTTGTTGGAGAGGAAACATAGCCAATCCCCACCTGTGGATATTCTAGAGAACATTGGTGTTGTCAAGGCACTGCAAAAAAGTTCCAGTAAATCAACAAGGAAAGCTGCAGCACAACTAGGGATATTTGAAAAATTATTTGCATTTGCAGGCATACAAAATGACAGTGTTACCTGAATTTGACAGTTCAGAACTAACATCAAAGAATATTTCTTGAATGGGCTGAGAGGCAAGAGGTAACATGCAGTAATATTTGATTTTCGGATAAAGCACATTTCCATTTTAACAAAGTGGTTAATAAACAAAATGTGCGTTTTGAACATTACAGACTCCACATGTAATTCACGCAAAGGTGCGTCATGCACCAAGAATTACTACTGTTCACCATCTCGATAATGGATTGTTAAGACAAAATTTGCTTCGAAGAGACCATGAACAGTGTATGTTATTTAAGCATGTTGTGCAATACTTTTATGTCTTGGCTTCATGCTATGGGTTTGCCATTACAATCCCAATGGTTCATCTAGGATGGAGCCAGACTACACACAGCCAATGTTGGTTTGGACTTTCTGCATGAAACTTTCAATTTGTGTCGAATTTTCTGATCAGTTTGTATGTGAACAGAACTGGCATCTGAATAGTCCTGATGTAAACCACATGTCTACCATCTTTGGGAATTCCTTAAGAAATGGATTTTTCCAGAAAACCCGTGAACAGTAATAGAACTGAGAGTAGAAATCATTCAGGCCTATAATGAGATAAGTGAGAATATGTGCCATTGAGTGATTAACATCAACCTGATGTAATGGTGGTCATAATACTGAACACGTGATTCACAGAAGATAAATATCAATGCAATTTTCTTTCTTTTTATATTTTATTTGTTGTTATCGTGGTTGAAATAAAGACTTCATTTCAAAATGAAATATTGGATCACATCATGCACCATCCTGTGTTTAAAATAACATTATATTTACAACATACGTTTATATGCCTGAGAATAAAAATTTGTAACTTGAAACGCAACTATGGTCTACCATTTACTCTAGACTATTGTGATAATTGCAATAACACATGTTTGTTGTTTTAAGCAACCGAAGGTTTATAATTTTTTCGTTCCAAATTTCAGATTGTAAAATTGGAATAATAATTATGGGTTGAGATAACAATAGAAGGAAAGTAGACATTCGACCATATGCCCCATATTCTCAAGAAACCATGGAATTGTGATTAATTAGTTCAAATAAATGAAGTAAACGGTAAGCATCAGCCAAGTACTATATTCCTTGTAGCTTCATAATTCTTAAATTGAAGGCTATGTGCAACAATGAAGTGATGCTATGAGGTCATTACCTGTGTGTTCAGTAAGATAAAAATAGCATGCTGTCAAAATGTGTGGCTATAGTTTTCCACTTACAGCTTCATTTGTTCTTAGCCGTATTGCTAAAATGTTCTTGGATAAGAGTGGCAGAAAATAAGTTAGATTAAAGAACAGTTTTCCTGGAAAGTGTTTTGCGGAATAATTCTCAAACAGCTTTAAAAGTAAATCTTGCAAAGACTCTGCAGTAATATTAAAAGAAAGAGTTGCATGATGAAATTCTGAGAAAACATTTTAATAACCTTGGAAAGAAACTTTAAAATGTTCATATGTGATGAGTCAAGCATAATAGATGTTATGGGGACAGAACAAATCCTTTGCAAAAAGAGCTGAAGTACCTCAAAATGATGAACTTTATGAAAGCCTCCATTTCTGTTATGGTCGTTGAAAATGTTGTAGATGATCGATCCACTCTACATTATTACAAAGGGGGAAAAAGAGAGAGAGAGAGAAAGACTTGGACAGAAGATGTATGTGATGGATGCTGGTTACAACAAAACAAAAAATAGCTGGTGTGATCCCACCAGTTTTGAAGGTTGGTTCTTCATCATTGTTTTTCCATGTGTGAAAAAACGAAGTGGAAAGAAGGTGACATAGGAGAGAATTTAATTACTGAGTGCATGGTCAGCCATCATTGTGATCTTTATAGCATTGCCACCTAACTCAACCCATCTCACACAGCCACTGAACTTGACATAATTCAGATCCTTGATGAAAACATTATTGGGAAAGTGATTTTCAGCCATTGCTAAAATGCATATTTCCTTCTTTGCTAGGAAGCTTGTGGAAAAAATAGCAATTAATGGACCATTTAAAGTCTATTTCACATTTATCCATGTGATCAGACCCTAGGAAGCTTGTCAACATTAAATCATCCACGAATTAGAGAGAGAGAATCAGTGAATTCTTTGTGCTGCATCTTCAGAACATGACAACCGGAGAAACCACAGTGAGACCTATGAGAAAACGGTATAGAGTGAATGTGAAACCAGGGAAAAGCATAGGGCTATAAGATATTTAAAAAAATATATATACCCCTCAAAAGACAGTCAACTGCTAATCTTTCACAGATATCCAAGAAAAAGAAAAAGCCAGAAATATGAATTGGAAAAAAGTTGTACCCAGTCATCTTTTGTCCCCAAAAGTTGAAGAGTTTGTTGTCTTCTAAGAGAGTGAATACTGACCAGATACCGTATTAAATGTCGTTGCTTCTGGGGCTGAGGTAAGCTGTATGCAAAAAAAGAAGTGGAGATTGCAGTGTTCTAAAATATGGGCTCTGTGGCTATTATTTGTAAAATTGATGCTCTTGCTAATTCATCCTCCAAGCAAGGAGGAGTCACTGGGGTAAATATATTATTTCAACATTGTATACTTGTAAATTATGAAATAAACTTTGTTTCAGGAAGTAAATCTGGTTTTATTCTGATATCTAAGAAAAATTAATGAATTAACTATCCAACTATGATACATAGCAAGAAATGTGAATTGGACCATAGTTGGGCACTTGTCACACAGTAATGTACAGCATTAAAAAAAATCGTGTTTATTGCAAGAAAATTTAAAAAATTATACCGCACTCTTATTCAATCCATCACTTGCAACAATTGTATGACCTAGACAGCAAAATGTATAAAAAGTGGACCATAGTTGTGGGAAATTATGCTACACTAAATTTGTTACTGTAGTGAGGCCATTTTGTAATGAATGCACTGTATTTAAAGTGGTATAGTATACGGGAAATGATCTAGCGAAGTTACTGCACCATTTTTTTTTATTATAGTTATCTGTATCCAATTAGTATTGCAATAGAAGATCTCGAAGTTAATTTTTAAAAAGTTATCTACTATAGTCTAAAAGATATATCATTTTAAATTTTAAAGTAAAATGTCTTTCTTTCTTGCTATTTCAAAATTGTTCGTACAAAATTTCAAGTCGAGCTCTCGCATTAATCTTAAATGTTCAGCTATTAAGAAATGTCTCCATGGTTGCCATGCTTGCCATTGAATCCTAGACTTGAGATCAAACCATGTCAGAGGGTGATAGATTTTTAATGGACAAAACAGTCCAGATTATGGCTTCCTTTGGAAGGGAAGTTAAGCTGGGAGGCTCGTGTTGTAGATTTGCAGCATGTGAAAGAACACATGACATGAATGAAATTACTCTTGGCAAAGTTTGCCAGCCACCTCTCATTCATGTCAAGAGATAGCTCGGTAGCTTGCCTATACATTAATTACACTGAAGTACTTTACACTGTGGATTTTAAAAATACACAATTATGAAATCGGCATAATTACCATCTTGATTAGTTAAAAATAATAGGTTTATTATATATCTGTTTTATTGAAAAACAAGTTCCTAAATTTACAAGCTGTTATTAAAGACTAAGAGTGCTATTCATAAACATTCACAAGTCGTGCCTTAGGCTGTACTAAAATTAGACCTGACTTAGATAGGACTAACTACAGATCAAGAAAATGTTATTCATAGACCTGGATTATCAGTGTACTAAGATAATTTGCAGATATCCTTGTACAGCTCGATTCAACGTTATTGGCCCTTGTCCTTGCTCATTTGGCTAGTGAGCAAGCTGTGTGTTGAGTCATAAGAAAGAAATTTAATCACAAACGTGCATAGGAAGGGAAGAGAAAGAATGTAAATATCTATGCTCGTAGTTGAGGAACACTCATGTCAAGAAAATATAAATCATCATGACATTGTTTAGTCAACAGACGTGGTTAGTAATGGGATGTGTGGAAGCGTATTGTGTTTTAAGACGAAGTGTACCACAACATGATAAAGTGTTGGGTGTTATGATTGTGCGGCCTGACCTGTGCGACCCAGCCCGCCAGTAGTGATGAGTAACTTGTTCTTAATGTATCTACTTACTTTTTGCAAGGGCCAAAATCCCTGAATCGAGCTGTACATTGCTGCCAAGCATTGTGGTGTACTTCTGAATATGTGCAAAGAAGAGATCTTTGCTTGTTTTGTGACGTCTGCACCAACTCGTGTTTGTTTTCTATTCACGTGATTCACAGGTATTAATAATGGCTGGCGATGAAAATATTGGGAAGGCTAATTGAATTCGAGATGAAAATGTATTTTTCTTTTCATGCACAGAGAAAACTTTAATATCATTAGATAATATCATGACTGTAGATTATGTAACAGATAACAAGTTGATATTGTAACTTGGTGTTATTAATGGAGCAGGCAGGAATTTAAGGTGATGTCAATTCCCAAGGCTGAGCTTGTATATTATGGTGTACACTTTCTTTATATAATGTTATTTTATCAAGTGTACTTCAAAATCAATTTAGTATTAATATTATTGCTAGTATTATAACTACTTCGCTCAACTTGTAATCTGTTTACATTACTAATAATTTTATTGTCTTTGGTAACAATAACCTCATTCATTATATAACCATGACTTACCATACCTTCGAAGTTGAAAATTTCATTCCATAGCATAGATATTTGTGCAGTATAGCACACATGCAACAATGATTGTGACAGTTATTAATTTTGTTACCTGAACATTCTTTTCTGTTAATATAAATTTGTGCGTTTTCCCTTGTAGAATTTTTAATTCTGAAGTGTATCCCATCTATTACTCCAACGACCTAGAACAAATTTATAGTGAAGAATTGCACATTATAGACAACAGACTGATAAAACTCAATTTCCTGGTATTTCAGCAATACAGTGAAACTTTTTCTTCAGAAGGAAACTGATGCAACAGTTTAGTAATGACACTTAGACATAGTAAATAATCCGACTGACCATGGACCAAAGAAATTCCATGCTAATCTGCATTATCAGTCTTGAATTTTTCCTCTTGTGTAATAAAGCAGGATAATGTGAATTCTGTTTCTGTCTCTATTGGAAACATGCTCGTATAAGTTAGGACCCAAAAGTTCTATCACATCCTTTGCATTGGCTTTAGCAAAACGATATTTATTCTTGAAATTAATAATATCGCACTTCAAGAAGAAAATCGGCCTTATTCCATAACTTTTCGTAAGTCTTCTCATCTCTTGTACTTTGTGCACTTATGCAACTTCACGTACTATCTCCATTTTAATGAACATAGTCCTCAGGTAAACTACCTCTGCACCAAGACTAAAGTTAGTCCATACTAATGCAGGATCATCCTCGGACAAACGCAAAAACCTGTCTATGAATAAGAAAAATGTTCGTCTGCTCTTGGTACACAGTTGGTACTACCTTAGTCCAGACTAATCACGACTATGAATAGCACCCAAGGTAAAAAGTAAAGGAAACCATAATGAAATCTGTAAGGAGAATGATGTTAAATAATTAAGTTTATCATGTGAAAGATTTTCAGGATGTGTAGAGGTGTTGTCTCTTAATTCAAATTGGAACCTGTAGACCCATAATCACTATTTCATAGATGTTTTTCATGGATGCCTCCATGTATTCATGAACTGATGATGTAGAGTACTGCGAGTGCTAACCATTAGCCCTATTACTTCCACATCTTGAATGTAGTATTTGGATGTATAATAGGAATTATAGACTCGTATATTTTTCTTTTCTTGGTGCACCTCTTCTGGCTAATGGATCCAAAATAAGTCCTTTTGTGCTTTCCTCTCTGAAAACTATCATGACTCTTTTGACATGAACTACCATGCATGGTCAGTCTGTGGACTTCTTCATATACTTTGAAGTCTTTTTTCACAACTGCTATATTTATAATATTTAGCTTGTTAGCTTTGGATAATTTTCTTTTCTCTGTACCATACATGATTACTTTTTGGCTAATCTATTTATTTGTTCCATCCAACATATATTATTGTGTTAGAGTAGGTTCGGCCTATAGTAGTTCTCTTTCTGTTCAACTCTTCTTCATATTTTTAACTTTTTTTTAAGCATAATTTTAATTACTTAAATTTAATCCATAACCCACTACCATTTCCTGTAACTGTGTACCTTTTGTTACTAATGTTAACATTCTGATTAATGGTATACACAAAGACTTTCACCAACTAAGTTTTTAAAACAGAGTTAAAAATATATATATATTGAAAATTCTCTTTGGTATTTACTTTTGAACAGTTCATAATACAAGGTTATTCAAAAGTAAGTTACATTTTGATGTCGCCATAACCTTTTTAAAAATGAAGATATACACAAAACAAGAACATACTTATACTCATAAAGATATGGGGTTTATGGAATCAGTTTAAATGTTGAATATGTCCGCCATTTTGTCCTTCACCAAGCAACAATCTTTCTTCTAAGCTGTTCACAACTGTTTACTAATAGATCTGGTTGAATATCTTCAATTTGTTGCGAAATTGCATACTTTAGTTCATTGGTAGTCATAGGATTAGTTACAAAAACGCGATCTTTTAAATAACCCCACAGCCAAAAATCTGCTGGATTGATATCAGAGGAATGCGCTGGACAGGTGTTAGGTAAATTATTTTTGTTCTGAATTTTTGTATGCTTTTTGTTAAACTTCTTTTACATTCATAACATTGAACAAAACTAATTGGATCTTGCAAAATCAAAACAATTTTAAAACACAATCACTGATAGTGATTTAAAAATGCAATAAGAAGTGAATTTACTTTTGACACATAAACAAAACTTGTTACCATGTTAATCAAAGCAAATGAGTGTAATAAATGAACAAATCCCATTGTTTGATACATACAAATATGTTACCATTTTGTGTATATGTTAATTTTTTAAAATGTTATATTTCATATTGTAACTTACTTTTGAATAACCCTATATTATTTTCAGGTTACTCAGAATGAGTCTTTTTGAGGTATTATATGTTCCCAAGAACAAATTATTCGTTTACCTGGCAAGACTCTACTTGCATCATCGCTATTATAGACATATTTCATATTTCCTACAACTGAGTCATTCAGTGTTTTTCTTGGTTTTGTATTAGAAGGTAATAGAATTCCCTTTTCCATTACCAGGATATCTGCTTTAGTAACCTTTCTCATTTTGAACATTTTAAAAATTCTTTTCTAATACCAGATTCGTTTGTAAAAGAATTTCTGAATCCATATTGTCATATTGTTTTCTTATGTTTCTAGAGTTTTATTTTGCACTATGCATTTGCTTTTGCAATGTTCATTCCTAATTAGATGAAAGAGATTTCTTTAAATAATTTATAGTAAATTTGTATCAACTCATCAGTTGAAGTTTCTGACTCGTTCTTCTGTCTGTTTCTATTTTCTTTACCAGCTCCATTCTGTAATTAGGTTTAACATAAGGATTTACTTCAAATATTCAGTTTTTCACTGACTATAGTCAAAGAGATTACAATAGTGATAATTAAGAATCTAAGTATACTGTATATTAAAAATATGTATTACATAATTTTTATCATTTTACGTGCATCAAAGATATAAATGATGAGTTTTTTCCTCCCACTTTTGGTTTTGAAAGCTATGTATCTCTCCCTGTCACACATACAGAATCTTTAAATCGTAGGATCTGGGGGTTGAGAATGCTAAGTTGCTGTATGTCATTTTCTTGTTCTCAGTTGGTTTGTTATGTACCTTATTTCTTTACCGACTATAACATGGTCAGTTTTCAATCATACCAGTGACTTTAAATTTGCTGTTTTCACTCTCGTGCAAAGGCAGCATTCTTGCAACAAAGTCGGAGACAATTTTGTTAATAACCTGAAAAACATGTTCACAATATAAAATATAATATCAAACTCATCATCGCTTGGTTATTATTTCTTCACAGAATCGCCTGTTTAAAAAAAAAAAAGTTTCCTGATGAAGTTTTATCACTGTACACAGATTGCAACATTTGTAAAATTTATATATTAATTTATTGATATGGACACACAATTATTTTGTGTTGCTCCTTTGTTCTCTTCAGAAGTGAAAGTCCAGCTGCACGCAATAAATGAAATTCATATGATGTCCTCTACTTGCATGCTAAAAGACAGTGTTGCAAAATTATCAGTAGGGGATGGATGTTGAAAAGTCATCTTCTTATTTTTCACATTAGGACGATATCTATTAATGTAGAAATCCTATGTTAATTTTAATGTAAAGAATTAAATTTTTATATTGCATTTTTTGACGTTTTTGAACTAATAGGTCATTTTTACATTTTTTTTTTTCGGCATTTTTTTGTCATTTTTAATATTTTGAAGAACTTTTAGATCATTTTGAATGCATTTTACTTCCTTCTTTACATAATAGGCCTGTTAAATATTTTTCTAAGCAAACAGATCAGTAGTAGGTCTTACTAGTAACAGTGAAGTTTGAGTTTTATAGTTTGAAACAAACTCTAAAGTCCATCCCGCATTTCATTGAAGACTCCACCACACACAACAGAAGTAATATAAAATGCTTGACAACAGATTAGTTTAGGTGAAGGCTTTGACCACTATTTTTTTTTTTTGTTGGTACGAGGGTGTCTTTAGAATTTATATTTGGAAGGGGGGGGAACTTTCACTGTTTCCTGGGCAATAGGACGTTCGGAAGGGATGTATTACAGTAGATAGTTTAACACAAAGGTTGCAAGAATGCACACTGCGCTCACAATTCGTTTTGTCATTTGCACTCCCCATCTGGAAGTTCTGGTAACAAAAGTGAAGAGTGGAAGGAGGAGGAGATGGAAAATGAAGGCACTGACATGGACCACCCATGATTGAAACACATTGTAAACCTTCATTTAAATCTATAGTTTTTCCTTAAAACTTTCATTTTGTTGCATGCTCTTTTCCGTTATCTTAGTCAAATTAGAGGAAGTTGCCTCCTCACCCCAACATTTGCAGGGCAGTCATTGAATCGAGGTGACTGATTTTTAAGAAGTTGTGGTGCAAGTACGGTGAATAATATTTAAATGTCATTTTCTTTTAACATCATGTCATTTTTCCATTATTTTAAGGGTGTTTTATTGATAATTTTAAATAGATTTTTAGGTCATCAACATTCGCTCCCTAATTATCAGCTTCCTCGAAACTTAATTTTTCTATTGTATACTTAAATGTTTTGTATGAAGATTAATTCAATTATAGCATCATTTTCAGCTGACATAGTATTTCCACATAGAATTTGTGAAAATCAACACATCTTGAGAGAAAGGTTCAAAATAAGGAATAAGAAATTACATCTAACATTAACCAGCAGCTTACTAAAAGGCATTGTACTCAGAACCAACATTTCCAATGTTACTTAAATTGCTTGTTACTCAACATTTATAGATTTCTAACAATAATCAAACTCATGAACATATCAGTGAACACTATCGAGTACAGTTATGTTATATGATGACTCCTTAAAACTGTCATCAAGCTTCATTCTTCTCAATATTCTCTTTTTTTTTTTTTTCCCATTAGGGTACGTGACTTCTGGTCTGAATCAGGACCAGCGGATGTTTTAGCCAAGGTTCAGAGAAAAGAAATTACATTATTTCGGGCAGCAGAAATGCTAAATGTAACAGTTACAACTTTGGCAAACTATTTATCAACGCTGCGTCGAGGAGGTTCTTCTTCAGGAGATGAAGGTGTTGATGAATCTAGGGATGGAGATGACTCTTTCGAGGAGATGACTGTGTCATTACCGATGGCTTCAACTCCAAAGAAACTGGCAACAGCAGCACTGGAAAATAACCCTGATATTACAATAGTGAAGCAAGAGAATACTGTTCCAATCTCAAATCACGAGCAAGATGATGACGACGATTCAGCACCATCTTCAGTTGCTACTAATAACAATGCAGAAAATTCAGACATTGAAATGGGAGATGGACAAGAAACCAATGGCACACATGATGACGGAAAATAATTATTGTTTGAAAGGTGAGTGCACAATAATTACAATTAAATATACTCTGGAGAATACTTTCAAAATTTATTTGAAAAGCAACTTTTTCAGAAATGTCATGAACATTCTATATTTGCATTATGTAAATAAGTTCGAACACTACAGCATAATACAAATAATTATTAAAATCACCCTTAGCTATAATTAGTAATCATTCGTACCCAACAAACTTTTATTGTAAATGATTTCCTATGTTTTCATATAATTTATCTTAATGTTTTCTTTTTCCTTTCAAATTGTCACACAATTGGTTTTAATGATTATTCTTTATGAATTGATTAGTAGGCCGATCTATTCGAAGCCTTATTTAGGGCGGCTTTTTTTGTTAAAAAAAATTATTATGATTTGTGGCAAAACAAATGACACAAATTATTGCTTATCTGCTGTTCATGTTTCCTTAGCAACGAAGTATTTATTTATTGTGTATAATAGCACAGGATGTTTAATAAATACTTTTCTTCTTAGTTCCATATTACAGTCAGCCAAAGTAAAAAAAGAAAATGCCACAATAGTATTCTTGGATATAAAAAAGGCTTTCGATAACATGAGTCACATTCATTTGCGAAAATCTTTATCATCCACTGCAGCCTCGGAAAAACTAAAAGAGTTAATACTCTCCTTACAGGAAGACAACATGACCCAGGTAAACATAAACCACTCAAAAACCAGATCAATAAAAATTTCTAAAGGTGTGTTACAGGGTTCACTGTTATCACCAACGCTATGTATCCACTGACCATATTCTACTAGAACTAAGTGAAGCAGAGATAGCAAATGCATATGGGTATAACTTAGTTAACGGATTACTCCATTAACAATTCTAGGATTTGCTATGTTATGTTATGTTTTATTTAACGACGCTCACAACTGCAGAGGTTATATCAGCGTCGCCGGATGTGCCGGAATTTTGTCCCGCAGGATTCTAGGATTTGCAGATGACATCGTTATAATCAGGAAACACTGAGATTCGGCTATCGAATTGACGAAAGTGGCTCTTCAAAGATTTGAAGAAATCAGATTGGATATTAACTTAGGGAAATCCGTAGCCATTACTATTGAACATGGTAAATTGTCCGGATTTAACCTCGAAATTCTAAAAGACCTCCAAATTAAATGCATTTCAGAACAAGAATGTATCAAGTACTTGGGTTTCAACTTTGCCAATGTAATGATATTTGACTCTCGAAAAATGATTTCAAAATTAAAAAAATAAATTGGATTTACTTTCTTTTTCACCTTGGTTACATACAGATCAGGAATTTAAAATCCTCAGCTCTTCAATCTGTCCGATATTAATGTACCACTTTTTCGCAATTCTTCTAGAAAAAATCCAAATTGGTTTCCTACAAGACTCAGATAAAATGATTAAAACAACACTGAAAGAAATACTATGTTTACCTACAGATACTCCAGATTCAGTGATTTACTCTGACAGTAGATATAAAGGCCTTGGTCTATTTCGAACTACATGGGAGGCAGTACCAGTGGCGGCTTCTCAAGGGGGTTGCAGGTTTGTACACCCCCCAGTAATGTTGCTAATCTCTCAGCTTTGTTGCTATTAAAAATATAATTTTATTTTACAATTTTCATTCATGATTATCTGCAGCTGGCGTCTTGTTTTGTACGTCTGCAGGAGCCTCCGAGCCTCTTGGTTTGCAGAGATGTTGAAAACCTATGTAAGGCAGTTTATAGAGATGTTCGGCTAGTGCGGGGACAGGGGGGTTAGAGGCGTGGTCTACTGCTTTCCTCTTGAAAATGGTTTGTCACACCCTCAGACATGGACACCAACGTCAGTGCAGAAGAAACTAAATTCACTGGAAAAGTATCTGTTTCAACTAGACATTTGCCCGAAGTAATAAGCATGAAAAATTTATTCATTCGGCTTGTACAATGAACAGTCGCATATTTCGCATATTACTTTCTCAATCTACATGCACATAAACGGCACAATACATAAAGGAGCTTGTATTTTGCTTTAAAGTTCTAAGAGTTGTCGTTCTGACAATAGGTGCTGCTATCTCCCGACAGCCTACGAAAGCTGCATTTGAATTTTATGAACGAAAACGTTGCACATGGTACTTTGTAGCATTCTGATGACGATTCTATACTCAATTGTTTTTCATGATCGTACTTGTGGAGTGAATATGTGTGATTTTCTTTAAATGTGTTGAAATTATTTTGTGTTGTGGCATTAGTAAGTATAACATTATGAACGCATGACGGTTTTTTAAATGGCAATACTGTAGACTGGTATGTAATTTTAGCGTATTTTCATTTCAATAGGTTAAACTAAATATGAACAACGTAGCATCCCTGATTTCAACGAGTTTTACCTCATTAAGATTGGAGGAAAGATTAGAGATAAAAAGATTGGGAAGGCCTACACCTTCATTAAACATATGCCAGGAAATTAAGAGCAAGAGTAGGAACTTCGTGAGAAAATTTAACCCTGATACATATAATAAAAATGACTGGATATGTGGCTGCAGTGAAAGAAATGCTCTGTTTTGTTTCCCGTGTTTGTTATTCAGAGGTGGCAGGGAAGAAGCTTGGGTTAAGAAGGGCGTGACTGATATAAATCATCTCCATGACAGGATAAAAAAACATGAAAATTCTTCCATTCACATTACAAACGTTCTGAATCTCAGTATTCTTGGAAATACTAATATTGCTGCTCAATTGGATTCTAGTTACAGAAGAACAATTGAACTACACAATCAAAAAGTAACGAATAATAGGTACATTTTGAATATTATAATAAATTGTATTTGATTTTGTGGTTCTTTAGAATTAGCCCTCAGGGGCCATGATGAAAGTGAAACATCTTCCAACCCAGGAGTATTTCGTGCTTTAATTAACTTTAGTGCTGAACTGGATGGAGCTTTGAAATTGCACCTTGAAAAAGCTACAGTATTTAAAGGGACATCAAAGACAATACAAAACGAACTGTTGCAGTGTATTTTAGAAGTATGTCAGGATGAAATTTCCGTGGAGATAAAAAATGCAGATTATGTATCTGTAATTGCAGATGAGACAACTGATATATCTTGCACATTTCAAATGTCAATTATTTTCCGATATATAGTTAATGGGAAATTGGTTGAAAGGTTTTGGAATTTTCTAACTCCACGTAATCATGATGCTAAATCTCTGGCATCTTGCATTGTTACTGAGATTAATCGCCATCTTGAAGGGGATCCCAATAAGCTCATAGCACAGACATATGATGGGGCAAACGTCATGAGAGGCTCTTCTAATGGAGTACAAGCGATTGTCAAAGAAACTTTTCCAAAGGCTTCTTACATTCACTGCCATGCACATCAACTGAACCTTATTATGTTGCATGCTTCGTCAGTAAACAGGAATGTGAAAATATTCTTTGCGAATCTACAAGGGATATGTTCTTTCTTTTCGAACTCGACACAAAGAACAGCAGTTCTTGATGAAATCGTAAAAAAACGTTTGCCTCGTTCAGTTCAGACTAGATGGAATTTTCAATCGAGGTCTGTGAACACTGTGTTTGAATACAGAGAAGAGCTCATTGAATGTATGAAGACCCTTCTTGAAAGTGACGAAGTCAGCAGCAATAGTACCATTCAGCAAGCCTTTGGATATGTTGAAATGTTGAGCAATCAGAATTTTGTTTTTTGGCTGACATTTTTTCATAAAATAATGCCTTTTGTAGACATTCTATATAACCAGCTACAAAAGCGTGAAATTGATCCAGCATGGGTAAAAGTTCAAATTGAATGTTTCGAAAGTGAAATTGTGAAAATTAGAGAATCAGTAGATGAGTTATTCCAGACTCTTTCGGCACATGAAAACAAAAGGATGAGACATGAAGAAAGTGAAAAATCCGTAAGACAGAGGGAAGCAAAAGAAGTTTGTGATATAATTATATGTGAAGTGAAAGAACGATTTAAATTTACAGGACATCTGACAGCAACATCTTTGTTTCTGCCAGAGAGATTCTCGGATTATTATTTAAATTTCCCAGCAAACTATTTCAATTTTCTAGTGAATGCTACACATTTCTAGATGCAAAGAAACTAAGAACAGAACTTTCAGTGCTCTATGGAATGGAACAATTCAGGATTATGTCCGGTGCTTTAGGTCTCTTAGATTTCATAAGACAAAACAATCTTTGTGATACACTAAGTGAATGCTTCAAACTGTTAAGTATGCTAGTAACAATGCCCATGACAACATCAGAAGCAGAAAGGTGTTTTTCTACCCTGAAGAGGATTAAGACATTCCTTAGGAACACCATGTCTCAAGAAAGACTATCTGCTTTGGCGATGTTGTCCATTGAACGCGACTTCATCATGGCTATTCCAGACTTCAATCAGAGGGTCATTGAGAAGTTTGCAAGCAGCAAGGAAAGACGGATGGACTTTCTGTATAAATAGGTATGCTTGTATGAGTCATTTTACTTATTAATTGCATATAAATTAGCTTTATATTTATACGCCCTCAGGTATACACTGCTTTAAAGTTTAAAGAAAAGTATGTTTAACTCCTCTTCAATATCCATTGTGCACCACCATATTTTCAAACCACCAGCCACTGGGTAGTACTGCAACAAATTAACAGTTGTCAAGTTTTGATGAGCTCAGATAATCAGTATATTGCCAACACAAGAGATTAGAGAGTGAACTGAAAACTAACCTCGGAAAGTTATCTCTGGATAACAATTTGATCTCCCCACACACCATTAAGAACAAAAGAGGTTTAATTGACTCAAGGAAAGTCAGGAAAATTTTGCTCCTTGAAGAATTTAATAAATGGTGTCAACTGCCAGAGAAAGGTAAAGGGATCAGCTTATATCAAGACTTCACTCCCGCAAACAGCTGGGTCAGACATCATACAGGCCTTTCTAGTTCTGAGTGGAGAGATGCGCTGAAGATGACCGGTAATGTTGCTCCTGTACGTGCTGTTCCAGGCAGAACTCAAGACAATAACCACTGTAGGTGATGCCACAGTGAGGTTGAAACTTTGGCTCATGTCTTGGGTTCATGCCCATTTGGCGAAACTCTTCGTAATGGCAGACATCACAAGATTAGGTCTGTAATTGCAACATGCCTTAAGTCAGTGGCTGCACTACCTATGAAGAAGTCCATGGAATAGCAGATACTAGAAGTCATCGGCGTAGTGATATAACATTTAAACCTGGAGAGACAAAAGGTTACCTATATTCTGGATCTGACCATCAGATCAAGATGCATCAGAATCAACCCAAGGAGGTTAATCTAGAGAAAAGGACAATTTATGAACCAACTATCCCTTATTACAAAACATCATATAAACTCAGGGATATAGAAGTCATTGGATATGGTGGGTGCTAGAGGGACCATAACAAAACAATTCTTGTCATTCTGTCCTAAATTTGAAATCCCAACAACAACAATTAAGGAAATTTCTATGATAGCCGTGAAGGGTTCTCTGCAGATTTTATGGCAAACCTTGTATTTCAATTCAAATTGAATTTTCTCATTCTATTTTTTACTAGCTGTACCCGTGCGCTCCGCTGCACTTATTAGAAATATTAATAAAGTAATTGCATAATTGAAATAGAACATTGGGTCCAGGGAACATTCGTGTTTGATAGAAGAATAAATCGTTTAATATGCTACTTAATTTAAATTCTATTTAAATAATTAAAATGCTATCATTTTGGTCCAGAGACCACTCATTTGGTGCAAAGATAGTTCGTTTAACATTTTTCTAAATTAGTCTTGAATGCATCCTTTAATAAATCACTCCAAATTAATAGAGTTGATTGTGTACGAAGATAATTTTTATGTTAACCTTACTGTACATCTTTTTTTTTTTTTTTTTTTTTTTTAAGTTTATTTTATTCACGCCTTAACATCTGTGGTCATGTCGCGTGTTTAGAATGTGTGGGTATATCAGCAGGCTGTTTTTACTCTTGTTGAGTTCCTGTTTCTATTGTCTGTTGTAGATGGCTTGTGTTCATGTAACTGATTATAGACTTTGATTAATGTTTTTGGTATTGGTAATTGAGGCGGTGATGAATAATGGCATGTATCTTTCCAATCCGGCATTTGCCTTTACTACTAAGGGAAATCATGAAAAACCCCAGTCAGATTGGTCGGCCACGGGGTTTGAAACCGGGACCTCCGAATGCGTGTCTCAAATGCTACCGCCTGAGCCAATTCGCTCGGTTGTATATCATTGTTTATGCAAATAAAAAAATAAGGTACCCTACATAAATATTATTTTAAGAAACACAGGAAAGAAATATGGATAATTTATGAGTGCAGGAACACCATTTCATGACACCTTTTAAAATAACTCAGCTCCAGTGATCTCTATGGTAAAATGAGTGTATAAAATTAGAGCATTTTATGTGGACCAAATAAAGTTGCAATAATCAAGTTATACAATATTTCGACAGTATATCAAGTTTTCTGTGCGTACAGATTTCTTTTCATCTCACCTCAGTCCTTATTTGTAGCATTACATCCATCTAGACAAACTACAAATTTCAAATAGTGAAGGTTTATTAGCTTCTGAGCAAGAGGGCTGAGAATATATATGAGAGGGGTTCATAAGGTGGATTAAGTGTAATCTGTCAAGAAGCTTCTCGTACCTATCAGAGGAACGCCACAAGCAAGCAAAAAATTGCGGGAAAATACAGATTTCTCTTCACTTCCCCTCTGTAGTAGTATTATTATTTACAATTTCAAGACTTCCACCGATAATTACTTACACCTCCACGTGAATTATTTACAAATTCTCTCCGTTATATTACTATTTATATCAATGTTTGAAATGCAACCATCCCTATTACAATTATTTATTTATTTTTTTGGAATAAAGATCTTGAACCAACATCATCAGGATTTTCAGAACCTGATGTGCAAGGAAGTGAAGGTAGGAAAAGGGCTGTGAAATATGAAATGAATTAGACATGACCAACCAAATCTGTTGTGGTTAGAATGAATTAAATTTATTTAGGTAACAATATTTTTTTTTTTCATAAACATACAAGATATTTTGTTACAGTTAACTTCCACTGTTTTATTGCAATACAGAAAAGATTTCATGATCCTAAGTTCACTATTAGTACAATACTTACTTACTTACAAATGGCTTTTAAGGAACCCGAAGGTTCATTTCCGCCCTCACATAAGCCCGCCATCGGTCCCTATCCTGTGCAAGATTAATCCAGTCTCTATCATCATACCCCACCTCCCTCAAATCCATTTTAATATTATCCTCCCATCTACGTCTCGGCCTCCCTAAAGGTCTTTTTCCCTCAGGTCTCCCAACTAACACTCTATATGCATTTCTGGATTCGCCCATACGTGCTACATGCCCTGCCCATCTCAAACGTCTGGATTTTAAGTTCCTAATTATATTAGGTGAAGAATACAATGCGTGCAGTTCTGTGTTGTGTAACTTTCTCCATTCTCCTGTAACTTCATCCTGCTTAGCCCCAAATATTTTCCTAAGCACCTTATTCTCAAACACCCTTAACCTATGTTCCTCTCTCAGACTGAGAGTCCAAGTTTCACAACCATACAGAAGAACCGGTAATATAACTGTTTTATAAATTCTAACTTTCAGATTTTTGGACAGCAGACTGAATGATAAGAGCTTCTCAACCGAATAATTACACGCATTTCCCATATTTATTCTGCGTTTAATTTCCTCCCAAGTGTCATTTATATTTGTTACTGTTGCTCCAAGATATTTGAATTTTTCCACCTCTTCGAAGGATAAATCTCCAATTTTTATATTTCCATTTCGTACAATATTCTGGTCACGAGACATAATCATATACTTTGTCTTTTCGGGATTTACTTTCAAACCGATCGCTTTACTTGCTTCAAGTAAAATTTCCGTGTTTTCCCTAATCGTTTGTGTATTTTCTCCTAACATATTTACGTCATCTGCATAGACAAGAAGCTGATGTAACCTGTTC
Organism: Periplaneta americana; assembly: GCF_040183065.1. Classification (NCBI taxonomy): domain Eukaryota; kingdom Metazoa; phylum Arthropoda; class Insecta; order Blattodea; family Blattidae; genus Periplaneta; species Periplaneta americana. The sequence continues at coordinate 91,273,642 of NC_091123.1, forward strand.
AATTCCAAACCCTGCCTGTTATCCTGAACTTTCCTAATGGCATATTCTAGAGCAAAGTTAAAAAGTAAAGGTGATAGTGCATCTCCCTGCTTTAGCCCGCAGTGAATTGGAAAAGCATCAGATAGAAACTGACCTATACAGACTCTGCTGTATGTTTCACTGAGACACATTTTAATTAATCGAACTAGTTTCTTGGGAATACCAAATTCCATAAGAATATCATATAATACTTCCCTCTTAACAGAGTCATATGCCTTTTTGAAGTCTATGAATAACTGATGTACTGTACCCTTATACTCCCATTTTTTCTCCATTATCTGTCGAATACAAAAAACCTATTAGTACAATAATATAATTAATATAATGTAATTAACATCACAGGAAAGTGTAAAAAAAATCAAATGTATACTTAAGTCTGTTGGAAATCAGAAATTATTTCATAAAAATATTTAAAGACAGTTTATTTCATTTTCTTAAATGTCTAGATTTATCAGTGGGGTTATTATTCTGTTATGAAGAAAATAATTTCAAATCATCCTTAGTAGAAATTGGAATCTGCAATGCTGTATTCTTATTGTCTTGTACAAATAAATGAGGCATTCAGAGCTAAAGTGGATCAAGTCCTTGAGCCGTAGTTTTGAGATAATAGGACTTAAAGTTAATCTGCTTTAGTGGATTATCTAATTTCATTCATTAGCAATAATTTTATTGCTCCATTCTCAAATTCTAGATTTATAAAATATTAACAGTTGTAATGTTAATTGATGCAACGCTTTGGTGACTTGATCCACTATGGCTCAGAACATCGTGAACAAATAATCTGAGCCAAAAGTGACTAGTGTCACCTACCGGCGAATGCTTGGAAATTAAGACTTGATCTATTACTGCTCGGAAAAGATCCAACTTCAGACAATCAGAAAATGAATTAAACTCAAAATTTGTGACTTAATCCACTTTAGTTCTGATCACCTCAAATATTGATGTTTCAAATAAGCGATTACAATGTGTTAAACCTTGTGATAACATTGAAGGCACATACATTTTTTTTTTTTTTTTAAGATTAACACTTAATAGCATTATGCCAGTTTGTTCGTAATTTTCTACATTAAATTCTAGACTGTGTATGGGAATATTGGAGAGCAAGAGAGTTGATGGGTTTATTGAATGAAAAAACTCAGCATTAGTTAACAACATTAAATTTTATGTTATTGAACATATTTAATAAGCTGCACTGATTAAAGAATTCATCCCAACCTATATCTAGCATCTACAACTGAATTTACTTTCTTTATGGTATGATTTGTAGGAAGTCGTTAAAAATGTACACTGATATGAATTCGCTCTTAATTTGGAATATTAATTAAGATTATTTAGAGATTTACTTTTGCATAATTAGAAATAAGGATGGTAGAACAAGCCAGATAACTCTTCTTGCAATGATATTCAGTACAGCAATCGGACATTGCTGCTCAAAATAATGTTATGTTCTAGTAACAAATGAAATTGTGAAAGAGGTTAATAGCTGATGAGGAAATCTTTTAATTTCTCTGATGTTGATAATGAGATCGTGAATGCAAATGCATTATAATATATTGCTGGTTATATTGCTAAGAATACATGTGATGCTAAACAGTGTGTTAATTGTCGTGCAGCTCTTGCAGATAATGAAAAATACAAGAGGGCATAACATTTATGTTCAAGGAATATGAAAAAGTAACCGAAGAGCCTCAGTTGCCATTTATTTATACATCCGCCTATCATAACCGGTGACCATATAGGTCCGGAAAAAAATTTAAAAATGCATTTATTAGAATGTGTAACATTGATGACCAAAATGTTTCATAATGGCTTAGAAAATCTGCTGTCACAGAATGATGTAAGAAAGCAATTTAATGAGCTTGATTCATAATAGTGTTAATATTTATTTTCTTTCATACTGTAAGTATGACTGCAAAAATTATTTTTTCTCTCTATAATGTTAAATCAAGGCAAGACTCAGAAAACTGAATGAAGATATGTCTTCTGATGTAAAAAAAAAAGAAAATAAAAACCATCTCCACCAATAAACTGCTAACATAAAATAGCATAAATATAATATGAAATTATATTATATAAGACTCCAGTTTATTGATGCAGAACTTCTTTCATTTTCTTTTCTTCCTCTTTGTTGTCACCACTTCACAGTTTTTCATTCATTCTCTGTAATCTTGCATGAATCAGCACTCTTGTGAACAATGAAACCAAATATCTTTTACAATCAGAATTACAGGTAGATGTAAGGAAATCAAAACAAACTTCATCCTGAATGAGGTTAGTAAATCTCTGTACTACATCAGGCTTAGAAATAAGGTTTCCAAAGTTATTATCAAGCTTATGTGTCATATCTTCAACACAATTAAGTAAATTCGCAGAATACTTTTTGAACATGTTTCGTGTACTTTTAATCAAGTGTGGAGTGTCAAAAAATGCCACAATTTTCCTGTCATTTACTGTAAAGAAGGGCTGATCTGTAGTAACTCCCAATAAATGATACGCTTTTTGATTGTTAGAGCCCTGACAGTGGCGGTTCGTGACGTAAAAAGTACGTGAAGCAGTGTTAGGTCGACTTTTAATTTTATAACAACAAAAATCATGTATAAGCCTACGTATATTAAGTGCCAGTTTATTAAAAATACGTGACATTGATGTGATAATGATGATGATGATGATAATAGGCCTAGTAATAATAAAATAATAAAAAAATTAACAGTAATACGTAATCATACCTATTTTTTGAAGACAAGTTGAATCCTTCTGTGTCCTTCATGGCAGCGAATTTATCGGTCACATCATCGTGGAAAGGTTGATTCTTCATAATTTTGTTCACAATTTCCTTCTGCATGGAAATATTTGCGAGTGACGAGAGTCTTTGTTGTGACATGGAACTAATAATTTTTAATTCGATTCAAGGAAGAAAAACTTCTTTCTGTTGACACACTTGTTGATGGCACTGTCATAATTAGTGAAAGTAGCTTGTACGTTTCACTAAAGACATCTTTATGAACTTTATTTTCCCGCAATAGTTTAACAACATTTTGAATGGGGACATTTTTGTAGAGTGTCAGAGTAAAGCAACTCAAGTTCGGCTTTAAGACGCGACATTCTTGGGAACAATGCTGGATAATGTTCATGTAATGAGTTTAGCTCACTATTCGGAAACTTTTTTGAATACACTTCGAATTTTGAAGTATCAATCAAAGCAACAAATTTGAGTTTGTTTATATCTTGAAACCTGATATTCATCTGCATTAGAATGTTATCAATTATTTCGTAATATAATATCTTATAACTATCATACAATTGCTCCTTTGTTAGATTCTTGTACTTTCTTGCAGAGATGTCACCTTTTTCATGCGCCATTTCAAATATTTTTGCAAAAGAATTCTCACTTCTTTTGCTGCTGATAACACTGCTTGTGTTTTGAATTGCTGCAGCACAATACGCGATATCTAAGGACTTCTTTTGCAGAATATCAAAAAGGATAGTAGTAAGCTCAAAAAGTTCATGAAATACAAAGCAAAAAAATGCATATTCAAAATCATTCATGTTATTTAAATATCCCTCTGAAAGACGCACTGCAGTCTCATCAGATTCTGGGTCTTCCATTATTTCTTCAAATACGGATTTCAGATTATCCCAGTTTTCAACAATTACTCGGAGAAGTCTGGAATTGGAGGACCAACGTGTATCTACCACTGTCGGTATACGTCTTCCTACAGTCGTATCCAGTAAGTAAGTTCTCTTAGCCGAGTGGTGGAAGAATGATGGTATTCCGCTTATGTTAGAAAAAAATATCCGACACTTTTGTATTTGTTTGCAACTCTGTTTCAAAACAAGGTTCAGACGATGAGCTAAGCAGTGTACAAAAATAGCTTGGGGGTCCACGTCTTTAACTTTATTCTGCAGGCCATTTAAATGGCCAGCCATTACGCTAGCTCCATCATAGCACTGACCAACAAGTTTTGATTTGTAGTCATATTGCTCTAAAACTGAGTCAACCAGCTGGAATAATGTTTCTGACGACCGATTTGAACTCACATCATAAAATCCTAAGAATTGTTCTACTAGTTCAGCATCTGAATTTAGCAATCTTATTATGATGTAGCACTGTGACTTTTGAGCAATATCGGTTATGTCATCGATTTGTAGAGAAAAGAAATCTGATTCCTTTATCTCAGTTCTTACATGCTCATCTATCAGTTCAGAAATGCATTCTATAACTTCATTTTGAATTGTTTTAGATTCACCACTAGAAAAATGTTTGATTTTTGAATAGTGATCTTGAATTTCCTGGGAACTTCTTGAAATTAATACAGTAAGGAGTTCCTTAAAATTGCCGCGATTCAAAGAAGTAGCGCTTTCATCGTGGCCACGAAAGACCAGCTCTTGTTTACTCAGATACAGAACTGTATTAATAACAATATGCATTATGGGTCTATTTAATCTGACAGTTTCATTGAACTGTGCGATGTAAAGCCTAGAACTTTCATGCAGAACATCGGCAATTGTGTTAAGATTTTTTTTAAGCCACTTGAGTCCTAGTGCACATTTTAGGTGTTCCGCCGAATCCGCATGCTTGCGAAGGCTATGGGATATATTGAAAAAATCTGAGAATCCTACCTTATTCCAATTGTGTTTATTGACGCCAAGGAGAAGGCACGCCCAGCAGAATAATTTATTTAAATATGCACTCCCACTCAGCCATGAATTATCACTATACCAAGCATTGTTGAAGTGTTTAGTGTAACTTTTTCCAGTAGATGGATTTACTTTAGTTTTGTTTATGTCCAGTACAGGAGTCGGCCTTCCTTTAACCAACACATCCTTCTTATCTTCATCAGTCCAACGGGAAAACTGAGTTTCTAAAACACTACACACAATACGTTGTGTGGTTCCATGTCACAAGTATTACACAGTTCCCATTTACTGATAATATAAACAGCACTAAATTCCTAAAGCACACTGATTCTATGAATATTACTCTTACTACTTACTTATTACTATAAGTCTTGCGAGGTATGACTTCTCTATTCAGATGTGTCTGGAGGGTACTTGTGAAATACTTAATGATCCGCAAACACCCGAAAGTAGTTGTACAATTTCTTGGGCACATTCACCATTAGGTCTTCTCTGCCAATTGCTTCTAGCCATGCCTTGCATATGAAATAAAAAAAGAGAATAAAATATAAATATAAATGATGAGCACAACGACACTATTTTATGGTACTTTGTAAAATCACTCGGATAAGCTAGAAAATGAAAAGAAACTGCTCCAGTGACCTTAAAGGTAAAATACTAATTATTACTCCTTTTGTAACGCATTTTTGGAGAAAAAGACTCATAATTTACGATAATATTTTAATAGCAAAGCGGAAAAACTTGCAAGCTCCAAATTATAATTTAGGGGAACAGAATAATGTCGTTTGGAACATTTTCCCGCTTAGCTATTCATTTGTAAAAATACGATGTGAATCAAACAAATTTAAATGTAGGTCTAAAAAATTAATATTGTTAGCCCTTTCATATGCCGAAAATTTGTAGTAAAACAGTGTACTACCGTAGCTTACTGCATCTGTTCATTGGGCAAGTTATTGTTAATTTAGATGAATACATATTACATAAATTAAATATATATAATACATTTCAATAAATAAGTGGGGAGTTTAAGGATATATATATATATATATATATATATATATATATATATATATATATATAACTTTATATACTAATAATAAATCTGTAGCCGAAATTTTTCTGGTAATTTTCGATTTTCCAAAAATAATTGGTCCTAACATATATAATTAACCACCCTGAAACCGAAAATCGCTTTTTTTAAATTTCTGTCTGTCTGTCTGTCCGTCTGTATGTTTGTTACCTTTTCACGCGATAATGGCTGAACGGATTTCGATGAAAATTAGAATATAAATTAAGTTCGTTGTAACTTAGATTTTAGGCTATATGTAATTCAAAATACGTTATTTAAAAGGGGGGTTATAAGGGGGCCTGAATTAAATAAATCGAAATATCTGACTTATTATTAATTTATGTGAAAAATGTTACATACCGAAAGTTTCTTTAAAAATGATTTCTGATAAGTTTTATTCTTTGAAAAATTTTGATAGGACTGATATTTAATAAGAAAAATGAGTTTTAAAATTAAAATAACTGCCATCTAAGGCGGTGTGATGAAATAAAAAACAAATGACTACGTCTATAAGGGGCCTTGGACAACAACAATCGAAACATTGCCTACAGACAATGTTTCTGTGTTTGTATGAAGTAATATCGGAAGCTAAATTAACCGATTTGTATAATTAATTATTATTTCACTATTTAAAAGTGTAGTTCCTCTAGATGGACATAATGCTATAATGTTATTACAGTAACTTCTGAATGAATTGAGGACAGGTAAGATTAAAATAGCTTCTTATGCACAGGAAACTTGATAGGCAATTCTGTATATTCATTTCCTGTATTTCTTAAAATAATGTTTATCTAAGTTACATATTCATTTTACTCTCTGAGAATTAACGAACAACGAGAGTGTATTGATTTAGTATGCAGTAATAGTATGTTAGGCTTAGCATTCCATTATTTTATAATCCAAATTTTAACTATGCTCAATTGAATCGTGTTTTTATTTTTTTATTTTATTTTAGTAGCTTATTTTACGACGCTTTATCAAGAGCTTAGGTTATTGAATCGTGTTAAAATAAATAAAATACATATGCATTAAATGCAATGCAAAAAAATTGGGTAAAGAGCCAAGCAGATTATGTTGCATTGTTGTAAAAGTTGTTCCTCCTGAGATTCAAGAGCCCCCATAACAAATTAAAAACTTACTATTGGAGTACATCCGTTATCAACACACTTTTTATATAATATAAGTTATTTAAGTTATTTGAAGGGTTCAGAACCATAGTGGGCCAAGAGCCATTTACTGAATACGTAGAAAACAAGGGTTAAAATTAAGTTGTTACCATAATTCAATGGAAACATATAGCAAGCAATATAAAGTATACACATTAAATCTGAATGATGTCAATGTTCATTAAACTATGGTTGCATGTAATAAAAATTAAGAAACATGTTAAAGGAATTGTCATTGCACCAAATTTAAATTAAGTAACATATTAAATGATTTATCCTTCTATCAAACATGAATGTTCTCTGGATCAAATGTCCTATTTTAAGTATGTAATTACTAAATATTTATTTCTAACAGGTGCAGCGGAGCACACGGGTACGGCTAGTATATATGTATATATATATATATATATGTACGGCTAGTATATATGTATATATATATATGTATATATATATATATATATAATATAAAACTTAAATATTAGTATCCGGCAATTCATGCAATTTATCATGATGCACGTCGCTAGGAAAATCTACAATATATCAAATTAGTTTAAATGATAATATTAATACATTGTAAATAAAAACTCACCTTTCACTATCTCCCGGTATTTTGAAGAAATGTTGGCAATTTCTTCGGGTAGCTGTCCTTCAGATTCTTGCACTCGAAATATTCGCATTTAACATGTGATGGCATTTTGAGTAATAGCACAACACAACAAACAAATTCAAAATGTCTTCCCTCTTCGCCTTGCTTGTCGGAACTGACAACTTAAACCAAAAGCACGCATGCTCATTTTCCAGTTCTTGGAGTCTGAATTCAGTGGCGGAATGTTGGTAAGAAATGATGGTAGCGCTCATAGTGTTGGGTAAAAGAGTTTAGCAGCGGTTAAGAGGGAAAAGGATAGGGATGAACCCCTCTGTTATATTTCTAAGCCCTCTTGCTTCTGAGATTACTTCGTACAAACACACAAATATTCCCTGTATATTAATATTGATAAACGTCAAGGCCGCCGTAAATAGACGGAGTCATTTGTTTTGATTTCATTGTAGCCATCATCATCGTTCTGCAATAACTCCTATGTCACATATCAATTTTCAGATTTTTGCTCTATTAAATAACTTAAATAGTGATGCAGCAAATAATACAATCTACTATATATAACTTAATTATGTTTCTTTCTTTCGAAAATGTAAGAATTCACGATCTCCTATGCACTACTGCCATAGAATGAATAAATTTATTTTTCTTCCTACTAAAAAATTTAATATTTTGCACATAGAAGCTACGGAACAACAACACTATAATCTGAGGCAGCGGTGGAAATGTATTGTATTGTTATTTTAAAACTTTTGTATATCCTTGAATATCAGTCCTATCAAAATTTTTCCCGGGATAAAACTTATCGGAAATCATTTTTAAAGAAACTTTTGTTATGTAACATTTTCCACAAAAATCAATAATAAGCTAGATATTTCGGTTTATTTAATTCAGGCCCCCTTGTAACCCCCCCCCCTTTTAAATAAAGTATTTTGAATGCCATATAGCCTAAAATCTAAGTTACAACGAACTTAATTTATGTTCCAATATTCATCGAAATCCGTTCAGCCATTATCATGTGAAAAGGTAACAAACATCCAGACAGACAGACAGCTAGACAGACAGACAGACATACAAACAAAAATTTCAAAAAAGGGATTTTCGGTTTCAGGATGATTAATTATACATGTTAACACCAATTACTTTTAGAAAAGCGAAAATTACCAGAAAAATTTCGCTTACAGATTTATTATTAGTATAGATCTGTATTTTTTTTTTATTTACTGCAAATTTTCATAATGTGAAATATTATCTACTGTAAATTTTAGTTTATTGTAAACAAATTTCTTGTAAGACATTTTTAATGTCATCTTAAATGTTACTGTTTAACATTCTTTGCCTTTGGCAACCTCACCAAGTTGAGGAAGATTAAATTATATATAATATACACAGTCACGAAGCTAAATACTTAGGGAATATGCATCCATAGATAGTTGCTAACCACTAGGATTGCTACTATTGCCTCATCACAGATAATGCGAAATAGTACCGCCACAGTCTATTGTTCCTAGTACCTTCAACAACTCAAGCTTCGTGACTATATACTAGACTGTGATAATAGTTTGACATATTGTGAATTCAGTGTTGTGTTGATTTATGCAGTTATGGTTTTCACAACAGAGGAGGTGTTTATCATGGTACATTATTTTTGGTCATACGGAGTAGGATGTCAGAATGGGCCACATTTACTTTATGTTAAAGAACAGTAGGCCTATTAGAAGCGATTTAATAAGGAGGCACCAATAACAGAAAAATGTTAGCTGTCGTTGACAAGTTCCATCATATGGGATAAGTCTTATGTCAATGAAAGGGGACAACAGAGCGCCCAAGAACTGTCATCACAAACGAGAACCATGGATGACTTCTCCAACAGGTGTTACAGTCCCCAAAGCATAGTCTACGACAAACATTGCTGAAACTTTGTTTGAGTGATAGGTCTGTTCGGCGGATGTTTAGAGCTGGGTGGGTTTGCCTACTGCAGTCATGTTGCTCAACGTCTAACAGAAAGGATGAGCAAGTCTGATTACAGTATTGCAGCCGAGTGTTGTCAATGACGTATCAGAATTCAGATTTCTTCTGCAACATATGGTTTTCAGAAGAAAGCATACTCCCTGGATGGTTACATCAACCGACAAACAACTCTGTTTTAGGGTTTGAACAGCCTGATGTTGTTATACAGAAACCACTGCACAGTGTACATGTTACGATTTGGTGTGTCATGTCCAGTCATGGAATATTGAGCTCTTATTTCATCGAGGTTGAGGCACAGAATTCAAAAACAGTAAACCAGGTACTCTACAGAGACCTTATTATTACCCCATTCATAGGCGATTTGCACTGTTTTTGTCATGTCAGAAACTTACTGCTCCAACGACAATGGATGCAGCAAGATGAAGCTACAGCCCACACTGCGGGGAAGTCGTTTGCCCTTCTGCAATGATACTTTGGAGATCGCCTAATTTCTTGTAGAACTGCATTCCTGTATCCTTCCTGCTCCCCGGATCTCACAGCCCCAGATGCCTACATATGGGACATGTTGAAAAATCAGTTTTCAAGACAGGTGACCCACCTACAAATATTTCCAAATTACGCGAAAAGATAACAACCTTTGTTCATCAACATGTTCAATAATCTTCAAAAATATTATGAACAATGTGTTGCACATGATGGTACACATTTTAAACACATACTGAACAAACGAAATTAAATAACATTTCATTGTTTATTTTGCCACCTATTGTATAATAATAATAATAATAATAATAATAATAATAATAATAATAATAATAATAATAATATCATTGCAAATGTCAGGAAATAGTACTTTTGTACAACTATATAGTTTATTAAATTCCTATGTTCAATATATACAGTTTTGACCAGCCTCATGGTCTATAACAGATCAGAGCTTCAGACTACAGTTCATGAGATCTTGGTTTCGATTCCCAGAATTTTTCCTGTGTTCATCCATGGTCTGGAGTTAAGGTTATATTTAGTTTTAAGATCTCTTTTGGCATCACATAATTATAAGTGATCATCCTATCACATCATTAAATTTAAGACCCCTCCTGACAACGCATAATCATACAAGATCATCCTGTCATATCATTGGAATGATGTAACTCCACCTTTCAGGTGCTCCCTAAGCCACTGCCAAGAGAGAAGACCAGAAATGTCGAAAGACAACTGGTGACATGAATATATGTATTTTTTTTATTGAATCTATATTTTTATGACAGTTTTTCCGAAACTTGATACCTAGTCAGGAAAAATATTAGTAAGAGTATGATTGCAGCAGTCTTTCATGTGTGCTGTGTATATTTATTTATTAGAGAAGGTAAATTTGTGAGCTATAAACAATGGATATTATTACTGAAGTGTTAAAAGCTTCTGGCTCGGGTGTCACACAAGTCAGAACGTTTCCTCATAACATTACATTCACTATGGGAAAAATCATTTTCACATAAATGGAACGGTTTAAAAACAAAAGTTTCTCTGGGATATTACTTTTTGAATGACCCTCGCACAGTGAATCAAGTTTTGCGCCCTGTCCAGAAAGGATAAAGTCAACTCATAATGTTAGTTACGAAAACAAAGTTAAAGCTGTGAAACTGTGGACTAACGAGGATGGTAAAGAGTGACTATCTTTAACAAGTGTTGGGAGACTGTGCAGTTACGTCACTTCACAAAGCAACTTTATAAATGGGGGAAAAAAAAACAAAAACAAAAACAAATAGACTATAGACCAGGTAAGTCTTTCCGACAGTGATGTGCTTCAGTGGACATTGAATATAGAAAGTTCTTAAGGTTATAGTAAATTTACTGCTTCACCATCATGGATTCTGCGATTTAAGAGGAAATTTGAAATCATGAGTAGGAAAGTTACTAAATTTGTTTCTCGACATCAAATTAATAAAGAGGATGAATTGAAAAAAGATATGTTATTTCATTAGTGTACTACCAGAGAACAACTACTAAATTATAATCCTTCATTTATCTATATGTTGACCAATCAAGTTTTGAACGTAACATGAGGGCAAAAAGAACTTTGTCATTTAGAGGCAAGAAGGTACCAGAATCTGTAGACTTTGTCAATGTCATATCTCATACATACACCATAATGCCCTAAACTGTTTATTGTCCTATAAGAACCAAGTGGATGCTTTGGATCTACAGTAATTCGAAAAATGTTATCTGCAGAAAACCTCATCATCCGTGCAACAAAAGTCCAGTAAAATGGGGAAACAGAAATTAAAAATGTGGTTCAAAGAATGTTTCTTTCCATTTGGAAATAGACATTCTTTGTTTGGTCGGGTTATAACCAGACAGCAGATTTTCGATCTCGATACTGAACAGTAGGTGTATGTCAGATGCAGGGAGGTCATTGAACTCATTGCTATGCTCCTTCTGTAAGCCAAGGGACTGACGTCTTGTCGCTGTGTAGGGACCGAAAATTCGTTGTCTGGTTGTAATGATACTTCTGCATTGGAATCAGTCCTTGAAGGAAACACCATACAAATTTTGAAAATATCCCCTGGAATTACAGGACATGTGCAACCACTGGACAAAGAATTTTTAGTGGACATCCATGTACCTCCAATTGTCCGAAAAATTATGTTGTGATGAGTGTGTGAATTTTGAATTCTTTTAGAGAGATAGCATTTTGAAGATGCAGTCCCTAATTCATTAACAGTTTTCATCGCCAAGGTCTAGTGATCTTATTAAATATGCGTGGTTTGCCACTGGTTATGTGGATGAAAGACCATGATGATTTTTGACACCCACAGAGTTTTGACTTAATTGTAACAACTGCACATGTGGCTGGATTCTTGCCAGACTGAACTCGCCAGAAATGTTTCTTGAGGTTGTTGAGGGTGTTTATATATGCCTCTTGAGATAATGGTTGCTCCTTTTTCACAAGAATCCCAAAAGACAGTAACCATGACTTTACTTTTTCTTGAATTTCTTCTTTCTGGGCCACTCCATTGACTGCTTTTTTGTCTTTGGTTGAACATGATGCATCCAAGTTTCGTCACCTGTAATGTTCCGCAACAAAAGGCCTCCCCTTTGGCTTCAAAGTGCTCTAACAAGTCAAAGAAATTATTTTCCTCTGCAGCTTGTGGCCTATGTTGAGACTTCGTGAAACCCATTTTGAGCAGACTTTTGAATATCCAAGAGCCTCAATAATTGAACAAACACTTCCTATGCTTACCAATAGCTGTAGAGCCATTTGTCATGTTGTGATGCACCAATTCGCATGAATAATGACATCTGCACAATCCATCATATCTGGAGTGGCTATGGCAGGGCGTCCATCATGTGGCAGATCTTGGAGCTCAGTTTTTGCACTTCCTGACTCCCGAAACCTCTGAGCCCACTGCCTTACAGTGCTCCTATCAACTGTATGAGGGCGCGGGTTCGATCCCTGCTTGGGTTGATTACCTGGTTGGTTTTTTTCCGAGGTTTTCTCCAACCGTAATGTGAATGCAAGGTAATTTATGGCGAATCCTCGGCCTCATCGCGCCAAATATATAATCTCGTTATCACCAATCTCGACACTAAATAACCTAGTAGTTGATATAGCGTCGTTAAATAACCAACTAAAATTTAAAAAAATTAACTGTACGATTACCATTATATTGCACACAAACGTTTATGGATATTCACGCACTTTCGTTTTTGAGAACCAAAAATTCAATTACTGCTCTGTGCTTGCAACAGGAGTCTGCAACAGACGCCAGACAGTTTGCTATAGCTCCGCCATCTGTCAGAACGACTTGCAACTCTGTACACACGTGGGAGAAACATCAAATTTCAAGCCCTCAAAGTGCACTTTTGTATCTTTGTTAATGGCTGAGGAAAAAAAGTGGGCATTACTTTTTTAACAACCCTTATGCATTAAATCTGTCCTCAAATATTGCAGTGATATTCTCTTTATAGCTAATCCAAACCAGTTGAACAAAATTGAAAAACTACAAAATCAAGTTTTAAGATTAATTACAGGTGCGGTTAAAACTACACCTATTGATGCAGTGAGACTCCTCATTCATCAGAGATCTCTGGTACAAGATTTTGAAGAACAAGCAGTGATCCAATATGAAAAATTAATCAGACTACCAAACACAAACTACTGGAGAAAATATAGTGTTTTACCACCTAAATTAATTACACAGGAATGGTTTGTTGTGCACGACAACTTAGGTCGGATGATTTGACTGAGCAGAGGGTTACTGCATTCGATTCCCACTAAGTACCATACTCAAACTTATCAGGATTTCTGACATGACCATTTTTGTATAATGGAAAAAAAGGAATGATTGTACTGAATGAGCTGGTTCTCTCAGGATATTATAGGAAAACTATTAGTTTCTCATCTCAGGTTCAAGATTGAATTAATTATGAACGAAAGTACAGTAAAACCTCGATAAGATGCGTCTGCTTATTATGCTATCTCGTATAATACGCTTTTTTTTTTGTCCGGTCCCTGCACATTTCATATATAACACCTTTATAAAATATCCCATTTGTTGCGCTCTAGTCCCGCATAATACACTATTTTTGTGGAATATTTTCGATGTATTTTTCAGCAGTGTAACAGCAATGAAACATTTTGGTCATTGAACTCACAGGTGCCATTAACCTGAAAAGTATTTGACCCTTTACCTGCGCATTTAAACCTTCATACTATATGATACCTCACCCTCTTGTTATACTGTCTTATTCGATTCTTTACCTGCACGCTTTACATACAGTTACAATCTTCTTGCTAATCCTCTGTCTCAAGCAGCATTCCTCACTCGGCCGTAATAAAATTCTGGAAATTTTTGCTGAGTCAGTTTGTTGTCCTTTAGTATATTGAAATGTCTGTGAGTGTGGTTATAATGAGTGTTAAACGAAAAGTGCTTTCTATGTCGGAAAAATTGTAAATCTTACGAAAGTACAATGAAAACAGTACTCTTAATTAGAAACAACTTTTTGGTTCATTAGGAATCCCATCATAGACATTAAGGACTATAATAAAAAATCGCGACTCAATAACTGCAGCTGCGACGTTGGAAGGATGTAAGCATAGGAAAGTGAATATTATAAATAGGGACCGGATTTTTATGTAATTACATATCATATTCCTTTCAACCTAACCTTATATAAATAACAAATCTTTGCGAATCTTGTAATTACCATTAATATATTAAAATTTGATACTACATATTTTTACATATTTACCCCACATTACATATTATTGCATGATATTACATAAATCTACATATTTAGGAGTTTTATTGATTTTTACTTCTCTGAAAGGAAAAAGAAAACTTCTGCTGGGAAAGTTTACAATTTGAAATACACAGACTTAAAAAGCCTTTTTACCTATCCAAAAAAGGATATATTTCGGGACGAAACATAACATCCTTAGTTCCAGGAAGTAATAGAAGCACTCACACCTTACCGCCCACTGTAAATATGAGTGAACAAAAGGCAGTCTTTCTCACACAACTACAGTAGAACCCCGATTTTCCGTGACTTAAATATGACTTTAAAACGTACAAATTGTCGACAAACAATGTATCAAGAATCTGAGAAGGTTAATGCTGGAGTGAAAAGACAGAATTATAAGACCATTCTTGTTTGCTGAGCCAATTGCAACTGCAACATTTGCCTGGAAATGCTTCAGGAATTTGCCTTTCCACAAGATTCAATATCTGTGGCCTAATGTGATATTCCAGCAGAATGGTGCACCACTTTACTGAAATTTGGCTATATATGACATGCTAAACGCAACCTAACCATAACAAAAAAATTTAAATTATGATTTACTTAACGATGCTCGCAACTACCGAGGTTATATCAGCATCGCCTCTGTGCCGGAATTTCTTCCCGCAGGAGTTCTTTTACATGGCAGTAAATCTGACATGAGCCTGTCGCATTTAAGCACACTTAAATGCCATCGACCTGAGCTGGGATTGAACCCACAATCTCGAGCACAGAAGTCCAGCACTATACCGACTATGCTACCCAGGCAGACTATCCATAACAATGATTGAGTCATGATGGACTAATCAGATGGCCAATCATTTCTCCAAATACCTAGGTATAATATCTCTTAATTTCTTCTCAACATGTTAAGTAAATAACGGATCTATACCAAATTGATATGCAATCATAGAGTAAATGTAGATAGTTTTTGGTCTATTGCGCAGAGTATCAATCATTGGAAACGTAAGTCATGTTACTTAGGTATGCTGGAGACGATTCTGTAGTGGTTTTATACATGAGATCTTACTTGTGATTCATTAATGAAATGTATTCAAAGTACGATAATAAATTATTATGTACCAATTGTAGCCGCAGTGGTGGCGGATTACTGCTGTTGCCATGGATGCAAAGTAAAATACCTGAAAGGAGAATCATTCCAAGTATTGCACATACATAACCTCACTTGTAAATTTCATATTGAAGACTTAGGTTCTAATTCTCACATAAACTAAATGAATCATCATCATCATCATCATCATCATCATCATTTATCCTTCATTTTTATAGTTTTTTTTTAGAAATTTATTCCAGGATTTCTTTTCCTCTTCTGTGATGCTTTTCTAAAACACTGCTGATTTTTTCTTCCAGTTCTGAAGGTTTTTTTATGAGTTTTCTGCAATTATTCTTTCTTGAGCTCTACTTTTCTCTAGTTCTTGTAATTTTCATGGCACCAGATGTATGTACTGTTAAGTGTTGGATATTAAGTTTAAGTGAAGCGCTGTGAATTGATTATGCATTAGCATCCCAAACTTGCTCCACTGTTGTGTCAGATGCCGACTTTTTTTTTCTGAACCTTGCTGTCAGTTGACTCTTTATCTATAGCCAGAAATATATTACACAAGGCTTTTATGTTGTTTTTACCTGCTGGATTCTTCATAAACACACATTTAACTTCTTTCAATTGTCATTGGTGTTTCTGAATTGTTGATTGTAGCATCACACTTCACTTATGTCTGGAATAAAGGAAGAACCCCCCCCCCGCTCTCTCTCTCTCTCTCTATCTCTATCTCTATCTCTCTCCTATTCTGATTGGTTTCTTAATAAATGAGATTCGGTATGGACACCATATATATATATATATATATATATATATATATATATATATATATATGGGCAGTCAGATGCTGTTCATAAAATTTGTGAGCCTTTTAATTCTTATGCATACTTTTGCATATGTTCACAATTCCTAACATGGTTGTGATGATGTAATTAATTATCTGTTGCCTGAGTATGTTAGAAATTTAAAATCCGTTAAGTTCGTTATTTTTTTTCCCCCCCTATTCTGTTTATGACCTAATTTTGGGATCCATGTTTTAGTACAAGCATTGTTTCTTTTCTGTGTTTATTTAATATATATTGATATTGCTATATTGAAATTATTGTACTTTCTCACTCCCACATTTTAATTTCGAGAGTTATATCATCAGATTCCAGATAATTATGTTGTATGTGCGTAACATTTTGTGTGTGTGCGTGCGTGGGTGCGTGCGCAGTTATAATTAATATTTGTAAACTACGTGTGTGTGTGTATATATATTACACACCTTTTGAGTTCCGCCTTATTTTGATTTAATGCAACTCTGCTCCTGCTGCTCGACTATGTTACTAAACAGTGATCGCCACAGCTCACACACACGTCACGTCCAGCCCATAGCACGCCTTGGAAGCAAGTGAAAAAAAGATAGCTGCAGCTTGTGTGTGTGCACCCTCCTGATACCACCTGCCATTCACCTGTTGACTTACTTGCGCCTAGTGCTTGCTGCCATCTGTCGAAAACGGCAAGCACTCGCTCTGGCGCATTTTACATATATATACAGTTAATGTTTAGGTGAGGGGTTTGGACTTTTTCCATTGCTGGTTGTCACAATAAAAAAATTAAGACACAACGTTTCGAAGGGTGGTTCTCCCTTCGTCTTCAGGTGGAAGGAAGGAGAGAAATGAAAAAACCTACTGTTGGGATCGTTACGTACGTTGTGTCTTAATTTTTTTATTGTGACAACCAGCAATGGAAAAAGTCCAAACCCCTCACCTAAACATTAAAGATCCACCATTGCTTTCCAACCCCTCGTTTAGATCATATATATACAGGGTGATTCAGACGACCCGTAACAGTAATTTATTTTGAAAACTACCGTACTGCATTAAAATTTTCGAGACAAAAATATTTGTAACTAACGCTTATGTGAACTTTCACTTGAGCTTGATTTCATCAATCATTCCTAACAGGAAGTCGGGTCAGTGGCGTATCACTTTAAAATTTCAAATGAGAGTTGGGGTCAAATAGGGTACCATTTGATAGAGCTCTTCAAAACAATTTTCATAGGAAACGTTTGTTTATATATATTATACACACACACGTAGTTTAGTGTGAAATTACTTTCATACTCTAAATTGTACAATGTTATTTATTTTTTCCAGCTGCATTAAATCTCTTACAGCACTCCAGTTGATTCACTACTGCATCATGAGAAGGATTCTAGCAAAAACAGCCTCATCTCATCAAAATTACCACATTTCTACAAAGAGGAGGCATGTATTGCTCCATTTTGTTACAAAATAAATGTCCCAACTAACGAAGTGAATGTGAGGAAGTGAGTACAGATTGCTAGACAGTGCTGTGTCAGATAATATGAAAATTATGCCTTCAATTTGATCCTACTTAAACTGATGCCAACAGACACCTCGCATATTGAAGCTTGCTCTTCAGCACAGAAATCTATTGTCACATGGTGGAATGGTTAAGCAACATTCAGTAATATAGTCTTGAAGACTAAAACTTTTTTCTTGATTTTGGTGCTACACTACAAACTATATGAAAAAAAGACTTGCTTGTTTACAACATATGCAGTGTTATAACACCTAAAAACTATTCCATTATCAGTTTAGTTAATTGTAAGTACAGGAGATGTGCTGTCATAGTTTGTTGCATCACTTTATATTACTGGACCTTAAAAAGCCATTTAGAAGCATCAGCAATAATTTTACAAAGCCGTGCTATTACTCATATTGGATGGATAGATGGATTTCATGAATTAGAGAATGACATTTAAAATTTTATGGAGGCCTTGTGTGAATTACTCAAACGATTTTTATACATATTACAACATACGTTTATGTAATTTATGATAGAAGTTCTTTGAACTTTTGAAAGATAAGTAATTGCTTGAATAGTCTATACTCTTCAGAATCACTCTTCTTTTAATCATTATGTATATTTTATTTTTGACTTCTAAATAAAACTCGGTTAATTAGCAACAAAAATGCCTTCATGAAACTTTTTTCTATTCTGTTCTTATTATTACCATCACCATCATCACCATCACTACTACTACTATTACTACTACTACAACACCACCACCACAACTACTACTACTACTACTACTGCTACTACTACTACTACTACTATTACTGAGAGAAATTTATAACAGAAAAGACAACTACCTCATTTTATGTTGTATGTTAAATCTGTAATAAATGAATGCCATGATTTTTGTTTTCCATTTTGTAATATTTTTTTTTCTTTGAGTGAATGTGCGTAGGTGAAGTCTCTGTCCGTCCACAAATTTCACTTCAAGAATTACATGTTTTCACTGAAATGGAAGGTTTATGAACATTAGACGTAAAAGGGTACCCAAAATAATCTTTCCTCGGTGATTACCTCTGGGAGCATCCACCTTTTGTATTATCTGAAAATGGTATTCATAAATTTGAAAATATTTTTTGTTCCTATTCAATACATATCCCTACAGCCATCTTTCTTAAAAGTACTTTTGTCTCTTTTAAGCAACCAGAGAGTAAAATATTCCTATACTGGTATCCGAAATAAATTTTAAAAGATGTCAGAATAATTGAGATCTTCTCTGGAACAAGAGCTTGACTACAAAACCTTGAATTCGAGATACAGAGCATCAAACATTTTAGATCTTGTATAACAGCATTGTGCAGAATGGCATTGAAATGTTTTTAGAGAGCACTGTGTTTGTTGAAATTAAATAATATTTTGTCAGGATGGATATGTGCTGTTTTAAGGATTCAATATATGCTGGAAACGGAAAAATGACATTAAGTTGTTATTCCAAGGAACACTTCAGAATTTTAACCTGCACAGAATATTGACAGGTTTGGTAAACCAAATGTATATGAAGAACAGAAGAAACGAAGTGATATATTAGTGAAAATTAACGGAAATGTAGGAAAAAACCAGTGAAAATAATCTATAATCTCGTGGTGGAAATTGTTAAGGCCATTGAAGTCTAATTTTGGTGTACGAGCAAACTACTGTATTTCTTGAGGAGAAAGGGAATAAAAATAATCAAACATTCCTCTTTTTCATCGATGTTTTTATGGATTGCCAGCTATTAGTAAGAGGCTTTTTATTGTATTTGGAAATAAATTATTATAAGCACCAAGGAGCAGATGAAAGAAATCAAGGACTCCATCAGAGTAGATTAGTAGCTGCAGTAATCTTGCTTATTTAAAATCGCATATGTGTATATGTGGCCCATCATTGAATATACCTGGAAGATTTTCGCCCCCTTCTAACTTCTTGTTCTTGTATGTTGTATTTAAAACTGTTAGAAATTCGTTGTGTTTTTTGACACTCATATTTCAACGATCACAAATTATGACTTTTTGTCCTGGTTATCATCACCACAGACTTAACATATACACGTTTATTTCCTTCGAATACATGATTGTATAATTGCGGGAACAAAGACATCTTTGTCTACACAAATTATTAACATACACTTCATATTTTTCTGTGGTTCCAGTCTTAACAACTTATTACTGGTATCATTTAATGATAACCCACAGTCAGTTGCTTACAAAACATTCTACACCTTTTTATAAACTATATTTAATGTTTACTAAAGTAAATGAATGTTGTATAATGTACATTTAGTGGAGCATGAATTACGTGCTCTTATTTTTCTTCCAGAAAAGACTCTTAAAAATATAACTTACTAGTGCCTAACTCCGTGATTACAAAAGAAGTGTTGGAAACTTCCAAAATGTTATACACTTTGTCACTTTATGGGGTTTATGAACAGAATAGAAGTACCTAGTCACTTTATTTTTGTACCGGAGATAAATGTTTTCAAGATTGTTTATACTTTTCTTTAGAGCGTATTACATTTTTATTTCCAAAGTTGTTTATTTTAAATACTCTATTTATGTAACAATAATATATTAGCTACATTCATAAATTAAGTTGCCTGTATATGAAGGCTGTTAAAAAAGAGTATGAACATATTTGACTCGTGTGGATGAAATGGGTTGAATACAACATCATTCTTTGACGAAAATTATTTCATAAGTTGGATAGTACCGATATTGAACTCCTTTGGGATAAATTAAAATAAGCAAATCATTGCTAACTATTGTCTTAAATTCATATAAAAAGTTTCCTTTCCGAGCATTAGTTGTGCCTGAAATCGTAGCTTGTTTATAGTAAAGTAAGAGATATGGCAATGAACAAAATAGCCAGTTCAATCATACATCTATTTAGTGACAGAATTTTCAGCTTTAGTCAAAGTACAGTAGAGTCTTAATTTTACGTATCATGCATATAATTTAAACATTCAGCACCTGTTTTGTTAGTGTGAGGAAATGCATAATGTTCTTAAGACATTCAAATCACTTTATTTTTGACCAGAGAAATAATTATTACTATATTGTCGAACTTGCAGCACTTAGTTTGTTATACAATTATCGTTAGACTTATAATTAATACAGTAAATAGTTTTTTACATATAACACCATAGATTATGGTTTTTGAAGATCCAGTATGTTGAGTTTG
Organism: Periplaneta americana; assembly: GCF_040183065.1. Classification (NCBI taxonomy): domain Eukaryota; kingdom Metazoa; phylum Arthropoda; class Insecta; order Blattodea; family Blattidae; genus Periplaneta; species Periplaneta americana. The sequence continues at coordinate 91,294,986 of NC_091123.1, forward strand.
ATTGACTGATGTAACAAACTTCTAAGCATGTGCCTGCTAAAGTGGACATATGTGGGATTCCTTTAGCCAAATACGCAATCAATTAGAAAATTGCAGGGAATGGAGGAGTTATATCTGCAATTTAGGAATTGACATTCAATCATAATGACATGGATGTGTAATTTTATAGTTAGTATTTTTAAAATGACATACTGTTTTCACTAATTGTTATAAAAAAGACTGTAAGAATGAATTTTTTCTTTAAGTCAGAGTGTAAATGGTTATCAAGTCTTATTATAATATTCCCTGATGTATCAAAACAGAATTTTAGTTGTGTGAACGTTAGGTGATGTTCCAGTTTATTTGGAAAATTCTGCACTTTATTTGTGCACAAGTGATTACCATGAAGTTCAGTTTAAAATGTGAAGTGGAATATGTACAAACTTCTACACACTCTGTACTTGAAATTTTATTTCTTTTCTTTACATTGTCTTATGACTGAGAATGCTTGCGTGCTAGTAGGTCTTGTACATTTTTCATTACAATATATGAGACTTGTAAATATACTTCCTATAATGCAAAGAGAAAAAAGAATGACTAAAATTCCTGTTACTCAATGTAATTTAACAGTTAAAGTTTTCATTATATTTAATAATTACAAATTTTAAATATGAGTACTTACAAATTTTACATTTTATTCAACATAGTTTAGAAAAATATTTTCTTCTAATGCAGTTTTGAAATACATTTTTACTACTTTGTTAACTTTAAGTTCACATTTGTAATTCACTAAATGAAATGTCATAAAATATTGAGATATACACTTTAAAAAAAATTGTGCTAGATTAGGTACATTGCTCATGGAGGAATGGTTATCAGAAACTTTCACATTTGACGATTAATGTCTTGCACTCTTTATGTTCGTGTTCCTTCTTGTCTATCAAGACAAAAATTTCCCTGCCCTACAGATACAAAGTCGTGTGTGTAAACATACAGTTGAGTGTAAGATATATTAATTCTGAATAGTACAGATTTGTGATTCAGGCTTCAGATATATTAGAAAGTTCAGACAGTTTTACATGATTGGGTAATGGGAATTTTGGACATTGTATATGATGAAACTATTTATATTCATAATGCTTAGAAGAGGAAGCATTTTCGTACTGCTGCTTTAGGGATTGCTATACAGTATTTATTGTATAAACAGTTGTAAATCCTAGAACTTTTAACACAATATTGTTTATTATACCATAACATTTCTACTTTTACTATGACTTGTTTAGCTCACACTATTTTATAATTCAACCAGTATGTTGCAGGTTGTATGTATATGGTTAGAGAATTTTTTTAAACATGCAGTATTTTATACATGTTAACCCATGGAAGAGCTTACTTTCCAGTTGGGTTTAAAAGTGCTTGCTTTGTATTGTTGTATGAAATATTAAGGAATTTTTTGTGATACTTCAAATTTGAGATTTACCAAAGAAAGGACAAAAACTGGAGGCATTTATTCTAATTATAAACAGTGAAACGTAGTTCTTATGTCATTACTATTTTTAAGGGCATGGTTGCAGATCTTGTGGAAAGAAAAGTATTCTAATGAATGGTTGTAAAAATAGACTGATGATGACAAAAATGGTTTTATTGCTATAGTGCTCAATTTTGTGCATGATCTTGAACCATGGAATAAAGTTATCATAATTTTGTTTAAAGTAAGACACATTTCTATTTTAATAATAAATATGTACTTTACGAACTAAATAATTCTGTATCATTTAAATATGATAAGTGGGAAGAAATAATTTCTAATATTAACTAATTTGCTGTTATAATAAGAGTTTATTTTAAATGCCCAACTTAAAAATGTTACAACATCCATAATGGCTAGTCTTAATGCTAGGTCTCTTTTTTTTTTTAAGACTTTTTCAGAATGGAGCAGTCTCCAAACAGCTAGCAACCCAAAACATGCAAATATTGGCACAACATTGTCGCTTTATGTTCTCTTTCCTTCTCTCTCTGCCTCGTAATGAGAGCAAGGTCATTAATCTTAATATGGAACATGTTATAACAACTTCCTAAAAATATGCGTACTTTTAAAATAAATTATGATAGTTATGTATTTCTAATTCAATGAAACTGCCAGTGATTTCTTTTCAAAATTGTTTTCATCAGTATGCAATCTGTCACTGTTTTTACCATCTGATTCTTCCGAATTTATTGTTAGAGAGTCTAAATTTCGTCACGTAATTTTATTTGTTGATTTAAATAGAAATACCTATTTGCTGTAATGTACGAAAACATGCAATAAATTGGCCTTATTTGTATTCCTATATCTGAAACTTAAACTTTCCAATAATCTAGAAGTGTACGAATAAGGACCTTCGTATGAAGCCAAGATAATAATTTTTGGATAAACTTCAAAACATGGGTTACCTTTTTTCCCCTCTTCCTCCAAAATTCCAACCTTGTACCCACAAAATAAATTATCACTGAAAAGTGCCTTTTTGTAAGCATGATGATGCACATTCAACAAACATAGACAAATCTATTCTTTTTAGTATTTTAAGATAATTGTTGGCAGCGAGGTAATTGTATATTGAAATTTTCCCATGATTTTAAGTTCAGAATCCTCTCAGGGAGACCAGTATATTTTCTGAGTGACACAAACATAGCAGTATCATTATCCAGAGTCAACTTTAAGTCTCTCTTCATCTTTAGACTATATTTCTTAAAATGTATAAACATTATAAAATGATCTTTGGGCCTGATTTGACATTACTTGTCTTTTTGAACTAACCAGTAACAATAATGCTATTAATTATGCTTAATTTATTTAGAAACATTCACACACACAAAATAATTCAAATAATTCATGTTTTGTTAGATTGCTAAGAGCTGACACCTAACTGAGGAGATGTAGCTAGACGCCTATTTAAAAGGGAGGCACTGTCATGATTTTTGTGGATCACTGTTTTGTCAACGAGTATATATTAACACAAGAGGTGTTAAAATACTGGTATAGTCAGCTTACGTGTTATATAAATACAGTGAAAACCGCAGAAGTTAAAAAAAGTGGTTTGGACATACTGTACATGTTCATAATTTTGTTGTCCGTTTGCATCTGAAGTAATCCATATAAATTTAGAATATTTTGATCAAGCGCCAGTGACATTTATAATATCAGGACTCCCTCTGCAGTAATAAATTAAGCATTCACAGCAGAGATGGGTAAAAAAAGCTGGAACAGTTTTTTTAAACTGTTTCGATACAAAACAGTTTCGTGATATAACCTGTTCCAACTGTTCCAAAGGGTGTTACACTGCTCCAGTGATAACTTCAACGTTCTACATGGTTCCAAGAGATAAACAGTTCAATTTCAAAACATTTTTCCTCTTCTTTGCTGTCTGCAAAGGTCACGTGTAGTGCTATCATTGACCTCCAATCGAAAATATATATAATATTATCCATGTTCCACACAGCCTTCGTGCAACAGTAGCCTATGTAGGATCGCGCAATTTAATTGTATAATTCAAATTCCCTAATAAATCTGATATTAATTATTAGCTGTCTATTGATGGGGATTATGTTCATGGTCCCCTAACATAGTGTTAATTATTAATATACCCCGAAAAATATCGACCAATGTCATCATTATTTAAACTCTCCTAGGATTATATGCATTATTTTTACTAAAATCGATTTATTTTGAACTGTAGTTATTTACTGTACCCTTAACAGTAACCTACGAAAAATGACTTTAGTTGTCATAATACACTGAACAGCTGATTTAAAGACAATTCAAGGGCTTTGAAACATGTTCCCGAAGCAGATGAGAGGTTGAAACAGTTGGAACAGTTGGCACTGATGTTGTAAACATATTCTTATGAAACTGTTATTTTGGAACAGCTTCGTTCATGAAACAGTTACAGTCGAAACTGTTTCTTAAAAAGAACAGTTTATCCCATCTCTAATTCACAGTGGCACATGGCAATTGTGCTAGGTCCTGATTGGACGGTGCTCAGAGGCTCATCAAGATGAAAACCACTTCTCATATAAAAGATTGCATTATACATAATTGCTGGTGTCTAGTGTTTTGATGTGATGTAAGTGTTGTACCAGGCAGTGGTATGCAGCATAAATAAAAAAATTTTCAGTTGCTTCATTTCGTGGTAAGATGTAAAGTCTTTACTTTAGTTTTTATGTCGATTCATCATATGTCTTGATTTTTTGTTCTCAAAGGAATTTCTGTTAGATGTTGATTTAACTTTCTGTGACATGTCGATAACATTTTACATGTATTATAATGCTGTGGCAACAGTTATTGTTGCGGAGTCTTGATCTCACTAAGAATAAGTTTCCTCCACAATTTATGCAATCAACGGCAAGAAATAATATATATATATATATATATATATATATATATATATATATATAATTCACTCGAATTCCATAAATACTTGAGCATTCCTTATCATTCTCTTGTAATAAAATCATAGATGACAATTTTCTTGCTTTACGGACAGCTGAAGCTTGACATAGACTTGATATGTAACTTGGTTTCACGCATTGCAGACATGCAAAGATACTAACAAAGCAAGCACTTGATGAATTCTTTAATTCACGTCACATAAGTATCCATGGGTATACATTTACTAAGTAGTAAAACTTCAATCACATGTACAGATCTGAGTGAATGTGTTTTGAGGTTAGATTTTATGCTGCTAATGCCAGTAAGAAGAATGATTTGTTTAGACTGTAATATTCTATACGTGGAAGTTAAATATATTTATATTCAAGATACATATGCGTTTAGAGACAGTCAACTCGTGATGTAATGCTTTTAATTGATAATGGGCTTTCAGGGTAGAAAATATTGAAAAGCCTAGCTTTTTATTGTTGAAAATAATATAAACTATTCTGATTCTGATAAGAGTTCAGTGTAACTCTAAAGTGATTGGAAAATACAATATTACATGCATTATATCAAGGGTTGAATTTTAATTTGTCATTATATTAGTCTGTGAGCAGCTACTATATGATTTTGTGTTACTGAGATTCTATTTCGTAGAATGAGAATTATTCCATTTATCTTTAAGTTATTTTGATATAATTTGTTGAATGCCATAAAGTATAGGAATTCCCCATGTTTGGAGTTTATAGGGTCTGTGCAAATGTATGAAGGTCCAGATCATTATAATCAATTCATGTTTTGTGGAATGTATATTTCACCGATGTGTTTTTTTTTTTTTTTTTTTTTTTCTTTTCCATACAAGGATTAAACTTCGTAATACAAAATCTCAAATTTAAATTAACAACATTGCCCTTAGTTTGTTTTATGGGTTACACGTTCTTTTCATCCAAGACAGATTGGTAAAATAAGTGAAAAATAAAATATTTCGAAACAATATTTCTTTTTCTCGTATTAGACTGAAAATTTGAGTAAATCACTGATGGGTAAAATTGTTGAATTACAACAAATTTAAGTCAATTATAAGATATAAATATTCTGTACACATTTAGCAGGAATATAACCAGTTGTATAATGTTCAGCTCTTGTTTAATCTCTGTCCTAGGATGATTAAATACTAAAATTCCAATCACTGCAGAATAATAAATCAGTGAGAAGTTGATACAAATAGGAAAATGATATTATTCTGTATATCTCTCTCTTTCTCTCTCTTTTAGTAAATTATTATTAACTAAATGTTGGCTCACATAACTTTAACTTTCCTCTGTTTATTTATACCGTGGTTCTTGTTCTGTCTTGTTCCTTTATTATCCTATCAGTAAAATGTATAATCATAGAAAATACAGGGACTGGGTCATTCTTCTGTACATGAAGGAAAAATATTGGTTTTATAATACTATTGAGGCGAAGCTTGGCATATATTTTGTTCAATAAATTAACACAGAGTGCAACATTCCATTCTTCCCTTTTCAACTGTATCACTGTGAGGTAGTAAAATAAAGTTTTCCATTTTCTCCGTTAGTGAAATTTTTGTGACTATCTGTCAAATTTAAATTAAACTTGTATTAAGTAATAATCATTATATTAAATACACCTGTCATTACCAGTACTAATAAATTAATTTATTCATTATTTTCCCATTATGTCATACACCTATCTCAGAGTGATAAAATCAAAAAAGAACATTATTTATTGACATTGTTATCTACTGTAACGAATGGGAAGAAATTAGGCTGTAATACAAGAAAACTGATAATAATTATATTACATGCAAAGAGCACTCATAACTGCCCAACATCATTTACACAGAATAAATGTTGGTGTATGCATACATAGGCAATATATTGTATAAAATATTTTATTTAAAGCTGATATGCTGTTAATTTATTTTATAGCCTTTCAAATGTCACACCACACAATATGTTTGGAATTCAGTTCTGATAAACTTGTAATGTAGATAGATAACAATGGACCAGTTTCTCTTTATACTGTGGTTTTTCTTCTCTCATTCTCCATTTTTATTACTTTATTATTATTTATTAGGAAAATGGTTTGCTGCAGACTTATAAGTGAATGTTTGCGTAGTGTATATTAAGTCTTGTATGAATGCTCGAGTTATTACTTAATTTTAGTTGCTGCTACTTTAATTTACCCAGCCAATAACTTTTCATCGTACTGATTATAATGTTATTATTTAAATAAGACTATAAAATACCAAATATACTGAAGCATTAAGTTATATTTTATATACTGTAGGTTTAGGGTGACATATCATGTAATGGATGAGTAGAAATTAGGGATGGGATCAATTCTTGCTGTAATAGAGTGGGTTCATTTTGGTCAGTCCCATTTAAAATGGATCATGCCATTGTAGTAGTTCTTAGAGTGTATGCATGACATTGTTATGTAATTTAATTGCGTGGGACTGGAAGTATATCTCGTTAAGTTGCTATTATGTAGATCATTTTGTACCATGGAAAAACGTATTTCAACATTTAAGAAGGATTATTGTGGATGTGACCCTCAGGAGCCTTTGATTTTATTTAATTGAAAATGGATTGCCATTATATTTAATATATTGTATATTTTATTCTTTAGTAAATGGTGTGTGAATGAGGCTTGGTGTAGACATATTAAACAATAAATACAAAAATACATCACCTCTTGTCATAATATGTCATAGCTTCAAAATTGGTAACTGCATTATTTTGATATGAGTGCAGATCTACAAATGAATTCGACAAATTGTTTAGATACGAAATTTAATAAACAAGATTGTCCTTGAACAGATTTATGCAGCATTATGATAGACTTCCAGCAGAGTTAATTAAAAGTGAACTTATAAATAAATTTAAAAAAATATATATATGCATATATATATAAATTGTTATGGCAGAATCTTATGAGTTGTGTGTTGGTTACAACATTTATCCAGGTGGATTTGTGCCAGATCTTTCTGGAATATATGGTAAATGGTTTCCGAACTTTATTAATTCATCTCCATATTCAAACTTCCCAGTATTACAAGATATTTCCTGTCCCCTCTCTTCCCAATAATCCTTGTAATTTCTCAAGTGTTGAAGATTGCTGGTAAATCTTTTGTGAAAGAGGAAATAAGTACCATATGAATCATGTTATTTATACCAACAAAACTATTTAATGACCACAAAGCTTTTTTAAGTGGGATGGAATTTTTTTAATTATTTTGGTTATGACAGATACAATTACTAAACATTTTCTTTCGATAAGCTTTATCATGTTCATAGTGTTCATCGATTTCTCCTCAGCAGAATTGTAATTAATTGTCAAAATTCAGTTTGTGATACAGAATACAGCACTTTTAGAAAACACATTACTCTGTTATTAAAATTGGTGGAAATAACTTGATAGATGACTTTACTTTTGTTCATAACGTTTATAACAGAAAGTTCATGCAAATAATAATTATAACATTATAAATTCAGATATATGCCATAAACTGCTATAAATGGAAGACTGGAGTATGACAACTATCAAGGAACAAATTTATCTATAAGACATGGAAATAAGTTATATTTCTCAGTTCATGAGCATAGACATATGAAAAAATTTTTGACATACAAGAAATTTAATAACAAAAATGACATATATGTATATACACTGTGTTCTTAAATAATTGTCAGGATTTCAAGGTAGTTTAATTTCTCATAGCTGCTGTATATAAGAACAAACCTTATATGAGATGAAAGAGCAACTGTATGAGTTTACACAGAGTACATTGCAAGTGTTCAATGTGAGCACCATCATCACACAACACATTCTGATCAGCATGTCTGGTGTGATATACTCAACAGCTGCAACATTGTAGCATCTCATCTCAGGCAGTGGGCAGATACACATGAACCTTCACATATCCCACAGGCAGAAATCACAATTTGAGATCAAGAACCATAGAGGCCACCTGGAGAAAACTATGTCATGCAAATTGTCAAGAAAATGAAGGAGAACACTGTTCTGTTGCCACATGAAATCTTGAGGCTTGTCCTTCAGCTAAGGGATGAGTAAACTGGAGCATATCAAGGTATGAAATGCCTGTCACTTTCTCGCTCCCAGAAAAAGAATGGTCCGTGAACTTAAACAGGAAATGTTTACTTTTGGGGAATCCCTTTCATGTTGTTTTCAGCATGTGGATTCTCCCCCCCCCCCCCCCGATATGGACATTACATTGTCACTAAGGTGAAACTTGCTTCGTCCTTAGTTGCTAAGGAAATCACCACCATGTGCCCAGTGGCGGCTCGTGCCGGATAAATTAGGTGAAGGTCAATAGAATTCTAGGTAATTTCCTGGAATCGTTATATACCCGTGACGTCGCGAATGCTTTTGTAACCTATACGATGGGCATATTGAATTAATGTAATATATTCACCATTTTCTTAAGTTTTATGAAAAGCACAGCATATAAAATAAACAAATTTTCAACATTTTCGGAAGCTACGTCCCCTTAATACCGAAGAATTCACTGTCCCAACAAAACTTCCACACAATACATACCACAACATAATAAAACAACCACAAGTCCACATGACATAAAAAAGACAAAATCTAACACATTTTATACAACACATCAAATTAAAAGAGCACACAAGAAATAGGACCCATAACAAAATTCAAAATCACAATCATAATCGTAAACTGTATTCATATTTTAAATCAACTTCGGAACATGCAACTTCCAATATAAGCTTACCTCTCCAGTAAAATCAAGCAGCTACGATTAAATCAAAGCAGTATTCTGTTGAACAGAAAACTTACACTTGAACGGAAAAGAAAGGGGCACTAGTAATTTCATCTCTTACAAGTTCATTGATGCATTCAGAAATACAATCAATTATTTCATTTTGAATCGTTTTAGATTTCCCAGAAAGAACAGGCCTAATTTTTTCATAGTGATTTCTAATTTTCATAGGGCCAATGAAATGAGAGCCAATAATTCTTTGAAATTCCCCCTGTTCTGTGACGAAATACTCTCATCATGACAGCGAAAAGCCAACTCCTGCTTGCTTAGAAACAATACCGTATGGATTGTGGTGTGCATTACCAGTCTATTTAAACGTACGTTTTCATTAAATTGACTTACGTATAACCTATAACTTTCCTTTAGTGCATCCGCAATGGTGTTCATGTTCTTCTGCAGTGCCTTTAATTGCAAAATACATTTAATGTGTTCAGCTGAATCTGCATGGCTGTAAAGACCGCGATTGACATTTCTGAAATCGCAAAATCCAGTTGAATTCCAAGCGGGTTTCTTGTTCCCCAGAAGAAGACAAGGCCAACAATATAACTTCTCGTTATAGTGACTCCCACATAACCAGTTGCAATCGGCATACCACGAATCTTGAAACTGAATATTGTATGACCGACCACCACTTTTCACTTTTTTCGTAGTTATATTAATGTGACTTGTTGTTCTGCGGTATTTTAAAATATCTTGCTTATCTTCTGCACACCAACGAGAGAACGGTGTCTCCAAAAGATTACACACTAAATCGTTTAACGGATTCATGTTTTCATCGCATTAATACACGTAGTAACACCTTCACACTTCGCTGCACTTGTCACAACAAAGAATACGTAAAGCGAAATCATTGGTCAGCGCGGGTTAAATGTACAACGTAGTTTCAAATGTTATGCCAACTTTCTTTATTACAGGGTACTCAAATTATTTCAAAATCCATACAAAAATAATATATTCACGAGGTGCTAACGTTAAAAAATACCAAAATATATACTTTATATACTAAATTTAAACAATATTTAACTTCTTTACAGAATATTTTATGTTTTCTTATTTAGTTGCAAAATATTACAGTTTGCCACCCTGATCCAATGTTTGGACGAGAGAGAGATTCTGTCTTTCAAGAATAGAGAAAGGAGATGAATGCCTGCTCCACAGACCCTCATAATAGTCTCGCAAAAGGGACCAGTAATTCATAGTAAGCAACTCGTTGTCATGGCAACCGGGTGTGTTTACTGAAGGCGAAAAGGAAAGCCTCATTCGGACCTTCAGCTGGTCTGCTAGCCACGTGGCCTGACTGGTGAGGGGTTCGTGTGAAGTACTGCAGTGAACGTTAACTGAGCGGATTACGCCGAACAAGATATTAAAAAATAGAGCAAAATATGGTTTAGTGAAGAATTCATTTTATTTTAATTTCTTGATAAAATATATTTTATTAAAGCACGAAAAAAGGGGTGAAGGTGGCCTTCATGTACTTCACTTGAATAACCGCCACTGCATGTGCCATTGCTTATTACATTTCATTGAAGTTTGCATGTGCCAAATTGTCGATAAAGTGTTAGGGCTCGCACCAATTGCAGACAGTATGGCTGCATTTGCTTCCATAACTGCCTTCACACTGTTGTTTGCAGCATTCATAGTTCACAGCTGGCATATTTCACAACAGGTTTCTGAGGATTGCATACGACATTGTAAACTCTAAAGGGATCCTGTTTCGAACTGATGATACCATCAACAAATGCTATTGTTGGACAGAGGATCTCTTCTATATTGTCATCAGAATGACCGTTTTACAGAAACTAAACCGAACTGCTCTTTGCACGTTGCAAGATACAAAATGCTTTATGTTTGAGAGTTTGCCATATTGTACAAATGGGAAAACAACTTTTTGTACGCGAAACTTTCACAGTTGCTCTTCTGTCACATGTAGGATACATAGATATACATCTGTCTGCATAGCCATACCGATTGCCAGAAACCCTGCTAATCATTCAGGAACATTGTGTATAATTCACTATAAAATGAAATTACGTGATTAACACTGTTATTGTTAAAAGAACCAAATCTAAAATTGCACTCTAAATGCAGTTGATGTTTTCAATAGATTATTGTTTCACATATGTTAAAAAAAAATAAACTTTATGAGACAGTGATAATGCATATATTTTTGAGAACCCTGTGGAAATGATCATTCCTCTGAAGGGTCTTGGTCACATAATGCATTTCTGTAATTTTGAAAGATAATATTGCTATTATTTTCCTCTATAACTATACATTGTTTCAGGTTTGAAAAGTACTGGAGTAAACAGATATTTTATACATAGACTATATTATGCCTCTGAAATGTGTAACATGATTTATATTTAGTACAGCCTTGTAATATTAGCATTGGGATTTCTTAGGCTTCTGATGCTTATTCTGAATTCTGTATTTTATTTGCTCCATTTTACTATTATTGGTGCATCATTGTTCAATGTGCTCTTATAATTAAAACCTATTCCACTGCACTCATCTATAATTCATCAATTTGTTTCATTAGCACATGCAGATGTTTTCCAGTTAATTTATCAGGCATTTGCTATTATGTGTTGTTCACCACTTTCCAGAAGTCTTACATTTTAGTTCTTTTACAATACCCAAAGGATACATAAATGACCATTTTTTATTTTTAATATGTTTATGTGCTTAAGCATATACAGAAATTTTGTGTACAACATGCCATTACTAATGAACATTTAATAGGAGATATGTTTTTATCCATAGTGACCACAACTGCTGAACATGTTGTGTATCATGGCTGTGCTAACTTCTGAATCCGATTCTGTTTTGTTCCCAGGTGAATAGGAATCTTCATATTCATTTTCTTCATTGGTGTCTACACCAAGAGGGATGATAAAATAATCAATGATCTCTGGAAATACTCTGTCTCCCAATGTTGGTATTGAATCTCCACTATGTGCTGACAGTTGTCTTTCTAATCTTTCATTAGAATCAATAATTATTTCAAACTTCTTGTCTCTTGAAAGATGTGCCATTGGTAACACAGTGCTTCCTGATTGCCCAATTCATTTAATTGGCATTTAACTCGCAAAGGTACGTATGGCACAGCCTCTATTTTGAAACTCTTCTCTTTAGGTTTGTGATATTTTCCAGTAAGTTTGTACTGTATAGATCAACTTCCTGCATTATAATGTTGATAATGACACATCTATTTCTTAGCCAAATCAGCATGTCACTTTTTACAGAATTCCTGTGATTGATTGATGACTTGTCTAGAAGAAGATATGGAACATTGTGTATGTTACAGTATTCTCCGGGAAATTATCCAATGTCTCTCATTTACTCACTTCTCAAAATTTGCGTGTTTCATTTTGTTGAGACAACCTTATATGTAGTGAATAGATTTCAAATGAAAATCTCGTCATTTGCTAATAATGTGGTGATGTGATTGTTTAGAAAAAAAATTCAGAGCCAAGAAATAATAAACACAGGTCAACAATCCTTGATACATTTACAGAATCATCTAAATTTAATGAAAATAGATGCTCACAAAACTATAGATTATTTTTACTAAGAAAGAAGCCATTGAAAATTTAATTATAGTTGATTGGTAAAACATTAAATGGATTATGTGAGCCCAGATATTTTAAAAATTCTTTACTAATACTTAAAGGATGACATTAACTATTCATGTTGATACGCTCCATGATTATTTATTTTAATTTTTTTTAATGTTATTTTCTGCAATGGGTGTGACAGATTTGTAACAGATGTGACAGTTAACATGTAAATGTTTTTCATATTATATGAAAAATTACTGCTTTACAAAAATTCGGTGAACAAATTAAGCTATGAGATATTGGGACATTTTACTATTCATTATTATCTTATTTTCACACCACGGGCCTTTTCATAAACACATTCATAATATTAACTAATATTATTAGACAAAATTTTATTAGTTGACAATTCTGTTTCATAAACTTTTTACACAACTCATAAACAGAGCTAGGACGTTGGTATGGAAACTATTACATTCTGTGAGCTTGCACTATATCTGTACCAAATGAAAAGCAGTGGTGTAGCTCTTGTGTCAGTGAACCAGAATGACAAATGCACAGCAGGGTGGTAACCAAACTTGTGCTCCAATCGTCCACTGCCTTAGAACAAGAAAATTATACGTGATTACTATAAAAAAAATAATTTGTAATTATAAACTTCATAACTCCCAATCTAAAATAATTTAACCATATGTATGAAAATAACATACAAAGTATAATAATAATAATCCGTGGCACTACAGCCCATGAAGGTCCTAGACCGACCAGCCGGCTGCTGGCCTCACGCCCACATGCCGAAGCAGAGGTGGACGATCATCCAACCAGAATGGAGATATCATGTGGTTGCATGATTTTCCCCCCAGCCGTTATACATACAAAGTATACAGTTATGATTGTAGTCTCATTATAACAACAATGAACATTTTCATTTTATCAAAAGAAATACTTTTTAATGTTTGGGGGGGGGGGGACAATATTTGTACTGTGAAAATATTCGTTCTATGTCACAAGACGTTACTGCAGCAAATCTCAAATATGATATAGTATTTCTTACTGTCATCAGGTGAACAACTAATTTGTGAATCTAATGGTATATCTAGTATGTGGCACATAATATTAAATCCATAATTGTTTTCAAGAAATTTTTCATTTCTATTGTAATGAAGCAAGAAAGTTCGTATTGTAATTCTGATGTTGAATTAACTTGGACTGTATACTAGTGACCAATGAGTTATAATACTATAGAGAGGCAATACACCTTTGATAAGTTCTCCCTGCAGAGGCTGGCGGTACTGTGGACTGCCATTTTTTGTTTGATTATAGAAAAGCAGAATGTGTTGCTTAACACGTGTTAACACTATCAGTTTGATGTAAAATAATTTTTTTAATGCTGGAACAATGCCGGCTGAGTTTTCAGCATGCAACTGCACACAGAACCAACAAAACAGAAGATATATCTTGTTTTAAGTACGGGCTAAGCTTCGTAAAGCATAGTTCTTTTGGTGTATATTATTTTGTAGGCTTATATAATGTACCAATGGACATGTCAGTATATTTAATTACAATTAAATCCTTGATGCGAGTAAATATTATGAAAACAAATAGTCATTTAACACCACCTTAAACTTATTACAAATTTGAAACTATGTCAAGTGGTAATTTGGTTACAATGTTGCTAACAGAAACAACGGGAAACTTTGAAAAATAAGATGTCCCGTAGTTTTCAATGAATACTTCATTCCATATTCTTGTATGATATAGTTTCAGTAATAGTATTTCACAATGCTTCTATTATTATTATTATTATTATTATTATTATTATTATTACTACTACTACTACTAATGTATTTGGAGACTTAGGTAAGTGGAAGAGAAGGTCTTAACTCTGCCAGGTAAAATAAAATATATTATAATTATTATTATTATTATTATTATTATTATTATTATTATTATTATTATTATTATATTTTTCGGATACATTAATATTTAATTTGAACATTTCGCTATTGTTTTTGTGAAAACCTGATTTATAAATAAATAAAGTAGTAATGGTTAAGACTTCAAAAATTTTAAAAATGTCTTCCTCCCTTGGATTTAAATTAAAAGTACCGTAAATCGTAATATTCGTTTCTGGAAGATTAAACCCTCTCAATACAGATTGCATTGCCCCAGAGAATTATAAGATAATACGGACTAGTGGCGTCGCATAACATTTTGTCATAGGGATGCGATTTTTAAGGAATGTTTGAGTTGAATTTTCAAATTTTCTGTATAATTTCTTTGTAGTGTAAGTTATAGAAGGATATTTACCGGGCTGAGGCCTGGCCACGTTTACATAAAACACAAAAGATGAAAGTGCATAGAACGAGACTGACTATACTGTTGATAATACAGTAAAACAAAATAAGCTTCATAGTTTTCTTTCAGATTTAACAGTATTTCTTCAGGGAGCGAATTTGCAAAGGTGGTAAATTCTGTATGATCAAGCATACTCAAAAGCTTCAATTTGGAATTTTCAGCAAACTTTTGATTAATATTAATTCTAATATTAATTCATTGAACAATCGCCTATATACAATTTTCTTATCCTCTCCAGCATCCAGCCATGATCTTTCAGATTGAGGATAATTTTCAGCAGCAAAATCATTCATTTGTTCCCAAAAAGTAATTTCCCAGTCCTTGTATGTACTCCTCGAAATTATGAATTTTTGTTTTACAAAAAACAACATCTGTTACTTTTTGAAACAGAATATCAGAATGTGGGAATATTAGCAAAAAATAAAATCGAAATCCTTCAGTAAATTGAACAGTCCTCGTGCACAAACAACAGTTTCGTGGCACCATTTACAATCTTCATTATCCATTATTGATTCAAATAAGCATTCCAACTTCGATGATTTAGAGAAAAAAAACTCGAAAATCCAGCAAGATTAGTGAACTTCACTTTTACTTGTTTCATAAAATTGGCAGACTGAGTTAAGACGAGGTTTAATTTTTTGTACACGTAGCATACACAAAAATAATTCGCTGACTTACAATGGCTGCGAAATTTTGGATGTAAATCATTATGTTCTCCCGCCATCTCAGCTGCTCCATTGTAGGTTTGAGCAATAAGTTTATCACTACAATCAAAATCGTTAATGATTTTGAGAGCATGTTCAAGAAGAGCATTTGCAGACTATCTGAAACTACTTCAATGTCTGTTATATATCACAGAATTGAAGATAACTGCGATTTCGTACTATGTCAGAGCTTTCATGAGCTCTTATCCAGAATTAAAGCTACAAACGGTGCTGTACAATCCTCTTTCCCAATTTTATCATCCATGACTTTGCCCACTGAAAATATCAAGTCACTCTGAAATTTCTGAATTGAAGGTGAAATGCCACGGAACATAGTGGAGTATCCCAATTATGTTTTCAGTAAACTGTCGTGCCCTGCAGCCTCATTCAAATGTTCTATAAAACTGCCTTTGTTCTTTGAGAATTTACTCTCGTCATGGCCTCTAATGCAAGACCTAATTTTCCAAGACCCTTATAGAATGGCCAAGAATTTTTCTGTTCTGTCGAACAAGTTCGCTATGCTTTTCAATAGAAAGCCTATATTGATCACTTAAAGCAAATTCAGTACTTAGGGTTTTGCCAAAGAAATGCAGTTGTTTTTCCTCACTTATTGTGACTTGCAGAGTCTTTGTGTCGTGTCCTGGATCTGTAAATATTATTTAAATCACTATAATCTGTATCATTCCACACAGATTTTTCACGAGAAAATAGTAAACAAAGGCGCAAAAAAAAAAAAAAACTCATTCCTACACATTTACAACCAGTTTTATCATAATTAACAACACAGAAGTTCCCTCCCTGTTCGGCAATTTTAACTGGAGATATGATTCTTAAATTGCCTAGGCTAGGCTATTCTATCACTTAAAAGTTATGGCAAAATTACATATTTAGGGCCTACAGTTATATAGAATATTGTAGGTTAACTTAAAAAGTACTATAAATAAAGCACAGCTCTCAAATATTTTTTGAAAGTACCTATTATTAATAGTATTAACAAAATGTCACGCAACAGAGTTATAAAACACACGGTATAGTGACGTTCTTCCACTCAGCTGTTGCTTGTTTTCATATAGCTCAATTGATGCGAGGTATACCTTCGCATCTTGCCACGCAGGTGCAGCACGGTTATGCGTAATCTAAATCACATGCTCTGCACACTGGTACAAGTGACGTTCTTTCACTCAGCAGTTACACGTTGTCTCGCTCTCGCATACTTCTATCGATGCGACTTACACAGTCACATTTCTTGGGAGTAAGAACTCGCTGTTAATAAATTGGCTCGCTTGCATACCTTGTCACTTCGTATATATGTTTCCATTGCTGTAGCAGCAACATTTAAAATTTGAATGTAATCTTCAAATAATAATTATTATGTGTAACAGATATAACTTGATACACACAAAATAAAGTGCCAGTAAATAACGATAAATACATTTTTTGTTCAGAAAAATTCAGGAGATGCAACACATCACCCTCATCCATGCACGCTACATTCCTGATATGGACTGAGCATAAGCGAAATATATATATATTTAATAAGTTTGTACAATCAAGAGTTTAGTCATAAATATAATATTCAAGATTGGAATGCCATTGGACTTATGTTTGGTGCGCGAGGAACAATTCCCGAGTTTACATTGGAGATCCTCAGAAAATTAAAGGTTCCTGATAAGACTCTTCAGACAATTGCATCAACCATTTTAAAATCTTCATTGAACATCATCAATCACCATCTCTATTCATCTTTATAATATTCAATGTATATTATTTATTTTTAATAAATTTTTATCGTTTTGATAGCTACCAAATCTTGTCGCAGAATATTCTTTTGTAAAATTTCATTATGTATTAACATTAATTTACATTTTCTTTTTTATTCATTTGAATTGATTAGGATGCCGATATTTTAAATCCAAGAAATTGGACGGCTATCATTTCGATGATATTCTCTCTTGTGTTTATAGGCCTAATTGAATTTTCTATTTATTAATGCATAGGGCTCTTTTTATTAACAAAGAGAAAACTCAGCACTTACATCATACACAATTTGTCATTATTGCGTCAAATATAAGAACAGTTTTATTCTCCAAAAAACTCACCCTAATTGCGAGACACTTGTGAAATCAATATACTTTGTTTCAAATTATATTAGACTACACAATGTGTCCATCATGCGAAAAGAAGTGTAGCAAGCTGTGGCGCCCATTGTTTCTGATAACAATGTTAACTGTAAGAGTCTTATCATTTCAATAACTGTGGTGAATTATGAGTAACTTTCTATTAGTGTCATTCTTGAATATTGTTATTATTTTGCATGCTAAGAGGTTATTTGTAGTTTTAATAATTGCCGTTTTCTAAACTTCCATGTGTTATATTCAATTTTAAAGTTAATTTTTCTAAATCATTATTGAATTTTTTTTTTTAATTTTCGCCACCACCTTTCCTATATTTTATTCCTATTAATTACATACTGTTGCCCCTCCTAAAATCACTTTGAGCACTGAATTACATGGTTTTATATTAGGTTAGATTAGATGTAAAGTAATTAAATTTGTGACTAAGCCAAAAATTAAGTATTTTTCTTTTGCCAAATACCTTTATCCTCTTTAGATGCTTTGGTTATGTTATATTGAGTATAACTTCTCATTTAATATCTGCGCTCTATTTAGAGAAACTAATAAAACATACAGCTGTTATAAAACATGAAGTTTTGTGTTTTTCACTTATTAGCATACGCTTAATATGTAACTCAATTTACAATAATGCCACAGTCTAGTATATAGGGTGATTCAGACCATTCGTAACAATAATTTATTTCGGAAACTAGTGCATTAAAATATTCGAGACAAAAATATTTATAACTAAACCACATGTGAACTTTCACTTGAGCTTGATTTCATCAATCAGCTCTAACAGTAAGTAGGGTCAGTGGCGTATCACTTTAAAATTTCAAATGAGAATTTGGATTAAATAGGGTGCCATTTGATAGAGCTCTTCAAAACAAACAACTTTCATACGAAACTTTTTTTTATTAATTCCTATTCTTTCAATGAGAAAATGTACGAAAAGGCAGTGGGTGATTCAGACCACCCATAAACCATTTATTTCAGAAACTAGTGCATTAAAATTTTCGAGACAAAAATATTTATAACTAAACCATATGTGAACTTTCACTTGACCTTGAGTTCATCAATCAGCCTTAACAGGAAATGGGATCAGTGGCGTATCACTTTAAAATTTCAAATGGGAGTCGGGGTCAAATAGGATACCATTTGACAGCTCTTCAAAACAAACGTTTCATAGGAAATGTTTTTATCAATTCCTACTCTTTCAATGAGAAAATGTACAAAAAACAATGCCATCAATATTGAGAAATGTCACAAGACCAAAATGTAAACAAGATAATTAATGTTGACATGTTACTGAAAGACTAGACAATTCCATTAATTTTTTATAAATGTTCAAACTGTCTGCTGTTCTGAGTAGCACACACCCGTACTCTTCTTCTAACATTGTCAGTGACTCCTAACACTTAGGCGTGGTCAAGTGACCGACAGGTCACCCAGATTCGCTGTTTTATATCATCTCTTATTGTGTGACAATCATTAGACGATGTTTCTTAACCGTCCCCAAAAATAGAAATCCAAAGGATTGAAGTCAGGAGATAGTGCTGGCCATGCCACAGAACCTAATCTCCCAATCCATCGCCCAGGGAAGACCTGATTGGCTGTATCACATGCCACCAAAGAGAAATGAGCTGGGCAACCATCCTGCTGAAGCCACATTACTGCTCGTTTTGCCAGTAGTACATTTTTCAAAAGCTGGTTGAGGATGTTCTTCAGGAAGTCAGCATACATGACACTATTCAGAGAACCTTCAAAGAAATAGGTCCAATGATTCAGTGTCCGAAGATGCCACACCAGACATTGACACTCCACCTATGCTGGTTGTCCTTCTCTCAGCCAGAGAGGACTGACTTGAGACCAGTAGAGACCATTATGGATATTGACATCACCATTGCTCTTGAATGTCTCTTCATCTGTGCAAAGAATACTGTGATGAAACAGATGGTTTTTACCAGACTATCAATTGCAGAAAATCACAAGACTTTGAAAATCTCCTTCAAGCTGCTGGTGCACATTTATGTGGTAAGGATGATATTTACTGCCATTCAGAACCCTCCACACTCTTGTCTGACTAATATCAGATTCCCTAGCAATTCTCCTGGTCGAATTGTGAGGATTGACAAGAACGGCAGCAATGACATCAGCTGATCTCTCGTCTTGCACAGGTCGTCTGTTACATCTATTTTGATTATGGTTAGGCTGCAGCTGTTCTTTTGGTTGTACACGAGCAGCAAAACACATGAAAACATTGCAAGATTGATGACCACTTTGCGGGTACAAACGCTTGGCAGCCCAGAAGTTTCTATGAGATTTGCCCAATATCAACAACGTATCAGAACCTTCGGCAGAAGCTGCAGTTATGACGTAAGAGCCAGTCAGACCTCAAGAGCTTGGAAGAGCAAGCACTTGAGTCGTATTACTGTTAACACGCACCAGCGCAGTGGCGTCAGTGCAGCAATGATACGACAGTTCTTGGAGGTAAATTGATGGAATCACATTCCTGTATTTTGCTAGGGAATAATAACTACTCTCCGGTCATGATGGCAACATTATTGTCAAATTCCCCATCATTAAAAGAACGCATGTTCTTTGCAATGGCTAGTGAAATCCTATATCTTAAGCCTTAAGCTTACCATTGATTCACTGACAGTGTGTTCCCTAGCTTCACTTAACAATTTATCTTTCAATTGCTGCACTAGTATTTGTCGATATTTTCCCCCGTATTTGTCATAATCATTTGTGTAGCGTACAGAATAATGGCATTGTATATTGAATTTCTTTACGTGCTGAAACAGCTTGCCACAAATCAAACACTTCGCCATTCCTCCATACTCCATAACACAGTTTGATCTCAACAAAGCATTTAGCTTGGGCATGATAGTAACACAAAGTGATGGTGTGTTTCAAAAGTTGAAATATACTTTGCATACTACTCACCAAGTTAGGGCCTAGATAGTTCAATCTGTATATTGTATAGGAAACTGTCTGTTAAAAACCCTTGAACTGTTTTCAAGTTTCCGAGTAGACAAAGTGTTGTAGTACTGCTTAAATTATTTATTTCTATATTTGTATATTTATAGCAGTTTCGGAGCCTCATTTACATAATGCAAACACTTCTGCAGCTGGCTTATTATGAATTTCATATTATTACAAGTATATTAAATTTGATTACAAACCAAAATATTTTGTTACATTGATTTATCACGGATGTACAGTTTTGTTTTCGTACAAATGTATTGTAATTGTGCTGTACCCATACTACCTCAGACGAATGGATCGCGCTCTGTCATTGCATAGGCACCGTACCACCACTGTTCAGTTGAACCTTCTCTCCTCGCTGTGCTCAGTATGCAGAGATTGCCGAGCAAAGAGCATGGCAGCTCCGTGGTATGACGTCACAGAGCACGGAACATGCCGCTCACTGTTGTAAACCATTACTGTTTGCAGTACATAGGAGGTATTTGTAATCACTCTTAACTCTTAGGTACTTATTTTATTAGTCACAAAAGTAATTGCAAAACTTGAAAAATGTACATATCTAGGTACAGAGGAAACAAAACACTTTCTTCTTAATGTAGGCCTACATTGTTGGGGAATTCCATCTGAGCTTATTACCTGGCTAAGTGCATTGTACATGTAGGCACAGCCGTACATACTGTAGGTACTGTATTGTGGTAACTAAAGGAAACACTGCTGGGCAAGCAAAGGGGAAGGGGTAATTTCCTTGTATTCACCCCTCGACAATGCTGCCGGCCACCAGATCTACATTCAGCCAGATAATTGTGCGTGTATAGGCTACTATGTCAACATTAAATGGACTTGTCTTGTTTATATTTTCTTCTTGTAACATTTCTCAATATTAATGGCATTGCCTTCTCGTACATTTTCTCATTGAAAGAGTAGGAATTAATAAAAACGTTTCCTATAAAAGTTGTTTGTTTAAAGTGATAACTGACCCTACTTCCTGCTAGGACTAAAATAACCCTCTTGGTTCACTGTAACGGCTCTATCTCATCCAGTGTTGCCAACTCAGAATTCCATTTACTGCTGCACAAGCTTAAAAAAAACACTAAACTGTAGTTAAAAAACTCCAGATTTTTCTTAACACATCACTTTCAAATTCGAAATACAAACTATATAATTTTAGGAATTTTAAATAAATATAGACTAAATTATAGAAAGCATATATCACTTTGTAGACACTATGTTCTATGCAAAATTGTACAGGAGGAATGATGTACAGCCCTGCAACTCACGAGATGATTGTCCTTCATTAACTGTCTTGTATGCAGCCATTGTAGCTAAACAGAAGAAATCACACTCGTGTCCGTGTTTGTTATGAAAATATTTTTGTGATAAGGTACTGTTTTTAAATTATTATTATTATTATTATTATTATTATTATTATTATTATTATTATTATAAGTTACCTATTTCCTTAAGTACATCTTGGGATAATACATAAATGCAACAACATTTTTCAAGTCTTCTCAGTCCTGCTCGAATGGTCTAAATTGTAATTAGCATAGGATTTTCCATCCTGTTCTTGTGCTTATCTTTCACAGGATTCATCTGGCTAAATAGCCTCTCAACCTCTGCATTTGACAATGGTAGGATAAGGAAAGAAAATGCCAGTTGAACTAGCTTCTTTGAAGGTATGGCACCACATGCATCACTGAAAATCGCAAGCTAAAATTTGGAATGAACTATAATGATATTTAAAATTAAGAAAAATCTAATATTTCTAATCCTCTGGAAAGTGAAATAAGACTCTCCTCTGCCCAGAAGCTTGTAGTGTTGGAAACATTTTTCCACTCCACAAAGTTAATTTTCCACCACCGTATCTCAGCAACTGTTGCCGAGCAACAGAAAAACACTCACTACTCTTTTTGTGTTTATCCCCATCAGCATGGACAATTAAATCTGAGCATTTTTCATTCAATATCACCTTACATCAGTATTCTGCAACCAGTGTGATACGGCACATGGTGTGCCTCCACAAGGTGAAAGGTGTGACGTGAACTTTTACCTATTATTGTAAGAAATGAATAAAATTAAAATGAAAGTAATAAAATTGTCTATTTTAAGTAAGATGGTACTTGTTTATTCTTTATTACATGCTGCGAATTTTATGTCGTCAAAGAAATTAAGTGTAATTTATTTAATCTTCATCTTACGATGTTTGGGTGACGTATATACGTCCGTTGATGTGACATATTAATGAATTAAATACTATTATAGTCACAATCATGCCATGGTATGAAAGAAAAATTTCACAACCTCGAGCGGGAATCGAACCTGCGACTTCCTGGTCTCCGGTCAGGCGCTCTACCACTGAGCTATCGAGTTCGTCTCACGCCAAAGGCTCGGATTAATTCATTAATATGTCACATCAACGGACGTATATACGTCACCCAAACATCGTAAGATGAAGATTACATTTGTAAAGTTTCTTTCCAGCCATAAGCAGTGCTGACTAAGATCAGACGCTATGGACAGTACTCTATAACAGAGTCGCCAGTATGAAAGGATAATTCCGAGTCTTTGGCGTGAGACGAACTCGATAGCTCAGTGGTAGAGCACCTGACCGGGGACCAGGAAGTCGCAGGTTCGATTCCCGCTCGAGGTTGTGAAATTTTTCTTTCATACCATGGCATGATTGTGACTATAATAGTATTTAATTCAGTAATTTATTTACTCAACATTGTTGTTGTATCATTGTTTGCTTATTGATATATTAATTTTTGTATTCTCGCCTCTACCACTGCGCAGGCTTGGTGCAGTTTCTTTGTAACGCCATATGTTTTGTGTACCATATCCAGGCCTTTTGGAACATTATATTTTATTACTTTATTGCCTGCCACCTTGTCAGAAGCTGGGAGCATGACTGACCTGACTAGGAATTGTCGCCAGGTTTGAAATTTCCCATTTCTTACAATAACTGACACTTTCACAATCTTAAGATATTTGTTATAATAAACGACAATAACCAATCCCTCTCTGACATTTTTTAAAACATTTACAATTTTCGCAGACAGTATGTCTGAGTTAGTAAACTCTTAATGTCACGTAGAGGTTCAATAAAACGTGTCAGATTACCCTTAGCAGAGGATTTTTCAAGAAATGTTTCTGCATGATTTTTCCAAATTTAAAATTTCGCTAGAAGGCGGCGCAAAGTGGTCAATATCGCGATATTAGGAGGACAAAATTCGAAATTTCGAGTTTCTCTGATGATGTTCTGTTGTATGGGAATGCGATAACAACCAAAGCTTTCTAAACAGAGTATAGTTTATGTCTTCGATGTTTGTATTAAACATGAGAGAGGGTCAAAGTTATGGGTTCTTGCCTGTCCCTCACTTGTGCGTTATCTGCAGTGTGGAACGATCGCATTTCTTGTGTGGTTCTGTGTTACTGGTGAAATCAGGGGCGGCTCGTCCATAAGAGCTGCGAAGCTGCAGCACTCCCTGCTTTGACAGGAGAATAAAAATGATATTTATTTTAATTTGTAGAAGAATTGTTACAGCTTTTATTGGTAAATTGCTTTATATTTCATCTGGCTGGGAATATGTACTCTTATCTTATGCATAATCTTTTTGCGCGTCGACTGTATTGGAATTGACACTACATTCAAAGTCGTCCTGGGATCTGCAGGGTGGTCAGCTCATAGAGAGTGTGTCTTGCTAGGTCAGGGGGTAGAGAAGTGAAGGGAAGCAGAGGGAAACTGCCGCTGTTTAAAACCTGTATCTCACTGCAGTGGCTTGCAGAGCCAGGCCACAAGGGATCTTTCCTCTTCTCCCACACCGCTATTGTAATGCTGCGTCAAATGGATTCTCTATTTCCTTGAAACTTAATGACAAAATTTTTATTTTCTTTTCACATACTTATTGTTGTAGAATCTTATCGAGTTAATATAACGAAATTAATATTCTCTTTTGCCTTATTATTACGTATATATCTAGCCTCCAGCAGAACCTAATATTTGCCTTAACTCAAAATGATTGCACGAGTAGAATTCTTTTGATATAGCACGTAAAATACGAGACTTATTTTCCACTTTTAGAAAATTGTTGACCATCAGTATATCTGAGTGTTGCTTTGGTGTGACGTCTTAATAGCGTAACTTAACCAGTGCAAATTTGCAAGCATGAGTGTGTGTGAATTACAGAATATTAATTTTATTTTTCTCAACTTTCCCTTGCGGAGAATATTGATGTAATGAAGTGAAATTAAAGGGTCGTCCGTTACCTGACTTAAATCTTACTTAAGCTTCATCCAGCTGAAATAGTGCATATATGTAAGGAAGTATAACAATGAAATTTACACTAAGCATTTGTGGTTACGTGGATGTGAACAAAAAAAAATCTATTTTGTTTTCCTCACCTTCTCTTCGGTGGTGATGCTGCATGGACTAGGAGTGGTGTGACAGATTTAGGACATTTGCCCCTAAAAAGCAAAATGCACGAATCTTCGCAGTCTCACCTGAAAAATGTTGTTTCATTGGCTATGTTACGCAACTCATAATGCTGTGTAATTAAGTGAAATGAACAGAACAAACATTCTCAAACATAATCAAGAAGTGAGAAAAAATTGTGAAATTATTTTTAAAACAATATTGATTGTATCAAATTTTGTGGCCAATATGAACTTCCCCTTAGGGGACATGATGAAAAAACGATTCGAAGAACCTTGATGTGTTTCGTGGGTTGCTACAGTTCGTGAGTAATCTAAACGAGCCTCTCAAAAATCATTTGGAACATGCCACTGTTTAAGGTTATTTATTCTAAGACAACTCAGAATGAACTGGTAGATTGTAAGTTGAGTGTCTGCCGATCTGAAATTCAGACTGAAATCGATGGTATTAGTTTTTCTTAGGGATTAGCAAATGGTCCCACAGACATCTCCCAACTAAGTCAGAAAGTTTTGGTTTTTCGATATGTAGTGCATTTATTTTTGTCCTATACTTATTAGTAATGGTATCAAGAAGTGAAATTTGTATGAACTGAAATCTACTGCAGCTCTCCCAATCCACAAGTTCACGAGCCGCCACTGGGTGAAATGTTTCGGTAAATCTGTTGTGCAGGAATGGAGAAGAATGTTGAAGGTATGTTTTACATTTTATTCCAAGTCTATAACATTAATAGTTTGGTTGTACATGCTTAACACTTATGTGCGTAAAATATTATAATTTTAAATATATTTCGCAACTTGCTCTTGGAATATAGAAATTGGTTCACGATGGGTCACGATAAAATCTTAGTAATCAATTTCCTTAGACCTTAATCTCTAAGCCTGCATATATTTTATTTGCCGAGGTTTGCCCGTTTTTTCAAAATATCTACTTTCTTACAGATTGTGCTACTGCAGTTACGCGCCGCAATCTATTTACTTTTCTCCAAAGCACAAACTGTGTAATGAAAGCAAGGTCATCACAAGTGTTACAACAATTACTTTCATATGCATTGTCAAAATTGAAATCTGAAGGCTGTGATGAAAACCTTAAGTCAGAACTTTTTGAAAAAAATTAGAATTTTTTCATGTAACCTGTTACGAAGGTGGAGGTCATGTAATAGGACAATGTCGCGATTTTTAGAGAAATATTCAGAATGGCTTGATGTAGAATTGTCAGTTCCAATACCTACTGAGGAATCTTGCCAAGGAGAAGCCTCAGGTATGGTTAGAGGGTGCCCAAGGAAACTGTTTTCTTCGAGTAGTGTAAAAACAAAGAAAAGAAAAATGGAAAATCTTTCAAAATCTTGTTCGTCACAAGAACTTGCCCTGGCAACACAGATGTCTCTTACGTATGAAGGTAAAAGAAATGTGGCAACAATTATTCAAGAATCTGTGTCGAAAAGTCCGAAATCAGTACGGAAAATAAAAAAAATTTGCAAACAGCCAGCCACTGAGCCTAATTGTAATACATATACAACAGAGGAGGCACTAGCTTTACTTGTTGATTTAAAATTAACAAAACATCAATATGTAGCATTACAAAAAGGTGCGAAAGAAAGAAGTGCAAACATCTACCCACCATATTATAGATTGCTAAATACAAAATCAGAATGCTATCCCAGTCAGGAAGCGCTAATAATTACAGATTCACTGGCAGAAGTAAAATTACAATGTTTACTTGACCACACTGTTGAGCTTTTATCTACTGTTCAAAAAGAATTTCTTGAACATTCCTTTCGAAACGAAGAAAACAGAATTCACAAAATTCAAATGACTTACAAATGGGGTTGTGACGGGAGCTCAGGCCATTCCCTTTACAAACAAAATATTTCGGGGTGTGAAGGAGCTACAGATTCTGAAATACTTTTGTCTTCAATAGTGCCTTTACAACTCCTGGGCGAAGATAAAGAGTCTAGGCGAAAAACGGTTCTCTGGCAAAATCCAAGAACATCGTCAACAAGATATTGCAGACCCATCCGATTTCAGTTCACAAAAGAGATGCCACAAAAAACGAGAGAAGAAATCGCACATATTGGAGAACAGATACAGAGTTTACTACCAACCAGAATTATAATGGGAAATAGAGAATTTTTTGTGGAACATAATTTAATTAAAACTATGGTCGATGGCAAAATATGCAATCTCTCATGGATAATCCTTCAGCCCAAGTGTGTTACATATGTGGTGCTAAGCCGAAAGACATGAATGATTTGAAAAAAATACAGTCATTACCTATAAATAAAAGTGCATTTGAATTTGGACTTTCGACACTGCATGCAAGAATTAGATTTTTTAAGTGTTTGCTTCATATTGGGTACAGAATAGAAATAAAGAAGTGGCAGGTATGCGGGGATCAAAGGAAGGAAGTAGCTTATGAGGCAAGGAAAGAAGAAATTATTAACAAATTTAGAAATGAAATGGGACTTTTAGTTGATATTGTGAAACCAGGTAGTGGTACCACGAACGATGGCAGCCTCTCACTGATTTTTCGAGAATTCAAAGAAATCGTCTGAAATAACTGGCGTTGATGAAGCTCTTATCCATCGTTTCTCCGTAATTTTGGACGTTATGTCAAGTGGATATAGCCTGAACATTGGTGCATTCAAAAAGTATGCCTTAGACACTGCTGATCTCTATGTGAAATTGTACTACATGCCTGCCACTGTCCATAAAATACTTATACATGGTGCAGATGTTATGAACAATATGAGATTGCCTATTGGACAGTTATCAGAAGATGCCCAAGAAGCCAGGCATAAAGAGTATAGATTTTTCCGAGAACACAACACTCGAAAAATCTCAAGAATAAATTGTAACAAAGACCTTTTGCATATGCTTCTAATTTCTTCTGATCCGCTTATTTCAAGCAAAAGGAAATAACCAAGAAAGAAAAGAAGTTCCCTTGGCAGTGAAGTGTTAAGTTTGTTTGAAACACCGAGACTGGACAGCATTGCCCAAGGTTCAATTGATGGGAGTTCAGAAGAGGTTAGTGATTAAGGCCGTCTCTTCCTGTTATTGATGGGAAAGAATACCGTCTTCATTTTACAATAATATCAGGTAATTTATATAATGTTTGTAGAAGTTAACAATGTTTATAAATTAGATGTATCTAAATATCTTGTAACACTAGGGCTTGTTCGTAAAAACTATAAATAATAATAATAATAATAATAATAATAATACATATTATATTTTCATTATCATTATCAACATGAAGTTGATATTTAGTTAATGTTAACTTCTAGTTGTATCGCATGTATTTTGATATTATTATTATTATTATTATTATTATCATTATTAAATTTCACATCTTGTTATTTTAAGAATGTCAATTACTAACAGAAAAGTAAAAAAAAACCGATGCTATTGCCAGTAAAGAACAAATAGTTATTTATGGTACTTGTGAGGTAAGTGCATCTTTATTGCACGAGTGGAAAGATCACGCTCACAAGTACCATACGTAATTTTATCCATGACCATAACGAAAAATTATGTTTTATAAAAGAAAATATGTTGAAAATAAGTCCTCATGTAATCACATACCATGGCATGGATTTTAGAATCGATACGTGTACTAGGTAGGTTATGATGTAGGAGGCCACGATTAGTGAAGAATGGTATCTAAGGCGTAGGATAAATAACAAATTATAATTAATTATATAATTTTAATATATATTTTTTCACTTTAAACGTGTATTTTCGTTTTTTTTTTAAGTTTCAGGGATTATTTAGAAGTGTTCACGGGACTAATGTGATTAAAATAATTTCACATTTTACTTCTGTAAACTTAAGAGGAATATTAAAACTTAATTAATCATCGTGTCTGTTTAGCTCAGTTGGCTAACGCGTGTTGTTTTAAAATCCTATAAACCCAACTTTGCAGGTTCAAGTCTCCTCGCATCCCGAAAGGTAAATTATTACAAAATTTTAAAAAGATGCATATTAGATATGGATGTAATGTACAAATTACGACGTAGCAGATAGAGAAAAGAGAAGGAGGTATATTTAAGAAATGGTAATAAAGAAGTAGAGGTGGTGACATCTAGTAACTAATATATTAACTTCTTGAGTAACAGTTCAATGGAAAAGTATATGTGTGTACCCGGGTACTAGGAAAATACTAATGAACTGTGAGATAAAGTTCAAACTGTGAGGTAAAGTCTTTATCTCACTAGTGAAATAAAGTAATGTTGAATAAAAGCCTACTTTACAAACGCAAAAGTATTTAGTAAAGGCATGTTTTTCGTTATGGTCATGGATAAAAATAATTTTGTCCTCCTAAAATCGAGAAATTGACCACTGTGTGGCGTGAGAAAAATTTTGACAAATAGGATTGGTCATTTGGATGACCAATCACAAGACACCAATTATTTCATGTCTCAAAGCAACAATAGTTACAATTATTTCAGTTCTATCACAGTTGTGCTCTGAAGTGGTCGTAAAATTGTAATTGTTAGACAGTTTTACTATTTTCTATTAATATTAAGCTATTTTATACTTTCAAGATGGACAAGTTTCTTGTATGCAGTGTTTCATCCGTGAGTGCAAGTAGTGAAACCATTGAGCCCGAAAAAAGAAACAAAAAGTAGTGCACCGGTAATTTAGTGATAATTATTTATCTTACGGGTTTTCTTGGTGTGGTGACAAAACATGCCCAACCCTGAGTGTGTTGTGTGTGGTGAAAAACTCAGTAATGCTGCTGTGGTTCCCAGTAAATTGAAACGATATTTATTAACGAAATTAATACATGAAAGAGGGAAAGACTCAGATCCATCAATGAAGAAATTGGGCTTGCACTGTCAACGATTCTGTCACGGATCAGCCGCCTCTGTGCAGCTAAGCAGGCCCAAGTATCACATTGAAGGTATGAGTAAAGTTATTTACTTTAATATTAGTAATAGAAATGTGTATTTTCTACAGTGAATTAAAGTTCATGAATTGTTAATAAGATAATCAAGAGTCGATTTCTCTTTTATAATAATGAGGACAATAATAATTATTATATTATTATTATTAACCTGATTCTATTACGTAATTATATTAAGAGAGTCACATCATATATTTTTGAGAGGATTAACATTTTGGTGTGCTGTGCTGAGTCTAGGCCTGTCTAGGGTGTGCTGTGAGTAGAAAAAGGTTGTGGAACACTGCCTTACACCATTTACACCGAGCTTTCGAACTATCACTGGCAACTTCTTCCACATGTTTTTTCCCCACATCTCTAAACTATTGTACTATGGAGTTTAACGCAGCATATTTCTTCAAAATTGAATTAAGTAGATCAAGAATATAGTGGACACTTCACAATCACACCAGTCGGTTCGAAATCTGATTTCACACTGAGCTGGAGTCATGCCTGCCAACAGTGAGTCTGGTTTTTAGTTTTAAGTATGTCTGTGTTACATAAACTATAATGTGGAATGATATGTTACTTAATTTATGTTATAGTATATCATAAATGAAAATAATAATTCAGTTCTTCATTATCTGTTCTTTATGATTAAATATATCAATTCATATACAAAAATAATGCATATATTAGATTAAGAGTTTAACGAATGCGGCACACCTTATTTGTACAACAACAATGGATTGAGGCAGGAAATGGACGTGGTTGCACCAATCGAGTTAACATAAAACATTGATATTTTACACTCACACAATGAAAAAGTGTGATAATATTATACTAAACCCCGGTTTATGATTAACTAACATTGTTGTACTCTATTGCATTTATTAGCATTCCATGGTATTCATACATTGCTTTACAGCTAGAATATGGAACAAGTTAAAAAACTTAATACTATTATAAAGTCTTAATTTATAGTCACAGTCTAGATGAAATATATACACACGAGATTTACAATATAGTCTACTAGTACAACACATAGTTTTAGTATCAATTTCATGAAGCGTTATTGAATGTCATGAATTCACCTACAGAAATAGAAGACGTGAGAAATTAGGTACTTCTTTAATTTGGCCCTAAATAATCTTTTGTTTTGAGTTTCATTTTTTATATCCATAGGGAGCCTATTACAAATTTTTACTGCCATATAACGCACTCCTTTTTGATAGCATGATAGACTTGCCGATGGAGTATGAAAGTCATTTTTTTTGACGTATTTATGCTATGAACTGTTGAATTTGTTACAAAGTTTTCACGATTACATCCGAGGAAGATTATTAATGAAAAGATATACTGACAAGCCATGGGTATTAGTTGTAGTTTTTTGAAAATAGTCCTACATGATTCCCTAGATTTTGCACCTACTATTATCCTAATTACTCTTTTTTGTAATAGGAATATAGGTGTTACTATCTGTGGAATTTCCCCAGAATATTATTCCAAAACTCATTACCGAGTGGAAGTATGCAAAATATATTGTTTTTAAGGTATTGATATTTACTATCTTTTGCATAGATCTAATAGCAAAACATGCTGAATTTAGTTTGGGGGAATTTCTTTAATATGATTTTTCCAATTTAACACACTATCGATTTTTAAGCCAATAAATTTGGTTGTTGTTGTTTCTAATAGGGATCTATTGTTAATTATTGCGCTAGAAATTTGCGAGGTTGAATTTGGACAGGATTTAAATTGAATTACATTAGTTTTGTTACAATTTAATACCAATTTATTGACTGAGAACCAGTCACATATTTTGAAGAGAATTTCCTGTGTTGAAGATTGGAATGTGTTGGAGTTATTGGCTGTAATTACTATACTTGTGTCATCTGCAAATAATATGGGATGACCTACATCTTTTATTAGGGGGGCAAGATCATTTATGAACACTAGAAAAAATAGGGGACCAGATATTGATCCTTGAGGAATTCCATTATTAATAGTTCCCCATGTCGAGGCAGATTTCATAGTTGTCCGCAAGTAGTTAATATTAAAAATACTCACATTATCAATGAGAAGCTAGTTTTGCAACAATGGAAATTTCAAACTTAAGAATTTAAGTTATATTTTAAGTTCTCAAATGCAGTAATTTTTGTAGTTCTGTGAGGAACAGGACAATTTAAGTAACATTACAGATTAAAAGTTTAACGGTTTTATGGCCAGTTCACACTCTGAATCAGAAGTGTTCACATCTATTTGATACCAGCATGCCGAAAACATTTGCAACTGTGATACAAAAAGTTCGCAAGTTTCCTACAGACAATTTTTTTGGCTGAAAAGGGGAAATTTTTGTGTATCTTATGCTCAGAGTGTATTAATTTCGAAAAAAAAATTCATTATACAGACACATGTGGAAAGTTTTAAGCATCGATCTCGGAAACAGAGTGATGGACAGGGTGCAACTTCAGGTGATCCTAGCAGCATACGTGCCATTACGATATAGCAGCGTATGGAAAAATCCAAGGATAATATGAAAGATCTTGTGGAAGTATTCACTTCTGCTGGTATTCCATTGCATGTATTTCGTAACAACAATTTCAACAGTGGATAGCAACAGCTACATATATGCAGTCGGTTCCCAGTGAAACCACTCTAAGAAGATATCTTGCGAAGTGTGCTGAAGACAACTTTCAGGAAACTAAGTCAAATTGTGAAGAAAATGCTGTCTATCTAGTGGTTGATGAAACAACAGATATAAAGAATCATCAGATGATGAACGTTCTTGTTGCTCCTCTGGTGTTGTGAATGAAAAACCCCGTCTTGTGGAAACCAGGATTGTTGAACACTACAATGCCGATATTATAGTAAATTTAATACTTATTGGTGTTCACAGAAGCAATTTTATTGTTTTAATATCAGACCGTGCACCATATATGCTCTCTGCTAGCAGGCGACTGGCTGGACCTCAGCTTTTATAGTCTACATGTTGGGGTTACATATTGCATCTTTGTACTGAAGAGATTAGATTTTCACTAATAATTGCTAATCAATTCAGTACAGCTGTTATGGCTGCCTCAACGAAAACTCCAGCCAGGGAGAGATTGTTGGACTGCCTAAAAGATGCAGAAACATTTGTTTTACTTCCAGTTCCTGTAATAACTTGCTTGGGGACATGGCTGAAGGCAGGAAAATATCATTGCATCAATTTCAGTGCAGTCAAACATTGGATTGATTTGGGAGATGGTGAAGGCAGTGCTGCTGTAACAAACTTAAAGCGACTGGTTGAAAATAAAGAACTTGTACTTCAACTTAGAGCTATATCTAAAATTTCTGATGGACTCTGCAGTCAAATACAGGTTTTTGAATCAGATAATCAAGATGCAACAAAGATCTGGCTTCTTCTATCATCAGTTCTTCAGATGGTTCAAAGTTCAGGTGCAATGTGTAAAAAATTGACAGGATATATGAATGAACATCATCCTGCTCTAAATTTCTGGAAGTTCAGAAATTAGATCCAATATTAGCTGTTTCTGAGAAGATTTCTTCGGTTTTTACCCCAGGTGAACTGAAACGTTTCTCTGCTATTGATGTTCCAGTGAAAGAAATATCAACATGCAGCAATGGTACATGGAGAAAATTTGTCTTTAACTTCTGCCTTATCATTCTGCAGAAACATTCCACCAAGATGCCTATCCTAAGTAAGCTGGCAATAAAGGCAATTATGGTTCCTCTGTCATCTGCTTCAATTGAGGGAAGCTTTTCTACTCTCAATTGGATTTTGAAATCTAAACGGTCATGTCTGACAGAAGAAAATGTACAGTCTCACAACTTGCAATTAATCAAAATCAACTTCAAGAAGCTGTTGTTCGTCTGGAGAATGCGAGTGACAGTGACAAGTATGACTAGATTTTTATTCATTTCATGAGTAGATTGCTTATAATGTATTCTTTTATAAACTTAATACCTATCCTGCAAACTAACATTAGTGACAAAAAAATCAGTTTGATGCTATACATAAACAGTATTTGACTTAAGTTTATTGGTATAAAAGACATTATTACGTATTATTTATGTTAAAAGAAATTTAAAATAAAGCATAATTTTTAAAAAGATAAAGCATAATTATTTAAGAAAATAAAGCATAATGTAGGTTCCTCTATTTATGATGTTTATTATGTTGGCTTATGAAGTATTCAACCACAGTGGCTACTCGCTCAACGAGCTAGAATGTGCTTGTTACATGCTCTTGTTGAAAGAATTAATGTTCAAGATACTATGTATACGTAATTATAATGTCATTGCAAGATACCTATTGGCGATTTCAATTGCACTATCATTTTTAGTGCAAAAAGGCACACACTATTGGATGCATTGCTTCATGGCCAAATCTCCTTTAAAATTGAAATAAAAGTTAATTGTGTAGGTGCACCTCTACTGTAACACAGCGGCATCCTTTTCGTCGGCATCTTTTTCAACTTCAGTGGAAAAGTAATGAGTGCAAAGACTGTCGCATTATTCTAACATAACCACCGATCTTGAAAATTTCTGATTCCTACCGAATAAGTTATACAGTATCCATATC
Source organism: Periplaneta americana (assembly GCF_040183065.1). Classification (NCBI taxonomy): domain Eukaryota; kingdom Metazoa; phylum Arthropoda; class Insecta; order Blattodea; family Blattidae; genus Periplaneta; species Periplaneta americana. The sequence continues at coordinate 91,329,835 of NC_091123.1, forward strand.
TATATATATAAATAATTTGAACTAGTAATGGAAATAACGGGAAAACGGTTGAACGGGTTTTAATGAATGACCCGTCATTTTGAAGCTTAGCATTCAAGGATTTTCAGAAAAATAATAACTTTCAGTGAAGCGTTAGTTTTCCTACATAATTTTCCTATTTTCCAAAATCCATCTTTCGTCAGTTTTGAGAACTAATTGCATTTCAGAATAAAACAAAACGCACACTACAATAAACAATAGCCTATTACACAAAGGCCATGACCTGCAGGATTGCTGACATATTTAGAGTTCAAATTCAATTGGTTATTAAAAACTTCAAGACTTGCTAAAAATAATTTACAGGTCTGATTCTGCGGTGTGTAATTTTTGAGTACAGCTGTGTATTGGATATTAAAATTTACAAAACTTGAGGTGGTTTGATGACATTATTACCATTAGAAACAAAATATTATTATAGTTAATGCCATGATGTGACTATTTTTCATTAATTATTCATATTAATGCTATATTGATGATACGAAAGTGAAATGTTTTGGGGTTATATAAGTAGCTGTAGAGAATATCTTAAATTAGATCTTCATTTCTGTAATTTACTGAGTGGCGGCTATTTTATATATATATATATATATATATATATATATATATATATATATATATATATATAAAAAACCACAAAACTTACATAAGATAATAATATTGTTATTAAAAATCAAATATTTTTATAGTTATTAACCAAGTGGGGTTGGGTCTTTTTTTTATATACTTAATGGTGGTGTGGTGTAAATATTTATATGCGTCATTCTCTTCAGTATTGGCTCGAGAGAACACAAAAATTACAATTCCTAAGGAAAGACCAAAATGTATTACTTTTTGATAAAATAAGAGGCCTACAAAATTTTGTAGTCTCCCTAACATTTCAGCAAGATCTCTTAGCAGGATAAAATGATTTTACCCTCTACATTTCAAGCTCTACATCCAGCAGTTATGCCAAGATGCTATGTCTATTGTTCGAAAGCATAGCAAACCTGACTTTTTTTTAATCTTTCACCTACAATCCACAAGGACCTGAAATAGCTATTGCTTTACTTCCACATGAAAAACCCACTGATCGTTTTGACATTGTTACTTGCATTTTCGCGTTGAAACTCAAAAACTGAAGGTGAATATATTCAAGAAAAAGTATTTGGCTTAAAAAAAAACATTCAAAGGGAGTATGCACATTATTACTTACTTACTCACTGGTTTTTAAGGAACCTGGAGATTCATTGCCACCCTCACATAAGCCTGCCATTGGTCCCTATCCGGAGCAAGATTAATCCAGTCTCTACCATCATATCCCACCTCCCTCAAATCCATTTTAATATTATCCTCCCATCTACGTTTTGGCCTCTCCAAAGGATGCACATTATTATGAAAGGGAATAACTTTCAAAATGTCTGGTATTCATTGAAAATAAATCTGAAAAATTTTTATTTGAATGTCTAAGAACTTAGTTCGCAGCATTTGCTGCATAAGCCACTATACAAAAATTTTCCAAGTTCCCTCAGTTTTCTTCCGTTTACTGTTTTATAAAGTAAAAAAGTAAATCCATGGTACTACAGCCCATGAAAGGCCAAGACCGACCAGATGGCTGCTGGCCTCACGTCCACATGCCGAAGCAGAGGTGGACGATCATCCAATCAGAATGGAGATATCGTGTAGTTGGTTAGCCGTTATAGCTGGTTTGCGAAACCGGATTTTCGCTACCTATCGTAGCATCACGATGCTGGGTGGGCACCGGTCCCATACACTGACCGAAATTCTATGAGAAAATTTCTTCCCCCATGAGGACTCAAACCAGCACGCATTCGGTAATGCGAGTTCTAGGCAGGATGCCTTAGACCATGATGCGGGACTTACTGTTTTATACAGTTTCCTACATGTTATTTCTACCTTTAGTTTTAGTAATGGCTCGTGAATAAAAATTTTTCTTGTTCTTTCATTTTCTGGGCAAAATAGTAGATTGTGTAACGCGTCTTTTTTTTTTATTACATGAAGGACATATATTTTTCTTTACGTCTGAACCAGAGTGTATAACGTCCTATGCAGTGCACCTAGGAAGGAAACTTCATTTCTGCTGATTTAATTCTTGGCTCCTACCGTTTAGTCGAAGTTCATTTCCCCCCCCCCCCCCAGATTTATAGTGTGTAGTGTTGTAAAGCTGCAATAGACTACCATAAAATACAAAATGGCAGTGTAGAATACTGTAGTTTTCCTAGGAGCATTCGTAGAATACAATGCAACCTTAGATACACAAGGGCACAAGGGCTCTGCTAGTTGCATAACAAACAGGCGATGTTATCAATGCTATTAAAAACTACGATATAATAGAAAATTCTCTATAACATAAGACTTCGTGGTCTAGCGATCAGCATTCGTGATTATAATTTTGAATATACAGTGCAGTTGATTTGCTTACATTTTTTAAGTATAGAAGCAAAGTGAGTTACGGTATAATTATTATAAAGAATTTCTGTAGGAAGGAGCACACTGTTCAAGTAAATGTTCTCAGGATGCATACTAGATCTGAACCGTAGATACAAAATCCATCAACAAGAAGGAAGCCAAATGCAAATATTGTGTAATGATTGCCATAATGCAGTGACAACTGAACACTTCAGTTATTACTTAAGTTGATTGTTATAGGATTTTGTAACCCTTATTAAAAATACAGTAGAACTTGGTTATAACGACATGCAAGGGACTGAGTGTCGTAGTACCGGTAACCAAGATTCATATTATCAGTCTAGTGAGGTGGAAAATGAAAAGCAACAAACTTAATTAGGCTTATTTTAGATTTATGTATTCACTTTTAAGCCTACCATAAACATGATAAAATATATGTACAATTATACAGTATTTTGTATTAAAACAGTTTATTCAGAACTCACCAAACTTCTTTAGTCTACTTTGGAGTGAAGTAATCAGTCATTTTACTCTGTTGTCTCATACTTGCCCAATATACACTTTCTAAATTACGTTCTATATTCATTATTTCAGTTGTAATTTCGCTCCCTCCCCTAGCTTGATCTATTTTGTTCAAATGCAACAACAATTGTATCCTTGCTCTTCCAAATCGTTTGGACTGTGGAATTAACTAGGCCAAACTCACGACACACGTCAGCCTTTTTAATTCCATTCTCAACTTAATGAATCACTTTAACTTTTTTCTTCCAACATTAAAACTTTTCTTTTAGTGGCCATATTGCGTTAAAATGCGTGCAAACTTCGTCTAAACTGACCGCATGCATGTACCGTTAATGCCGTATGAATTCGGGCGCGTTACAGTGGGGTGGGGAATCTGCCTGCATTCCAGAGGTCTATGACAGAAGAGGACAGTAAAGAATTTGCCAGATTTTAACAAAATATTTCTTAAAATACTTTGGCTCTTAGAAAATCTTATTCCAAACTGAGGTTGAAAATGACGTAATATGCGAGGTAGACGCATATACGTTTGTTGTATTAAGCAAGGTAAAATAGCATTTGTCTTATGGGGAATTAGTCGGGACCACAGAATATTTGACGTTGTAGGCGAGGTGTCGCACAAAACGAGGTTGCTATAACCAAGTTCTACTGTACTTCGAATCCTATAGGCTAGGCCTACACGAATTCAAATTTCTTTCCTGACCAATACTACCGGTACCAATTCTACGATCATTTCATACCCGATTTTTATATTCCACCAAAACTACCAGATCAGTAATCTACAATGCTATAACTCTTTAACATAATGCAGTAGGGACGGCCGAAACATCATAGAAATTTAAACGTGTTCATCGTCGTCAGAATCGTCACGCACAACATCGTAATCATTATTTTTGTGGTTATCTTTTCGAAATATCTCACATGTGGAAAGTAAGTAATTAAAACGTTGGAATAATATCGCTCTTTCACGATATTATCAAATTTTGCCATAATGATGTCTGAAACTCCAAATACTGTTTCTTGGATGTTGATATAATGTCATTAATATTTTTTTGGCCATTGTGCATGCAACCAGAAATAACTAAGGCCGTGTCTCAAAGCTCAAGTCCATACTACACACTAGTGACTAGCAACTAGGTGACTTGTAAACTACACACTAGGGAGCTTTGGACATGTATGCTTGAAACATGGCCTTCTTCATAGACTATTTTTCTAAAAACCATGACATCGCGGTGCAGCACTAAATTAAGAAGGCAGTGTCCTAATGCAGTTTCATTACGAATTATGTGGGAAAGATGAGGACTTAATATATTACAATAATGTTTAAAACATTGTACAGAATATACTAAAAATGCCAGTGTTCAAAGTTAACGTTATTCTACATTATATTTACATTATTTCACTTCCAAAGCATTTTCAGATTTCATAACCCCAATTGCTGATGAGGTATCCATGTTTGTTTAGTGAACAAGTCAACAATCAAGCAAGCATTTTCGTTTACTAGCTACTACGGACTTGATTGCTATGCACTATGTAGCTTTGGATCATGACTTCTGACGTCACATCCGGCTATTTAGTCAACAATCTAGTTCACTTCAGCTGAAAATGTAGCTTTGGGACACGGCCTGAAAACGTAACATACTGAGGAAACCAGATGATAATTCTCCTAGACTGCTTGGAATTGTGATCTAGGGGAAATAAATCACTCGGAAGACGAAAGAGGTGATAGAAAGAGAGTTTCTGGTTAACAATTAAACCTCGGAACTGGAAATTATCATTATATTATAATTGATGATAATTTTTATAACGACGATGACTGCAAGGTTGGTGATGGTGATGTCAGCGATAATTATGATAATATGTATGGATATGTAAGAAGCATACAGTACCATCTTCACATGCATTATAATTCACATTTCTATGTTTCGACGGCTCCCAACTCTTGCTTCACAATTCGTAGTCTCAGACATGCAAGTTTCAAAACACCGTGTTAAACAATCTTTAGCAGTTGTATATTTTTATAACCAAAGGCTTTTTCGTTCTCCTGTGTGCATTGTAAGTGACAATGAAATGCAATGAGAGCTTTCTCTCATTTTTGTACAGCAACACATCTGTCCATGGCCTAGTGACACTACGAAAACATTTTTTTAGACATTTAAAACTACTGCCAATAGGCATTTCGATATGGGAATTACAAATGACTAAGGGTAAAATTTCTTCTATGAAAGTAGTTACGAATGGTAGCAGTAAAGAAGCCACCGACGTAATTTATGTGGTAAATCCGTTTCCTACTGACCCGGAGTTTCACACGGACGTGGGTTCGATATCCGCTTGGGATAGTTGCTTGGTTGGGTTTTCTATCGAGATCTTTCCCAATAGTAAAGGGAATATCAGGTAGTCCTGCTGTATCACCTAGTAGGTGATACAGCATCGTTAAATAACCCACTAAAAACAGCAAAAGCCTTATTATAATCTCAGAAACAACGTTTTTGTAATCAACTTTTAGACGGTTATTTAACGACGCTGTATGAGATATTAAGTTATTTGGGATTGGTGATAGCGAGGTGGTATTTGGCGAGATGAGGCCGAGGATTCGTCATGTGATGCCTGACATTTTCCTTACAGTTGGGGAAACCTCTGGAAAAATCTAACCAGGTAATCAGTCAAAGCGAAAATCGAATCCGCGCCCGAGTCTATTGCCTTAAATGATTTCCGTTTCGGAAAATAGGTGACCACTTGTGTTTCTATGGAGCCTAATCGATAGTCTGCCTTAATAAATATTCTTCGAAGTTTGTCCAGAGATCAGTAAGTGGCAATGATAGTGTATTGTAGATGAATCATAGATCTACAGAATAGAAACTAGAGGCTTTCAGATTCTCACCTTCCTTCCTGACGGGAACATGACGGCTGGAATTTACATGATACAGGACACCACTTGTGTTTGTATGGAGCCAAATCGTTAGTCCGCCTTAGATGGCGTTCCTCATAGTTTGTCCAGAGATCGGTAAATGACAGTGATGGTGTATTCTAGACAGTCATAGATCTGCAGGATAGAAACCAGAGCCTCCCAGGTTCTCACTTTCCTTCCTGACGGGAACATTACAGCTGGGATCTTTGAGTTACGGCATATCACCACCAGAGTTGTGGTATACTGATTTGTTGGCTGGAGAGAAATGTGTGGTGAGGCAAATGGTAGAATAGATTTAGTTTGGAGAGTACAATAGACACGTAACTAATATAATAACGAACGCATAAAAAGCCTACATGGACTGATGTTTGGAAATTTATAGAAGTAACCTGTAGAGTTGCTTGCTCTAGTTTTCAAAAATATGTCTGTTTTCTCTCTATGGTGTTTGGTTAATTAGCTGAGCTTTATTGACCGGAAACACCCTTTCTTTAAACCGGGAGTGCAGTTCTGTGTCTATCCTACACATTCTGTTAATTTGATATATTTTTCATGTAATAACAATTCAAATTTGGCGGCAGGGTTTGACCATTATTTTTCATACAGTCAGGAAGCTATGTGTAAGGTTTTACAATTTTTAATACTCTCAGAATGTAGATGATCAGTTTTACAGAATTTTACAACATTAATGTTAACACAAAGTGCACTTAGAATTGAGATATTTTCATCATTATTGCATCAAAATGAAGCTAATTACTGCAGGTAAATGCCATTTAAAACTTTAATACCTTAAATTTTTATTTCTTATGTTTGAAATTTTCAAAAAATAAAATGACATTTTTCCTTAATGGCGTAAGATAGAGAAAACCGTTTTCACAGCTTAGTTTGTATGAAAATCCTTAATTTTATGTCAAGTAATTAAGGGAAAAAAAAAGAGTTTAAGAATCGGAAAAAATTTCATATTTTCCTCCCTAGCGTAGATAAATACGTTAAATTATAAATATGTATTTGCTTTTCTCGCATTACTTTTAAAATCTCTATTCCCTTTCTTGCACTATCATTGTACGATAGCAAAAGGAGAATAAAACGTAATACATGCAGATATATTATATCATACATTTTTCCTGTTACTATTTCCTGAATTCCATTTTCTTACAAGTTAATGTTTATCCGATTTCTTTTTCTACCTATGTGGCTTCTATTCTACAGTTTCAGAAACTCCGCACGCTTCGCTATCTTATATTAAAATTGGTCCTACCATCATAGCCTAATAATTGTTATCATCATCAACATCAATTAGCCTATCTCATCTTCTCACTTGTGAGGATTTTTGAACATCAATATACACCACAAGCTGAGGATCCTTGCTCATGTGAAGAGCATGACGCAAGACCGCAAGTGAAAAGAACACAAGGAAGCTATACGAAATACACGAATCCTAAAGGCTGTTAAATCTTCACTCGCTACCGAGAATAGCTTTCGGATCCACTCGATACAAGCAGGAAAGATAAAGAATTGAATCAAATGGAAGGACAATATTAAGGCATGATACGGACCGAAAGCATAGTCAAGGCCGGTTACCGGCGCGAGAGGCACGTGGAGGGGAAAGCAGTGAGGATATAACTGTATTTTATTTCATGGAGTGCAGTTTTATAGAAAGGACTTTGCCGACAGGCCTTCTACTGCTCCCTACTAATTGGTTGTCATAAATAAATGTCTTCCTTACTGTGACGGAAATCTTGCCTTCTCCTGTCAGTAACCAATCACAACCCTCGTTCAGAAGAATTGACAGACTCCGGTCAAATCCACATGGAGGCAGAGTTGCCGCATCTTTTCCGAATTCCAAGAATCCCGTCAGTCTCACTGTCTCATTTCGAGGGTCACCAGGATTGCGGCAACTGTGCAATGTTGGGACGAAGGGACAGATGGAATTGTCAGAGGTGTTTGTGTAAGAAGTCATAAATCTGTAAGTGGGTGTTCAAAGGAGCCACGGTACTGCACTCCTTGAAATGAAATGGAGTATACACGTTTGGAGGCAGTGCGACAAGGACAGTGAATGTGTGCGACAGAGAACACATTCTACAGACCGAGTAAAAACATTGACTCTTTTTTAATGTTCTTGTCAATGGACTCATTTCACTATAGGTTGATGTTTTCCGCATCGCCAGTACAACTCTCTCGAGAGGGAGCGCGACTACCATCTTCACGGTATCAGCGATTGCATCAAACTGGCCTATACACTTTCGCGCATCGCCATCTTGAGGTCAAGAGATATGTGACTGCTGTATGTTTACATCTCGATCCCGTCGATTTCAAATAACATAATTATGCTATTTAATGATATTTAATATTATTTAATGTGCTAGGAGTATAAGTCTGTATTAATTTAATCAATAGAGCGTGTGTATACAGTGTTTATATAGTTTATTGGAATCGTTGTTTTGCGTTATATGTGAAATTGTGGTGTACTCTTGAGCTGTATATAACCGTACAGTGTTTATACACGATAGTTTATTTTAATCGGACTTCTATGTTAAAGTGTGTGATCTTATGCTGCATACAAATGTACAAAAAGTGTTTATATAGGTCATTTTAATTGTACTTCAGTGGAGTACGTGAAATCATGTTATATTCTAGTGCTGCATGGCCTACAACTGGACGAATAGTGTTTATATAATTTATTTTCTTTGTACTACTGTGTAAGACTTCGTAATTGGAATTATATTACATTGTTGTGCTGCATATAACCAAATACCTTACTATAATAATAGTGGACAGCTGTATACTAGCAGCATTGACGGGAGTGCGAAATACGTTGAGATCACTGGCGAAATATCACGGACTTGACATCTAGCGGAGCGGAGTGGAATTACGTCCACAAATACAAATATTAATTGAATAGTAGAGGAAGTGAGCCCAATATGGGGAGCGTTCCTAGTATGGGGAGGTGTGAAATGTATGTTAAGGAAGTGCTGTAACCTAACGGTGACAAATGGTACTTTAAGAGACATCCCTGAAAGTGCTGTAGTTGTAAATTCCAACACCCGTAGCGTTACCTTCTTCGCGCCAGTCTGCTTTTTGTGTTTGTGCACGTGCCAGAAGTTTTTCAACGCTCTCACACATTTCCTCATTGTTGAAGAAAGGTAAGTTCAATTAATTGCGTGAATATTATAATTGAATCAGTTTTATTTGGGCTTTCATCCCATGTGTTATTTAATTTGTAGATGTTATACAAAAGGGAAATAAAAGTGTTTACAGACGGACGGTAATCTGATCCTAATATGGGGAGGTTATGTTATGCCGAATATGGGGCTCCCCATATTAGGATCACTATTTCTTCCCGATGCGTAACGTATTGTGAACGATCCGGAAAATCAAGGAAACTACGGATATACTGTATATATTTAGAAGTTCCCTAAGAAGATTTAAGACCATTTCGAGAATGACTTCTGTCTGTGTGTCTGCAATCCTGCGCGGTAATTGTCGAACGGTTCATTCAATTGAATTGAAATATTATATCTCAGTATCTTTTGGTCATCGGATACGAAAATTACATTTTTGTTGAAATAATTGGTAAAAATAAAGTGTTATAATATTTTTTTGTTCGCCGGGTAAATAATGTGGAACCACCATGTTTTTTGCTGTAGCGTTTTTTTATAGCCGGAATTAATGTTCGCATCATTGTTTTAGATGCCGGGAAGGAAAAAATGGAACCCAGAGCAGATGAAAATGGCAGTGCAAGCAGTACGAAACGGGGAAATGGGAAGTTTTAAAGCCGCGAGAATTTATAATGTTCCTCAAACTACCCTAGAACGATATGTGAAAGATGAGATTAAGAGTCCCACAGATGTTGTAAAGACGAAGCTGGGAAGAAAGCAATATCTACCATCCGATCTGGAGAAAGATCTCGCCGAACACTGCATTCTTTTGGAAGAACGCTATTTTGGTTTGTCACAAAAAGACCTCCGCCGTTTAGCATTTCAATTGGCGGAAAAGAATGGAATCGCGCATCCATTTTCGAAGGAGAGTGAATCAGCAGGGAGAAAATGGGTAAAGAACTTCTTGCGACGAAATCCGCAACTCGCCGTTCGATCGCCACAGGGATTGTCTTTTGCTCGCGCAAAAAATTTCACGCCTGAGGCAGTTGCAAAATTTTTTGACATTTTTGAACCCACTATGGAAAAAATTAAACATCAACCTCACAGGATTTACAACTGTGACGAGACAGGAATAAGCATAGTGCAACATAAACACACAAAGGTGATCGGCATGAAAGGCAAGCGCCAGATATCTGCCTTACAATCAGCTGAGAGAGGCTGTCTCGTCACAGTTGTCACTTGTTTCAGTGCGGCAGGTCACTATGTTCCTCCGCTCATAATTTTTCCACGCAAAAATATGAAGTTGGAACTGATGAATGGAGCTCCACCAGGGTCCATTTACGCTTGCCACCCTTCAGGATGGATACAGACTGGGCTCTTTACACAGTGGCTTCGTCATTTTATTGAGCACGTCAAACCTAGTGCACAAGATCCCGCAGTGCTCGTTTTGGATGGTCACAGTTCACACACGAGGAATTTAGACGTCATTATGCTGGGCAGAGAACATAACCTCACCATAATATGCCTCCCGCCACATGCAACCCACAAGATGCAGCCGCTGGATTTGAGCTTCATGTCACCTTTCAAGACTTATTATGCTCAGGAGATAGAACAATGGCTTGGACAGAATGGTGGCCGAGCTGTAACTATCTACCAAGTTTCAGAATTGCTTGGGAAAGCCTATGCCAGAGCAGCTACGGTAGAAAGTGCAATGAATGGATTTCGGAAGGCAGGGCTCTATCCGTGTGATAGGAATGTCTTCCGGCAACATGACTTTCCTCATTCCAACACATCTGAATCGCCAATTGAACAAATGTCACCACTTCAGAGAGGAACAGCTAAGGAAATTGATTCAACTCCTTCTTCTTCTCGATCAGTTCCACTTGTTGGAGCAGCAGATGTGAGTCCAGTGCCTTCCTTGCTAACTCAAACATCCAATAGCAGCTCCAGATCAGGATCTGCTCAAGTTATTACCAGCTCTCCGTACAAGCAAACGATTGAAGAATCCCTGAGCAAAAAAAAAGGAAGCTGAACAGAAGAAACTCATGAATGCCAAGAAAAGGAAGCAAAGAGAAAATGAACGTGCTAAAGGAGGAACTTCCAGTGGAAAACGTCCTACCTCGTCATCACGGTGTGGCAGGTCGAAAAGGCGACTTCCATTTGTAACTGACACTTCTGATTCCGAGGATGACGTTGTCCAACTTGAGGATTCGGATGAAGACATGTCAGAAGATGAAGAAGACGCCGAATGCCTGTTCTGTGCTGGGCGATTTTCGGAAGACAATGAAGGAGAAGACTGGATTCGTTGTTGCAAATGCTTCAAATGGAGCCATACACTTTGTGCAGGTTCAGATGACAAGATTTTCATTTGTGATTTGTGTAAATGACTTGACTAACTCAAAACTTTCAGTTTTTCTAAAACTCAGAATTGTTTAGGTTTTCACATTTATATTAATTATTCAAATTTGATATTCAGGGTATATGATTATGCTATTTGAAGAATTAATTATGTATTATATTATTTTAAAATTAATTCAAAATCTCACAATACAAAAACAGTGTCAAATTTATATTATTTCTTTCACTGATAAAATCTCCTCATAATAGGTACATAGTGTCCTAATATGGGGAGAATGCAACTATTTTACAAATCCTGCTACAATTACCTAAATAACTATTGCACAAAAAGTCCTTACACTCAGTATGTTCCTTAAAGGTGTATGAAGTCATTTTTGAAGTTAAAACTGTTGTTCAATATTTTGCGTTCCTATAATTAAACCTAGAACAAATTGCTCCCCATATTAGGCACACTTCCTCTACCGTACCGGTATTTAATGTAACATTATTTTATATCAAAGCTGCATATTATGAGAATTTTTTCTTTTCTTTAGTGAGACAAAATTAATTCTGACATTAAGAATGAATTTACAATAACGCCTTATATACCCATTGCTGATAACTGGAAAGATAAAAATGGTAGTAATCTGATGCTTGTAATAATTAGTAAAGGCATGTGGACAACAATAAAACCTAATTTGATAAAACCTTAAAATTTCCAATATATTTTAACTTCCATTCATTTATTAGGCTTAAATAAAAAAAAGCTGATTTTTATTGTTCCATCAACACAGAGACAAAGGCATTAGGCCTAATAAAGAATTTTGTTGACTCACGTTTTATGAACTCTCGGAAATCTAAAGTACGATTTGGAGCAATTTGTAATACTGTAATTGTAGCAATAATTATAAACAGCACATATACACCCTGACATTTTAACACAGCACCAATTAATAAAACTATTAACTAGCCGAGTAACAATATACATTGCAGTTGATTACAGCTTGTTTCGTGAGTATCTCCACACCGGACGCCAAGGTAGCAGCACCAGCGTCGTTCGCGCGCAGAACTACTAAAAGCTAGGTTATGAACCGACTAAACAGGAGGTAGTTGGCAGGGCGAGAGGAAAGTGTGGGTTAGAGGGGTAGCCTGTGCAGCGATGACACGTTGAGCGTGGGGGGTTGGAGGGGAAAGGAAGAACGGAGCTTTTCATTGGACCTCACATGAAAATGTCGTCTGCTAACGAAAATCTGGCAACGGAATCACGGAGACAGTGTAGCTAAACTTCCCAGTTCATTTGCAGTACCACGCTCTGTTATTTGTCTATGGTACCACGTGCATTATGAGTCACGTTTCGTACCAGCGTCATTAGCTCTTGCTTTCTTAAAAACCGTAATTTTAATTACTAATATGGTTGATAGTGTTATCGAGAACTATATATAGTAGTTATTTTAAACATATCTGTAACAAACGCTGAACACGCTTTGAATCTCGCGCCACTATGTGGCAACAGAGGTCAGAAAGAGAGCAACAGAACGTTGCTTCCGGTTTAGTCTGTTCATAACCTGGCTTTTAGTATAGCTGTCCGGTATTATCATAGTAAGGTATTTGATATAACTGTACGAATCGACGTAAGAATGATTCGGGAATATCTTTTCACAAGTAAGTTGGTTACATACTGTACATTGTAGGTTAGGATATTGTAAAATGACTGACAAACATTTGTACATTTTTATTGTGATAATAAAAGGGAGTGTTTTGTAGGAATACGTGCAAACTTGGAATTTATTTTTATATATCCACTACAAAATCCTGAGCTTCTCAGTAAATGGTTATATACTGTTTCACGCGACAAATTTATACCATAGGCTTTGCTCTTTTAATTTCATAGAATCGTGTTTCTGCAATTCTAATTATTGAAAAAAGTTACTGAAAAGGTAGCGCAATTTCATCTGTTTTTAATTTTCCAGCCCATCTCATAAAGGTAATCATAAAATATGATCTAAAATATCACAGGCCTACTCTAATTAGAATTTCAACACTTTGAAATAATGATATATTCTATGTTTATTTATTAATATATATTTGAAGTACGGTATTGAAAGTTATTTATAAAAGATATATATTTTGAAATTCGTCATCATAACTGAAATGTTCATAATTGAATGTTTTTGTACGTGATGAAATCTATCTCCAAATTCGCATTCTTACCACTTCTAATGGTATATTAATATGGTACAAGGTTGGGCAGTGCTTTTTACAAAATATAGGAATGATTTTAAGAACAAACAGAGCGAGTTTTTCTATTTCAGAAATTGTAATGCACTTCACAAACGTGTATTGTATAACATTTTTTTGCACGATCGTATTTTTAAAATTGCGAAAATTTATAGTAATATTATTCTAAAGCCTTTGCAAAACTGCAATGTAATGGTAACTAAGTAACAATAAGTGCATTGTAATCAGTCTATTTCAGTATAATTTTATGTTATGAAGAATGGCTTCCCTAGCAACAAGTTTATGTGGGAATTCTAACTTTCAAGGCCTAACGACAATAGCTGTAAATACAACAAAAAACACGATCGTGCGAAAAATATTGATTCAAATTGAACCACCATACTGCAGAGTATTAAAGAGATCATTAGAATCACATAATCATGAAACAAAAAATAACAGTTGTACAGCCCTATACCCTTAGCCCTAATTCGCAAAGATGACGAGTATTACTGACAGTTTCAGCATTACATCTTTTAATTATTTGCCGTATACTACAGGAATGCAGGTGATTACGTTTTACTATTTGTATTTGATTTTATCCTTGTTAATCTTTTAGCTCATGTTTGATTGTTTTTATGATTTATAGTCAGGGTGCGAACTAAGATTTCTGATGGGAGGGTTGAATCCTAGATAGAGAATACCATACATACAATTATTATTATTATTATTATTATTATTATTATTATTATTATTATTGCTCTGATGAAATGTAAACATTGAAAGTAAGAATAAAAAAGTAATAATTATATTTTGTAAGGGGGGTAGAAGTTGTCCCTAACTGGGATATTAATATGAAATTATGATAGGGGGATAACTTTACAACAAGGGGGAAATCCCCCCGTTAATTAACACCCTGTTTACAATAATAAATCCCAGTGTGTTTTGTGATTGCATTCTATCAGCATTGCTTTACGTCCGCTATTGTCACGATCGCAAGATGCACACAATGTGCAAGATTAAGTTAAAGTTTTCACTCGGTTATAGAAATATTTCAGGAAGCCCATTGTACGGATGATGAATTATGCACATATAGTATGAATAGGTTTAATTCATAAAGTCGATGAGGATTGCAGACTGCCAGTTTCAGCATAACATCTTTAATTATTTACAGGAATGCTGGTGTAGTTACCTATATATAGGCGTATTTGTTTTTCTCGTCATTCTTAGCTTATGTTTGGCTGTTCTTATGATTCACAGTAATAAATCTTGCCGTGGTTTACGATTGCGTTCTATCAGCATATCGTTTCGTCCGCTATCATTATGACCTCAAGATGGCGGCGAGCGATCGCTTCTATTTGGGTCCAGTCATATCTTCTGCGCAGCTGGCACTGTGGGGACTTGAGTATTGTAATCCTTTTGCAAAATATTCACTTCTTGAATAAATCCAGACTGTGTCGATAAATTTATGATGTGTTGATGTAGATTCATGTGGCAGACGTATTAAGTTCTCAAGAAATAAAAGAGCGTTTTTAAATTTAATATAAAATAGCAATCTTTTCTGTAATAATTTGCATGACTGTTATTGGTGTTGATTTTACAGTTCCATTAATTATTTATTGAAAATAAAAGTACATTTTCTGAGTTAATTGAAGTTAAATTTTTTTCAACAAAATTGTGTGTTCATTTATTTGTTCTTACCTACGTAATATTAACAGTAAGTGCATGTAAATTACATACTATATAGGTAGGATGAGATAAATTTAAGGATACACTGATGTGAAATTTTGTCGTTTTTGGTCAAAAATATTGATTTTTTGTTTTTATCTTTAAAAAATTGTTGATGGTGTAGAGATGTCCTCTGCCAATTTTCATGGCCATACGATCGGTCTATCAGCTGTTTAGGGCCACATTTCGAAAAGGTTGCGCGCTCTGACTGGTAATGTAAATCCCCCGTCCACGCCCTCAACTCTGAATTCTGCGACGATTGTGGAAATTACGATATATTTAATATATTATTTATTACACTACTGTTTGTGAAAAGACAACGCACAGAAAGAATGGCCCGAAAGACTCCAATCTCGGGAGATGTGTAGAACAGTGTACCATCAATAATTGATTACATTTCCATAGAAATGGCGTACACATAGGCCAAACAGTGACGTCTCTTGTTTCGCCAGCAAGGTCAATGTTATGACTTGCTCAGCCAGTGCAGAGCTTCCAAAGGAATTGGAAACATGAATCTAGTGTAGGTATGCCTCGTCGACGAGGAAGGTCGCAATATCAGCACGTGAATGAGTTCGGGGGGAATGATTGTTCTCCAGTAAGCAGGTTTGCCATACCGTGATATTTCGGCTCGTACAGGGCATGCTGCTATGACAGTGATGAGTGTGTGGAACCAGCGGATAGAAGAGGGTTGTACACAGAGACGAGCGGATACTGGACCACGTAATGTGACCACAGCACGGGATGACCGCCATCTTATCCTCTTGGCCGTGACGGACCGTACAGCTTCATCCACAATGTTGAATCGACGTTGGAGTACTGCATCGTGTGTTGATCTATCTGCCGTCGTTCGTCGCCGTCTTTTGAGGGATGGACTAGTGGCTCGCATGCCGTTGCGTCGGCTTCCATTGTCCAGAAACCACCAACGCCTCAGATTGCAATGGGCGCGTGAACGCCGTCACTGGCGTGCTGAGTGGCAAAATGTAATGTTTTCGGACAAGTCATGCTAGTCCTACTTGTCCTACAATGATGGTTGCATACATGTTAGACCCTACCGTGGTGAACACAATCTGAGAGCCTGCATTGTTGAGCAGCATAGCGGAGAAACGCTAGTGTGATAGTTTGGGGCACCATTGGATTCAATATGCGATCTCGCCTTCTATGTATTCAGGGCAATCTGAACAGCAATCGCTACATTAGGGAGGTTTTAGAGCCCGAAGTACTGCCCCTCCTTCAGGGAACTCCACATGCCATATTTCAGCAGGACAATAACCAGCAACATGTGGCGAGGATTGTGCAAGCCTTCTTTGAGGAGTGACGGGTATCCTCTTCCCTGGCCTGCACGTTCGCCAGACATGTCGCTCATTGAACATGTCTGGGAAATGGTTGGCAATTTGTTCGTCATTGTCCTCCAGCACCGACCCTTGACTCTTTGTGGATTCGCATACAAACTGCGTGAAGGGAGATTCCCCAGGAACATATCCAGTCTCTCTTTCATTCCATGCCACGACGCTTAGAAGCTCTGATTGCAGCGCATGGAAGCTTCACACCATACTGAAATCTCACGGTCACAGATCAGGTACAATTCTGTAATTCTAATCATTTGTATATTGTTATGTGTACCTAATCTGAGGTATCAATTTCATTTCAGTCACATGTATCTTTCTTGGTGTTGCAATTTCCACAAACATTTGTGTACATTAGATTTCTAATTCAGACAGTGTAGCTTCTCGACTTCTCGAAATATTTCTTCATAGGCTCCAACAGATGTCACTTCAAAGGATGCTTTCCTTTGAAAAATATTCAGTTACCAAGGAGACCACAACTCTTGTCTAAAGAAAAATTCCATTTGTTACTAGTAGCCATAACAACGTGTTTTCCATGCTTGGTTTTTGTTTTGTTATACAATAAATATTTGCAAGTTCCTAACAGTTTTATTGTTAGTGTTATAATAGTGTCTACAGTCTATAGTGATTTGTTTTCATAAGTTTACTTGTTTTTTTTTTCAGTCGTCATCTTTATTTACTAGTGCAGTTAGGTGTGCACTGCATGGTAGAGTATATTAGAGTAAGTTCTGCGTATAATAAGCAAGGCCTATATATCTCAAAATGCCTAGAAAATAAAAAAGATTGAGTTCTTATTTATTATTATCATCCCAAACTTTGAAGTCAATTTTCTCCACTTTCAGTTTTTGTACATTTTGCATTGCTAAAAATGCTACTCTTCCTACAAATTTTGTAATACATGCATGATTTTTTGTAGCGGTTTCTGAATGTGTTCTTAACAAAACTTACTATCAGGATTATACCTAACATTCATATTTTATTTAATATTAATTTTTCTTTATGCTCGAGTTGATTTTTTTTTCCCATTTTTACACTTTAGTGCATAAAAAATATATATTTTTTTAGTAGAATAAAAGGAAAAATTGTATAGTAAGTTTTATTTCCGAGGGTCTGACAAGTATGTATTTCAGGCCAAAATATTTGAATTTGTGGGAGGACTAGGAATTTTTGAAAAGCTAAATTTACACAATTTAAAATTACAAAATTATTAATAATTCAGATATTTCTGCATCAAATGAGATGAAACTTTGTACACAGACTACTTGTATACAGTACGACAACTGTACAAAATTTTAGAGATCTACATAGAATAGTTTAGAAATTTCAAATTTCACATCAGTGTACCCTTAAGCCTATGTGTGAAAACTGGAAATATAATGTAAAATGCGATGAACTTACCTTAAAAAAATTAAACCATAATATCAGCACTATTTGTGACTCAAAATAATAAAGGAAATACGGGTTCTTAAAAAATGGGGGGGGGGGAAACCAGTGTCTATCATATTAATCCTTCCTTACCTACAGATACCATATGGCAATAATTAACTTTACAGCATTTATATACTTGTGTGTTACATATGAAGGTAAATTTTGCTGGATAACTTCTATTTCAATCAACGAGTTAGAAAGAGAAAGATATAGAGTGGTCATTGCGCCGCCATGTTTGAAGAAAATTGAACGACCGTCCGCCATGAACTTATGCGCCCAAAACAAAGTGGGCGTGGCATTAGAATCGTCAGCTGTCAAAATTTCTTTTGCATAAATCAGTTAAGCTGCAGTGGAAAAACCTAGTATTTCGTCAAATACGTGCTAGGAACTTAATCTAAACTTATGCACGCTAAATTTAAAACACTTGAGCTATTCCTAGAAGGAATGCTTAAAAGAATAACCTAAGCAAAATTGACATGCAGTATGACAAGAAGTCCTAGGAAATATAATGAAGAAAATGTTAATATTCCTAGGTTCTTTTAAATGCAACCTGAAAGATTGCCTATAAAATGAACGAGTATGATTCGGATGTTTTTATAAAATTGTTTTCCCAGTCTCTACACGTTGCAAAACTATTTATTATACAATAAGATACAGAATTAAAGTAGGCCCTAACTGTAGTAAACGACCTTTACCTCTAAGCTTGTAACTTGGGTAAAACATGACCAAACATGCTTTCAGTTTTTTTTTTGTTTTCTTACAGTAGAGTATAATTATTATCGAAATGTGAACGTGAGGCCAATAGCCGACTGCTCTGTCTGAGCCTTTCAAGGACTGTGGCACCACAGATTATTATTAGTGTATAATTGAGCACCCACGTACAATAATGGGGTAAGTAGTTACGAAATATATTCATATTTACCCCATTAGTGCACGTGGGTCATCAATTATGTTCTTTCTTGTCCTTACAGTCAAAATACTAACAATACGACCTACCCTAGAGTTTTGCGTTATTTTGGATGCGAGTATCGAAATACAATTTTAATATTTGATTGCTATTACTGGGTTTGAAACGGAATTATAGTGGTTTTATCCGTATTTAGTTTAACTTTATTACTAGTGAACCATTTATTCGATTAATCGTTTGTCTTCGAAATAGGCCTACTTTTTATAAGCTACAGCTCATCAACTTCTTCTATAAGCAGTAAGGACAGAAGGAGCAGAAATAAAGGATGCCGGTGTCGAAATACAATTTCAATATTGTATTGCTATATGTTTTTCACTGGGTCTGAAATGAAATTGTAGTGGTTTTATCCGTATTTAGTTTAAGTACATTACCAGTGAACCATTTATTTTGTTTATGCCGGGCGTTGTTACACATTTATGCAAGAAAAAATGCTGCTAATTAACAAAACTATGGACTTAACTTCATAAAATATAAATGAAATATGATATATCAGTTGTCTTTTTCCTTTTGACATTGCAGTTATATGCAGCACACACAACAGGCGTGTTTTTTCTTTGTTTTTTCGTAGCTCTGCCTCCGTATACACAACATTGTAAGCAGACGAATTTTTACAATGGTGGGCGCTTAGTTCATATCTGCCGTGTTTCGCGGTGGCACCGCAAAGAGCGCTGTACAGGACAACATGACCACTCTATATTCTTCTCTTTCTAACTCATTGCTTGTGTGTGCTGCATATAACCGCAATATCACAGTCTAATACACACAGTCGCGCAACTCATACGTATAAAATACAACGAGTTATAGAAAGAGAAAGATATTGAGTGGTCATTGCGCCGCCATGTTTGAAGAAAATTGAACGACCGTCCGTCATGAACTTATGCGCCCAAAACAGAGTGGGCGTGGAATTAGAATCGTCAGCTGTCAAAATTTCTTTTGCATAAATCAGTTAAACTGCAGTGGAAAAACCTAGTATTTCGTCAAATACGTGCTAGGAACTTAATCTAAACTTATGCACGCTAAATTTAAAACACTTAAGCTATTCCTAGAAAGAATGCTTAAAAGAATAACCTAAGCAAAATTGACATGCAGTATGACAAGAAGTCCTAAGAAATATAATGAAGAAAATGTTAATATTCCTAGGTTCTTTTAAATGCAACCTGCAAGATTGCCTATGAAGTGAACGAATATGATTCGGATGTTTTGATAAAATTGTTTTCCCAGTCTCTACACGTTGCAAAACTATTTATTATACAATAAGATACAGAATTAAAGTAGGCCCTAACTGTAGTAAACGACCTTTACCTCTAAGCTTGTAACTTGGGTAAAACATGACCAAACATGCTTTCAGTTTTTTTTTTTGTTTTCTTACAGTAGAGTATAATTATTATCGAAATGTGAACGTGAGGCCAACAACCGGCTGGTCTGTCTGAGCCCTTAAAGGCCTGTGGCACAACAGATTATTATTAGTGTATAATTGAGCACCCACGTACAATAATGGGGTAAGTAGTTACGAAATATATTCATATTTACCCCATTAGTGCACGTGGGTCATCAATTATGTTCTTTCATGGCATTTCAGTCAAAATACTAACAATACGACCTACCCTAGAGTTTTGCGTTATTTTGGATGCGAGTGTCAAAATACAATTTTAATATTTGATTGCTATTACTGGGTTTGAAACGGAATTGTAGTGGTTTTTATCCACATTTAGTTTAACTTCATTACTAGTAAACCATTTATTTGATTAATCGTGTGTCTTCGAAATAGGCCTACTTTTCATAAGCTACAGCTCATCGTCTTCTTCTATAAGCAGTAAGGACAGAAGGAGCAGAATTAAAGGATGCCGGTGTCGAAATACAATTTTAATATTGTATTGCTATTTGTTTTTCACTGGGTCTGAAACGGAATTGTAGTGGTTTTATCCGTATTTAGTTTAAGTACATTACCAGTGAAGCATTTATTTTGATTATGCCGGGCGTTGTTACACATTTATGCATGAAAAAATGCTGCTAATTAACAAAACTATACACTTAACTTCATAAAATTTACATGAAATATGATATATCAATTGTCTTTTTCCTTTTGACATTACAGTTATATGCAGCACACACAACAGGCATGTTTTTTCTGTTTTTTTTTTTTTTTTTTTTTTTGTAGTTCTTACCTCCGTTATACAACATTGTAAGCAGACGAATTTTTACAACGGTGGGCGCTTAGTTCAGATCTGCCGAGTTTCGCGGTGGTACCGCAAAGAGTGCTGTACAGGACAACATGGCCACTCTATATTCTTCTCTTTCTAACTCGTTGATTTCAATACATTTTCATCAATATAGTTTTGTTTCAAATGTTGCCACTCCCGTAACTTGGTCACTGAATTGGTCCTAATCAGCGAGTTAGAGAAGACTATAGAGTGGCCATGTTGTCCTGTACAGTGCTCTTTGCGGTGCCACCGCGAAACACGGCAGATTTGAGCTAAGCGCCCACCTTTGTAAAAATTCGTCTTCTTACAATGTTGTATAACGGAGGTAACAACTACAAAAAAAAACGAAGAAAAAACATGCCTGTTGTGTGTGCTGCATATAACTGCAATGTCAAAAGGAAAAAAGACAACTTATATATCATATTTCATGTAAATTTTATGAAGTTAAGTCCATAGTTTTGTCAATTAGCAGCATTTTTTTTTCATGCATAAATGTGTAACAACGCCCGGCATAAGCAAAATAAATGGTTCACTGGTAACGTACTTAAATTAATACGGATAAAACCAATACAATTCCGTTTCAGACCCAGTGAAAAACAAATAGCAATACAATATTAAAACTGTGTTTCGACACCGGCATCCTTTATTTCTGCTCCTTCTGTCCTTACTGCTTATACAAGAAGACGATGAGCTGTAGCTTATAAGTAGGCCTATTTCGAAGACAAACGATTAATCAAATAAATGGTTCACTAGTAACAAAGTTAAACTAAATACGGATAAAACCACTACAATTCCGTTTCAAACCTAGTAATAGCAATCAAATATTAAAATTGTATTTCGACACTCGCATCCAAAATAACGCAAAACTCTGGGGTACGTCGTATTGTTGTTAGTATTTTGACTGGAAGGACATGAAAGAACATAATTGAGCACCCACGTGCAATAATGGGGTAAGTATGAATATATTTCGTAACTACTTACCCCATTATTGTACGTGGGTGCTCAATTATACACTAATAATTATCTGTGGTGCCACAGCCCTTGAAAGGCTCAGACAGACCTGCCGGCTTTGGCCTCACGTTCACATTTCGATAATAATTATACTTTACTGTAACAAAAATACTGAAAGCGTGTTTTGTCATGGTTCACCTAAGTTACAAGCTTGGAGGTAAAGGTTCTTTACTATAGATAGGGCCTACTTTCATTCTATATCTTATGGTGTAGTAAATAGTTTTGCAACGTGTAGAGACTGGGAAAACAATTTAATAAAATCATCCGAATCATACTCGTTCATTTTATAGGCAATCTTGCAGGTCGCATTTAAAAGAACCTAGGAATATTAACATTTTCTTCAGTATATTTGCTAGGACTTCTTGTCATACTACATGACAATTTTGCTTAGGTTATTCTTTTAAGCATTCCTTCTAGGAATAGCTCAAGTGTTTTAAATTTAGCTTACAAAAGTTTAGATTAAGTTCCTAGTACGTATTTGACGAAATACTAGGTTTTTCCACTTCAGTTTAACTGATTTATGTAAACGAAATTAAGACAGCTGACGATTCTAATGTCAGTTATCACCACGCCTACTTTGTTTAGGGCGTTTAAGTTCATTACCGACGGTCGTTCAATTTTCTTCAAACATGGCGGCGCAATGACTACTCTATCTTTCCGTTTCTAACTCGTTGGTCCTAATACAGCTATTTGTTTCAACATGGATTGCTTGTAAATTTAATTTGGGTTAGAAAGGGTTAAGGTTTAAATCCTCCCCTTTTTATTTTCAAGTTTACCTCAGCGGTCGAGTTTACCCCAATTTGGGGTATGGAAAATATTAATTTCCCTGCATATAAGGAGAGGAGTTCACCACGGGATGTACCCTACGAGATATGCCCTACAATTTTG
Source organism: Periplaneta americana (assembly GCF_040183065.1). NCBI lineage: Eukaryota > Metazoa > Arthropoda > Insecta > Blattodea > Blattidae > Periplaneta > Periplaneta americana. The sequence continues at coordinate 91,352,919 of NC_091123.1, forward strand.
AAGCTACTAATTTATGACTCTTCTCACAGGAAATATAGAGTTTCAATGATGCACAAATATATTTAGGAATGAATTGAATTAACCGTCCAGGTACGAACAATTATATTATTTCAACCATGATACGTGATCAGGACCATGATTCAGTTGTAAGGAGCAGAAAGAATTACGTCTATTTCCAGCTTCTGAAACTTGTAGATTAAGTGCGTGTGAAATTCTTCTAGGATTCTAAAGTAAAATTAATAAGAACCATATACACTTACTGTATAGCATAAAAATATAAAATAAATTACGCAAAACCCGTTTTGTTATGTGTTATATGTCATCTACACACTTTTAACTTGCCTGCCGCTAGAGGGCTACTGTCACGCCAGCTGTCAAATGTTGGCATATTTTATCAATGTGTTAGAAAGAGAAGAATATAGAGTGGCCATGTTGTCCTGTACAGCGCTCTTTGCGGTGCCATCGCGAAACACGGCAGATATGTTTGTAAAAATTCGTCTGCTTACAATGTTGTATAACGGAGGTAAGAACCAAAAAAAAAAAAAAAAAACCAAAGAAAAAACATTAACTTAGAAAGCATGTTCGAAATATTCAGATTGTCAATTAATATAATATAATATAATATAATATAATATAATATAATATAATATAATATTTGTTACTCAGTCAAATGGCAAATCAATGTAAAATAATGACTTATATTATATGGTCATTAAGTTTTATATACACGAGCTACAAATTGCAAACGTTTTCACCCATTCAGGCATCTTCAGACACAATTATACAATATCTCAATATCAAACTATGTAGCTATTACATTGGTGGTAGATAAACTGTTTAAGATTAATTATGTACAAAACATCTCCATAATTAAAATGTAATATTACAAGTCATAAATTAAAATAATGTTAAAAACCACGTAGTGTTATAATTAAACTTCATAATATTCTGTGGAACTCTTGTTCAGTAGAGTCCAATAAGTGATGAATTATGTCTGAAAGATATAAATTAATACGAAATAGAAATAGGAAATTATCAAACGTAAAAGTGTAATCGGAATTGGATTGGATAAGTAAAAGTACTCACGTCGTTTGAACGTGGCAACTGTATAGATCACTATAAAACAACATGTTAAAAACCACGTAGTGTTGTAATTAAACTTCATAATATTCTGTGGAACTCTTGTTCAGTAGAGTCCAATGAGTGATGAAATATATAAATAAATACGAAATAGAAATAGGATATTATCAAATGTGAAAGTGTAATGGGATTGGATAATTAAAAGTACTCACGTCGTTTGAACGTGGCAACTGTATAGATCACTGTCAAACATCCTATGTTTGAAGCAGTTATCTGTAATAAAATAAATAATAAAAATTTTGATTTATTTATTATTTTATTACAGATAACTGCTTCAAACATAGGATGTTTTATAGTGATCTATACAGTTGCCACGTTCAAACGACGTGAGTACTTTTAAGGGTACTGGGACGTGATGAGTGCCTATTTTAGCTCTTGAACTAGCAAATAACATATAGGCTCTACTGAAGCATTCCTATGTCACAGGTTTATGAAATTTATACCATGCATTAAACAATGTTTATATTATCTTTTCATGAAAAATTAAATCACTTATCTCCAATAGAATATTTATAGGATGTCCCCAAATAAGGTAATTAGAAAATAAATTCTTATGCATGGTTCATCAGTTAGGTACATATATCTCATAGAATTTTAGTCAGATCTCTCTAATTTTTTTGTGGTACAATAAGAACATATCAAATGACAAAATGAATGCACTACTTTCTTGACTAAACATCACATGTGTAAAAAATTTAAAAAAAAATTATTAACATAATTTTTTTCCAAAATTTTCCTTAGATTTGAATTTTTTAAAATTCAATGATGAAGTTTAAAAGAAAACCACTCCATTCATTTTAAAGAGTTAATTAATATGTACCTGCCACAAAAATTTCATGACTCTATCTTCATTAGTTTATGAGATAAGTGTACCTAAGTTTTGAAAAATCAAGGTTACGGGAAAATGCAAAAAAACTGAAAACGTGTATTTTGTACTTCACTCACCAATCTAGAACATTCCAGCCCCATACTCATCCTGCTCCTGTGTTTCTTGGTCCTCTCTCCTCCTTTTGGCATTCCTCTTTCTTGTTCTGGCCTCTTTAGTCATTTGCAAAGCAAACTTTTCACCGTCTTCGAAGCGCTTCTTGTCAATGGTGTAAAGTGCAGTTTTTGTATTTGAGCCCACTTCAATGCCCAAACTCTCCAACACATTTAGTCTACTTACAGAACCATCATTAAAACAGATTACTGCATCTAATACACCCAGTTTTAAGGTTTTTAAACCCACAAAAACTGTTTTTGGGATGCGCTCCCATATACAATGATTAAAGCTTTCATTAGGGTTTTGTGTATTCCCATGTAAGCATTTTTTCAATAGCTCCTGGTTGCTGAGGTCCCTAAAGATGGGTTTTATTTTATCCATCACAGCTGGAGGCAGTGAATGCTGATGGGAATACTTATTTCCAGTGACTGAAGCTTTATTGTACCCACACCAGCAGTCTTCATCTGTACTTGGAGGACATAACGTGTGATATGGCTCCTCATCTGTGCTATACTTGTGGAAGTATATTGCCCACACTGCTCTTCTCATTTTTTCTACATCTTTTCCAGCATTCCTCCTCATGGCCAGTCCATAATAGGTTTGCAACTGATCTATTGCACTATCTGTTAGCCGCCCTCTCCCTGTTAGCGGTTTACCATCAGAACATTTTTTACCTTTCATGTCTTTACATAATTTTCTTAGTCTTGTTCCCATTCTCTTTTGCACATGTCCACAGCACTCCAGCTTACTTACTTCCACATTCCCATAAACATTTAATTCTTCAACTTTCTTATATCCCTTTGAGTCCCCATCTCCTAAGTAATTCACATACCTGACCTGATATAAATTCTCAGACCTCTGAAAAATTATTACTACTCCATCGCTCTCCATTCCACCACTGAAGCCATCATAATTTTTCATGCAAACATGTCCAGGCTGGTCTGATTTACAATTATGGCAGAATTTTGTCAAACATTCGACATCAATTACTTTCCCATTGTCTAGTGAAGTTGCAGTGATGACACCATTGAGGGAAGTGTGGCCTCGCTTCTGCCAGGACCCATCGAAAGCAGCAGTTATGTCCCTACTGTTTTCATTTAGAGCCACTGCTTCTTCTATAGCATTTGTCATAGATTTTTTTGCTACTTCTTCCAGACATTTCAACAGTTGGGAAGTGCAGAAATTAAATTTGGCAGTTGGTGGTGGGAGATCCATTATACCACACAGAGTTTGTGCTGGCTTCCTGCCTATGCCAATACTTCTCATTCCATATACAAATCTTAAATTTACTTCATAACATTTTGTTTTCCCTACCTTATTGGATGTCATACTTGAAGCAGACTCTTTACACTTATTACAAACAACAGACAGTTTAGTTGCAAGCCCTCGCCTACTATTTTTATTTTCTGTAAGTTCAACACAGTCGACGCCACTACAATACTTACACTGTACAGTTTTCTTCACCAAATTAGGTAATAATTGAATGTCCACAATGATAAAACCCTTTGAATATCCCTCATCACTAAAATAAAAGTTGTCATCACACTCTGGTTTTATGTGAGACAATTTTCTTGCAGCTAGGCTCTGACAGGTTATGTTCACTTATATTATGTTTGCTTTTACTTACATTACCATTAAACACTGGTTTTCTTTTGCCAAACTTCTTTAATCTGCCCATTTTTACTACACACACACACACACACACACACACACACACTAATAATGCTGAATAAAACTGATGCAAATAACACCACAAAGATTCTTTTTGCAACAAAATTTACACGAGGTTATTCAAAACAAAACAGGAGTGCTTTCCACTGGGCTGTGTTATGCTCTTTGCAGTTTCAGAGTATCCGGAAGCACCAACAACAGCAAAGAAATTTACCCGGTCAAAATATTCCAATAAATAGCCCAGAAATTATAACATATTTAATAAGTTGAATTGGGCATTTAAAAAAGGGGCGTGCAACTACGACGCCATTTTTAAATTCCCTATTTTAGGGCATTTAAACCCAGAAACCCCTACAATATATATATATATATATATATATATATATATATATATATATATATATATATTTGGATAGAGAATTTATTCAAGAATTCGAAAACAATGAAAACAAAAGATGACATTTTTGGCCGATTTTCACGTCATAGTACCCTTAATTATCCAATCCCATTACACTTTCACATTTGATAATTTCCTGTTTCTATTTCGTATTTATTTATATATTTCAGACATAATTCATCACTCATTGGACTCTACTGAACAAGAGTTCCACAGAATATTATGAAGTTTAATTACAACACTACGTGGTTTTTAACATATTGTTTTATAGTGATCTATACAGTTGCCACGTTCAAACGACGTATGTTTGAAGCAGTTATCTGTAATAAAATAATAAATAATAAAAATTTTGATTCATTTATTATTTCATTACAGATAACTGCTCCAAACATAGGATGTTTTATAGTGATCTATACAGTTGCCACGTTCAAAGGACGTGAGTATTTTAATTATCCAATCCCATTACACTTTCACACTTGATAATTTCCTATTTCTATTTCGTATTTATTTATATATTTCATCACTCATTGGACTCTACTGAACAAGAATTCCACAGAATATTATGAAGTTTAATTACAACACTACGTGGTTTTTAACATGTTGTTTTATAGTGATCTATACAGTTGCCACGTTCAAACGACGTGAGTACTTTTACTTATCCAATCCAATTCCGATTACACTTTTACGTTTGATAATTTCCTATTTCTATTTCGTATTAATTTATATCTTTCAGACATAATTCATCACTTATTGGACTCTACTGAACAAGAGTTCCACAGAATATTATGAAGTTTAATTATAACACTACGTGGTTTTTAACATTATTTTAATTTATGACTTGTAATATTACATTTTAATTATGGAGATGTTTTGTACATAATTAATCTTAAACAGTTTATCTACCACCAATGTAATAGCTACATAGTTTGATATTGAGATATTGTATAATTGTGTCTGAAGATGCCTGAATGGGTGAAAACGTTTGCAATTTGTAGCTCGTGTATATAAAACTTAATGACCATATAATATAAGTCATTATTTTACATTGATTTGTCATTTGACTGAGTAACAAATATTATATTGTGTTTATCTATAAAGAAAAAACATGCCTGTTGTGTGTGCTGCATATAACTGTAATGTCAAAAGGAAAAAGACAACTGATATATCATATTTCATGTAAATTTTATGAAGTTAATTCCATAGTTTTGTTAATTAGCAGCATTTGTTTTCATGCATAAATGTGTAACAACGCCCGGCATAAACAAAATAAATGCTTCACTTGTAATGTACTTAAACTAAATACGGATAAAACCACTACAATTCCGTTTCAGACCCAGTGAAAACCAAATAGCAATACAATATTAAAATTGTATTTCGACACTGGCATCCTTTATTTCTGTTCCTTCTGTCCTTACTGCTTATAGAAGACGATGAGCTGTAGCTTATGAAACGTAGGCCTATTTCGAAGACACACGATTATTGATTGATTGATTGATTTATTGATATAGTTCACAAGTACAAAACTTAATAATATAACAAAAGATCTATAAACAAATGTAGTTCTACATACTAAATATACAATTTCCTAGACTCATTATTTTAACGCAAATCTCAATAATTTATTGGTTCAAACTTGCACTTACGTCTGGTTTTAGTGCATGTTTAAACCAGTAATGATAACCATTAAGATATTAAACCTTATTTATCTGCTTCTTTTCACAATTTAATTGTAATTATTTAGGTCTTACATTACATAATAACTTATTATTCCAAAAAAATGTGATCAGATGTCGACATAATGTAAGTCATGAACCTGAATTAGCTGACTCGATACATTCTATATGTAGGTTAATCTTTATTTCTTACAATATTTCCTTGTCAGCAGAAACGTTTGCGTAACTTCAATGAAGACTATCACATACCAGCTTAAACACAAACTTGCCAAGTTGCTTACATAATCAACCTCAATTTAGTTTCATAATTGTGTCTCATGTACTCATTAGCAATTCATTACTATTATAATGCCTACTAAATTTATTATAAATGCAGTATTATTGAAATTAAAACATATTAGTAAAGCAATTTATAAAGTCAAAATTATCTTCTGGACCTTTACTAAATACGAGTAATATAGCTATCGGAATACATTAATAACTACCTCAATTCTCTATTTTCAATTTTTATTATTTTAAAACTTTGACGTAATTCTATCTTATTTACAAAACCTGTCTGCTTATTTAATTTAATTAAAAATATGTGTTTCTAATTTTAGGAAAATTTAGTCTTAGCTGATGCCTATCTCTTAGTAGGTAGTTTCGTTCAGTATCTATAGTTTTGATTGAATCTACTTTATTTCTGATAGAGTTTCTATTTGTTAATTTACCTCTTAATAACTGTTCGTCACCTTCTTCTACTCCATCGGTCGGTAACGCACAGTTCCTCCATACTGTAGCACTTCCTCTCGCGCACTCCGGACTACCAACGGCATGTGGCATTCTTATAAATTGATCGCTGACTTTGCCGGTTGATCCACAATCGCTTCTCCTTGTTGAGTTTTCACTTGCGCGCCTCAGCCTACCCTCACTGGTTGTTCTCTCAGTCTGTGCCTCAGCTCCCCAAACAGCATCTTCACTGGTTCCTGCATCTTCTTCAATACTAGGTTGTCCTTCTTCACTCTTCTTTCTTCTAAAGGGATCTGTGAAAACAGTGTTCTCTAGTTTACGTAGGTATGCTCTAATATCATTCACTCCCGTAAGCTCATCAATTCTTCTATTTGTTATTTCTGATTTCTTCTGCCCACTTGATGAGTTACTATTCTTATTAATCCTCTCTACGCTTCTAGACTTCCTGTTTCGTGATGCACTTCTTCTGTTTATGTGTGGTGTAGATGATGCTCTATTTCCACAAGTCTCTATTTCCTTATTTCTGTTCTTGTTACCGCAACTGAATAAATCCTCAATGTTTTGATTATTTAAGGACTCTACGTTAACTATGTTTCCGTTTATCTTCATTTTATCTTTTACTAAAGTTGCCCTAAATCCTTTCCCTCGAGCTTCTTTTAATATTGGAATTAACTTCTTTCGTTTCTCTCTAATTTCTTTTGCAAAGTCATTTTCTATGAATATATTTGTGCCTTTGAGTTGACGCGTATTGGCAATGATGTGTTCTTTGATAAAGTAACTGTTCAATTTCACAATAATTGGTCTTTTATTTCCCTTACCTACTCTATACGCGTTATTTATCGCACTTATGTCCAAGTTTAGACTGAAATACTTAGTTAATAATTCTAACACCACGTAACCAGTATCAATCCCTTTTTCATGATTGCACTCTTCAACACCATAAATTACAATGTTATTAATTCTGCTATCATTTTCCCATTTTTTAACTATCGATTTTAACACCGCCTGCTCTTGGATAACCTCCTTTAACTTCTTTTCCACTTCAGTGTACCTGTTTACTAATGTATCTATATCACTTGTTACTTTGTTTAGTAGAACACTTGCCTTCAGTCTGTCTTCTCTCGTTTCTTTCATATAGTTTATCCATTCTCTTTGAAACACTTCATCACTGAAGACTCTTCCTTCTGTATCTCCAGGACCAGGGTTTAACTCCACATTTCCAATAATCAGTAGAATTGATAAAACAGCCGCTGCCACAAATATGTTGATTCTATCCGACACTATTACATTATCACCTTTTGAACATCTGCAACACTGCCTTGCATTGAAGCACCCGATTCGCGCCCTGTAAGAATTTAGGTCGTCGCCCATACCTTCTTCACACGCTAACCTACTTGCATATGCTGCTTACTACACAACCGTTCTCTATGACTGCACTTTGTGAACTGAAGACACACGATTAATCAAATAAATGGTTCACTAGTAATAAAGTTAAAGTAGTGTAAATACGGATAAAACCACTACAATTCCGTTTCAAACCCAGTAATAGCAATCAAATATTGAAATTGTATTTCGACACTCGCATCCAAAATAACGCAAAACTCTGGGGTAGGTCGTATTGTTAGTGTTTTGACTGGAAAGACATGAAAGAACAATTGAGCACCCACGTGCAATAATGGGGTAAGTATGAATATATTTCGTAACTACTTACCCCATTATTGTACGTGGATGCTTAATTATGCACTAATAATTATCTGTGATGCCAGAGCCCTTGAAAGGCTCAGACAGACCAGTCGGCTGTTGGCCTCACATTCACATTTCGATAATTATACCCTACTGTAAAAAAAAAAAAAAAAAAAAAAAAAAAAAAAAAAAAAAAAAAAAACTGAAAGCGTGTTTGATCATATTTTACCCAAGTTACAAGCTTGGAGGTAAAGGTTGTTTACTACAGCTAGGGGCTACTTTCATTCTATATCTTATGGTATAATAAATAGTTTTGCAACGTGTAGAAACTGGGAAAACAATTTAATAAAATCATCCGAATCATACTCGTTCATTTTATAGGCAATCTTGCAGGTCGCATTTAAAAGAACCTAGGAATATTAACATTTTCTTCATTATATTTCCTAGGACTTCTTGTTATATACATGTCAATTTTGCTTAGGTTATTCTTTTAAGCATTCCTTCTAGGAATAGCTCAAGTGTTTTAAATTTAGCGTACATAAGTTTAGATTAAGTTCCTAGTACGTATTTGACGAAATACTAGGTTTTTCCACTGCAGTTTAACTGATTTATGCAAACGAAATTTTGACTGCTGACGATTCTAATGCCACGCCCACTTTGTTTTGGGCACATAAGTTCATGGCGGACGGTCGTTCAATTTTCTTCAAACATGGCGGCGCAATGACCACTCTATATCTTTCTCTTTCTATAACTCGTATTTTATATGTATGAGTTGCGCGACTGTATGTATTAGACTGTGATATTGCGGTTATATGCAGCACACACAAGCACTGCCATCGTGATCTAAACCGGGCCGTAATGCAGGATGTGTGACATCACTCGATGGGTCGGGCTTTTCTGTTTGAGTATACGGAGCTGAGTGAAATATATTACTTTAATGCGTGTCGGTGCTCAATTTTACTTAGTGTAATGTGTGTGTAAGATACGTTCACTTCTTACTGCATAATATGTTGCAGAAATAATTACAAAATTGTGTTATTTTAATGTGAACGGAGTTTTACATGTTAACTTAACCTGTTTGCATCAACATTTTTAGTTTGGAATGGAAGCTATTTTGAGATTTAATAAAGATTAATTATTTATATTGTGATTTTAATTTATCATATCTATCTTCCTTACTTGTAGGTAGAAAATTTACCACAGTCCCTCCTATGAAATTAGTGTAAGTACGTACGGTTGTGTGTTACTTCATCTGGTAGGTTTGATAAATAGAATTCAATACGACCCAGTATAGTAGGGAACAAATAAATAATACAATTAAATTGTTATTCAATGTAATGTGTGCATAAGTTCCGCCTAGTTCCATTTATTTGTTGCATAATGTGACAGGAATAATTATAAAACTGTGTTATTTTTATGTGAAGAGAATTCACCATGTTAACATAACCTATTTGCGCCAACATTTTAAGTTGAGAATGAAAGCTATTGTGAGATTTAATAAAGAAAAATATATTTAGGATAAACTTCAGAACACGGTTATCTTCCTTACTTATAATTAGAAAATTCACCACAGTCCCTCCTATGAAATGTACATACGGTTATATTACTTAACTAGGGTTAAACGAGCGCTGAGGTATAATTCCGGTAACTTCTGAACTGAAAACAGTTGAATTTATTTTTTGTGGAGATGCATTTCATCCTCTAAGCAAGGCATAATAAAAGCCTGAACTAACCGAACTAATTAGTATATGCAAGGTGTATGAATACGAAGGGAACTACCTCGGCGCTAGTTTAGCCCTGGTAACCTATTAACAGTCGCATACCAATGGGGGGGGGGTCAGTTACTGACCCCAGAGAATATCTTTAATGATTTCTCTTTTATCACTGGGAAATTTATGCTATGCTTTTCTGACATTTTTTGTTGTTATGTTGTACACACTATACCAAAAAATTAACTTTTGGCGGCAGTCTATTGTTGAGTTATAGCGATTGTTGTCGGTACATGCGCATTGGATTTCTGATATCCATTTATGTTTCAGTAATAATTGCAGCCAGGAAGTTGTATTTATTTCTTTGACAGTAAATATGGCTAGGAAGAAGTATATGACAGAGGCAGACATTGATGAGGCGATATTTGACAGTTCTTGTAGCGAAGTTGAAGGTGTTATTCAGGAGCCTAAAGGTCAAGATATTTCAAGAGAAAGAAGTGAATCGGAGGAAGAAGAAGGTAGGCCTAATATTTGCTTCACTCCTTTGTATAACAACACTATTTTTCTTTTTGTAAATGAACTACTGGTCTTAAAGTAATAGGTTTCTGGTTACGTACGTGATGTATGTAAATACTTATTGTATTAGAACTTCAGCCCGTATGAAGGCATCTACGTCCGGAAGCAAAAATCGACCAACCCCTTGGAAATATGACAGCTACATCTGGTAATATATTGAAAAATGAACCAGTACAAATGAGATAAGGCGTCACTCCGCTAACATAATCAGTACCCAGGGAGGACTTAAGCCGGGAGTGAAGCCTGACACTCCAAGAGAAGCATTCTGTATATATTTCGATCATGATGCTCTATATATTATTTTGATCCACATTAACCAGAGACTGGAAATACTCAGGCAATCATGTGCTGATGCATTTATTCGAAATTCGAAAGATTTTGTCCAAGAGGAAATTTTAGGTGTTATTGGACATCTTCTAAACTGTGGGGTGAATCGACAAAATAAAGACAGTGTTCGTCAGCAAAGTCCCAAAGAAAGGAAAAGTTGTGACAGTCCTTTGCATGCAACATTGTGACATGAAGGTGACTGAAGGTGAATATAATCCTATTCTACAATTCTACTAAAGCAGGAGTGGATATTCTTGACAAGTGCATAAGAACATACTCTTGTTGTCGAGGAACGCGGCGACGGCTAATGGCGGTTCTATTCAACCTCATTGACATTGCCGCATATAATGCATATATATTGTTTCGTGAAGCTAATGATCAGTGGGCTAAACAGTACAAAAAAAAAAAAAAAAAGAATTCTGGAAGGAAAAATTTTTTGAAAGAAATGAGTCGACAACTTTGCATCATAAGTATAATGAAGCGTGCTGAAAATTCGGTTGGCCTATACACAAAGTATATAGATGCTGGGACCAAGGTGCAGTGAGCAGAGGAACTGTACGTTCAGAACCACACAGAAAAGTAACTCGTAATGCAGTGACAAATATTCCAAACAAAGGCGGTTGTTATTTATGCCCATGAAGTAAGGACCGCAAATACATGAAGACCTGTACGTCATGTAATAAATACATATGTTCTGCTCATATGATGAAAGAAGAGTCCATTCCATTCCATTCCGCACCAGTGGAGTAACGGTTAGCACGTCTGCCCGCGAAACCAGATGGCCCGGGTTCGATTCCCGGTCGAGGCAAGTTACCGGGTTGAGGTTTGTTCAGGGGTTTTCCCTCAACTCAAAATGAGCAAATGCTGGATAACTTTCGGTGATGGGCCCCGGACAAATTTCACCGGCATTATCACCTTCATCTCATCCAGATGCTAAATAACCTAACATGTTGATAAAGCATCGTAAAATAACCTACTAAAATAAAATAAAAAATATTAGAACCTGTTCGAAGTGTGATTCTGAATGATTGTTTTTGTTTACATAAATCTTGAATACAGCAAGTAATATTGCATCCGAATACCTGTTTCTCTCAGAATGTTTATTATTTTTTTTTTGTATCTGTTAAAAAATTTTTTTTGTAAAGCAAAATATATTCAGTAAAGTTGATATAAAGTTCCTTAAGCCATAAAGACTACAAAAATATATAGTTTATATAGTTTAATTGCAGAAACAATATAAAATACGTGGGGTCTGTCATTGACCCCACCATTGGTATTAGTTGGTGTAATAATGGGCATTGGCATGCGACTGTTAAACTAATCAGACTGGAGTACCGTATGAAACGAATAAATAAAATTGAAGTGTAGACAAATTGCATTTACAAGCTATACGTAGCGTTATGCTTAATTATTATGCATAATTGCGAATATAGAAATAAGGCAAGTACTGATAGAGTAAACATAACCTATAATGTCAGCACATCAAAATATGCGTGCAATGCAACTGAACATTGTTAAAACGTGCTTAAATGAATGTGCAAGAATTTCGTAATGTAGTGAGCGTGCTTTATTTCAATTAATTACAATACTAGACACTGTAAAAGTAATGAAAACTATAAGGTATAATTTTTCATAATATACTATATGTATCTCGCATTTAGTTCAAATTGTGTATATTATCAAACGTATTATTTATAATGTAGATTATTCACACATAAGAAGGGCGCAATAATTTAAATGTAATAAAACAAATACGGTAAACTAACAAAAATGGATTAGACAAGAGTAACAGCAGTAACGCTGCACTTAGGCCTAATCATAATTTACTTTACATCCCAGTCAATGTTTCACTTTCACGTGTATATTATTACTAATATTTACTGTTTATAACACCAAAGATTCACTTAACCACATAAGGGCGCAATATTTAATCGAAATAAAGGCAGGTATTACACATAGGAACTTTGCCTGCAACAAAGTAATTTTCACACCAAAAATAATATTATACCTTACGTTGCAAGTGAATTGTGTCTCAAGTGTCTCACAGTCACTGTTTAAAATTTTACTGACGCGATTACACTGCATTTCAGAGAAATATATGTTATTTTTCATGTACTGCAACTAATTAATATGGTTGAAAGACCGCCCTTCGCGATCAGCTGTTAAGCGAGTCACGTGGTCTGCCTTACGGCCTGTATTAGATCCAAAGACGTTATAATAGTATACTAGACTCACACAGAGCGCTGGTGTGCTGTCCAAAATTGAAACCAGTCTGCGCATGTTTACGCCGCCATGCTGCTGGTAGAAATAGAGCGGTAAACACGATTGTCATACTTGTCCTTTGTTTTGTCTCGGGTGTTTTTAGTGAATAGTGTGAAAGTAATGGCAATATAATTTTGAAAGATGATATATTATCGCCGCGGACACATGCTTAACATGTCGGCATCATACAATAACGTGCGGTGTGGTTTAAAAAAATAATTTTGCCGACCGATTGTTGCTCTGTAGGTTTCACTCTAAGCGTCACGTTGTCACGTCTACTTTCTCGATAAGAATAAGCACTAGTTTGTTATATTGTTAAATGGCTATTATTATTATTATTATTATTATTATTATTATTATTATTATTATTATTTCATATACGAGTACGTATAACTCTTTAATAATAATTTTTAATCACATACCTTAATGTTCGTCCTCAGCACAAGACATTGCAACCTCGGGTTAAGTCTACGTGGATTAGACAAGTAAGTGTCATTTAATAATAATTGAAGCAGCTTATTGGTTGCATTATTGAAATTGAGGCGAGTGATTGGAGCGGCGACACAAGAAATTGAAAACAATAATCCAATTAAATTTCAAAGACCTGCCGAACGCATGAGGCCGCTCAAAGACCTGCCGAATGTTAACCATGAGAGCGCGGCGATAATACCATCCCTGTTTAATTTTCCAAGCTATTTGCAAAAGGTGCGATATAATATTATCTCTGTTGTTACAATATCAATATCATTAAAAATCAATCAGTAGTTTACGACAATAAAGAATACTTAATTGTTAGTACAGGTATATCAGATTGTAGAGAAATCCCACTGAGTGAATTATTTAGACTTACACATCAGATGTTAAAACATTAGTGGAACGATAACTTTTTGTTTTTATTATGTAAATGAATTTATCTGCAAGATAATAAACTTTCATTCAACATCCATATATGGATAAATAAATATACAGATAATAAATAAATAAATAAATAGCTATAATAGTTAAGCCTCCTTTGTGAATTTATGATTCAGAGTTCACCTATAAATAACTCTTTTACATTTTGCCGGATATATTTTATTAACAAAAGCAAGGAATGGCATCTTATTGATATTGTATATGTGCATAAAAATTATGTACCATCACTCCACAAGCAATGATATTATATCTATTTTATTTATTTGAAATAAAAATACAATATGTAAAAAATCCACACATAAAAAGTATGTGGTTTTTTTATCTTGCATAAAGTGATTGTTTAGTTTTTAGGTCTTCACGTTACCTATTGTTTGCAATGTATTAGGTACCGATACTTTTTATAATTGATAGCATTCCCTTTATTAATTGAAGAATGAATTCAATGTAATTTGGCTACCTTCGCACATTATATTTTGCGTGGTTACTTACGTCCTGTGGTCTAAAAGTACCGGTAATATAATTTATTTTTGATTCTCTAAAACTTAACAACAAGTCTATACTGATTATCGCATATTTATTTCACTTAGGAATTTGATTATAACAAGAACTTGTGTAATCAAGGTGCATATATTTATGTCTTGTGATCTAAGAGTTAATATGTTAATATAATTTTAGATTCTCTGAAACCTAACAATTTGCTTATTATCGTAAAATTATACAATCTATAATGTGTATTGTGTAGGCCTATTTATGGATGTATCAGTATGTTTTCTATAAATTGCTGCATACGTATTTTCTTTTCTTTAATGTTCTAACACATATCAATGAAACTTTGAATATGTTTATTTCTCCTAATTTTACGTTAAACGTCGAAAATGGCCATAATATGTCAATTTTAGATCATCACAGCGTTAAATTGCGTGACTTACGCACTGCTATTATTTGTCTGCTCTCCAACAATATGGCGGCAAGCGCAGCGTTCAATTTGCCCCGGTTTCCTCGTTTCGCGCAGCCGAGACTGTAGGGGCTTGATTAGATCACGACGGCAGTGACACAAGCAACGAGTTAGAAAGAGAAGAATATAGAGTGGCCATGTTGTCCTGTACAGCGCTCTTTGCGGTGCCACCGCGAAACACGGCAGATATGAACTAAGCGCCCACCATTGTAAAAATTCGTCTGCTTACAATGTTGTGTATACGGAGGCAGAGCTACGAAAAAACAAAGAAAAAACACGCCTGTTGTGTGTGCTGCATATAACTGCAATGTCAAAAGGAAAAAGACAACTGATTTATCATATTTCATGTATATATTATGAAGTTAAGTCTATAGTTTTGTTAATTAGCAGCATTTCTTTTCATGCATAAATGTGTAACAACGCCTGGCATACCATGCAGTGTGTACAGTATTTTTCTCTTCTTGCAGATTCCCTTTGAAAAAAAAAGGAACTGTTGAAACATTGGATAATAAATATGAAACGAGATAAATGGTGTCTCTCCGAGCTGTTAATTTCTAGAAGTTCTTTCAGTACTCCATCAAAACATTTGTTTATAATTTATGATGCAA
Source organism: Periplaneta americana (assembly GCF_040183065.1). Taxonomy (NCBI): domain Eukaryota; kingdom Metazoa; phylum Arthropoda; class Insecta; order Blattodea; family Blattidae; genus Periplaneta; species Periplaneta americana. The sequence goes on from NC_091123.1 coordinate 91,368,546, forward strand.
TTTCACACAACCTATTGTTCAAGTCCCTAAATTATTTACTGTAGTTTTGGTGAACTGCATTTTCTTGAAAAAAAAAAATGAAATTGACACTGTCTTTATTATATCATAAGCTTTACGTTTCGTAGGTGAGGATCTGGGGCCCGTTTCACAATCCTTACAAATTACAAATTAACAATTTACAAATAATTCAAATAACAAGTAAACGATTACAAATGCTTGTAAATTGTGTTTCACAATGCTATTTTATTAGTTTGTAAAGTCTGACGAACTTTACAAAATCAGCTAAAGAAATTTACAAATACGCATTATTGGTTACACAATATCGCCAACGACAGTTTACTAAAATCGCTAAGGAGCAGAGCTAAAATCGCTGTATTTTTACTACTGTCGATACATATGTTTATATTTTGTACTAAAATAGATTATTCTAAGCTTGCTGATTCATATTTCACCAACAGAAAATATAAAGTATTGTTAAAAAAATTAAAAGTATTTAGATTTCTATATATTGGCGACAATGGAGTTTCATGTGATGTGATTGGTCGAGTATACTGCACTTAGTGTCCCACAAGAAATTTTTCTAAGTCCAATGATGGGACACTGCGCATGCGCAGGACACAGACAAGTAAAGGTGCTACCTCACCATAGACAAAGCTAGTGCACTAACGTAACATGTACTTAAACCATTTTAGCACGTACATTTCACAATAGCTGAGACTCAACATAACAAATGGCGGCAGTTATATTGCATCGTTTAGGGCCGTTTTCTCCAAAGTTAGTTAAACTTGGGATAAATTAAACCCGTTCAACTTTACTATTCAGTTTAAACATGCTTCCATTTTCTCCATAAATATCTGGCAGCCCACCCGTTTAAACTAATGTTGGCACTAGATGCTCATGGCTTCTCATGTGTTGGCTACACTGAACAATAACTTGGTTACTGATAAAGTTGAGCTTAAACGATATTTTCAAGTATCTGTGACAACTGTGACTGTGACAATTAAATATCTGTGACTTTTATCTGTGATTTTGTCACACCGATATTTTATATCGCTAAGTGAGCACAATATGCATGAATTATACCGATATTTTGTCACACCGATAAAAATTAACAGGAAATATTGAAGAGCAGTGCATTGGTGCAATGTGAATACGATTTCTCTATACACGCCACACTTCAGTGGTTTATATGGGAAAATCCAACAAATAAATTATGTACATGTACCATTAACAAATAAATACTAATCTAGCTGAACAGTAACATGTAAAAAGTTAACCTTGTATACCAAGAGGTCTATATCGTAGTTGATTGTAGATATGGAATCAGTTGATAATTTTTAATGTAGTTGGATACGGAGAAATTGAGGTTATGTGATTATCCTAATCGTTTTAAAAATTGATCCTTTTTATTGTATATAATATAATCGATAAACTATTTTAAGTCGTGCATTAACATTATAATATTGAGTCAATAAAAATTAACGAAACATAAGTATTCGGAAAAACAATAGAAAATAATTACAGAACAAGACAGTTGTTCAGACAGGATTTTACACAAGATAAAGTATTGGTAACCAATGGTATTATTATTATTATTATTATTATTATTATTATTATTATTATTATTATTATTATTATTATTTAAATCGTGTAATCACTATCATTTATAATAAGATGGTGAAACTAGCGCTGAAGTAGTTTCGGCAATTTCGGATGTGAAAATCATTGCATTTATAAAGAATTTTTTTTGTGGAGAGACAGTTCCTCAGGTTAAACTAGCGCTGAGGTAGTTTCGGTGATTTAGGAAGTGAAAATCGTTGAATTTGATTGTTTGTGGAGATGCAGTTGATCGTATATCCAAGGCATAACAAAGCCTAAACTAACCATACCTAACCTGTCACAGATTCGTATATGCAAGGTGTATAAGGGGAATACGAAGGAAACTACCTCAAGGTTAGTTTAGCCAAATAAGTTTTATCTCGTTCGGTTTTAATTCTATAGGTGCTGTTGTCGGCCTGTGAGAAATGCTTCGAAAGTTCGGAAGAGCATAACGTTCAGTGACACGGAGTGAACTAACATGATTTACGTTTGATACCCCCTTTTTTTCAAATGTAATTAATTAACCCATTTATGTGTAAGTGTAGGTCTATTTTAAAAGTGTGCAAGGGCAATGAGAACGATTTGTTGGAGCAGTGTCTGCTAGATGTCAGATCTTTTTGGAATTTATAAAATTGACAATTTTTGCTCACTACCCCATATTATTATATTTAAAAGTTGAAAATTACTTGCAAGTTGATGATTTTAACAATATCTAGATAAGTATTACTAAATATCAAGTTTAGAACATTGATTAGGCCTATTAATTGGGTGAAATAACACCCCACACGAGTACCAATGTTAGAAAGCACTGTGCGATTTCCTAAGAGTTAATAACCATAAACAACACACCGGTAATGAACTTATTACAAATAATTTTATTTTAAGTTTAATTATTTTAATTATTACTACCCTGCACTGTTCGTGTTAGAGCTATACATTAAAACTGGATCATACATAAATGAGAGAAGTACATGTAAAGTTAATAAAATAATGTAGGCTCCTGTAACTATTCTGTTTGTAATTAATAGTATAACTAAAAAAATATTGTTACTGCGTAAAAATTGAGTGGAAAATACTTATACATTAATATATATTCACAGTAATATGAAAATGTGAAGATCTCGGGGGAATATATAAAATAGTTATAAAACATATATTCAGACTTAATATGAAAACAAAATGTCAGATTCATGATTATATTATTATAATGCCGCTAATAACTTTGCAACACATCATCACTTTGAAAAAAATAATATTGAACAAAATATCACGAAAAAATAATCAAATACCACCGCCCGATTGCTGTTATTGTATCATGCGCATGCGTAAACCCACGACGTAGAGGAGAAAATATCAGTCGCAGACGTTGCAACAGTCACAGAGTACTGAATACGGAGCAGATTTCGATAGCGATATTTTGTCACAGATATTTCGCCTCATCAGTCACAGGTTTATCTGTGACAAAAAAATACCTGTGACAAAATATCGGTTTGTGAAATCTCGGCCATCTCTAGTTACTGATGGCGCGTCAACGTGTCAGCCACAGATCAAGATGTCAGCTGTTTACAGAGAATTAATGCTATAATCAAATCAATGCGAATAAAGAAGAAATGCATCTACTAGTTTCACAAATAAATAAATCATTTATATCCATGTGAAGTGTTGTCTATCATTTAATCAGTAGTTTTCTTGAATTTATTGGAAAGCATTCTTGATTCCACTTTTCTCTGATAGGCAAGATCGTACAATAACTTGTGTCTTGTGTTAATGTGTATTATCTGATGGCATATGTGGATCCATTTTAATATAAAAATGAATTTCCTTTAGTTTATTCCTTTCCCTCCGAAAATCACGATCTTAATTAATTTCAAGAAGACAACTTCCAACTTTTTAACGTGTTCGATAACCCACTAAATTAGGCCTACCTGATGTACCCAGGATCTTGATAATTCTAAGGGAAATTGCTTTTATTTTTAACATTGTAGTATGTGACCTAATATATTTATGTAATATTCACAGGCCCTAGTTTATAATTGGCTAGAATGGGCAAATACCCAGAGCAAGGTAGCAAGAGAAAGTATTTTAAGGTAGGATGTTGAAATAATTGTTAAATACATGCTCAATAAAAATTAATATTTATAAATAATGTAATAAAAACAGCCTTTTGTTTGGTGAATTGGCACAATTATTGTTTCACATTTTTATTTGGTAATAGAATGAAGTTAAAGAAAGAGGTTAGGGTGCCAACATTTGCTCTGTCCAGTTTTCCAGTGACCTAAACCCAGGGCCTAAATATTCATAATAGGTGTCATCCTCTTGTATTATTTTTATTTCAGTAAACGGTTGGTTGCACTGTATGATTGGTTCATCGTCCATTATGAATTTTTATCAGATTATCATAAGCTGATTAATGTACACTGTAAGGTCCTGTGTTCAGAAATGTAGAATTCAGGGGAAAAAAAGTAAGAATTTTAGTCCAGTAGAAATTTATTTACTGCTCTCTTTAGTTAGTACAAAGAAAGATATATTAGAATGTAAGAAAACCGATAGTACATCTTTAAAAGACAGAAAAAGCTTGGCAAGAGCTAGCAGAAAGTTTCAATGAAATTAGTGGAACTGTAGTACGGTAAGAGATTGGAAGATATTAAAGGGGAAGTATGAAAACCTCAAAAAGACCTGCAAAAGGAGATTTTCCGAAGATAAAAAATACACATAGGTGCAGGTGGAGACCCAAATCAACCGAACTTAATAATAACTTATTTTAAAATAAAAGAGATTATTGGCACAATACAACTTGAGGGACTCAGATTGTACTGACCAGTCATCACTACTCGCATCTGTGGAGCACCCATCTGCAAACATTGGAAAAGCACAATTTCCTCCTCAAATCCAATTCAAAATTCCATTGTAATTCCCTTTTCATCTGTGAATCTATACAAGTCTGTAGCTTCTAAATCCCAAGCATTTGTCGCAGGTGACGATTAAAATCCCACTGATCAGGTAACTGGAGATATACCAATATTATAGTATTTCAGGATAATATACAAATTAATGAAGTAGAAGCCATTCCATGTAGCAGTCAATTCAGTATTAGCGACCTAAGGAAACCTACATCCACTCCACTCCTAGTAAAGAAGAAAAGACCATCACAAGACAGTTCATTGGCAGGGAATTAACTTATGACATTATGGCAAGAAAAACAAGTTATGCAGTTACAAAAACAAGCAATAGAGGATCAAATTTAATTCCAAAGGATGGAGCATGAATTTAAAGTACCAGTAACATATATTATGAAAGAAGAACATACAGTGAAGATGAAACTCACAGAACTTTATATAAAAAATAAAGAGTTTGATCTTGAGATGAAAAGAAGAATTCTTGAACTTGATGTTAGGAATAGGGAATTGGACCTTAAAACAAACAGCTAACTGAAATCACAAGATTTTGATGTAGTTATGGTGTTTATTTTGTTCAAGTCTATATGTTCTTTTTTATTTAAATTAAAAAATTTAATCTAACATATTCAATCACTTTAGGTACCGGTAACTTATATATTTAAAGGCAGTATTGCTAACTTCAGTTTTGTAGTGGTTTTTAGTGGTCCTAATATGTTATGATGTCATTTTGATATTTTCATAAAGTCATTCGGTTTATATCATTCACTGTATTAATAATTCCATAATCAACATATCACATCAGGTTATCATGCTACTTAAAACAGAAGATATTTAAATTTATGTAGCTTCTTAAGTAACTGAATAACAAGTTAATCAGTAGGTAATTTAACTTAATTCCAATTCAAAACCAAATTTATTGCATGTTATCACCTATCACATAATTTATATATGGTTTATTTATAATACAGGGTGTATCAAAAATACGTGTACAAACTTCAGGCATCGGTTCCTTACACCAAAAGAAGGAAAAAAGTTCATATGAACATATGTCCCATAATCCTTTGTTTCCCCGTTAGGAACTGTTCAACACATTGGTACACTCATAATGTGCCAACACACAAAACTCATAACCAATGCTCGAAATGTTCTCCTCTTGCTTCTAAACATGCATGCACTCGTCGAATCATGGACTGTCGCACCCTTTCAAATACTCCGGGATGATGTCGAATGGTTTCGCAGGCTTCCATGACACGTCGATGAAGAGTTTCTTGATCCGGTATGTCTGCTCCATAAACCAATTGTTTAAGGTGCCCCCAAAGATAAAAATCCAAAGGATTGAGGCCGGGAGAACGTGCTGGCCATTGAACTGGTCCTCCTCTGCCTATCCATCTGTCATGGTAGACACCAGTCAGTGTATCTCGAACAAGGCGACTAAAATGTGCTGGAGCCCCATCATGCATGAACCACATGTTTTGTCTTATGTTCAGAGGCACATCTTCGTGCAGTAATTTTGGAAGAGTGTTTTGGATAAAGTCCCTGTAGATAGCACCTGTAAGATGTGCTGGTAGAACGTATGGACCTACCAGACAGTCACCTACAATTCCAGCCCACACATTAATCCTAAATTGTTGCTGATGTCTAGCCTGAAATACAGCACGAGGATTACGATCTGCCCATACGTGTTAATTGTGGAAATTGGTAATTCCATCTCTCCCAAACGTTGCCTCGTCTGTAAACAAAACTGATGAGACAAACAATGGATTGGCTATTTGTGCTAGAAACCATCGGCAAAAGTTCTCCCGTGGTGGATAATCGGCAGGCGAAAGGCCCTGCACACGTTGCGGATACAAGAGCTGCTCGTGAAGTACCCTCCATGCTGTACTGTGTGATGTACCAGTTGCCACAGCCAATTGTCTTGTACTGATGCCTGGATCGTCTTCGACACAGTGTAAAATGTCTTCTTCGAGGTTCGGCGTACGAACAACTCTTGGTCTTCCTCGATCACCAGTCTGTGATGCAACGGTTCCTGTCTCAGCAACGCGGCGATACACAGCAGCAAAGGTTTGATGATTCGGTTGTCTTCGGTCTGGAAACGCCATCTGATACAGCCGTACAGCCTCGCGTCTATTACCATTCGCGCGACCATACATAAAAATGATGTCAGCCTGCTCACGAAATGAATATCGTCCTGCCATGGTTGAACGAAACACGTTAACTCACTCCACGTTCACAATTGCAACGTTGAAGACAGACTAATGACACATGTAAACAAGTCTCCATGGCAACACTTCGCCATCTGCAGTCCATTTCTGATACAACGAGTCACAGCCTTCTATGAATGAGTGCATAAAGAAATGAAGTTTTGAGGTTGGACCTCGAAGGCCGTTGAACGCAAACTTTTAGTAATAAATGAATAACGGGGAAACAAAGGATTGTGGGACTTATGTTCATATGAACTTTTTTCCTTCTTTTGGTGTAAGGAACCCATGCCTGAAGTTTGTACACGTATTTTTGATACATCCTGTATAGTAATAATACATAAGAAAAAAACAGTAGGCCTAGGCCTAATTATAACATGACATCAAAATGTTCATAAATCAATTGTTAGTTTCATTTCTAATTATTTTAATAGACATGAACATAATATGAAATATACAGTATATTCCCTCCAGCTAATTAATTATACCGGTATGTTAGAAAATAAACACACTGCATATTTCATGTAATTAGTTACGTTCTGTCATTGAAATCCGGCATTGATATAATTTTGATACAAATGCAGATATATTTCAACTTGTAACATCACTGCGTAATTAAAATAAAGTGGAATTTTTACATAAATTGTGACTACACTATAATGTGTTAAAATGTTTGTGTATCAGTAGTAATATTTTATACAACACAGTTACAGTTAAGTCAGGTCATCATTAGATTCTATATTATGGAGGTTGTGTTGCATCTAAATTTACACCGCACAAGATAATAAGTCAGGTTTAAAAAAAATAACAATTTTAGGTTAATAATTATGGTGTAAGTTACTGGTACTGCTTAATTATCAGTGAAGTAAAGTTATAATATATACTTTTGAAAATATCCAAGTTTAACATGAATAATAAACAATGTTACATGTACTGCAGTGAATGAAACTTATTTTATGTTAATTTAATCTCTTCCTTCACTGGTTCACCAACAAATGGAATTACTGATGGATAAGATGGTTTCGCCTGACATTATTTTCTGCTATATTTGGGTGATTGTTAGCTGCTTGAGGGAAGTTATGCACAGCGTTAATGGCATCCAACTGGTCATCAGTAACAGGAGGTGTATTTTCATTCTCATTGCAAGCTATTTTGTGTAAAATAGCTGTTGCCGCAATTACACTTTGAATTCTGTCCAATTTTAGTCTGATTCCAGTAGCTAAAACAGGAAATCTTCTTTTCTATACCCCATAGCTCCTCTCTACTGGACTTCTTGTCTTTATGATAGCCTCCTGAAAAAGTTGTTCCTCTGGCGTGTGTGTAATTGTCAGTGGTGTAATGAGATAATTTTGTACAGCATATCCACTATCTCCAACTAGAATGGCTGCACCAAATTCTCCATCTTCAAATCGCCTCTTAATTCTTGAAGAATTAAAAATATGTGTCATGAGATGAGCCTGGCCACCTAGCCACAATGTCTCGAATCAACAAGGAAGAATCAGACACAGTTTGCACATTAATTGAAAAAAAAATCCTTGCGATTTCTGAAGATTTCTGTATCTCCTCCACCTGATGATTGTATTTTGACATGTGCTCAGTCAATTGCACTTATATAGTTAGGAAAACGCGAAATCGTATAAAATCCGTGCTTAACCCTTGCCGTTCCTTTAGGTGTTGTTGGCATGTTGATATAACGCTGTGACAAATGTCCTATAGCTGTAGAAACTTTTGCAATACTGAGAGAAAGAGAATGATCTGAGAATACAGAGAGTGAACTGAGAGAAGATAGTGAACTGAGAGGAATGACAGTGGACTGAGAGGAGCCTGGGAGAATAGATAGAGCACTGTGGGATAGGGAGTAAGCTAAGCAGTGTTGCCAACACATAAATTATATTCCCGTCAGTAAAACACCTGGAAATCCGTCAGAATCCGTCAAAATTTAAAAAAAAAAAGGACCGACACAATATACCTACTTATATATAAATAAAAAAGCAAATTTTAACACAACTTACCAATCTTGATTAAAGTAATAATTCATCCACATCATCTGCCTCTAGTTCTGCAGTTGATGTGCTGGGTTGGTCTACGCTGCGGTACGCTGCCATTGTGCCAATTTGGTTGAGAACATCGTCTGGTAGGGTATAGTCATGACAGCATTTTTTTACACGCTTAAGTCCAGCACGCACAGTTAGAATCGAATTCACCATATTGGTTTTAAGTCTATTGCTAAGGGAAGTTTTCACATTGTTGAGCATACTAAATGCTCTCTCCACGTCAGCATTCGACCACGGTAAAACCAAAATCATCATGGCAAAGTCTGAGAGTTCTTGAAATGGATTTTGAGAACTTGCATCCTTATATGACGCGATCTCATGCCAAAATTCAATTGTGTTGGTAACATTTTGCCATTGAACAGTGGTTAATTTAGACCATTGAAAATCAATTTTTGTTATTATATTTCCAGTTAACCCTAATTCTTTGGCTAATGGGATTATACTCTCTTTAACTACTCTCAAACACTGTTCTGGTGCAATTAAAGACACTTTTTGCAAAACCTGTACATTTCTCGGCAGTCGCCGTTGGAGTTCGTCTGCTAAGCAAAACAGAAAATTTTCGCACCTATTGCGAAACACTTTTTCATTATCAGGGCTGATTTTATTGTCCTTTTTCAAATCAGTTAATAAAATTTCTACTTCATGGCCAAGATAAATATTAGGGGACTTGTATTTTCTAACTTCCACGGTTAGCAGATCTCCCCTATAACCAGGCACAACAATTCGTCTAGTAATACCTACAATGAGTAGAATTAAAACTTTAAGAAGCTTCGAAGGATCTGCTGTACTTGACTGGAATGACTTATTGACTTTCTGACATTCTTCTAGATATGGTTTAAGAAATACAAGATAGAGTTTATTGATGACGTCACAGTACATACCATATAAGAGTTCAATTGTGTTGCACTTATTTTGAAGTCTAGATGTCTCAAAATGTGTCTGTAATTCAAGCCACTGATTTAGTATGCGACTGACAGCAACTTCAATCGATAGCCACCTTGTATTTGACTGCTGTACAATTTTAAGGGGATCGGCTCCATCATTTATTGCTTGGAATAAAAACCTGTATGTGATCTGTCGAGAAGATGACTTTGAAAACCAAGAATAAGTTTCAGATATTAAAAATTCAACATTTCTTGGCAACATTTCTGCAGCAGAAGACACTGAGTGACAAACACAAGGAATCAATACAAGATTACCGAATTCCTGCTTCAGTTTCTGATAGACACCATTGTTAATGCCTACCATTACTGACGCATTGTCGGTCCCCACGCCTCTCATTTGTTTAATGTCTAACCCGTAGTCTGAAAGTAATGACTTTATTGCACTCACAATACAATCTGCATTTCCCTGTTCTAGTTCAACAATTCAAAGAAAAGTGGATACAATTGTATTTTGTTGTTTCGAATAATGTACAATGCACACAGCCAGTAGTTTTATGACAGAAATATCTGTCGATTCGTCAATAAGAAGACTAAAGTGGCCATTATCAATATCGCTCTGTAGTTCTGATTTAAAATGTTGGAAAAGAATATTCCTAATCAAACCACTACACTTTGTGCGGTGTAGTCGTAAAAGAGAAGCATGGTCAGCACCTTTGAAAAATCTCTTGGTAAGATCGGAAAGATGATCAACAGACCTTATTGAGCAATGGTTAATTACAAAAAGTGAAAGAGCAGCCTCAGCAGCTGCACATTCGTACGTATGTTTGACTGGTATAAATTGCAATTTTGACTGGCGCGAAAATGGTTCTGATGCTTTTAAATGTTTCTTAGTTCTTCCATGATCGAGTAAATCTGACAATCGCACATTCAGACTGCACTGACAATACTTGCACCGCGCAATACCAGGGTCTCCAGGCACCTCCAACAGCCAATCCTTCACTCTTTCATCACTTAACCACTCTTTTCTAAATTTTCTAGTATATCTCTTATCTTTCTTTTCTGACATGTTAAATCTGTCAATAAAACATTCACAAAGCAGTACAGACACTAATAATCGTTTCACCTTAAAAAATACACATTCACAAAGCAGTACTGACACTAATAATCGTTTCACCTTAAAAAAATACAATGTAGGTAACGCGATATAAAACAAACGTACACTACATTCCACTATACAGAACGCACACAGAATACTGACTTACACTTTCTGATGCAATCAGCTCCATCTCAAGATTCTGGACACGTGAGTGACCGATTCGTTTTATTAGAATATGTTTGTTTAATTTTTTTAACCAATGCCAAGCTAGATGTCCACTTGCTGCAGGCCTGATAAAGACAGCTTCTGTTGGGAGCGAGGTCTTATGTGGGATACACTTTTGTTATGCCGACCTTCCACCTCACATTCGAATACACGGTAGTAATCGTGTCTTCAAGTCGCAGGAAAGTTGCAACGTTCATACTCGGCGTAACCGTCAACCTCTGACTTGATTACGAGGAATTCGAAACGGAAGATTCCTTAACATGGTACGGTACGGACAGGGCTATTCAAAGAAAAAGTAAGATTCCCCAAAAAATTAAATAATTGAAAATGACAGCAGCTAAAAAAGTCAAAAGCCGCCGATGTAAATCGTAATTTCCGCCAGGAAATCCGTCACCCGTCAAAGCCATTTTTTTTCCCGCCGTCAATTTTGACGGAATTCCCGTCCAGTTGGCAACACTGAAGCTAAGAGAACAGAGGGAACAGAGACTGAACTGAGTGACAAGAAGGTGGAGAGCGAGGATAGTGAGTAGACTGAGAGACCAGAGAGTGGACTGAGAGGACAGAGAGTAGATGGAGGGGACAGAGAGGAAAGGAAGTAGACTGAGAGGACAGAAAGTGGATAGAGATTACAGAGAGTGAACTGAGAGTACAGAGAGTAGACTGAGGGGCAGAGAATGGAATGAAGAGACAGAGTGGACGGAGACGACAGGGAGAGGACTCAGACAACAGTGTGTAGCTTGAGAGGATAGGGAATGAACAAGAGGAGTGGGAATGAGCTAAGAAAAGAGAGTGGACACAGAGAATGTTGAATATATTGAGAGAAGAGCGAGTGGACTGAGAGGACAGAGAAGGGGCAGAGATTACAGAGAGTGAATTGAGAGTACATTGTGTGGATTGAAAGGACGGAAAATGATACAAAGAAAACTGAAAGGATGGAGTGGGCTGAGGAGAAAAAGAGTGAACTGAGAAGACGCAGATTGGACCGAGAGGAGAGAGAGAGAGAGGACTGAGGTAGTAGAAAAGGGAAAGGAAACAGAGTGGACCGATATCAAAGAGAGAGTACCGATACTGAAATTACAGTGAGTGAGCACAGAGAGGACTCGGAGGAAAGAATTCTGACTCGCAGTTTCCCCAGTTCACTCTCAGTCTTCCCTCTATCCTCTGTCCACTGTCTGTCCTCTCAGTTCACTCTCTGTACACTCAATCCACTCTCAGTTTTTCACCCCACTCTGTTCTCTCAGTCCACTCTCTGTCACCTCAATCTACTCTCTGTCCCTTCCCTGTTCTCTCAGGTCACTCTCTGTTCACTCTATGTCCTATCAGTCCACTCTCTGCCTTCTTAGTCCATTCTCTGTCCTCTCAGTCCACTCTGTCCTCTGAGTCCACACTCTGTGCTCTCAGTACACTCTCTGGTCTCTCAGTCAACTCTATCCTCTCTGTCCACTCTATCTTCTCTCAGTTCATTCTCTGGTCCCTCTCTTTTCTTTTAGTGCCATCGCTATCCCCACAGTGCTCCATCTATCCTCTCAGTCTACTCTCTTTCCTCTCAGACCACTTTCTGTTCTCTCAGTCCACTGCCTGTCCATTCATTCCACTCTCTGTAGGCCTACTCACAGTCCACTTTCTGTACCCTCAGTCCACTCTCTGTATTTTAGTCCACTCTCTGTACATTCAGTTCACTCTGTCATTTTTGTGCCTTCTCTGCCCTCTGCCTTCCCTCCGTCCACTCTGTCTCGTCTCAAAGTTCAGTTCATGAAGGAAAGAGAAGAGTGAGAATAAAACAATGACTGAGAAGACAGTGACGACTGAAATTTAACGGAAAGGGTTCAATATTTAAGTTTTTTTAGATTTAGATTTTCCAGCAAATCCTTCATACCCACATTAATGAATTTTAATTTTAAGAGGCTCGAACTAAGGAGATAACACGCTCACTAGGTTCAAACTACAGTCCGATATCAAACGGAGGTGATTCATTATGTATACAAGTTTAGATTTTTCCTGCAAATCTTTATTCCTACAATAAGCAATTATACATTTTCAGGACTCGAACTCAGGAAGTAATTCCGTCATTGGGTTAACCCCTTTACTCCCACTGTTCCCAAATGGGAACATGCATTATTTATGGCGTAAATGATTTGAGAGGACCAATAATCATCTTATTTTGTTTCTTATGTGTCAATGAGTAGGAATATATAAGAAACACCATTTTTAATAAAAAATAATTTGGGCATAAATGGGTTAATATCAATTCTGAAATATTTATATTCCAATCATTGAAAGTGTCTTGGGATCAAATGGGTTAAAACTACAGACTGTAATGTGGCGGAAGATTTGCATTGTGTATACAAGTTTTTAGTTTTTCCTGAAATGTTTTAGTCCTTTAATAAAAAATTATAAGTTTTCGGGGCTTAAACCCAGGAATTAATGCCGTCACTGGGTCCAAACTACAGACTGTAATTTGGCGGATGTCGAGCAGTGTGTATACAAGTTTTTAGATTTTTCCTGGAAAATTTTATGCCTCTAATAAACAATTATAGCCTACACTTTCGGTATTCGAACTCAGGAAATATTGTCTCACTTTGTCCAAACAAGAGACTGTAATTTGGCGGAAGATGTGCATTGTCTATACAAGTTTTTAGATTTTTCCTGCAATTTTTTATGTCTCTAATAAAGAATTCTAAATTTTCGGAGCTCAAACCCAGGATATAATACCGTCACTGAATCCAAACTACAGACTGTAATTTCGCGGAAGTGGAGCATTGAGTGTACATGTTTTTGGACTTTTCCTGTAATTTTTAATACATATAATGATGAATTATATATTTTCGGGGCTCGAATTCGGCCTTAATTGGTTCCTATGTTGGCGGTTCCATAGATGAACCGTTCCTACCTACTACAAATATAATCTTTGTAATAAGACAGCAGAATTTTACACTCTTTGCGCGTCTTGTACTCTCTGCTCGACCTGCATTAGGTTTTTATCGAGAGGAAGATTGGCATAAGTAACAATTTTCGTTACAGTGGAGGCAGATGAGTTAAGGTTGGTAGCGCAAAAAGCGCTAGAAATATGTTGGCACTCATTCAGATGTTATAGCATAGGGGGACAAATACACGAGACGATAAAAGTCACCCTCGGCTCCCTTTATTGCGCATGCGCTATCGGTGAAGAAATTCCGCTTCCGGTGTGACGCTGAGCCCCGTTGTAAGCATAAAAATGTTTTATTTACCGCAGTAATTGTGAACTGGATTTCTTTTACTTTCATTCGAGATTGATGGATTAGTTTTCAAACTTCTGTAATAATGCCTGTGGTATGCAAACATTGCAGTACCATATTTAGTAAACAGTCGAATTTAAACAGACATTTAAGACATGTACATAAAATAGAGCACGTGAACATGATATCGTATCAGTAATATTATATCTTTCTCTTGTAAAATTTCCAGTTTTGGAATTACAAGGTTTTGATCGCCACCCGACGATGAGCCATTAGTTTCACTATCATTAATATAACCCAATTTATCATTGTATTCCCGTTCACTACACTTTCAGTGGGGACAATTTTCTTTATTAAGCATTTATCCATTATCAGTAGTTATATATCCGTTGCTAATCAATTAACGAGCACACACCTACGACGACGATCATAACAAAAAAAAGCAACCTAGAAACGAGTGTTGATAATGGTTAGTTTTAAATTTTGGGTAATTAAGTAGTAATCATCAGCCAGGCCATCTTCCCGTAATAGAGATCCAAGATAGATACATTACCAAGTATATACATATATTTTAATAATTGTGTAGAAACAAACCATCGACAGGTCATATCGGCCAGGCCATCATCTTACTACAACAGAGATCCAGGGTGTAAAGTGGATACTGGATGACAAGTTAATCATATACAAACGAAATTTAATAAAAGAAAATACATATGATAACGAAGGTGCCCTGGACCTCTATTGCGGGAATATGGAGGCCTGGCCGATTATTACTACATAATTACCATACACTGTTAATTAACTGTTAGCTCTGTGTTATTTCCGCTTGGTAAGACTTAGGACCATTACTGTTCGATCCCAATAGTTCATAGATTTGAACCGAACTACAAAAATGTGGATCATGGATAGAGAAGTGGAGTCACTCTGTTGCATGTGTGAAGATTCACCGATCTCAAATTCAGGAAAGATAGCGGCACTGTGAATTGCTTTACTAACATGTTCGACAGCTGACCTCCTCTATCAGTGATTTAGATGGATAAAAACATTTAGGGCCTACAGGAACTCATAAAGTTAGTAGTATGTTTTCTAATTTACCATGATATTTAAAATGCTATTTTTCTAAGGGTGTCCCGATTTGTTCTTTTGGATGGTTCCTTGTCCATTTTGTTACTCAACTGTGGAATAATAAATAATAATGAATATAGGTCTATACCGGTAATAATAAAAATATATATATATATATATATATATATATATATATATATCTTCTTTTTTCCGAGATGTTCCAGTCGAACCAAACCACTACTCTCTATAGAGTTCAAATAATAATCTTTGGCCTATAACCTACTTCATCTTTCAAACAAATTAATTCAATTTTTGGCTAAACTAGTGCTGAAGTAGTTCCCCGCTTATATACATGTTGCATATACGAATCTGTGACAGGTTAGATTTGGTTAGTTTAGGGTTTTGTTACGCCATGCATATATTTGTCTATGATGCATATACGATCAACTGTATCTACATAAAAAGAAACCCTTATAAATTCAACAATTTTCACTTCCGAAATCACCAGAACTACTTCAGCGCTAGTTTCGCCGCTTTATTTACATAGAAATATCTCTTCGAATTATTAACAAGGCTGAGATCACTCTTAATTTTACTGGATGTGATGCCCCTGGTTTTATAAATTTGGACACAAAGTGTCTTGCAGCCCCTCTGAAGTTGGCACCTACGTTTGGTGATATTTATTTGCATATCACGAGATTCGTAAGTTGGTTTACAGTTGAAATATCCAGAACTACCTCAGCGCTAGTTCTTGCCGCCCCTCTGAAGTTGTAGATGGAATATTGTGTTAGCCAAGTTTAATATCAATACTACCACCAGAAATTAACTCTTAATACATATAGCCTATCAAGACTTATGAGGAAATATTCTGGAATACAATTATACGAAAATAACGTTTGACTTGGATAACAGGATCTGGAGTAATAATTGTGAAATCTATCAATGCACTATTATTATAATTACGTAACTTGTATCACCGAAATGTAAATAATATATGATCCTGACGAAGGTGAATCTAGAATGCGGTGAATAAAACAATTTTTATGCTTACAACGAGGCCCAGCATCACACCGGAAGCGGAAATACTACACCGATGGCGCATGCGCAAAAAGAGAGCCGAGGGTGACTTTTATCGTCTCGTGGACAAATACTACAGTAGAGCCAATAATTATATTACTTAAATGACCAAAGTTACCATAAAATTCAGTTAAATAAGTAAATAACAGATTTGGTCCACGTACAAATATGCAATTGATAAAATAATTACGATGTCTAAACACAAAATCAGGTTAATTGTTTGTGTTGATCCACCAGTATTTATTAATGTTGCATTCCTAACCTCTCAAACATTAGTGATCCCATCAGCAGAATAAAAATTCTGTGCTACAGTAAATAACATTTTGGTGATCAAAAACCTGCCCGAATTTAACTCTTTTAACAACATAAACTACTTTGTGGGCACTTTTGCACATTGATATCTTAGAAATTCCGTGCTTATCTGCTAACCCACGGAACTGACAGCTAGTATGCATCCAATGCAAAACAATACAATTCTCGCTTTGAGGTTAGGGGCTAGGGCATCACTTTTCTCTTTTGGATGTTGGATATGATGTCCCATATCTTGTAGGAGAGATTCCAGCGAAACGGGACTCGAAACGACTTCAGAATACCGCGTAAGTAATGTCGCTATTGCATTATTGAATTATTTATTTTTGGTGCAGGGAACTTCTTTATTAAGTTCGAGTATTTATTAAATACAATCTTCGCATATAAATCCTTACGCTGTATTCTGAAGTATAGCGCGGAACTCATTCGAATCCTTTGATTAAACTTATACAATGATACGTGTTATTAATTCTTGCCCGGAGAATTTTACGTATACGTTTTCGTTTGATTAGACCTAAATTCAATATCTTCGTCTGAGTCATTAGAACTCCTTAATAACATCAAAACTGCTTTAGTTTAATTCTTAATATTATCCACTTAACTCAAAAATCAATTTAATAAGTATTTATTTATTGTATTTATTATCAAAAACCTGTCTCGAATTTAACTCTTTTAACAACATCAATTACCCTATGGGCACTTTTGCACATATAACTTAGAAATTCCGTGCTTATCTACTAACGCACGGAACTGACAGGACTGACAGCTAGTATATTAAACCAATGCAAAACAATACAGTTCTTCCTTTGAGGTTAGGGCACCACTTTTCCATGTTGGATGTGATGTCCCATATCTTGGAGGAGAGATTCCAGCGAAACGGGACTCGAAACGACTTCAGTATCGTTATTGTATTATTGAATTAATTTATTTTTGGTGCCGGGAACTTATTTTTTAAGTGCGATTATTTATTAAATGCAGTCTTCGTATATAAATACTCATGCGATATTCTGAAGTATAGCGCGGGACTCATTCGAAGCCTTTCATTACATTCATACAATGATACGAACGTATTATTAATTCTTGGCCGGAAAATTTTACGTATATGTCTTTGTTTGATTAGGCCTAAATACAATATCTTCGTCTGAGTCATTAGAACTACTTAACATCAAAACTGCTCTAGTTTAATTCTTAATATTACCCAGTTACTCAAAAATTAATTTAATAAATATATCTTTATTGTATTTATTCAGAATTTGTTGCAATATCAAACTTTACACATCTCAGAGCTATTGTAGAAAAATGTGCTAACTTTACAAGCAAAGTTTACACGTTTGTAAAATTACCCTTCATTGTGAAACAGAATGCTTGTAAAGTGAGCAAAATTTAATTTGTAAAGATTTTATTTCCTTTGTAAAGTTCAACATTACAAACAAATATTGTGAAACAGAAGTTTACAATCTACAAGCAAAGTTTACAAATTACAAAGCTTGTAAACATTGTGAAACAGGCCCCTGAAGTTGATATTGTTCTGTAAATGTGCAAGAAAACCAGCAATTGTTTGTACTGCCTTGTCAACAACTGCCTCCTACTCCTTGTCATGTACATATATTTGTCTTCTGAATGTGGAGAGCATAGGAAGCTGTGTTTAGTGGGATGCCATTTAACCCTTGTTGTGTTTTTTATCCACTGATTTAACAAATCTTTGTTTTCTAAGGGAAAAGTGTAGGTTTCTCTGTTGTATATACCTAATGCGTAAGTAATTGCAGTGTATTATTTTTATTATTATATTTGTAATTATTGAAAAGTGTTTTTCTCTTACATTTAATATGTAATTAATATATTTTCTGAAGAAAAAATCTTTAAGTGTTGAGCGCTTTCTTAATGAACAAAATTATGTAATATGAATATCCTTTATTTCTGTTCCTTGTGTCCGTCCTGCTTATAGAGAAGACGATGAGCTGTAGCTTATAAAAAGTAGGCCTATTTCGAAGACAAACGATAAACCAAATAAATGGCTCACTAGTAATATACTTAAATTAAATACGGATAAAACCACTACAATTCCGTTTCAGACCCAGTGAAAAACAAATAGCAATAAAATATTAAAATTTTGTATCGACACCGGCATCCTTTATTTCTGCTCCTTCTGTCCTTACTGCTTATAGGAGAAGACGATGAGCTGTAGCTTATAAAAAGTAGGCCTATTTCAAAGACAAACTATTAACCAAATAAATGGTTCACTAATAATAAAGTTAAACTAAATACGGATAAAACCGTTACAATTCCGTTTCAAACCCAGTGATAGCAATAAAATTGTATTTCAACACTCTCATCCAAAATAACGCAAAACTCTGTGGTAGGCCGTATTGTTGTTAGTATTTTGACTGAAAGGACATGAAAGAACATAATTGAGCATCTACATGCAATAATGGGGTAAGTATGAATATATTTCGTAACTACTTACCCCATTATTGCACGTGGGTGCTCAATTAACATTAATAATAATATGTGGTGCCACAGCCCTTGAAAAGCTCAGATAGACCAGCCGGCTGTTGGCCTCACGTTCACATTTCGATAATAATTAAACTCTAGTGTAACAAAAAAAAAAAAAACTGAAAGCGTGTTTGGTCATGTTTTACCATGGCCGACTTTATGATATGATATGAACCAATCGTTAGCGAAGACAGAATCATTTTTCCCTCACTTTACATCAAGTTTGACTTGAAACAGTTTGTCAGAGCATTGAATACTGATTGTAATTGTTTGCAACATATATTTTCAGCCTTTTCTGCTTTGTAAGACCAATGGATCTCAAATTCGTGCCCTTGTACGTGACGAGGAATTAATCAAGAAGATGAATAACAGGAGAAGACAGCATGACTGTTTTTCATGACAGTTATAAAAATTTTTCTGTAGCAGTAACAAAAAGCCGGACAACTATGAGTTGAATCCTTTAGATTCAAAACCCCCTAAAAACCATTTTGTTCGTCATTGAGTTACGCCCACATATTGCTTGCAGAGAATGAATTATAATGATTTATATAGTTTGAATTAAGAAAGCCACTAAATTTAAAGCAAAAGGTTTGTTAAAATCACTGTCAAGTTGAAAACTCCCTCATTTTTCACTACTCATCCTTCAGTTTGTGAAAGTAGATATAGGGGATTTTGAATCTATAGGATTCAGTTGTCCGCCAATGTTATTCATACTGTCGTATATTTCCGCAAATAAGATAGTCTTCAGATAATACCGGTACGAGGTATAAATTTGAAGCACAATATTATGGTTTGGTTAGATCTGTCCTTTAAAATACCCTCAAACTATCAACTGTCATGGGAAAAAGTGAAAGTGTAAACAGTGATAAAATCCTTAAAAGAAATATGGAATATCTAACCCGATGGATAGCACAGAGGACGATTTGTTATGGACTGGTGATGGCGAAGTAGAAACCGACTCGTCATATTCAGAATGGGACCTATGTGATGGCGCTGTCAACAGTAAAAATCAGGATATATTTTATGAGCTCTTTGCCTCAGACAACGAATGTGATCTGTTGTTTTTTTATAATGGTTTTAATGTAGAATTGTAATATATCTTTTTCTTTTATCTGCCATATAAGACGACCCTGGTTTTGTGGATTTATTATGCAAACTTATATGCCACGTAGTGGATTAGCAGATTACGAAGTGGAAGAAAGCTATGAAAAGATAGAAGAGGTAGTTAAGAAGGAGAAGAAGGGAGCTGCGTAATTCTAATGGGCGACTGGAACGCAGTAGTAGGAGAAGGACAAGATGGACGAACAGTTGGAAAATGTGGATTGGGAAAAAGAAATGACAGAGGAGAATCTTTGGTGAATATCTGTAAGAGAAATGCAGTGAATGTTGAAAATACACTATTCCAACAACATAAACGAAGAAGATACATCTGGACATGCCCAAGGTACGAAAACAGATATCAGATTAGACTACATACTGGTGCATGAAATATTCTGAAATTGCTTAAAAAATGCAAAGGCTTTACCATATTAACTCAGACCATGTCCTGTTGGTAATCGAAGTAGATTTTCGTCTGAAGAAGATAAGAGGAAAACAGGTGACGAAGAAATTTTCAAGAGAAAGCTGCTACATTAAAATCCACACCTGAGAATAGCAATGAATACTGGACTCGTCTAAAAAGCTGTATAAAGATACCAGCAGGAGAAACAATAGAATACAGAGAAGGTTTGGAAATGAAGAAACCTTGAGTCACAGGGAAAATGGACGAAAGGAGAAAATGGAAACAAATACAAAGAAGACTTCACTATGAAACTATTTCATGTGAACTTCGTTGAATATTTCTACTGAAAAAAATAATTTCAAGTCAATGATGTGTGATACAAATTATAACCAATGATGCATTTATATTTAAAAACAAAATAAGTCAATTTGTAATCTCTAACTTACTTTAATGAATCTTCGATCAACAGCGTCCATGACCTGGCCTTATGTATGTACCACTACTTGTAGTTATCCTGTTTCGCCAAAGAAGGAAGCATTAACCTTTCCATTTTACAGTATTTATTGTGTTGGTAGGTAAAGTTTTACTAAGAAATTTTATGTGACATCTTGAAAATTTGTTATAGGCCTAAACATGAATTAATTAAAATATCGAGTGTCCTAAATAAGGCAAGTCACGGAAAATTGGAAAAATACTTTCAGCCATTAATAAAACTGGCATCATGCATCATTCTTTGTTTCACCCGCTCGCCACGATGAGGCACAGGATATGAGCGGGGCCTGAAACAAAAGAAACAAAAAAAAATGTATTAGTGAATATACAAAAGTAGTTTGATTTCTATTAATATCATTTGAGTACTACCTCCATTTTTCCTTCACTTACATTTACTCTCCCTTCATAAATCAGGATTCTCAGTCTGGTGGCTTCTGAATGCTGCATATAAAGTTGTAAGAATTATAACAAACGGAGAAAACCAAATATTGCAATGTGTTCAAGATGTAAATCGGATAATTCCATAAATAGACACAAAATATTTATATTTTATTTGCAAATAATTTATTATTATATTTAGGAATTGGTTGGGTCACTGGCTGAAAAGATAGTGCCTACTGAAGGATGCACTGAAAGGAATGGTGAACGGGAGAAAAGTTGGGGGCAGAAGAAGATACCAGATGATAGACGACATTAAGATATATGGATCATAAGATGAAAATAAGAGGAAGGCAGAAAAGAGGAAAGATTGGAAAATGCTGGGTTTGCAATGAAAGACCTGATGGGCAGAGCACTTATATATATATATATATATATACACACAATATTCATACATATTATACAAAACCATCACGATGGTCCAGTGGCTAGAGTGCTGGACTCAATCCTGTGAACCCAGGTTCGATCTCCGGCATAAGCACGCATCCATTAACACAGGTATTCTCCGGAAGCTCCTGTTTCTCTGAGGTATCCTAACAAATCTCCCACAACCTCTTCTCAAAGTCGGTGTAGTGAAGACCAGTCTTCTACGGCGCACCGTGGACGACTGTCTGTAAATTGGTCTACACAACTGGCTTCATATGATGAAACATATTGATAAACGCACAACAATTTAACAGAACCCATCTACATAGAGAAGTATTCACTCTATGCTAAAAATATATCAAGAAAATTTTAGACTAATTTATGCTGAGAAGGAAAAGTAAATAAATATAATAAAAACTTATTGAGAAAAAAGAATACTTATTTTAAATATTCACGTTATTTTTACATTCACTCTTTAGAGAGGGAATTTCAGTATTTTATAGGGCAACTTTTACTTTTAATTACAACATCAATTCTACAGGGAATAGTTTCTTCTTCTTTTTCTTTGGTTCTACAGCCGGGTTCCAGCCTTAACCGTCCAAACGATGCTTTTCCATGTCCTTCGATCTAACACCTTTGTTTTCCATCCTCTAACACCTGCTGCTATTATATCCTCGCCACTTCATCCAGCCATCTTAGCTGAGGTCTCCCTACTTTTCTGGTGCCAAAAGGTATGGTGAGAGTCAATTTCTTGCAAGGATCATTTTCATCCTTCCTATAGATATGGCCCAGCCACCTGACTCTCCTAGCTTTAATTTCTCTGCAAACATCTGGTGCTTTAAAAAGTTGGTATAATTCATAGTTATATCTTTTCCTCCAACTGCCTTCATCATTTACTGGTCCGTATATCGTCCTCAGAACCTTTCTCTCAAATATACTCAGCCTACAATTGTCGGCACTGCCAACTGCCCAGGTTTCAGATCCATACAGCAAGACTGGTCTTATTAATGTTTTATATAATTTGCATTTAGTGTTGAGGCTGATATCATGGAAATAGATTCTACTAATTCTAATTTCTTTGGCAGTCATAGCTCAAAGTAAGATGCTCTTCTTCATTAGACTTAAGTAGAAGAAAAATACATCAGTTCGCTTTTCATATAGTTTAAGGTGTAATCGAAAATAATCTTTTGTTGCAGGATTTGCACAGTTTTTAATTTTCTCCTTCATTCGTAAACATGTTGAACAACAATCAGTTGCAGGACTTGCAAAGCTTATTTTGTACTCATTAACAAACATACTTCGAAAGTATTCATAATTGGCATGAAGCTCCTAGTCATGAGCTTTCTTGTACTCATCCCACATAGCTGAAATGCTTAAATGGCTGGTTTACATTTTTTGATCTGCAGTAGTGACTCTGAGATGGTTATTTCTCAATTAATATTTTAACTGATGTCTCTTATGGACAAATTTGTTATTTCGAAAAATTCCACCTTTTGTTTTTTTGACCAAACACCTTGCTTGAGAAATTTGTTACATAAATTTTGAAGACTAGACCTTCCTATTTGAAGTGCTTCTAGGAACAGAATTATTTCTACAGAGCGGTCTATGACATTCTCTACGGCACTCGGCGGCAAGCGGGCCCAGCGTCAGCGCTTGTCATTCCCGGTGAACGGGGTCCGCCACAGTCGCATGCTACAGTCTTTTTCTCTCTGTCCCTGCTTTCTCTCTCTTTCCCTCCCTTCAAGGACACATTGCAACAGATAGCTGCTCTTCTGTTGTCTATGAGCTCTGTTGACGTTTGAATTGATGTACCTACGCCTTAGATGAAGAATGAAGATTGTGGCTTAGTATGGCATCACAAAAGTTTACAAGCCACAGTTATTAAGCCACAATCTTCAATCTTCATCTAAGACGTACGTACATCAATACAAACGTCAACAGAACTCATAGACAACTGAAGAGCAGCTATCTGGTGCAATGTGGCCATGTGCTATGTCCTTGAAGGCAGGCAAAGAGAGAGAAAGCAGGGACAGAGAAAGAAAGACTGTAGCGTGCGACTGTGGCGGACCCCGTTCACCGGGAATGACAAGCGCTGACACCGTGCTGCCGAGTGTTGTAGAGAATGTCATAGACCGCTCTGTACATACCTGAGTGAACATCATCCTCTCTTCTTATTTACTCGGTAACCTTTTACTGATACAGACTTCCTGAAAGAATTCTTGCGAGATCGTTTGCGTTTTGGTGATAGCACCGTCACATACTTCACCATTTCATTTTACATGTAGATCTGGCTCCTGGAAGAACTTCTGGTTGATTAATCTCACATCGTGCAATGTAAATTCAAAGCATATGAATTTTGAATTTGTGGATGCTGACAATTTGGGGGTCTTGGGAAACGTTTGCAGTGTATCTGAAACAATATTAAGTAATAATGTAAAATTACATGCATTACAGAAACGATAATAAACTAAACAAGTTATCATAGAGCATAAAATAAATTATTTATACTAATATTTGAATACAGTAGGCAGTAACTGAACATAGCTAACTTCATTCGTTCCGCCTTGTTTCCTTTCAAGGATTGTTCATTTCTCGTCTTTTTTCGAGCTCTGTCGGGAGCAGCAGATGTTACTTTGTTGTTTGAGGTTGCCGCTCTATTTTCCTCATTCATGATTACTGTCAATTCACTATATTAAATGGCAACTATTAAAACTCCAATCGTATCTACAAAAGCACTTTTCCTGTTAACAATAATCAGTACATACATACCTGTTCTTCAATGCTGAAAACATTACAACATTCTTTTTAAAATTCTCTTCAAATCATTAAAATAACATGGTACCACAACAAAGAAGAAATAGCATGAATTATACACAAAGAAATCATTTATTGGACAGTATTTAGTCCAGACATCGGATTCTAGGGCAAATGCCTATTTTGTTTCTTTAGGAGAAAAGTAAAAATAATTATTAATATTTGTGTTTAATGGAAATTTAAAGGTATTCAAAGAGTTTTATAATGCCCTATAATGCCCTAAAACGGTTATTAGAGCCTAATTTGTTAATATTCGCCTAAAAATGCCTAACTCACTGTAAAGTTTCGCATTTTACTCTTACTTTTTATAATTTATACATGCATTCACTGCGAAATTTAAGGCATTTAAAAAGTGGAAAGTTTGCTTCACACCGGCCATGAAACCATTGATAAAGGAAACAAAATGTTTTGAATCTCACGACACTCGCAATAGATTTCACCGAATTTAACATGTTTGGAGGCATAAATGCCGACAAAGAACCAACCTTAGTTTTGAAGCAGGCAACAATCACAACATGTGCTGCTACCGATTCAGAGATATACTATAAAAATGACTGTTTTCGGTCTGAAACCGATTAGCTGTACTGCCCTTCAGAGTGTCATAAAATCACAATTTTTGGAGAAAGAGTGTTTTTTAAATACTTATGAAAAGTCGTAAAACTGCGAATTAGTAGGGTAAACCGTTACAAAATATTTAAAAGAATGGCCCTCCTAGTGTTAGCACTACCACGAAATGCAACAATAAGTGGAACTTTGTATTTTTGTCCAATTGAATCTCAATAACAACGGTTCATTTGAATGCTCGTTAACAGTTGCTCTTTCCCTCACCTTATTTGTGTTGAGAAGTTTTGAGCGGTAGGACGTTTTCCTGTGAAGTTTAACGCGATAATGCCGAAAAATATAAGTGCAAAATCTACATTGATCCGGCAATGGCAAACAGAATATTCAGAATTCACTTATGATGGAAAAATAATATTCTGCAAGATTTGTAGCAAACAGATATGTAACAATAGTTGAAATATATCAATTCTATTAATTTTAATGAGTAGGCCTATAATATTTATACATTGACTGAGCTATCCTGAGGTATAATTTTTTTTAAGACCACTACACTTTAACCTTTTAAATTCCGATAGTTAAAGTATTTGCAGGTCATTAAAATTTTGATAGTTCGAACCCACTAACTTTGTGATAGAAATACGGCAATACAACAATTAGGATTTTATTTTAATTCAGTTTACTTTACATTTTTAGATTTCGCAAGAAAAGAAGTGCACCTAAAGCAGCATGTGCAAAGAGCGGCTCATAAGGCTAAAGCTCAGCAGAAAAATCAACTGCAACAAACTTTACTAACACAGCCTACTTCATCCAATCTCAGCAACAATTTCTATGCTGATTTAACCAGAGCGTTTGTTGCTGCTAACATTCCCTGGAATGCAATTGAAAATCCGGTTTTAAGACAGTTTTTACAAAAATACTGCAAACAAAATATCCCATCTGAGTCGACCCTAAGAAAAAATTACTTAGACAGAATATACAATGAAACTTTAGCTTCCATTCGGGAGGATATAGGTGATTCTTACATATGGGTCTCTGTGGATGAAACCTCGGATCCTATGAATAGGTATATAGCAAATATGGTAGTAGGAAAACTTAGTCCTGATGGACCTTCGATTCCACACCTCGTATGTGTTAAGGAACTTTCGAAAGTGAATAGCCAAGCCATTGCTTATTTTGTAAATAAAGGCCTACAGTCTTTATACTCAGGTAATATAGACGATTCTAAAGTTCTGTTGTTTTGTACTGATGATGCCTCATACATGGTTGCTGCAGCTCCACTTCTTAAAACATTTTATCCTAACCTCACGCATGTAACCTGTCTAGCACATGGCCTTCACAGGGTTTCTGAAACAATCCGGAATGAATTTCCTCTTGTCAATTCGTTTATTTCTAACACACAAAAAAAATGTTTTTGTAAAGCCCCCATCCAGGATTTCAATATTCAGAGAGAACTTTCCAGATATCCCACTCCCACCTCAACCGGTTGTTACACGATGGGGAACCTGGATTCAGTCAGTGGTGTATTATTCTAAGTATTTTAAAGAAGTGGTCACAGTTATTGATAAATTACCTGAAACTGATAGTGCAGCGTGTGTGAAAGCAGTGAAAGATTGTCTGAATGACTCACGAGTGAAAAACGATATTGCCTACATAACATCAAACTTTTCTTTCATACCTGCAAGCATTGAACAATTAGAACGTGAAAAACAATCTCTTTGTAGCCAAATAGCAATAGTAAAGGAAGCTCAAGTGAACATACATTCTGCTTTGGGCGAAACTGGGAAAAAAGTTGAAAATAAGTGGGACAACGTATTAAATAAGAATGTAGGATTTTCATTGTTGGAAAAAGTATCAAGAGTGATATCGCGGGAAAATGTAAATGTTCCAGTAAGTATTGATGTTTCTATTGTACCTAATTTAAAATTTGCGCCTCTCACATCAGTTTCGGTTGAAAGAAGTTTTTCTGCTTTCAAAATGATTCTCAGTGACAAAAGGCAAAGGTTAACTGTGGAGAATTTAGAAAAAATTCTGGTGGTGTACTGTGCAGATAATTATAATAAAGTCTGAGCATGGAACTGAATTTCAATAACTTAAAATGAGTAATCTTGATATCAATAATCATTATTTCATTGGTTTCAATATAATAAATTTGTGCAGCTCTGTTTATAAATATAATATAGTATTCTTTTTTAATGTTTAAACATACTTTTTTGTGCGTATTTTAGTGTATAACTAAAAATTTCAGTGAAAGAAATAAGTATGATACCTTGATGTGCCTAAAATGCCTATTTTCATTAAAATAGAGCCTAATTTTACAAATTTTGAGCTTATTTTAGGCGCCTAAAACTGCAATTTTTAGTGCCTTAAAATCCGATGTCTAGTAATTACTTTGGTTGCAGATGTAATAGTGGTAGCAGAGGATTTATGATTGAACAAAACACATTTTACATATTTGAGGAATTAATACATTATGTAACTGTATAGTAGGAGGACAAAAAATTCCTTGCCTCTGCACCTAACTTCTTCAATCGTTTTCTACCATGGACAGAACACGTTTAGTCGCTTTATTTGTAGCTTTATCGATAGAGAAGATAATAAGGAACAACATGTCGCAAAAACCAACAAAATATTATCAGTTGAAATCACGTTTTTCAAAGAACAACTAAAAATATATTAAATACTCCTTCGGAATTTAAATAAGAATTGCCACGTTATTAATAATATAATGCTGCAAATAAAAGTACACGCAAATAATATACATAAAATAAAATCTTATAATGTAATACCAATTAAACTTATAATCCCAGGATAGAAGTGGCTTTTCTTAAGAAACGCTTCGATGATCACTATATCTTAGGTTGCAGATTGAGAATTCATGCTATGTCTATATTTAACGCCAGACTTCATTACAAATTACATTGCAGTAAAGTTTCTACGTTATTGTATCTTACTGGACTCAAAATCAAAGTATTTTGAAATAATCACACTGAAAAATTATCTACTAAATACTCCTTCCGGAATTAAATTTCGCATAAGTTCTATCAGAATGCCACGTTATTAAAAATACTGCGCTGGAAATAAAAGTACCCGCAAATAATATGCATGGAATAAAACTTTATAATGTAATACGAATTATACTTCGAATTCCAACATAGCACTGGTCTTTTTGATGATACGTTTCGATGATCACTAACCTTATATGTTAGGCTATAGATTGAGTATTCATGGCATATCTTTCTTGAATTAACGCGATGTTCCTTTACAAATCATATTTAACAAGAGATTCTACGTTATTGTTCCTTTCTGTACTGAAAATCAAAGTTTTTTAAGAATACATACACTGAAAATAAACTTGTACTTCATACACGTTTCGAATTAAATTATCGCACAAATTCTGAAGAATTGCTAATATTCATAGGGGAAAAAAAACATCACAATTTAATCCGAAATCAAATTCCAATATTAAATATAGAAAACATATTAAAAACCAGAACTTGCCTTTCTGATAACACGTTTCGATGATCACTAACTTATATATTAGGCTGCAGACTGAGGATTCATGCCATGTCCTTCTTCAAGTAACCGGAGACTTCATTACAAATCATATTGTAAGATGAGATTGTATCTTACGGTACTGAAAATCAAAGTATTTTGAAATAATCATACCGAAAAATTAAGTACTAAATGCTTTTTCCGAAATTTACATATCGCATAGTTTCTACAAGATTGTTATGTTATTAATCATATTATGCTGGAAAGAAACGTAGGGCCTACACGCAAATAGTATACATGAAATTAAACCGTATAATGTAATATGAATGAAACATCGAGGCTGACGAGAAGTGGGCTAACGCAAGTAGGAGATAGTTCAGGGAGTAGTGATGAAGGAAGAGGGGAAAACAAGGTGAAAAAACAGTATGACTTAAGGAAATGGTGTGGAGGGGAAATAAATCGTGAGAAAAGAAAACTAAGACCTAAAAAGTAGCAATGTGGAAAAGTGAGTAGTGAAAAGTGCAAATAATTAGAGATGTTGAGTGAGGGGAAATGTATCATACAGGAGGGGGTTATAGTATTTTTGGTATAATAATGGGTTAGGAGTAAACTTGTGGGAGAATTGATGACAGACAAGAAAAGACTAGTTTAAGAATTGCAGTAATAAATTAAAAATAAGTAATTTCCTAAATGACTTGTACATGAGGCGTGTAAAACGGTGAGTCGGCACTGTATACTAATAATGTGAAGTACCGCCTCACCAAAAAGTATATTGCTTGAAGACAAATATACATTCATTCACATTCAATATGAATGAAACTTCTAATCTTAGATATAGGACTACTTACAATATAAATTGAAAGCGATCCTGATGAAACGTTTTGATGATCACTACTCATACTGTAGATTAAGGATTCATATCATATCTGTCTTGAATTAACGTGTTTCTTCTTTACAAATCACATTGTAGTAAGAGATTGTACGTTAGGCCTATTGTTCCCTACAGTTCTGAAAATCAAAGCATTTTGAAATATTTACACAGAAAATAATTTAATTATCGCATATGTTTGATAAGAATTGCCACGTTATTAACCATATTTTGCTGAAAACATAAGTAGGTCTACATGGAAATAATGTGCATAGAATAAAATCTTATCAATTTAATGTTTCGATGATCACTATAGGCCTACTGCATATTAGGCTGTAGACTGAGGATTCATGCCATGTCTTGCTTGAAGTAAGCGAAGGCTCGATTACAAATCACATTGTAGGAAGAATCTATATTTTATTGTCCCTTACTGTATTTTTGAAGTACACTGAAAGTAAAGTTTTACTAAATACCCCTTCCGAATTTTAGTATCTCACGTTATATAATTATTGCCACGTTATTAATCATATTGTGCTGGAAGTAATATACATACATAGCATATAGCCTTTGTTAATTTAATGCCAATTAAACTTCTAACCTTATATTATTTAATAAAAAGGATGCAACTATTGCAACTGAACTTTCTGATGAAAAGTTTCATTGATCACTAAACGTTAGGTTGCAGACTGAGGATCCATGCCCTGTCTTGCTTGAATTATCTGAAGACTTGATTACGGATCACATTGTAGACTATGCCTACGTCACAGCGTTACTTTTAGATATTTGTTACAGATGTAGATTGATCCTGCTCACATTTCACGCGCTTTTTTAACCACTAATCAAGTCACAATTAGCACGATATTAAATGCATCGATTGAAATAGATGTCCATAACCGTAAAGGTAATTGGTAACCATGAAAACGTAACAATATCATTTCGTCATACTGTGTTGTGTATTTCAGCGCTCTACACTTTGGATAAGCCGAGACATAGATGGGAGGGTAATATTAAAATGGATTTGAGAGAGGTGGAATATGATGCTACGGACTGGATTAATTTACCTCAGGATAGGGACCGATGGTAGCTTATGTGAGGGCCGGTTTCTGTGAAAGCCATTTATAAGTAAGTAGGCTAACAATTTAAACAAGGCGAATTTCTTTCTGTGCGATTTCACCGAATGGAATGTATCGAATACAAATTATACAAACGTACAGTTTCCCTGAAAAAGGATGAGACGATTGAATATTCCTAAGTCTCAGATGTGAGACACTGCGCATGATCGGAGACCAGAGCACTGATACACAAGATAACGAATATTGAGTTACTTAAATTCAGACTATTTGGTTTGTTACTAGCATCGTTCCGAAATTCACTTCAAAAACTGCAAAAAATATGATAATATTACGTAAATGAAAGATAAATATATACATAAATCGTGTAGTTAAATCGACAATGGACCTTCATGACTAGATCGACACTCCACACAGAAAGGAAAGCTTTCATGTCGTTTCAATAGCTCAGACAGTAAGACTTCTGCGTGTTGTGTAGAAGAGTGCGAGTTCGATTCTTAGTCTATACAACGATTTTTTTTTTGTCTAAATAACGTTGAAATAGAGTTTTACAAAGTCCTGAGATTAAGTGTTAATGATCGCAAACAATACAAAATTACAAGTTATAATATTATAAACGTTAATCTAATGAATGCATTTATACACACACACATATACAATGTAAATGCATATATATTAAAAACTAACAATCAAAATGAAATTATAAAAATATATATAATAATAGAAAACTTTTACAAAGGTTTAGAGTCCTTAGGCTATGTAATTTGTTGAGTAATTATTACAATATTTTATTAATAGCTTTCCCATATGTGTAAGAAATGCACCCGCACAAAACAATTTTTGTTAAAAGTATGGCTTTAGATTATTTCATTCTCACACCTTCAGTTAATTTTAACTATTTTATCTACGTGTTTGCAACAGTGTTTAATTTAGTATGCATTCAATTTTATTCATGTTATGATTGAATGGAAAAGCACTGTTGCAGTTATTGACTAATTACATATATTAATACTGATTATTAAATGCATCTGTTAAGTAACCAATTGCAGTACCTTTTGCAAAATCTTGAATGTTTAAGTTGTCAATAATATTTCTGTACTATATACTATAATACGTTAAAAGAATTTGCAATAGATTTGGGATCCTCTACTTTATAATCATTGGTTTTAGTGAAAAAATATTTTCTTTCTTAGGATATTTACAAGTTTAAATTTAATAATATTCCGAATAGATTTAATTGCATTATATGAATTTTGTAGTTTTCTATTCAAATATATTCTATTTCCCTCTTTCATAATCTTTGATAAATTACACTGTACTCCTTGCAGTATTTAAGAACATGAGGATCATTACATTGCAACTCATTACATATAGATTCTTCTTTTTAATACATGAGATTTTGAAGTCCCTGCGTTATCTACATGTTTTTACTTTTGAATTTTTTCACAACATTGAGTGGAGAAAATCCACTGAAGTGATTATGAAATTAAGTGAAAAATGCAATACATTAACTCTTAATATCAGTAGTACCAGTATCATATACGTTTTTCCAAGATTCATTTTGTAGACATAAATGTAAATAATCATTAGATACAACATTTGCGTTCCTTTCTTAGTTTTTAAATTAATATTTTGAAATTGTTCAGTGACATTGGAAACACTTAGGATTTGTTTATCATGTTCAGGCAAGCCATTGATTATAGGTTCTGTCGAATAGGAATTCAGTCTAATTCTGTGTACAAAACATTTATCAATGGCTGTGCTACTTCAGCTTAGCTTTAATTTGATTAGTTTCGCAACAGTTGGACTTCCTGTTACATCCTGTTATTTAGATATTTAATTTAGGGTTGATTTATTAACTCTTACTTTGCAAGATGCCTCTTATTTCAATAATTCTATATCATAGAATAAATAGTCATTGTCTACACTAAAATATTATCGTCATCCCTCATTTCTCATCGTAATGGCGAACCGACGTGATATGAGACAGCGAGTTATAGCTCTAGTTGAGGCTGGATATGGGGCTAGATCTGCTGGCCGTTTGGTCGGTGTTCCTGGAAGTACAGCCGCGAGGTGTGTTATCGTTACCAAAATTAAGGGGAGGTCGAAAATCGCCCTATTCCTGGGCGTCCGCGGATTTCTTCATTGGAAGAGGATGCTCTCTTATTCGAGACAGTTCGACAGGACCCCTTTCTGACTGCTAACGAAATAAGAGCAGTATCTAACTTTCCCGGCTCTTCACAGACTGTGATCAGCAGGTTGAGGAACCACGGTATTAGGAGCCGGAGGGCTGCGCAAATGGAAATATTGGGGGAAGCACAAGCTGTCGACCGTCTTGCCTTCGCTACCAATCGAGTGGATTTCGATTGGAGAAATGTAATTTTCTCCGACGAAACAACCTTCTTGAGTGATTACGAAGGTCCTGTCCGTGTCTATCATGAGGATGGTCTCCGACATGACCAGCGCTATGTGCACCGACGTGAAAGATCGGGGCGCTTTAGCATATCGTGTTGGGGGTGGATGTCTTACGATGGACCTGGCGTTATAGAAGCATCGATGGCCGGTTTAATGCGGGAACTTACGAGCACATTCTGGAAAATATATTCCTTCCCTCCGCCCGAGAACGTTTTCCCGAAGGAACATTGCTCTTCCAGCAGGATAGCCATCCCGTGCACTATGCTGCAAGCATTCAAAGATGGTTTCAAAGGAGACCCGAGATCGAAATCATTAATTGGCCTTCGAAGTCACCTGATTTGAATGGTCATCGAAAATTTATGGGTGGAATTGAAAAAGAGAAGGATAGTCCCTATGCCCACCGACGCCCTCGAAATCGAGATGAATTGTGGGATCAAGTTGTTGACACCTGGGAAGATCTCGCCAGGGATCAGAACTTATTTCACAATCTCGTGACATCCATGCCGGTTCGACTTAGATCTGTAATAGAAGCTGATGGCATGTGGACAAGATTATAAGTTAACAGGTCTCTTTTTGTTTCTTATGATTTTTGTTTGGGGAAGAATACTTTTAACTTCCAATTAAGTTTTATTTTTTTTTTTTTGACGAGGTTCAGCCAACTTGTAAAACCCAGAAATTGGGCATAAATTATTCATATTTTTCGACAAATTAGACAGTCGAGGAACTCTGAACAAATTAATTACACCTCAATAAAAAAAGTTTTACCGGGATCGAACACGAGACGTTTCGGTTATACAGCGGAACCAACACGCTACTATATGAGCTACCGAGACAAGACAGTGAGAGCAGCAGTCCAGAATGTAGATCCCTTAGCAGGCATTTGCCATTCGGTACAGTGAAGCAATGATATTTTGTGATTCGAGCTATGTTGTGAAATCCTGGCCTTAAATGGCAGTCTTCTTCGTGATCCTTATTCTGGTCCTTTCCTTGTTGTGGTCCTTGTAACAATTCTTGTACTATTTCTCATGTTATGTATCGTTACGTCGGTATCGAGTGAACCGCGCTGTAGAACTTTAACTTCCGACGACCAAGAATCGTCTCATTCTTTTTAAGGGTAACTGTACGTACCTATGTGAATATATCATACGCTTGAAAAATGAAATGTTCTTATTTAGTTCTGATATGTGGATACGATTTAATAATTTAATTGTGCAATTTGTACCATAATTCATGTTGTGTAACTTTGAATCTTGAAATAAAATATGCGGTATTGCAATCCCTTTGTTAATGACAGAATTAATGTTGTCTTACTAAAACAAATGAAAAGTATTTTACAATTAATAAAGGAAAATTATATGAAGTATGAAATAATTCTTATACTATGGAGCTTCGATGTAAAACAATAACGTGATGTACTAAAATTATTTTCACCCAACCCAGGTATGGGACTATTGCTTGAAACTTGAGGTACTATTCCCAAATGAATAAGATTATTTATGCTACAGAAATATTATGCATCAAGTAAAGAAGTGAACTGTGAAGGAATCGCTGCAATTCGCAGGCAGGTCTGCTTGGGCTCCGCGGGCTAGCGGTCTCGGTCTCTGTTGGGCTAGAGTTCATTGCCTCGAGCTCGAACTCTGAAGCAAGAGTTCACGAGGACCGCGGGTAGGCTTAGTGGGCTTACTGCTGTACAGGTAGTCGGCTGGAGGACCACGGTTTACCCGTGCTCAACTCTTGGCCTAGCGGAGTAGTTCTGTGAATCAAAGTTCACGTGTTCCAAGATGAAAGTGGAAGCAATATTGATGTTCTCAGCTATGAACATGATGACTTCTCAACATTAGCTATTAATGTTCTCTTTCTTCTTATGGTTCTACCGAATACAATTTAATTTTGTAGCTTATGATTTTCAAATACATGTTAATGTTGTTATGTATACAGTATGTTTGATATCTACCCACAATTTGTTCTAGTTACCGTTGCTTCAAGATGTAGACTACCTTTTTAACAAGGCATCTGATGTTTACGTGTCGCGCGGATAACTATAGAATCGCCGTTTGTACTCGTATTTACGAAGATTTTTTCAATGTGTTCTAAAACGTCCGAAAGTTTGAATGATGTGTTCTAATGATTTTTTTGAAAACGGAAGTGCCAAACTTCCACATAATTTATTAGTACTCTTCACTCTATTTGTCTCTTGGCTAGTCGACCTGGGGCCCGTTTCACAATCCTTACAAATTACAAATTAACAATTTACAAATAACAAGTAAAAGATTACAAATGCTTGTAAATTGTGTTTCACAATGCTATTTTATTAGTTTGTAAAGTTTGACGAACTTTACAAAATCAGCTAAAGAAATTTACAAATACGCATTATTGGTTACACACGATCGCCAACGACAGTTTGCAAAAATCGCTAAGGAGCAGAGCTAAAGTCGCTGTATTTTTACTACCATCGATACATATGTTTACATTTTGTACTAAAATAGATTATTCTAAGCTTGCTGAGTCATATTTCACCAACAGAAAATATAAAGTATTGTTAAAAAAATTAAAAGTATTTACATTTGTATATATTGGCGACAATGGAGTTTCATGTGATGTGATTGGTCGAGAATACCAATACGTCTATTACTTAAATAACCAAAGTTAGCACAAAATTCAGTCAAATAAGTAAATAACAGATTTTATTCCCCGTACAAATATGCAATTGATAAAATAACTACGATATCTAACCACAAAATCAGGTTAATTGTTTGTGTTTATCCATCAGTACTTATTAATGTTGCATCCATAACCTCACAAACATTAGTGATCCCATCAGCAGCATAAATTTTCTGTGCTATAGTAAATAACATTTTGGTGATCAAAAACCTGCCCGAATTTAACTCTTTTAACAACATAAACTACCTTGTGGGCACTTTTGCACATTGATATCTTAGAAATTCCGTGCTTATCTGCTAACCCACGGAACTGACAGCTAGTATGCATCCAATGCAAAACAATACAATACTCGCTTTGAGGTTAGGGGCTAGGGCATCACTTTTCTCTTTTGGATGTTGGATATGATGTCCCATATCTTGTAGGAGAGATTCCAGCGAAACGGGACTCGAAACGACTTCAGAATACCGCGTAAGTAATGTCGCTATTGCATTATTGAATTATTTATTTTTGGTGCAGGGAACTTCTTTACTAAGTGCGAGTATTTATTAAATACAGTCTTCGTATATAAATATTTACGCGGTATTCTGAAGTATAGCGCGGAACTCATTCGAAACCTTTCATTAAATTTATACAATGATACGAACGTGATATTAATAATTCTTGCCCGGAGAATTTTACGTATACGTCTCCGTTTGATTAGGCCTAAATTCAATATCTTCGTCTGAGTCATTAAAACTACTTAATAACATCAAAACAGCTTTAGTTTAATTCATAATATTATCCAGTTACTCAAAAATTAATTTAATAAGTACAGTATTTGTTTATTGTATTTATTCATAATTTGTTGCAATATCAAACTTTACACATCTCAGAGGTATTGTAGAAAATGTGCTAATTTTACAAGTAAAATTGACATGTTTGTAAAATTACTCTTCATTGTGAAACAGAGTACTTGTAAAGGAGCAAAATTTAATTTGTAAAGATTTGATTTCCTTTGTAAAGTTCAACATTACAAACAAAGATTGTGAAACAGAAGTTTACAATTTACAAGCAAAGTTTACAGTTTACAAAGATTGTAAACATTGTGAAACAGGCCCCTGGTTGGCGAGTTGGTATAGCGCTGGCCTTCTATGCCCAAGGTTGCGTGTTCGATCCCGGGTCAGCTCGATGCCAAGTGTGCTTAAACGCGACAGGCTCATTTCAGTAGATTTACTGGCATGTAAAAAAACTCCTGCGGGACAAAATTCCGGGACATCTGGCGAGGCTGATATAATCTCTGCAGTTGCGAGCGCCGTTAAATAAAACATAAGGTTTTAACATTTCTCTTGGCCATAGACATTCCAAAGTGCGGGCGAAAATCTTGGAGCTAGCCCTCTTCAGTCTCTTGCTGGACAGTCTCTTGCATATGTTTTGGCAGTGTATGCAAAAAGATCTTAGACATCATCTTCACAACTGTCTGCTATTTGGTCTAAATTATCTTCTACATCTTTCGATGAAACAAGAGGAAGGATCAGAAGCCGACAAAAGCCAATGCGAATTATATTGTTTAAGAAATATTTTTGAAATCTAAGATTTACTGCGTGACGCCAAATGTTTTAACGAAAAAGACATCCCTTTACCATACTATGTGGGAACGATCCTTGAGCGGCTTTTATTGCACTAATTTTGAATTCCACGAAGATTAATTGTAGCTTTAAATCCGAGTTTATTCCTTGTGCTGTAATTTTCAAATGCTGGTATATACTTCTTTATATAATTTCGTCTTTTCTAAGGAAAGTGCATATAGGTCTACTGTATAATCGCAAAGATTTTCTTAAGCACAATTCCATTGTCTATGTTTAACTGTAAAAATTGAGGAGATGTTTTATTACTTACAGACATTAGACAGCTAATAAAATGGACGTAGGTCCTAATGTAGAGTGGACGTTGTATCTGTGAACGAAAAGTTGTGGTTAAGTTGTTACTTATGGTAGTAATTATTTCTCCTCATCGTTGTCATCTTTTATTCTTATTGTCCTCCACATCAGTATCACCCCAGCTCTGTCTTCTATTCCTTTACAAACGCTCAGTAAAGATACATTTTATATGCAATAGTAATGTTTCTTCTTAACCTAGAATTGCATATTTTAAATTGCTTGCAAAGGAAATACAGAACATTAACATTAATTATAATTAACACAATTTGAAACTGAATTTTTGTGTAAACACTTTTTTATTTGTGAATACAGTATTTCGTTCTAATAATAATTTAGCATACGTAATGTAAGTACCTTTCGCTCACTTTAAGTTACTGTGAAGGAACCTGTTTATGCGTTACTATCCGTACTACTGAATTTATACCAGAATTTACTGCTCTATATCGATAAGCTATACCTTTTAGATAAATGCAATGTGCTTTACTTTGCCCGCGGAGTAGGAACTAAGAACGATACAAGCCTGCACGATATGACATTAAACTCTGATGGCGTTGAATGATATGGAACGCAGAAGTACATAAAAGTGGGTGCCAGAGATTTTGGCAGGTGAAATTGGTTAATCTGAACTCCAGAGCGAGTTACTCACCGCTGTTATCTCTGTCGCAAGTAACCTGCAGCTGGAATGGGTGGGATATAAAAATAAATATACAGGCCCGAGCACCAAAGGCGTTTTATAGTTTAACCTAGACTCACTAGGAGCGCTGTTCCTCGACCCAAAATTGAACACTTTCGCGCATCGCCATCTTGAGGTCAAGAGACATGTGACTGTTCACGGTTGACTTTAGTTTTACCAAAATTACAAGCTTGGGGGTAAAGGATGTTTGCTACAGTTAGAGTTAGGACCTACGTTCATTCTATATCTTATGATATAATAAATAGTTTTGCAACGTGTAGAGACTGGGAAAAAAATTTAATAAAATCAACCGAATCATACTCGTTCATTTTATAGGCAATCTTGCGGGTCGCATTTAAAAGAACCTAGGAATATTAATACTTTCTTCAGTATATTTGCTAGGCTTCTTGTCATACGTACATGACGATTTTGCTTAGGTTATTCCTTCTAGGAATAGCTCAAGTGTTTTGAATTTAGCGTACATAAGGTCTTTATTTTAGATTAAGTTACTAGCACATATTTGACGAAATACTAGGTTTTTTTCACTTCAGTTTAACTGATTTATGCAAAAGAAATTTTGACAGCTGGTGATTGCAATTTAACTTATCGCCACGCCCACTTTGTTTTGGGCGCTTAAGTTAATGGCGGACGGTCGTTCAATTTTCTTCAAACATGGCGGCGCAATGGACACTCTATATCTCTCTCTTTCTAACTCGTTGGGTCAGGTACACTGACGTTCAAACAACGAGTTAGAAATAGAAGAATATAGAGTGGCCATGTTATCCTGTACAGCGCTCTTCGCGGTGCCATCGCGAAACATTGCGGATATGAACTAAGCGCCCACCGTTGTAAAAATTCGTTTGCTTACAATGTTGTATAACAGAGGTAAGAACTACAAAAAAAAAAAAAAACAAAGAAAAAACATGCCTGTTTTGTGTGCTGCATATAATTGCAATGTCAAAAGGAAAAAAAACAGCTGATATATCATATTTCATGTACATTTTATGAAGTTAAGTCCATAATTTTGTTAATTAGCAGCCTTTTTTTCCATGCATAAATGTGTAACAACGCCCGGCATAAACAAAATAAATGCTTCACTGGTAATGTACTTAAACTAAATACGGATAAAACCACTACAATTCCGTTTCAGACCCAGTGAAAAACAAATAGCAGTACAATATTAAAATTGTATTTCGACATCGGCATCCTTTATTTCTGCTCCTTCTGTCCTTACTGCTTATAGAAGAAGACGATGAGCTGTAGCTTATGAAACATAGGCCTATTTCGAAGACACACGATTAATCAAATAAATGGTTCACTAGTAATAAAGTTAAACTAAATACGGATTTTTTTTAGTAGGTTATTTTACGACGCTTTATCAACAGCTTTAGTTATTTAGCGTCTGAATGAGATGAAGGTGATAATTCCGGTGAAATGAGTCCGGGGCCCAACACCGTAAGTTACCCAGCATTTGCTCATATTGGGTTGAGGGAAAACCTCGGAAAAATCCTCAACCAGGTAACTTGTCCCAACCGGGAATCGAACCCGGGCCACCTGGTTTCGCGGCTAGACGTGCTAACCGTTACTGCACAGGAGTGGACTAAATACGGATAAAACCAGTACAATTCCGTTTCAAACCCAGTAATAGCAATCAAATATTAAAATTGTATTTCGACACTCGCTTCCAAAATAACGCAAAAGTCTGGGGTAGGTCGTAGTGTTGTTAGTATTTTGACTGGAAAGACATGAAAGAACATAATTGAGCACCCACGTGCAATAATGGGGTAAGTATGAATATATTTCGTAACTACTTACCCCATTGTTGTACGTGGGTGCTTAATTATACACTAATAATGATCTGTGGTGCTACAGCCCTTGAAAGGCTCAGACGGACCAGTCGGCTGTTGGGCTCACATTCACATTTCGATAATTATACTCTACTGTAACAAAAAAAAACTGTAAGCGTGTTTGACCATGTTTTACCCAAGTTACAAGCTTGGAGGTAAAGGTTGTTTACTACAGTTAGGGCCTACTTTCATTCTATATCTTATGGTATAGTAAATAGTTTTGCAACGTGTGGAGACTGGGAAAATAATTTAATAAAATCATCCGAATCATACTCGTTCATTTTATAGGTAATCTTGCAGGTCGCATTTAAAAGAACCTAGGAATATTATCATTTTCTTCAGTATATTTGCTAGGACTTCTTGTCATACTACATGACAATTTTGCTTAGGTTATTCTTTTAAGCATTCCTTCTAGGAATAGCTCAAGTGTTTTAAATTTAGCGTACATAAGTTTAGATTAAGTTCCTAGCACATATTTGACGAAACACTAGGTTTTTCCACTTCAGTTTAGCTGATTTATGCAAAAGAAATTTTGACAGCTGACGATTCTAATGTCACTTATCGCCACACCCACTTTGTTTTGGGCGCATAAGTTCATGGCGGACGGTCGTTCAATTTTCTTCAAACATGGCGGCGCAATGACCACTCTATATCTCTCTCTTTCTAACTCGTTGCACACAAGAGGCATATTTGTTTTTGTTTTTTTTTTTCGTAGCTCTTATCTCCATATCACTGCCTTCTGGATCACATCCTATGGCTGCTTATTAGAGACCGGCAAATCACACAAGACTCACGCCCGTACCCGGTTGCCGTCAGGCTTGGGTTCCGGTGACGCTACAAAGCAAGTTAACTTTTAGCGATATTAATAATTGTGGAAATGACACAGGTTCTGTAAACATTTCCTTGGTGACTAGTTACAAACAAAAGAAGATAAAAAAACAATATTTATGCAGCTACCTAAAAATCACTGAAAAGTCTTTCTGCTAAGCATGTTAAGTTGACTCCTCTTGGAAGTAAAAATGTTACTATTTTAAATACTGCGAACAAGAATGCCTCTTCAGTACCTAATCTGAATGCAACCCCTTCTAATATGCAAATTAATAAGCTGCCGTGCACAAGCTCAAATACAGAAATAGCACAGAATATGACGTGTTACACCAACATTCCAACTCAAAACAGATTTCAGCCTTTAGCTACGGAAGACAGCATGGAGGAACCTTCTGCTGCTTCTACACTTCAAAAGGAAAAAATTCCACCCATCTGCTTAAAGAACATTGAGAACTATCAGCTCTTATTACAAAGCATACAGAATTAAGTACAATCAGAATTTCATACAGAGTTGAAAGGTTCAATCATAAAAGTATACGCATCAACATCCCATGATTTTCGATCACTTACTACTTACTTTGACTCAATTCGTCAGCAATACTATACTTATAAAAATCCCTCTGAAAAGAAATTTTCTGATGTTATTCGAAATGTACCCTACTCTCTAAGTAATCAAGAGATAAAAATCGCCCTTGAAGAACTTAACTATCCAGTTCATAAAGTAACGAAACTCCTAGGAAAGAACAAACAGCCCACTCCACTTTGTGCAATAGAACTAGACAAAAATGATTAATCAATACTAAATCTCAGTCGCCTATTTTACAGTGTAGTTAAAGTCGAAATCAGACGCCAATCCAAAGAGATTCCTCAGTGTACAAGGTGCCAAAATTTTGGTCATACTAAAGAACTACTGCCAACTCGAACCACGCTGCGTACGATGTCTAGAGGATCATCATTTCTCTCAATGCCCAAATCCTAAAACTATACCGCCTAAGTGCGTGAACTGTCAACAACAACATCCAGCTAACTACAGAGACTGTGAACACTATTTACAATTGAAGGAAAAATTCTCACGTGGTGTTCAGTTAAGACAAGAAAAGCGGACTCATGTTCCAGAATCTTCGCAACCATTACTTCAACGCACAGAAGATTCTCAACATCAAGTAAATCCTTCAATGTCTCAACCATCTACGTCAAAATTTCAAGCAAATTCTCGATATAAGACGTATGCAAATGCAGTGAAAGGATCCTTTGATCAGAGTCACCGTCGCCCTATAAGTCAACCTGCTCCAGAATCTTCCACTTTATCTCTCTTAACCGATCTACTCTCTAAGGTTATTCCGCACATTATCACTTTATTGACTCCATTCTTGTCAGAAATTAAAGATTACTTTATCTCTTCTCTGTCATCTTACTTCCAGAATGGCAGCAAATAATAAAATTTCTATTCATCAACTCACTATAATCAATTGGAATGCTGATGGTATTAGAATGAAACGATCTTCTCTGATTGCCTTTTTGTCAACACATAATATTATGATAGCCTGCATCACAGAAGCTCACCTTCTTCCAAACGAAGTCTTCACTGTTCCAGGATATAAAATATATAGGTATAATAGGAATGCCTCAACTGCATCTGGTGGTGTTGCCATTTTAATTAAGCGAAATATTACACATCATCAAGTCCTTCTTCCTTATACGTCTGATATAGAAACAGTCGGAATCAAAATTAAGTGTCAAAATAATCATGATTTTGTTTTATTTTGTGCTTATAAGCCCCCAAAATATCTGCTAAATACTGCATACCTTGCTCTTTTATTTCCCTCAGTCGGTTCAACACTTCTTGTGGGCGATCTAAACTGTAAACACACATCATGGGGA
The DNA here is from genome assembly GCF_040183065.1 of Periplaneta americana. Classification (NCBI taxonomy): domain Eukaryota; kingdom Metazoa; phylum Arthropoda; class Insecta; order Blattodea; family Blattidae; genus Periplaneta; species Periplaneta americana. The sequence goes on from NC_091123.1 coordinate 91,411,481, forward strand.
TGCAGAGTATCGAACCCAAATGGACATCGTCTTTACAACTGCATTAACAACCTTGGTCTCCATATTCTCGCACCAACTGAACCAACACACTATCCATATAATCCCGCCAATCTTCCCGATATTCTTGACATCGGAATTCAAAAGAATATGCATTTACCAACTTATATTGCATCATTAACAGCACTTGATTCAGATCATTGTCCAGTGTTGTTTACTTTCCAATTGTCTCCTAATGTAACACCTAAAGTGGAACGTCTTATTAATGGTTTTGTTGATTGGGATAAATTTCAGTTGACACTAGACTCAATGTTAGTCACAGAATATCATCCACTAATAGCAACAGATATTGACAATGATGTTCAACATTTTACGGACACAATATGCTCATGTGTAAATTATTCTACAATGTGCTCCAAGCGGCCATTAACGCGCTACTACTTACCATCTTCCATACTCCAATTAATTAAGGAAAAACATCGTATTCGTAGACAATGGCAACGAGAGAGGCAACCATGGCAGCGGAAGAAGCTGAATTATCTCATACGATTAGTCAAAACAAATCTTGAACAACATCGCCTGCAGTAATATCAATCTTACTTATCATCTCTATCTGAAGCTGATAATACTCTTTGGTACGCTACAAAGCGTATTCTACGCGAGCCAACAGTCATCCCGACACTTCGGTTAGACTCTCAAATAGCCACAGACACAGAGTCGAAATGTAACTTGCTTGCGTCTCATTATCAACATGTATTCACCCCAAACGAGAATAAAAATGAACAGACTACCTCTGAATTAGAAAAAGAACTTATAGAAAATATTAATAAACCGACTGTGCCAGAGAAAACTTCCTATACTACTCCACAAGAATTGTCACACTTCATTCAAAGGCTTCCAAATAAAAAATCTCCAGGCCATGATCTTATACCCAACATTGTACTAAAGAAGCTCACCAACAAAGCTCTTACTTACTTGACGATAATTTTCAATGCTGCCCTTTTAATTGGGTACTTTCCTCGAGCCTGGAAGCTTGCTGAAATCATTGTTTTTCATAAGCCTAACAAACCTAAGCACTTGCCATCAAGTTATCGACCTATTAGCTTACTGCCCACGCTATCGAAATTGTTTGAGAAGGTTATTCTTCATCGCATTTGTAAATTTACGTTCCAAAACAAGATAATACCAGATTTTCAGTTTGGCTTTCGTCCAAAACATTTTACAACACACCAACTGCAAAGAGTCACTGAATCCATTATAAAAGGCTTTGAAGAAAAACAGTATACTGCCACTGTGTTTCTGGATATTGCCCAAGCATTTGATACTGTTTGGCATGATGGTTTAATGCTAAAATTATATAGAATTGGTTTTCCTGACTATCTCACACGCATCGTGAAAAGTTTCTTATCTGAGCGTCAGTTCTCAGTACGTATAGATGGCATTAAATCAACGCTTCGTCCAGTTTTAGCCGGAGTACCACAAGGATCTATACTGTCACCACTTCTCTTCAATATCTTCACATATGACATTCCATGTTTACAACCGTCACACATAGCTATGTATGCTGACGATACAGTTCTCTTTTATTCTCATAGTAACCTAAATACTGCAATCAGCACTCTTCACACATCCTTACAGGAGCTGTCTAAATGGTTCTCTGACTGGAGATTACTACTCAACATTACCAAGACAGAAGCTAAAATCTTCTCTTTAAGGCCTATTCATAATCCACCTCCTTTGGTTCTTCTAAATGAACAAGTTACATGGCTCTCCAATCAAGAAGCTGTCAAATATTTGGGAATATTATTAGACACGAAACTTACATGGAATGCCCATATAACTCGCATTGTTACACTAACCTCTTCTAGAATTCGAAAATTATACCGTTTGGTTAATAGACGTTCACAAATTGGATTGGACTGTTCAATACTACTCTACACCTCGCTTGTACGACCTCTTTTAACTTATGCAGCGCCAGTATGGGGGACTGCAAATAAGACACACATGCATCGCCTACAAGTTCTCCAGAACAAGTTCCTGCGTATGCAACAAATGCCTTCTGGTTTGTAAGAAAACAACAACTGCATCAAGAATTGGGAATTTTTCCACTAGAACAGTACATCCATTCAATGTCAAAATCTTTCTTCAACAAACTTCCTGGTGGTCCTGGAGCTGTGACATATAACATTGGAACAAGATCTTGTCAGTCATCTCGACTTAAAAGGAAACTCCCTCAAGACATCCTTCTTAGTGATACTGACGACTCTTCATAATTTAACACAGAAAATCATCATATTTTTGTTCAAATAATTCACAACAATGTTCAATTAATTAATTTAAATTAGAGGAGCCTTTAGAGCCAACCTCAACATGATATTCTGCATGTGATATTCCATAATTTAACAGTGGTCTGTATAGCAAGTTTGCTGGTCGACCAATATTAAACATAAAAAAAAACTTTTAGCGAGCCCCTACAGCCCAGGCTGCGCAGAAGTTTAGAGTAGGGACAAATTGAAGCTTGCATCCGCCGCCATGCTTTGGGAGAAGCACCGGCTAGCAGACGGGTGCACTATACAATGCTGAATGTTTAATATATATGTTTGGTGTCTCTTATAAATCAATCTGAATTGATAAATGAAAAAAAATCTTATTAACATTTAAAGCTACCACGTTAAAGACATAATCAAGCTCAGTTACCGTTAGTTTGACATGAAACGAAAGAAAACTGTAATAATTTGATACCGTAACTAAAGATGTTGTATAGTTATTTGACAACATATAGAGCGAACAGAAATACAAATGCATATTGTAGTAATAGTTCAGATCAAAAGAAAATTATTAGTATTAACTATTATTAACAAAACACTGCCTGTGTAAGACGTTACATTAGGAATACATTGTAAACACGTTTGCTTTGATGTGGACGAGAAATGAACAATTATTATTTATTCGCTTCCATATCATATAATATAGGCCTACACCTGTAAAATAGAAATATGTACTGTACCTAATGTTTTAGTTAGAAATATAAGTAGGCCTACCGTGCAATAGCTTACTGTCACAGCTGTAGTATGAAATAAACGTCACATGCATGAATTAGTCATATAATAGAACTCAGGCCTGGTGTACAGAACATCTTGCCTATTGATGCATTATTATTATTATTATTATTATTATTATTGTCTCCGTTAAATATTGTCTTACAACATTTTTGTGTAAAGTCGTGTTGTACTGGTAACCTTAAGCTGTGTGCTAACATCTGCTCTTTATGTAGTACTTTCTTTTATTTGGTTATTTAATGACGCTGTATCAACTACTAGACTATTAACATTGATGGTATTGATGATAGCGAGATGATATTTGGCGAGACGTGGCCAAGGATCCGCCATAGATTACCTGACATTCACCTTACGGTTGGGGATATAAGAAAAAACCCAAGCAGGAAATCAGCGGGAATCGAATCCCCGATCGAGCGCGACTCCGGACCGACAGTCCTTAGCCCACTGAGCTACGTCAGATTTTTATGTACTTTTATGGTTAGGTTAACAGGTTTAAAATATGATTCTCGGGAGGAATCTGGGATCCATTTTCTAAAATATGTTCCTATAAGTGTAGAAAGATTGTACAAGTGTTCTACTTCTAGAGCAAATTGTTTTCACACAATGTAAGAGTGGGTGGTAATATGCCATTGAACTGTCAACATCCGTATAATCGCTATTTCACTTCAGTGGCATATTTCTATAATCTCAGATGATGGTATGACAAGACTCCCATTATTCTTTCGTTAAAAAAATAAAAGAGATTTTGTTTACTGCTGGTATGCTACGTACCATAAATTGAGTATTTAGATTTATTATACTATATTTTTCTTAATGAATTAACAACTAAGCCAGCAATGAATACAATCACATTTTGACAATATTGTATCATTGAGAATGATGTAAGAATGAGAGAATTGCAATCAATGTCTGCAGTAGAAGAGTCATATCACCTCTGATTCTCAAAACACTGAGGATTATTATTACAGTGCGTTAGATGTTTGGAAAATACCATTGGGGTATATAGACATTTTTAGCGGACATCCCTCTCTTTGTAATATAATTTAAATAAATTATTTACGTGTTTTCTAATGTATATGAAAAAACATAAGTAAAAATATTCCATGTATTCGGTCATAGGAAATAGAAATAAAATAATAAGTCTATTTATGAGCAATATAAGGCGTTTATATTAAACACAATGCTTAGTTACAATATTTAGATTTACTTATGTCATTTTATATTATACGTTAGAAAATGCGTAAATAAGTTTAGTTATACTACAGTGAAGGAGGACATCCACTAAGAAAACCCTATATACTCAATGGTATTTTCTAAACTCCGAATGCTTTATAGAAACAATCATTCGTGCTCCCAAAACATGGCGTCGCGCGATCCTGCGCGAGAGGTTTCAAATTTGTACACGACACCAGTGCCAATTTTGTGTCTAGATATATAACTACAACGTCTTTGACTTTTAGCCTGAACCCATTGAGCCCGGGTTTTATAGGTTCAGTCCAGGCGGGACTCAAGAAAGCCTGCCCGTTTGCTCGTATTATAAGGTAGAGTGACTTGCATTCACGGAAGCCAGTCTGCGCTGGTTAAGATGAAACAGTACTAGTTTGAAACCTAAGTTCGTTGTATAATAAGTTATTTAATTAACCTCCTATGCTTATCTTTTATACAGTTATGAATTCTTTTACATGAATTAGTCTATCACATTAACGTTTTCGATACTTATTTGTATCATCATCAGATGTATGTACATGATAGTGATTAAAAACCTAGCCCATTGGCGTATGTATCGTGAACTTCCGTAGTATGTATGTGTGAATAATATACTTGTTCATGGCTTCTATTGTAATATCTGATATACTATTAACTAATAACACTAAAACTCTTTTAAATCTAAAATCAATGTCTAAAATACGATTATTTAAAACACTTGTTTAAAATACACATTGGTTGTTATTATTTCACTTTGGTTCACTTCCGTGATTTTGGTGTGTTACGATGTTAAATGGAGCGATAATTTTAAATTTTCACTAGTCTCACTTTTGTTGCACTCAAATCCCCACACTGCCAGCTGCGCAGAAGATACGACTGGACCAAATTGAAGCCATCTTGAGGCGGACGGAAAGCAATGCTGATAGAACGCAATGGTAAAACAAACTAAGATTTATTACTATACAAAAAAAAAAAACAACCAAACATGAGCCTAAGAGTAACAAGAATAAAGACAAATATAAATAGTAAAACGTAATTACCTGCATTCTTGTGGTATACCATCAAATAATCAAAGATATTAATCCTGCAACTGTCAGTCAATAATCGTCGTCGTCTTTGTGACTTGGGGGTATTTATATTTACATAATTCATCATATCCGTAGAATGGGCTTCCTGAAATATATTTCAATAACCGAGTGAGAACAGTAACTTAATCTTGCACATTGTGTGCATCTTGCGGTCGTGAAAAATAGCGGACGAAAAGTAATGCTGATAGAACACAACCGCAAAAGACACTAAGATTTGTTACTATACCATAAAAAACAACCATATATAAGCTAAAAGAGTAACAAGGATAAAAACAAATATAAACAGTGAAACGTAATCACCTGCATTCCGGTAGTAGTCCGCAACAGCAAATAATTGAAGAAACTGGAACTGTCAGTCAGTAATCGTCATCTTTGTGAACAACAAATATTAAGCTGTTATGCTAAAACTGTCAATTAAAAATTCTTGTCTTCGTGATTAGGCCTATTCATATTTACACAATTCATCAAATCTGTACCGATGGAGTTCCTGAAAATTTAATTACTCGAGTTAGGACATTAACTTAATCTTGCACACTTTGTGCATTTTGCTTAGGCCTAATAATAAATATTTCAATAAACAAGGAAATGCATCAACTGTTATTATTAAATCGAATATGTGCAATAATGTCAAAATATTGTAACTAGGCCATATATAGATAGTATGAAAATACTTAACCAGATTTATTTTGCACTCACTTATTGATTCATAAATAAAATTGATTGAGAGAGATGCTGTCTAACTATCTTCTTGTGCAAAGCAATACTGGTGGTGAATTGATGGTATAAATTTATCACGTTTAACAGCAGATAACCATTTACTGAGAAGCTCAGGCTTTTGCAATGGAAACCTAAAAAGAAAGTTTGCTCTTACTCCTATAAAACATTCTCTTCTATTAGCACAATAAATATGTAACTAACTTACTTGTGAAAAGAAATTTCCGAATCCTTCTTACGGCGATTCGTACAGTTGTATGCGGCACAACTATGCACCATGATTCCACTTACGGAATTTATATAGGAGTACGATGAAAATAAATGATAAAAGAACTCTAAGTGTACAGTTGTATGCAGCACAAGAGCACACGATGGTTTCACTTATAACAAAGAAATATGATCAAAATACTACATAAACACTATTTGTATAGGCCTCATATGTAGCACAGTAGTAGGCCTACACTGTGATTTCACGTATATCACAAGAGAACGATTCATTTAAACTATATAAACACTATATATATACACACACACACTATTGATTAAATTAATATGCACTTACTCCTAACACATTCAATAATACTGAATAACCTTCTATGTTATTTCAAATTAGGCGGAATCGTGATGTACACATATTGTAGTCACATGGCACTCACCCTCAAGATGAAGATGAGCCACAGTCTAATATATACAGTCGCGCAACTTCAACACTTTTTTTGCCAACATTCACGACACTAGCGCTCAAGCGGCAGGCAAGGCACTGGTCATAGGGTTGATATAGCCAGCACGTGCTATAAGGTATGCGAGATGTTATAATAACGTTTTAATCATGCGTCGGAATAAAGACAATATGTGCAATGACGAAAATTGCAGTAACAACAAGTTTAAATCTCCGAATTTGTCGTTCTTCAGATTCCCTAAAGACCAAGAGAAAATCATAACTCAGTCATAACCTATAATCCACGCTGTAGGTAGCCTACGTATTGTGTTCTATAAAACATATATTAGTTATCAGTTACCTATTTGTATATCAGGAAGGAGAGTTTAAATAAAAACAAAGTAAATACCTGTTACAGTATATTATTGTTTTGCAGAGATTATGTGTAAATGTGTAACCATTCCGATTTTGGATAATGTATCTACAGTTTTTAATGCAAGTAATTCCATAATTTTTGTATTCGTCTTTTTTTTTCTTTATATTTTCCAAAAGTTGAATGTTATATTGAATTCAAGTAGGGATTATGGTGTTAATTTTTTCAAGAATTCATGGCGTATTATAATCCTTTTGCAAAATATTCACTTCTTGAATAAATCTAGACTGTGCCGATAAATTTCTGATGTGTTGGTGTAGATTCATGCGGCAGACGTATAAAGTTCTCAAGAAATAAAAGAGCCTTTTTAAATTTAATATAAAAAGCAATCTTTTCTGTAATAATTTGCATGACTGTAATTGGTGTTGATTTTACATTACCAGTGATTATTTTAGCCGTTCAGAGCAGAAGTGGTATAAGTCAAAATTAGGTAATGAGGTTTAAAGTAAAAATTCTGTAAAATACAGCACAAAGTAGCAATTAATATATCCTTCGTGCTATTCACTGACTACTAATAGTTTAAATAAATTCAATATTAACTGCTACTTTGCGCTGTATTTTACAGAATGTTTACTTTAACCCTCATTACCCATTTTTGACTTACACCACTTCTGCTCTGAAAATAAAATTAGGCCTACATTTTCTGAGTTAATTGAAGTTACAATTTTTTCAACAAAGTTGTGTATTTGTTTGTTCTCACCTACGTCATAATAACAGTAAGGGCATGTAAATTACGTATTATATAGGTAGGATAAGTTAAAGTTAAGCTTATGTGTGAAAACTGGAAATGTAATGTAAAATGCGGTAAACTTTCCATAAAAATTTAAACCATAATATCAGCACTATTAGCGACTCAAAATAATAATAATAAAAAAAATTGAAAAATAATGAACTTCATAAATCAATGTCTGTCAAATTAAGGTTTAAATCTTCCCCTTTTTTATTTTTAAGTTTACCTCAGCGGCCGAGTTTACCCCAATTTGCGGTATGGAAAATAGTTAATTTCTCAGGAAATAGGGAGAGGAATTCACCACGCGATGTACCCTACGAGATATGCCCTACAATTTTGACTCTTCTCACAGGAAATATAGGGTTCCAATGGTTTATAAATATATTTAGGAATGAATTGAATTAACCGTCCACGTACAAACAATTATATTATTTCAAACCATAATACGTGATCAGGGCCATGATTCAATTGTAAGGAGCAGAAAGAATTACGTTTATTCGCAGCTTCTGAAACTTGTAGATTAACTGCGTGTGAAATTCTTCCAGGATTCTGAAGTAGAATTAATAAGAACCATATACACTTATTGTATAGCATAAAAATATAAAATATATTACGCAAAACCCGTTTTCTGATGTGTTATCATATGTCGTGTGCACACTTTTAACTTGCCTGCCGCTAGAGGGCTACTGTCGCGCCAACTGTCAAATGTTGGCATATTTTATACGTATGAGTTGCGTGACTGTATCTATCAGACTGTGGATGCGCGAAAGTGTTCAATTTTTGGTCGAGGAACAGCGCTCGTAGTGAGTCTAGGTTAATCTATAAAACGTCTTTGGTTGCTCCACAGTCTAATATATATATATATATATATATATATATATATATATATATATATATATATATATATATATATATATATAGACGTTGTGCGAATTTTGATTTGTTTCTATTGTATATGAAATCTGTGGTGTGTTCACGGTATCTTACTTTAAAGTTCCGTCGGGTTTGTCCTATATATATTTTCATTCAGTTTTTACATTTTAGTTGATAGATGCCGCTATTTAAAAAAAGCTCGTTGTTATTGGTTTTATTGGGGATTATATTATTCGCACAACATCTTATTGAAGAAAACCATGAATTATCTAACATAAATGACACATTAAAACTAATAAAAATTACAAATAACAATTTCACATCGCTAGAGAATATAATTCAGGACACCCCCTTCTCAATGAACAAATAACAAATACCAATAATCCATTATTCAACTTATTAAAACTGCTCCCACAAAAACAAACACAAACAGCCCCCATACAGGTTCTCCCACCCCCACTCCACTTCTGGTCCCATAAGACGTTCATTAAGTATAATATTGTGAGCTAGAACCGTATTCCAGTACAAGCCACGCAGCCATCGAGAATACAACACGTCAACCAGTTCGACCGTAAGTTTAACAAACCATTACAACGCTTTGCAATAGATTAAAAACTTCATACACTTAATAAATAATAATATTAATACTGTTTACAGTTATGCATGGCTTTACTGGGACACGGGGATCGACATCATACCACAATTGTAATCAAACATGTCAGACGACTGAGTTTATTAACGTAAAAACTGTACAGCAGTGAACTTCACTTTATGTAACTTTAACTTTAGCATGTGAAAATAGGAATAGCAAACGATAGATATAGAAGACAAAGATTTACGTGAAAGCAACATACAGTGCAACAAAAGTGAGACTAGTGAAAATTTACAATTTAAAATTATCGCTCCATTTAACATCGTAACACGCCAAAATCACGGAAGTGAACCAAAGTGAAATAATAACAACCAATGTGTATTTTAAACAAGTGTTTTAAATAATCGTATTTTAGACATTGATTTTAGATTTAAAAGAGTTTTAGTGTTATTAGTTAATAGTATATCAGATATTACAATAGAAGCCATGAACAAGTATATTATGCACACATACATACTACGGAAGTTCACGATACATACGCCAATGGGCTAGGTTTTCAATCACTATCATGTAGTACATCAGATGTATGTACATGACATGTACATACATCTGATGATGATACAAATAAGTATCGAAAACGTTAATGTGATAGACTAATTCATGTAAAAGAATTCATAACTGTATAAAAGATAAGCATAGGAGGTTAATTAAAAAACTTATTATACATTATATCATAGTAGCTTATCGGAAAATAAACAAAAATGCTAATGAAATGCTAAGTTCGTTGGCTATTTAATCACTTCAAAAAATCTTTATCTTATGGTCCAACACGGCAGATATTTCTTGATTAAAGAAACACAGTTTTACGATTTATTGCGCTACAGAATTCATAAAGTAATAAGACTATGTTATACATTTCATATTCCTGCAAATTGCATCTGACTCAACAAAATAGTAACTTGTGACTAGCTGGGAAGGGAGGAGAGGAGAGGAGAGGAGAGGAGAGGAGAGGAGAGGAGAGGAGAGGAGAGGAGAGGAGATTCCATTTTAACTTTTTTCTTATCAACAATTAAAAACCTCATGAATACCTGTAAAATGTATAAAAGTTTTCATTCTTCAGGATATTGATTGCTATTTAGCTTCTGAGGGACAAATTTATTTTTATTTATGAAGCTGAAAGTTTGAATGGTTTGCATTAAATTTATATTACTACGATGAAAAGGAAAGTACAAGTAATTTATAACTGTTGGCATTTAATGGATATTATGTTGACGAGAAATAGTTTTCTTTGTCTTTATTAACGGTACGTTTCAGAAGATAACAAATTAAGTTTTGAGTAGTTTATCTATACTATAGGCTTCTTGTCCTGAAAGGAGCAGTCTGCTGCAGATCGGCGGAACCCAACAGGCCTTTCGGGTCAGGACTGTTTGGGAGTCACGTGCAACCACACTGCTTGCCTGCAAAGAGTTTGTAATACTTACTAGAGACACATACCCGTGAGTGGCAGGCAAGAAAAATGTCACAAATTGAATCGGCTAGTATCCTCCATTAAAGGGAGTGTTTGCGGCGTGAAATTCGAAAACAGTACCACAATACATTGATGTAGCCTGGTGATAGACACTGTTTTAAACATCTTTTACAAAGGATGAGTCGTGATGAAATAAACATGAATGGCAGAGGAGCTCTGTATTTATGAAAGTATTATAATGATTCATCTTTGGCGATATTCTAAAAAATAAAGTAAATCACCATATGCACTCGGGATAAGTATGTGAACTATTGAATAATGGCAATGTCAACATTAATGTTCGGTATTAATAGTATTGTTTTAAGGACATAATAATGGATATTTACTGTAATATTTAAAATGATCTATATTTCAGTCCTTTCATGCAAAGGAAGAGAAAGGTATATGGTGCTTAGAAAATATTTAGTGGTGAAATATGAGATCATAAAAATTCTGGAAACTGGTTTAAAAAATAATGAGAATAAATTTTACCATAAAACAATCTATTCATTGTGTAGTTGATGACCACCAAGTTAGAGGTCAGTACAGACTTTTTAACACAATTAGTAGCGGTAATAGTAGGCCTAGTAGTAGTGGTAATAGTAGGCCTAGTAGTAGTGGTAATAGTAGGCCTAGTAGTAGTGGTAATAGTAGACCTAGTAGTAGTGGTAATAATAGGTCTAGCAGTAGCAGTAATAATAGACCTAGTAGTAGTGGTAATAGTAGGCGTAGTAGTAGTGAAAATAGTAGGCGTAATAGTAGTGGTAATAGTAGTCTATTAGTAGTGGTAATAGTAGGCCTAGTAGTAGTGGTAGTAGTAGGTCTAGTTTTTGTGGCAGTAGTAGGTCTATTTTTTGTGGCAGTAGTAGGTCTAGTTTTTGTGGCAATAGTAGGCCTATTAGTAGTGGCAATAGTAGGCCTATACTAAAAGCCAGGTTATGAACCGACTAAACAGGAAGTAGTTGGCAGGGCGAGAGGAATGTGCGGGTTAGAGGGGTAACCTGTGCAGCGATGACACGTTGAGTATGGCGGGGTGGAGGGGGAAAGGAGAACGGAGCTTTTCATTAGACCTCACGTGAAAATGTCGTCTGCTAACGAAAATCTGGCAACGGAATCACGGAGACAGTGTAGCCAATCTTCCCAGTTCCTTTGGCGTACCACGTGCATTACGAGTCGCATTTCGTACCAGCGTCATTAGCTCGTGCTTTCTTAAAAACAGTAATTTTAATTACTAATATTGTTGATAGTGTTATCGAGAACTATATACATTAGTTATTTTAAACATATCGGTGACAAACGCTGAACATGCTTTGAATCTCGCGCTACCATGTGGCAATAGAGCTCAGAAAGCGAGCTACAGAACGTTGCTTCCGGTTTAGTCGGTTCATAACCTAGCTTTTAATATAGTAGTAGTGGTAATAGTAGACCTAGTAATAGTGGTAATAATAGGCCAAGTATTAGTGGTAGTAGGCCTAGTTTTGTGGTAATAGTAGGCCTAGTAGTAGTGGTAATAATATACCTAGTAGTAGTGGTAATAACAGGCCTAGTAGTAGTGGTAATAGTAGGCCTAGTATTAGTGGTAGTAGTAGGCTTGATTTTTGTTGTAATAGTAGGCCTAGTAGTAGTGGTAATAATAGGCCTAGCAGTAGTGGTAATAGTAGGCCTAGTTTTGGTGGCATTAGTAGGCCTAGTAGTAGTGAGACCTAGTCATTGGTAGTGGTAATAATAGACCTACGGTAGTAATAGTAGGCCTAGTAATAGTGGTCATAGTAGGCCTAGTAGTAGTGGTCATAGTAGACCTAGTAGCAGTGGTAATAATAGGCTTAGTTAGGCCATCAGCTGTATTTTCACTAATTTCTTTGCATTTAATACAACCAAAAACTAGAAGTACATGTTGTACAAAACGAAAATTACATGATTAATTCAGTTATTGAGAAACAAAACAGTTTTAGACAGATATAGTCTGCGGATTTTCTTATGCGCTCTGCTATTATAATCCACTGTAATGTGATGGCACCTAACCCTTACATACATTATTGAAATCAACCTTAAAAACCTGATTAATGTGTTTCTGGAAAAACTTCATCCAAGAAATATTCCGACATTCTGTAAACACATTCAAAGGAGGAACTACATTTGGAACATTCTTCCAAATATTAAGATATGCATGCTTTCCTGAGGATTCTACAATAGTAGCTATGTTCGAACAAATATTTGCGGCGCAGTATTTCACCATTTTCTTATTATTTCCCTTCAAGTGTACTAATATTTATTCTTACTCCTCAATAAGCATGAACTGCTTGCACTCCCGGCGAAACATCAACTCCCTTAGTGGCGGCCGAACAGCGGTTCAATTTTGTACGCGAAACTAGCGTCGTTGGTGCTAGACCTACATATATCATAACATATGTAGGTCTAGCGTTGGTGTCTCTAGTTACATATTACAAACTCTTTGCTTGCCTGGATGAGAGGGAAGGTTGTAGCAAGTCCCCACACTGCCGGCTGCGCAGAAGATAGGACTGGACCCAAATTGAAGCGATCGCTCGCCGCTATCTTGGGGCCGTGACGATAGCGGACGGAAAGCAATGCTGATAGAACGCAATCGTAAAACAAACTAAGATTTATTACTATACAACATAAAAACAACCAAACATGAGCCTAAGAGTAACAAGGATAAAGACAAATATAAATAGTAAAACGTAATTACCTGCATTCTTGTGGTATAACACCAAATAATCAAAGATATTAATCCTGCAACTGTCAGTCAATAATCTTCGTCGTCTTTATGAATTGGGCGTATTTCTATTTACATAATTCATCATATCCGTAGGATGGGCTTCCTGAAACATCGCCGGCTGCTATATACTCCGCCTTCCCATTTAGCAAGCAGCCTGTGTTAAATACGAACCTAGCGTAGTGCATGATTTTGCCACTACAGCGCTGAGAGAGTGATACTGTGGACCAGGGGGTAAAGTTAAATAATTTCAGCGAGCTACTTTATTGGAATGTGCAAATTATCGAATGCGTGAAATTAACACATTGTTAAACTCTGAAAAGAAGTTACATCCTATAATAATATTATTTATCAGTGAAAGTAGCAATCGGTGATGCCGCATACCGTAAGTTAACTTTTTTTTCCCGCTCTTATATTCTCCTAACACATAACAATATACTTTCGAATTGAACATATCTCAGAACGTCAGTATATTTTAAGGGAATTGCATATAGGTTATTTTATTGTAAAAATACCTGAATATTTACCTCTCATTACTTAAGTTTATAGGTTTTATGAAAATTCTACAATTGTTTATTATTGCGTCCCTTTCTTTAAAGTGACAGTAGGAAAGTTAGTTAGAGAGGTCTCATTCCACGAGTTCCCTAGCCAAGATGAACTTAAAGAAAAATGGCTCAAAGCAGTATCAAGAGCAGATTTTACTCTCAATTTTAATTCACGTTCATCAGTATTATGGAGTATGTGATCTTCATTTCCGTGAGACAGATTATCATCCTGGATTAAAAAGGAAACAGTTGCTGAAGAACGTGATTCCTTCAGTTTTTGCGCCTTATCCGTCTTACAAAATTTCAGAAAACAAACAAGAGAGAAGGCAGATAACAAAACACCCCATCTTGCCCCCTAACAATAAAAGGAAACGTAGTTCAGGCATTTCGGATGACCCTGAAGTTTTTAGAAATAATGCAGACACCGATTCTCATAAAAATCTTTGTTGTATCGGTATTCAGACGTAAAGTCGCATGGATGACAAATTCCTCCAAGCACAGAAAGAGAAAAATAAATTAAAACTTAAATTGTGGCGCGCGAATAATAAGATTCGTCAGTTAGAAAGGCAATTGCAACAAACACAATATAAATTAAAAAAATTCGATAACTACTATTACTATTCGCCTTCGCAAATAATTACAAGTAATGAAAATAACCATTCCGATGCGAGATATAGTTTCCTTTTGGAACAAATGCTTGAATTTGAGAAAACGTCATCCAGCTGAAGAGAATACACCATCGAACAATGCATAATGTGGGAATTTATATCTCCCAAAGGATATCGGCATGTAAGGGACAATATTTTGTAATTGCCGTCGAAAAGCACTCTATCCCGATATTTAGGCAACACGTGTTGTGAAACTGGAGTTACAGATCTCGTGAAAGAAAGGTTAATCACTGAATGTCAACAACTGAATCAAGCTGAGCGAGTTTGTTCATTAATAGTCGACGAGATGGCAATAGAACAGCAACTATAGTATGACAAAGAATTGGACACATTTTTCGGGAAAAAGAACAGTTTTGCTCCAGAATCAAACAATGTAAAAAGATATGCCATTATACCCATGGAAGAAAAAGTAAATTATGATATTTTAGCTAATAATTTTTTTTTATTTGTGGCATTTCTTCAAAATTGAAAATACCAGCTGCCTACTTTTTTACAAAGAGGATTTGCATAAACTTACTCTTTCTGTTATAAAGGAAGTGGAAGTCTGTAGAATTGACATATTACGTTTGGTTTCAGACAATCACAAAACCAATGTAAATATGATGAAACGACTTTGTAATGGCAAGTCTCTAATATCAGAAGTCGTTCATCTTAACGATCAAAACAGATCCCTGTTTGTTGCTTTTGATCAATACCATATTTTAAAAAGTGTGAGGAATACCTTCCTAGAAAAAAAATGCATGATGGTGATAAAGAAATAAGTGGACAGCATGTAAAAGATCTGTATGAGTTGCAGTCAACTCAGGTAATTAAACATGTTCCATTCCTCACTCGTAAACATGTATGCCCTAACAACCTGGAGAAAATGAATGTAAAACGTGCAAAAGATATATTTTCTTCATCTGTGATTACAGCCCTTTAATATCTTAAAGAAAACTGTGGACTAGAAAAGTCATATACTTTTAAAGAGTGCGGAGGACCAATTCACTTTATGAAAAGCATTCAGAAGTGGTTTAATATCCATGATATATATAGCTTTAACAATGAGCTCGATAAGGACAAAGTTAATTTTTTATGTCACCGATGAAAGATTAATCTGGCTAAAAATGATTTTTCCAGCCTATCTTAGGAAAATGAAGAACGCGGCTCAGGCTTCTTAAGCAATGAGACATACGAAAAAAAAATATATTCTATTAACTACGGCATCAACTGCGAAATGCATTAAATATCTGTTGTCAGCAGAGTTTGACTTTGTATTAACAAGATGCTTCAACAGTGATTCAATTGAAATGTTTTTTTCAGTAAGCTAAGAAGAACTTCCGGTAATAATGATATGTTGGATTCAAGGGCTGTAATATTCGCCTTAATTGGATACTCAAGATTACATCCCTCTCTTGTAAAATAATTATAGCTCAACAAAGCGTTATAACAGCTACAAGCGCAACCTCAACCCAAGCTCTTGTAAGTTTTCCAGGCGCTGGCGCTGTAAGAAATATAGGTAAAAGGTATCCCCGTAACATGCCATGAAGGCACTTGGGGGGCATGGAGGTAGAGCCCCATGCTTTCCGTGACCTCGGCACTAGAATGAGGTGGTGTGGTCGGCACCACGCTCTGACCGCTACTGGAAAAATTGAACAGTGCGCCATGTAAGGACGAATACATAATATATATTGTAAAAATGCCATACTATTATAAATGCACGCTTAAATTTGTTCTTTAAATTATTGGTTACCATACCTATATTATTATTATTATTATTATTATTATTATTATTATTATTATTATTATTATTATTATTATTATCATTATTATTATTTGTAGTGGTTAGCTTGTCTGAGAGCTAATCCAGTGGGCCCGGCTACGGATTTAATTTTTCAAGCTAGCTATTGCTGTTTTATTGATATTAATAAAACTTTTTATTGTTATTAGTATTATCGTAGATAATTAAATATTAGTCTGAATTATTTACTTTCTTCGTTTTCAGCATCAATAAACTTGCTTCATTGGCTTATATTGTTGGATTCATAGTGAAACGTGTTGTGAAGGAAGTAGTTTGTGAATCTTGTCGTGATCTACTGCAACACACTAAATTCAGTTCTGCTCTGCTGGACATAATTTTCAAGCAAGATGATTTTGACACATTATATTATCAGTCTGAGTTGTTAGTATAGTGATTAATATTATTGAGGGGTTTGTTTGCGAAGCCGTAAAATTTGTAAACAGTAAAGTGTGTGAAACATTAATACAGACAATACTTCCTGTTATGAAGAAATCAGATGTACTAAAATCCCACCAATCTAACGATTCAATTCATATTGAAAATTTGGGACACATTATCTTGAAAACTGCAATTTCAATATTCCTGAAGAATGTTAGTATTGAAAAGAACGGAACGTTTTGAGAAGGTGAAATACCTTAATTCAAAATCAATAAGCAGGAAAATCTTGCGTATCTTCTGGCAGATTTGTGTTCCCGCGGCAACAGTGTATCACTCTGTCAGCACCTCCGGGGAGAAGGTGAGTACTAACAGCAGTTCGCACGTTTCCTTCAATTGGGAGGGCGGAGTATATAGCAGCCGGCGATGCCTGAAATATATCTCAATAACCGAGTGAGAACATTAACTTAATCTTGCACATTGTGTGCATCTTGCGGTCGTGAAAATAGCCGACGAAAAGTAATGCTGATAGAACGCAACCGCAAAAGATACTAAGATTTATTACTATACCATAAAAAACAACCAAATATAAGCTAAAAGAGTAACAAGGATAAAAACAAATATAAACAGTGAAACGTAATCACCTGCATTCCGGTAGTAGTCCGCAACAGCAAATAATTGAAGAAACTGGAACTGTCAGTCAGTAATCGTCATCTTTGTGAACAACAAATATTAAGCTGTTATGCTAAAACTGTCAAATAAAAATTCTTGTCTTCGTGATTAGGCCTATTCATATTTACACAATTCATCAAATCTGTACCGATGGAGTTCCTGAAAATTTAATTACTCGAGTTAGGACATTAACTTAATCTTGCACACTTTGTGCATTTTGCTTAGGCCTAATAATAAATATTTCAATAAACAAGGAAATGCATCAACTGTTATTATTAAATCGAATATGTGCAAGAATGTCAAAATATTGTAACTAGGCCATATCTAGATAGTATGAAAATACTTAACCAGATTTATTTTGCACTCACTTATTGATTCATAAATAAATAATTTTAATTATGATTTGCAAAATATAGACATGGATCTATGTTATAAGTAACTTTCAGTACCGTACTTCAATATAAGTTACAAATAAATGAACGTAAAAAAACATTATTTTAAAGGTCAAAAATCTAACTAGGCTATGGCCTTTTAAACTTATTTTGTGATTACCTATGTGAGATGGGCTGGAAAATTAAAAACTGATTGAACTGCGTCAGGTTTCAGTAACTTATTACCATTACTCTTCCAGAAACAAGATTCTATGAAATGAACTGAATAAAGCCTGTGGTGAATTGATGGTATAAATTTATCGCGTTTAACAGCAGGTAACCATTTACTGAAAAGCTCAGGCTTTTGCAATGGAAACCTAAAAAGAAAGTTTGCGCTTACTCCTATAAAACATTCTCTTCTATTAACACAATAAATATGTGCTACTGTTCAGTCATTTTACAATATCCTAATACAATATATGTAACTAACTTACTTGTGAAAAGAAATTTCCGAATCCTTCTTACGTTGATTCGTACAGTTGTATGCAGCACAATTATACACCATGATTCCACTTGCGCAATTTATATAGGAGTACGATGAAAATAAATGATAAAAAAACACTATTTGTACAGTTGTATGCAGCACAAGAGCACACGATGGTTTCACTTATAACATGATTAAAATACTATATAAACACTATGTGTATAGGTCTCATATGTAGCACAATAGTAAGCCTACACTGTGATTTCACGTATATCACAGGAGAACGATTCATTTAAACTATATAAACACTATATACACACACACTCTTGATTAAATTAATACGCACTTACTCCTAACACATTCAATAATACTGAATAACCTTCTATGTTATTTCAAATTAGGCCGATTGTGATGTAAACACATTGTAGTCACATGGCTCTCTGCCCCAAGATGGAGGTGCGCGAAAGTGTTCAATTTTTGGTCGAGGAACAGCACTCGTAGTGAGTCTAGGTTAAACTATAAAACGTCTTTGGGTTGCAGGCGGACAAACGATACGAAGCGTAAGCCCGCTCACGGACGTCTCCAGTCAGTTTCCCGGCCTCTACAGAGAATAGGGATTATAAAGAATGGACACTTCGCGTCGGTACCTTTGATGTAGCCGGACCGATTTCAATGACCTTCAAGCCAGCTAGAGCGTCAGATTCTGCTTTCTCCCTAGAGTTGGCGCTGACATCACACCAGCTAGCAGTCGACACAGCGGAAATATGATACATATAATTAATACATCTAGGTACATTATGTACTCAAATAAAATAAATTGGATCCATAAAATAATAAATCCTTCATTAACTGTAATGTCCAGACTCTAGAGTTCCTTTATAATGAGAGTTCAGACGTTGACCCCTACAACAATTAAAATATGTAATGATTTGATAGCGCTGAAAATGGAAAAACAAAACTTTTACGAGAAGTAAAACCATATACCTATATTATATTATATACAAATATTAAACGAATTCGATACTTAATTTTATAATGCATTGTATTATTTTATAATATAATTTATGATATCTGAAATATAAAATATTATTATTACAACTAGTTTGTCACTGATAAATAAGGAAAAGCTGTTAACTTGAATATATTTGAAGCAAAGCGTTACTGGATTATGTAATAAGGTAGGCGATGTTTGGATCCTGTGCCTTAATTCTATTCTCAAGTATTAATATCGCGTATGCTCGATTACACTACCTCTAGCGCTTGAAAGTGGAACTAGCCACTGGCGCACTGAGAAACAAAACACAGACACGATTGTGCTATCGTAGTGAGTAGTTCGTTAGTACGTCGCGTATACTTATATTAAGTATTTATTACAACGATATATTAAATTAGCGCTATATTCTCAAAAGTTTATTTTCTTTATATTGTAACCATTATCGTAAATACATAATTAATGAGTGTTTCACAATTAATTCGTATTAGTGTGGTTTTTCCGGACACCGACCCCAGCGCCAACATGGATAACGTAATGGCTGACACTTCCCAACAAGAATTGAAAGAAACAAACAAAATCTACACAGATTTCCAGGAAAATTCAGCAATGGAGATACTCACTCTTCCTGTCGAGGCCAATTTAAATTCAGGTAATATGACTTATACTCTTGCTGTGGTAGACAATACATCGGAACATATGGTTCAAGCAACCCCAGAACCTGGAACATTTATATCATCGACTGGACAACTTTACACTATTCAACCCTATAAAAGAAATCATCCCAACGATGAAAATGACTACCAAACACCGAAAAAGACGGCAACACAACGAACCCAACCTACTTTCACAATTGCCACATCAAACCAATATGAATCACTAACAGAAACAACACTAAATGCACCAGAATCACATAGCAAAATTTCTGACCAACCGAATACTGCTGCATCAAAGATAACAAATATAAATCAACCAGGTCCATCTGGAGTTAAGGCCAAACCAAGCCATTCAACAACCACCACAGGCAAACCGTCTCCTATTGTACTAGTAACAAGAGTGCCTACAAAAGAACTTCACACTACCTTGGGAAATTTTATACAAAACATTGAGTTTCAATACACAAGACAAGGTTTGAAAATATTCACAAATACTCAACAGCACTACACAGCGATTATTCAATTACTAAACGACAAAAATTACCAATACTTTACATACGGTCAACAAGACAAACAGATCCACAAAGTCATGTTAAGGGGTTTACCCCCTACAATAGAGTCAGACGAAATCAAAGATGAGCTACTTGCACTGAACTATCCCATTACAAGCATCCGACAGCTTACTAAATCGATCAGAACAGGCTCCCAACACGAATTGATTAAACTACCATTATGGGCTGTCACTTACAAACATATTGACAACGTTCCTGATATCAAAGGACTTCGTGGATTATTACATTACCGGGTTACCATAGAGGATTATATTGGAAAAACAGGACCAATTCAATGCTACCGATGCCAATCGTTTGGTCATAAAGCACAGTGGTGTACATTAACTTCTCGATGTGTGAAATGTGCAGGAAATCACTTTTCATACACTTGCACGAAACCAGCCAACATACCAGCGACATGCTGTAATTGCAATCAAGATCACCCCGCAAATTACTCCAAATGTCCGATTAAGGTGAAACTCACTAAAAACCATCTTATCAAAACGAATTCCCAGACTACCAACTCAATTCCACAAAAAAGTGACTTCCCACAACTACCTAAAACACATAAAACATTTGCATGGACACGTCCTTTGACAAACCAAAAACAGGAAGCAACTAATGATACATCTACCAGTGAATTACTAAAAGATTTACTCAACATTCTTCAGGTAGTCAACATTAGAGAGTTCTTAAAAAATTAGCAAATCTGTTTATCCAACTCAAAATGACACCCACTGTCATAGATAAAAGCATAATTATCTGGAACTTTGTTTCTACGATACTCGACAAAATACTACCAACTGAATCTACAGAACAAAAACAACAGCCATAAATAGAATATACTATCACCGCACACAACCACTAAAAATTATGACATGGAACGCTAACGGTGTACAACGTGACAAATATCTTTTACCTACGTTCCTTCAACAACATGACATTGATATACTATTGATCACAGAAACCCATTTAAAGCCCAATCAACGATTTCATATTTCGAAATATATAACATATCGCACGGACGGCCCAAATGCACCACATGGAGGAGTAGCTATACTCATAAAATCTGCAATTGTACATAGCTATGTCCATTCTCCCAATCTACAATATTTACAGGCTGTGCTTATATCAATCAACTCTGTAAATGAAAGAATAATAATTGGGTCCGTATATGCACCACCCAGTGTACCACTGACCGAACAAGATTTAACTGCCTTGTTAGAACAATATCCGTCGTTCATTATTGGAGGTGATTTCAATGCTAAACATATAAATTGGAACTGCAGATTAAACACTCAGCGCGGGAAAACGCTACACAAACATGCCAATGACCATGATTACAATATATACGGGCCATTAACTCCCACACACTATCCCCCACGCGTCAACTGCCAACCTGATGTCTTAGATGTATTCCTACATAAATCTGATGCAACTATAAATTATATAACCACTAATAATGAGTTAAACTCTGATCACAATCCGGTGCTAGCAATAGTTGATTTGAAACCACCTGAACTGCCATACAATGTGAGACCACCAACCACTGTCAACTGGAGAAAATACCGAAATATCCTTGAAAATTCTGTTCCAGGTAACGTAGAAATCAACACTGAGGAAGAACTAGAAACGGCATGTAAAACCTTAACTAATACCATCAGACAGGCACATATAACTTCGCAGGCAACAATAGCTAGTCGTAATATACCTTCAGAATTCCCGGAATTAATTGAACTATTAAGAAGAAAACGAAAGGCCAAACATTTAAAAAATAAATACCATCGAAGATGTGACATAGCACAATTTAATTTCCTAAAGAACTATATTCACAGTAAATTATTAGACCTACGTATCGCAACTTTTGAACGAGATATCTCCATTGCTGAAAAAGACAACAAAATTTGGAACATAACTAAACGCCTAATTCATAACAGGAATTCCGATAATCATCCCATACTTGGACCAAACGGGCCGGTTTATTTACCAACAGAAAAAAGCTGAAATAATTGCATCCACATATTTTCAACAGTTCCAAACATATCAAGATCATCCAAACTACACACAACAACACGCTCATATCCGGCAAACAACAAGGCAGTTCTTCCAAACCTATCCAAATGGGTTAATTGTGCACACCACACCTTCTGAAATTAGTAGATCTATCAAAAAAGCACCACAAAGAAGAACACTCTAATCCGATAAAATAACTTACCAATGCCTGAGAAACCTACCGAGAAACGCTCTGACTCACCTTACCAAAATATACAATAGTGCACTAAAACTCCAAACGTTCCCACAACTATGGAAGACTGCAAATATCATTTCAATTCCCAAACCCAGAAAAAATCCACAACTACCACAAAACAGAAGACCGATCGGTTTGCTTAGCACACTTGGAAAAATCTACGAAGGAGTGATATATAACAGACTATATCCACATCTACAGCGACATATACCCGATGAACAATTTGCATTTATGTCAGGACGAAGCACAACAACGCAACTTCTCCGTCTAACTGAAACAATCACCACTGCTTTCAACAACAAACAGTATGCTGCGATGATGTTACACTGCTTATGACACTGTATGGCATACAGGTCTATACTGTAAACTGATTCAAGTTGGAACAAACCCAAAATTAATACACCTTATTAAGTCATACCTTTCCAACAGAAAATTTC
Source organism: Periplaneta americana (assembly GCF_040183065.1). Classification (NCBI taxonomy): domain Eukaryota; kingdom Metazoa; phylum Arthropoda; class Insecta; order Blattodea; family Blattidae; genus Periplaneta; species Periplaneta americana. The sequence goes on from NC_091123.1 coordinate 91,434,850, forward strand.
AAGTTTTACATCAAGGTGCCTCATCAACAAAGTATAACATATACGCAGGTTTGCCACAAGGATCCAAGCTATCACCTATACTTTATAACTTCTACTCAGCAGATATCCCTACACAACCATATATTCACACGTTTCAATATGCCGACGACACCGCATTTTTATCAACCGCAGAAAACCTACCATTTGCAATCAATAGACTACAAAACTTCTTAAATAATTATGAAACATGGACCTACAGATGGAAAATTAAAATCAATCCCCTTAAAAGCTCTGCAATCATTTTTCAAAAACGACAAGCCCAACCCAGGACCCGACTCAAATTATTCAATACATACTTCAACTGGACCCCAAAAATCAGATATCTGGGAATAACTATGGATAAAACACTAATTTGGAACCAACATGTCACTCAGTTAACAGGAAAAGCCATGGGTAGATTTCTTCAATTATATCCACTATTTAAAACTCCAGCATTAAAACATAAAACTAAATTACATGTCTATAAAGCCTTAATTCGAAGTATGATAACATTCGCAGCACCAGCTTGGGCATATGCTAGCAAATCCGTCATGAACAAGATACAAGTTATCCAAAACAAAATATTGAGAACCATTCACGGCAGTGGATGGGGAACAAGTACACGACAACTTCATGATGACCTCCGAATAGAATATCTCTCCGAATATATACAAAAAATCACAAATAAACTCTATCACAAGGCAGCACTCATCAACAACAAACTAATAAATTCTCTTGGCAGATAAGATATAAACAGGAAATGCAAACATCGCCGACCCAAACAACTACTCGCATAAACTCAATCCATCGAAATGACATCCACAAGATTTATACTATACTCATTCAGAGCCACCTTCCATAGTTGAAACAAATTTATATTCCGTTGGAAGCATTCGTGTCGACGGAATTTAGATACCATGCGGATACCAAAGATTATAATATTCTACATAATTGAAGAGGAAGGGTTGATATCAACTGAAACTCTAACCAATTAACAAGATAGACGACTTGTGACAAAACACAGGAAAATTCGCTCAGTGTCCAGTCTTTATAATCCCTATTCGCGGGCCTCTGCTGCTTATAGGATAGGATGCGATCGAGCAGGCAGTGCTCCATATACGCAACGTTGTAAGATTTTTTTTTTTTATAACGGTAGGCGCTTATTTCATATCTGCCGTGTTTCGGAGGACACCGCAAAGAGCGCTTTACACGACAACTTGGCCACTCTATAATCTCTTTTCTAACTCGTTGTTAGCAGACGACGATTTCGGCAAAGGAAATTAGGAAAAGGGGAAAGTGCAAGTGCACAGAGCTCTGTTATTTGTCTATGGCACAGAGTAGCCAACGAACGCTGAACATAATTAAACGTACCTGTATGAAACAGAGAAAATCATCGCTATTTCTGAATATAGCACTATAATTCTTGTTGTATTGTGTGGTCTGTGGTGTGTAGCATTGTAAAAAGAACTCGACCAAGTGGTGGGAAGCAGTTGTGGTAAAAATTTATTTATATTGTGTGTTGGTAGGCTAAGCAATAAGTAATAAGATAGGTGATTAATTGGTGTCTTGGGTGTTTGAGAAGGGCATTATTTGATGTTTGACTATGTTACGGAATTTAGGTTATAGGAAGATACTGTCAATAATATATGTTTGTCTAATGGCGCATAGCAGTCTTGTGTCGATGATTTTATAGTAATAGATTTTGTTGAAATGATATCTAACAAACTGTGGTGGAACATTTACTTTTGCAGATGTTTCACCTTTCATTCTGCGAGTCGTTGACGCATAGTTAGAGTAGCTGTAATGCACATCAAAATTTAGAAATACTGTATTTTGTAACTACCCAACTGTTTATTGCTTAACGGTTGTGCACGTTTGGAATGCAAGCGTAAAGTACTGCACTACGTCGTGACAGTTTCACATAATAAGGTCCAATAAAGAATTTGGAGACAACTTGTCATACTTTACAATGCCAAATTTGAGACGTGAAGAAGTGTCATAAACTGGCCTCGTCTTCACTCATGCTTAATCTATGAAGCACTTACAATATAATATAATATAACATTTCTGCCCCCCCCCCCCTTTTTGGTAATTCTCCAGAAAAGCTATGCTGAAGGAGGCTCAATTGTTTTTTGTTTGATTAGCTTCTGTGAGATGTGTGTATTGATAAACACGTAGTTTTAGTTGGTAGCCACGATACTTTCAACATAAAAGCTGTGTGATACTTTTATATTTTATTGTACTGTTGTTCCCTCCTACTTGTTACCACTGTAACGCTTGAGAGGTCTAGGACGCAATACACTTGGGAAATAGACAATATATTGGACTTCTCGCATGTTATGTTTGTAATTGGTAAAGGGGGAAGAGAGATGTGCCTCCTTTAGTGTAATTCTTCTGGAGAATATCCCTTTCCCCTATACTAATTACCAGCATAACATAGAAGGGGTTCAGGATGAATTACTAGGAAAGTGGTTCGTTTCTCTAGTGTTTCGTCCTGGACCTCTCGACCGCTATATTCTTCTGAGTCCTGAGACATTTCTTGTTTTATTTTTAAAGTTCAGTATAATTCTGCACTTCAAAAAAAGTCACTGACACGAGGAAAAATGCTGAAAAAATTCTTCAGGTTACAGTTAAGGTACAAATACAGGTATATTATATACACTTCGGGTCTCTGTAGATACATTCTATATCATAATCATATATGAAGTATAATGTGGTTATACTATAGACTCAGGAGCTTATTGGTACCAAGCAGGGTGACGTAGGGGCTGCAATAGTGCGTCAGAATATACTGGTAAGTATCGAACGATTTTTGTGTCGAAAGTATCTTTGGCTGCTGACTAAAACCATGTGTTTATCACTGTATACATCTTACATAAGCTAGTGAAACAAACAATTTTGCCTTCCTTAGTAGCCTATAGCTTTTCTGGAGAATTACCAAAACTTCTTCCAGAATTTATACCTCTAAAACTCAAGATGTTTTCTTCTTCTTTTACCGAAAAGGGGGTCGAAGGCTTGCACATGAGTGGTAAGCACAATAAACCACAGGCTTGCACCGCATCCTGGGGCTTATTGTGCTTTCCACTCATTCCATTTGTTGCCAAACTGTCGCTCTCTTATTGCACCATGAACTTAACCTGCCTGTGGTAATGATAATAATAATGAAGAAATTATGGCGAAATGAGTCCGAGATCCAAGGCCGAAAGTTACCCATCAATTATGCTTCAATTGGTTGAAGGAAAACCTCGAAAAATCTCAACCAGGATTTGAACTCTAGCTCACTCGTTTCGCAGTCAGACATATTAACCATTACTCAACAATGATGAACAAAACGTAAGATTGCCTAATTGATATAATGCAGTAAGGATTGTCTAATTGATGTAATGCAGTAAGGAATAATTATGCATTGTAGCTGATAGATCAACTTATGAGATCGCAGTAGTGTTTGTATTGTTATATAGCTGTGATATTGAAATACATGCATTCATTATTTATTTTATATATTTATTTAGTTATTTACCTATGTAGTTTTCCTAATTTATCTAACAATAATAAATAGATAAAGTACGCTACTTACATAGTAGTAGGTAGCAATTTTGCATCTAAAAGTTTAAAAAATAAATACTAGAAATTGATTACAAACTTAGATTTTCTAAGAGTGATAGACTTAAATGTATTGTTGAAAACAGAAAAAAAATGTATAATTAGGCTGTAGAAAAATAAATTATAGTAGGCCTAATAACTCTTGTATAGAATACTAAGTATTAGATTAATTTGTCCAAGTACACCGTAACAAAAATATCTAATTAGTTCTCTTGTTACATTTAGGAACTTTAAATTCGATTAAATTAAGAAATCACTTACAGTTACCCCTATTTACGATTGATTCATTCAAGCACTCAGAGGTTTTCAGTCTCCTATTGGTAGTCCTACACAAAGCTAGGCTCTTTTGTGGCTAGTTGGCAATCATCATAGCCTACCTAATTAGGCTTAAGTTGTGCAGTACAACTGAAACACTTACTGGTATGTCAGATGTCAGTATTTTAATGTTCTTGAACTTAGTAGCCTACTAAGATTGTTACTGTCGAATTAAATATTTACTGTAAATTTGTTGTCATTGTCATCTTGTTATATTACCGGTACTGTAAATTGGCCTTTGCATTTAATGATGTTACCGTATTTGAACTGCAATCTTTTAGTCTGCTGTGTAGTATCATGTTAGATACGGTAGTCTACATTAATTACCTCATTGCTATAATGTTCCTTTTCATTATTGTTCCATTATCCTTGCATTATTTCTGAAAAAAATGTAATGTAACTTATGTAGGTGACTTGTCTTGTCTACTAATTTAAAGATAACACTGAGGCTGTTAAAGTGAATGTTGAAATGACTGTTTTAAGCCTAATGTTTTACTTATTTTTATGTTAAGTAGTAGTGTAAAGGTTTTTCATAATAATAAATTGTAATGAAAATAGTGTATTGCTTTTCTTTTCTTGTAGGTGGCAGAAAAAGAAGATTTATTTCATCAAAAATTACTTTTGATGAATATTTAATCATGGATACAAATTCGAAATTACATATATTGTGTGAAATGACTGATGTAATAAAGTTTTTATTGCTACCTGCTGCTTGAAAGTAGAAAGTCACAAATTACCATTAATGGTAATGGTTGAGGATATCAGTCAAAAAATGGAAGGGAATTCAGTTTGCAGTAAGACAGCAGTCTATTTCATGATAAGTTTTCGTCAGCTTTGTATTGTAACTGTCTCTCTGCCATTATGTGCACTGCTCATCTGTTTTGTCACTGCCTACATCTTCCAACAGGATGACATCCATGAAACACATTGTCGAGTAAGTACATTATTGTTATAAATGTATATTTAATTATAGTATTTTCGGTAATTTTCCAGAATGTGTTGCTGCACATAGACCAGTTTTACACTAAACAAACTTAGTGTATGCAAGGTATATTAAAACCTTAGACTATCCTAACCTAACCTAACCTGTCACAGATTCAGGAAAGGTTAGGTAGGTTACTTTAGGGTTTTAGTATACATTAAGTTTAGGTTTAGTGTAAGACTGGTCTATGTGCAGCGATACATTCTGGGAAATTACCGATTTTCAGATATAGGTTTAGTATAAAGCATAAAACACATTACATGCTTAAATTTTTTTAACAAATATATATATATATATATATATATATATATATATATATATATATATATATATATATATTAGTATATACAGAGGTGTGAAAGTTATTAGAATAATCTTAATTTTAAAGGTTTTTTAGTAGTTCCTTCACAAATATTAATTGAATTGATGAATATTGGTATATATTACTATACTGATGTAGGATATATTTACTACTAACAATGCCGGAAAGCATTGTTGTACATTGGTATTTTTCTTATTTTACAATTGTTATGGGAATTCAGAAATTATTATATTATGTAGGCGGAATTGGAAACATAAAAAATTATATGCACAAAACATGTATACGTTCATTCGAACCTTCACAACAATGTAAACGCAAAGAACAATTTGTTTAAAGCATTTCTTAATTAATTTTTTATGTTTCCAATTCCGACAACATAATATAATAATTTCTGAATTCCCGTAACAATTGTAAAATAAGAAAAATACCTATGTACAACAATGCTTTCCGGCATTGTTAGTAATAAATATATCCTACATCAGTATAGTAATATTATATACCAATATTCATCAATTCAATGAATATTTGTGAAGGAACTATTAAAAAAAAACCTTTAAAATTAAGATTATTCTAATAATTTTCACACCTCTGTAGTTCATAAATGAAGCAATTTGCACTTAATACTATTATGTTCATAACAGACATGAATGTTTAGATGCAGTAATTGCCCAGAAGGCTCCAGCTTTTCACATATGCCACCTTTCCATTTTCTCTTTTTATGGCACCATATGAGAAATGAAATTATTGTGGAGAACATAATAAAATTGAGTTGTATTATTTAATTTTAAGGGTATTTCTGTACTTTAGTGTATTTACATCCTTGGCTTCTAGTAGGGTCATATGTATCTCTATGCTGGCGCCAATTTCACACTTGCATTTACTCACAGTTCCTAAGAATGTGCCACTTGCATTTACTCACAGTGTCTAAGAATGTGCCCTTTCTTGCTGTCCGCCTTTCTTTGGTAATTGTTTTGTAAAGATTTACCCCTTTTAATTGTCTCTTTCTAATTACTTTTTTCTTTTTCTCTGCCTTTTCCTATCAGTACCTAATTCTGTCTACAAACCAAAACAAACATAAAGAAATTGAAACTAGCTTGTGAAAGCCAAATCTGACCTAAACCAGAAATCACGTAAATACTAAGCTAAAACGAGACTGAACAGGGAACATCACTCAATGTTAAGAAAACTTCCAAACAATTTATACACCATTCGGAAGAGCATCCTGAAATATATTTAAATCTCTTAATATTACATCCTGTGATGCACATATGAATCAGCTAGAGAGACAGGGTGGGGGTCTTCGTCATCCACAGGGATTACATTTGACCTGGTGGACACCTGGATTGAATATGTATGAAGCAGCGTAGGGAGTGAGCAGTGACGGCAAGCAGTGCACTTCCTAAACGTAGCAAGGAGAGGTTACATACATTAAAAATAATAATGAAACAAAGGTCTACGTTAAGCATAGGTCTAAACAATTTATATATCATTTTTGGAGATATAATTCTGGGATGTATTAAAACTGTTAATTTTACATAGCCTACTGCTATTATATTATATTGTATGTGGGTGAGTGATTGGGAATTTTGAACACATTATAATGAATGCATATGAAATTCTTGAAACAAACGTAAAATCAAACACGTACTCACCAATGTGACAGTTTCTACTTATTCCCCTTCAGAAAATTCATTCTCCTGTGAATGCTAATGATAGTTAACAAAAAAAATGTTCGAAACACAAAAGTTTCTTGCACAATCTACTGCATTCCTGGTGGGAAGAAACAAAGTTGCTAATCAAACATTACGACCCTAACAATATATATATTGCAGATCAATCTGGCATCAATGAAGAAACAAACACCTTCCAGCAGAACACTTGCTAGCTGTGGTAAGAGAGTGGTTTGTGGTATTACCCATCACAGATTGCACAGAGCTTTCGTTTACAGTTATGCCAACTGTATCGTGCACAGGACGTCTCCTTCCCTGTCTCTTTATAGTGCTGCAGGAATCAGCGTCACAAAGCGAAGGTGTCTAGCAGGGTATGTTCAAAGCTGATAATTTAATTTTGCGATGGACAAAATCTCGAAAAATGACGAGCGAACTTTTCAGTGCATCTATTGAGTTGGCACTTTTGCCTCACGTTGGTACTTCGAACTGTTTGTAACTCGATTCCTGAGAGTCTCACAGAGATAAGAATTTAGTATATGAAATATTTGTCATTTAAAATTTCGAACCTAAAAAATTAAGAGTGCATATAATTTCTGCAAAAACAACCTGCAAACTGCAACCATTAGACAGGCATTTTTTCTGAATGTTCAAAACAATGGACCAACAATATGTGATTTTGTAGTGTTAAATAACATTGATGTGAACTTGCAACAATGTAAAAATATTCTCAAATGCATGTCACTGATCAACATTCGACAATGTTTGCTGCACTTCCCTTTGTCTCATAGATGTGGATGAAAATTAGCAAGTTTAACTAGCACAAACGAAACATTTGAAAACAGGATTGACCATTGTGTTATAAGTGCAATGGAACATGTGAATTTCATATGAAAGAAAGTGAGTGTCATCAACTCTCTTTGGTAAAGTGTAGTTGGTGCAAGAAACATTCGTGTGTAGAACAATTTTCTGTTAACTATCATTGTAATGTGTTTAAAATTTCCAATCACTCACCCACACACTCACAATATAATAGTAGTAGGCTGTGAAAAGTTAACAATTTCAATACGTCCCAGAATTATATTTCCAAAAATGATGTATAAATTGTTTAGACCTATGCTTAACGTAGACTTGTGTTTCCTTATTATTTTTAATGTATGTAATCTCTCCTTGCTATGTTTAGGAAGTGCACTGCTTGCCATCGCTGCTTGCTCTTTATGCTGCTTCATGCTTATTCAGTCCTCGCACCCACCAGGTCAAACATAATCACATTGGATGGCGCAGACCCCCACCCCGCCTCTTTAACTCTCCCTAGCTGGTTCATATGTGCATCGCAGGCTTTAGAGATTAAAACATATTTCAGGATGCTCTTTCGAATGGTGTATAAATTACCTATTAATTTGAGAAAAATTCATTCTGGCACTGGGAATCGAATCCTCTTAGCTCTGTGTGCTGAGCACTCTTTCGAACTGAGCTATGCTGGGACACAATCCACTGTGCCGGCCGAACTCTCCTCATTTGTATCGTCATTATTTGGAAGTTTGATTAACATTAAGTGATGTTGCCTTGTGAGAACACCAGGTAATTATGAAGAATGTGTCGCTCAGGTTAGATTTTTTTACTGTGCATGTATAATTGAGTGCATAGTGCCTGGGGGTTTCTGAGTGACTCCTGAAATGGAATTAAAGTTACAGAACAAATGTTGAGGGGTTGGGTTCCTCTTTGCACCCAATTACCTATACACTGAAATAAACATAGTCTGAGCACTACATTCTTCGAAATTACCGAAAAACAAACCTACACAAAACCAGTCAAAACCGAAAGTATACACTGGAATTGCAGAAAATAATATGGTGATGACAGTGATGACGAGGTTGTCTTCTACACAATTACTATTGAGTTGATACTGCTTGCTGTTAGTGAGATGAGTGATAAGATGCACAGAAATTGTTCTTGTTTCTCTTGACTGGCCTTGAAGACTTCATCACAGTAATACTGCATATATCATACATAGAGAATTAGATGTTCAACTTAATTGTACCTGTAATTGAAAAATGTGTTTTAACAGTCTCTTCTGATAGATTCAGTATTCAATAACAAGGACTGTTTAACTGTATGTTCAAGTGAAAATAGTTATATGCAGATGTGATTTAATTTTCTTACTTTCTTGGTGTCATCATGTAATTGAAGATACAGAATGTTATTTTATCCTGCGCAGCATAAATGAAATCCCTTGAATAAGGTAAAATAAATCTTTCTACCATATACAAATTGTATGTTCAAGAAAGTAACAAGATGACACGATTCTTTGTAACATCTGTTGTTATAAATTGATAATTATTTGTATTTATGGATCTCCTACTGGATCTTCAATTATCTTTTTAATACAGCTTAAAAGCTTCTAAAAGAACTCAGTAAATGGCCCAATTATAGAATAGTAATCATGGGTGACGTAAATTCAGATTTCGGTATTTTAACTGATAAAGCAACCATTACTGATCTATTAAAACAGTTTAACTTCTATTGTGGTAATTATACACCAACAAGAAGAAAAGCATGCCTCAATAACGTTTTCATAAATAGTCAGCAGGAATTCTATTACATCAGGTAAATAATTTTCCATATTCAGACTACAGTGTTTTAATGTTGCAATTAATATTAATTTGATAGGCAAATATAAGCAAATGCTTCAACTGTGAAAAAGAACTTATAGCCTATTTACTACCAAGGGAGTATTTGATTTCTGTTGTAATATAAGCAATATTGACTGGAAACTCATTTTTTATGGATCAGAACCAAACACTGTTCATATCTTTAATACATTTTAAAATTTGATTTTAGAAAATTGTAGTTTATTTTTCGAAGTGAACAATGTAAAACTAAATAAACTTAATAGTAAAAGATATAAAAACAAATGGTAGGCCTACCCAGTTACTCGTACTAACATTACATGAAATTTATGAGACTGGCTTGCAGACAGTTGAAAATAAATTAAATAATATTAAGAAAATATAGAAGCAATTTAATCCAGGCGAAACTGACTTTTAATATTAAATTAATTGAAAACTCTGATAATAAGTGTAAAACTGCCTGGCATCTAATAACAAGAGAAAAACCCTTGTAACAGGCTAAATCAAATAAACAATCATAATATATTGCCAGAAGAGTTTAATGAATTTTTCTTTAACTTTGTTGACACAAATCCAAAATTCAACTTTCTGAGCTATCCCCTATGGAATTACTAACCAGAAATGACATGATCTTGAGTACTTTTGTATTGGAAGAGGTCACCACTTATGGGGTTTGGAACATAACAACGAAATATCGAATTCGAAAGATGTTTATGATACGTCCAATGATTTTTTTTTTTTTTTTTTTGAAGTTTTAAATGCAATTTATATTCCTCTCACATGTGTGTTTAATCTTTGTCTTAAACAAGGTATATTTCCAGATCAAATAAACATTTCGAAAATAATTCCAATTTATTAAAAGGCACAAGATCAAGTCCAAATAGTTACAGACCAATTTCTATCAATCCAGTGCTATCTAAGGCATTTGAATATGTAATTTTCAATCAAATCTCTGATTACTTTGAAAATTATAATCTTTTTAGTACTAACCAATTTGGTTTTAGGAAAAAAAAAATCAACAAATGAATGCAATAGAGCTTTTATTAATAGAAATTTTAAGAAATGTTGAAAGTATGTCACCAGTTAATGTCACATTTTATGAGCTCACCAAAGCTTTTGATTGCGTTGATCAAACTTTAATTTTATCTAAATTAGAATTCTATGGTATTCAGGGGAATACACTTAATATTTTTAGAACATATCTTCATAACAGGAGACAATTAGTTGCAATAGGTGATGATTGATCGAGTGTAATAATAGAAATTTTAAGAAATTTTGAAAGTACGTCACCAGTTAATATCACATTTTATGAGCTCACCAAAGCTTTTGATTGCGTTGATCAAACTTTAATTTTATCTAAATTAGAATTCTATGGTATTCAGGGGAATACACTTAATATTTTTAGAACATATCTTCATAACAGGAGACAATTAGTTGCAATAGGTGATGATTGATCGAGTGTCACCTGTACACATGGGGTTCCACAAAGTGCAGTTACAGGTCCAGTGCTATTCTTAATAGTAATTAATGACCTTTCCGACTTTATTGTCACCATTATGTATACTGATAATATTACTTTATGTTCTAGCTTTGCTGTTAAGGCTGTGTGCACACTTATCTAGCAAAACTGTTTTAAGCAGAAACTTATTTGCTTAAAGTATAAACGTTTTTGCTGTAACCGAAAACAATTTTGTTTTCCCAAAAGCATTTTCCTTAAAATGTTTTTGCTGGAAACAAAATTGTTTCTGCAAGAAACGAAATGTTTGCTTTGTCCGAGAACATTAGTCATGGCCAGGGTTGGGCGAGTAAATTAGCTGTACATATTTTACATATAATTTACATGTAAAATATGTAATGTAGAAAACTGTTTTATACATGGAGTAATAAACTAACATTTATTGATTTTGACAATCTAAACATCAATGAGGCCTACTTCATTCCTTTTAAGCCTTAATAAGAAAAATGTATGTTGCTGCAGAAAATTTTTTTTTTGTGATTTTATACTGTAGTTTTTACACAGTTTATAACATTTGTTCATACTTACTTTCAGTCACTCTAATACTTAGAAAAATAGCAATGCTTTGCTTACTTTCATTTGTTTGAATAATTTCAAGGGAAAAATTGTTCCTGGGCAGGGTATCGATCCCGGGACCTCTGGTTGAACGTACCAGCGCTCTGCCAGCTGAGCTACCCGGGAACTCCACCCGACACCGTCCCAACCTTTCCCTTTATATCCACACAACTCGCGTGGGCTGATGAAACGCCAGGGACCCACATCGAGTGCACACAATCTCTGTGTGGCTTGGAATTGTGGTTTTCTGTTAACGTACACAGTGACGTATATATTATGCAAATCTAGTCTTTCAGGTAAAGCTCCCTGTAAAGCAGATTTGAATAATTTCAAGGGAAAAATTGTTCCAGGGCTGGGTGTGTGGATATAAAGGGAAAGGTTGGGACGATGTCAGGTGGAGTTCCTGGGAAGCTCAGTTGGCAGAGTGCTGGTACATTCAACCAGAGGTCCCGGGATTGATACCCCGCCCCGGAACAATTTTTCCCTTGAAATTATTCAAATCTACTTTACAGGGAGCTTTACCTGAAAGACTAGATTTGCATTTCATTTGTTTATTGGATAACCCTATAACATCCTAACTAATTTTTTTGGGGGGGGGGGGGGCTTTATGTATATTATAAAACACAACTAATAGTGAATAAACCTAACATCAGCAACTAATATCATTTGTTAAATACATTTTGACAATTAAATTAAAATTAATTAAACTAAACACTTTATTGATTTCCCAAAAGTTTTGTTTTTGTCACTTGCGGGGTTTTAAAAATAAATTATTCTAGTGATAAAAGTCTTTTTATAGTATAACAATTTAAGGTAAATATTATGATTTGAACATAATAACATTAATAACTCATTAAATGTAATAATTTTCCAAATTTTATCTGGTAAATGACTAATCATCAAAGAGTTTGGAATCATGGCTGAATAGACATTTTGTATGTCAGAACATTAATAAACTTATTTTTTCAGTCTTTGCTTCCACTGGATTACTATCTTTATTGGTTGTAGGCCATGTGTACAGTTCTTTGTAGAAACCTTTCACTTCATCCAGTATGAATTGCAAAATCTTCTTAAGAAAATTCACTGTCGGCATAGAGGTTCAGGCTCCTGTCAGGACAAAGTGGAAAGTAATCTCTACTAATGTTGCAACAGTTTGAAGGTTCAGATAGCAGAATGTTTTTCGGGACAATACTGGTCCTGCTTCTTAAGCAAAAAGGCATGTTATCACTGTACTTGTCTCAAGTGCTTAGAAGACCTCGATGCATTTCTGGATAGTCTTTATGTAAGCAGTGCCACTGCATCTAAAGAAATAGAAGTGAATCTTCTCTGGTTAGAAAAATGGGTTATCCCAAACTGCAATTGGTTCAAAGAAACGAGATTTTTGAGATTTTATTTGAGGTCAACTATCTCGGACGATATATAGGTACCTGCAAGGACTATACTTACCTATATACCTGTGTGAAAAATGTTATTCAAGCTAAGATATGTCATTAGTATCATTAATTTACTTTTCAGTATGTGTTTACTTGCCCGTAGTAAGTTTCAACATGTTATGTAAACCTTTGACTTGACTGTACTTGATTGAAGTAATCAAGAAGTCATATTTCTTCAAGATATACGCCAATTACCTTCACAATGTATGAGATTTACGTGAAAAGTTCCTTTTATGTCATTTTAGAGCCATTCCATTTGTAATGGATGTTACAATTTTACTCATATATAGTTCAATATTTATTAAAGTTTAATACATAATATCAGTTCTTGCCATCCTAATTCACTTGAGTATTAATTTGTCTGACTACTGAAAACAAGAACCTAAAAGTACAAACCATATAGGAGTCCCATAAAAAAAATAGCTGTAACGGATGTTACAATAAATGGAAGTGTTACCTCACTTAGTATCCATTTTCTTAAAAACTCTGTTCACTTTGGCCAATGATGATTCTCATTTTTGGTGAGCTGATGCAGAAGGTTTCAAAGAGGTCTGGTAAATATTGAACTCACAGAAATATTTAAATATGAAGAAAAATTATTTAATATTCTTTGTAATGGATGTTACGTACAAAGTGTAACGGATGTTACAAGTAAGTACCAAACAGCAAGTTTGTATGAAATATGCATGGAACCCTACAAATAGAGACATACAAAATAAAACAACTTAAAATAATGAGTTCTTGAGATCACTTTTTGTCATTACAAGTTATTCATCTCACAATTTTAAACATTTTTTTCATATACATCGACAGGATTAGTGAACTCATGAAAGACCCTGGCTCCCTTTGTTACTATTTTAGGTGGTGATATAATTTTTACTATCTGTTCATACCTGATGTACTTTTCATCACGTTCATCTATTTTAAATAATCTACCTGTCTTCCCATATAGCTTCAGAAACACAACGCGAACTTCGTCATCATCATCAACATGAGTTTGGCATATACCAACATATCTGTACTGATCAAATTTATTAGGCCTACTTATTCCAAAAGTCACCAAAACATATTTTCCTGGGTTAATATTACATGGTAACAGTTCAGTGGCAGTCAAGGAAGAGTCTGTAGGTAATCTGGGGATGGTATTTGGAGGAATGCTAGCTTCTTCTTCTTCTTCTTCTTCTTCTTCTTCTTCTTCTTCTTCTTCTTCTTCTTCTTCTTCTTCTTCAGAGTCAGAGTCAGTATACACTACATTATAAAATAAGCGCCTCCGGGAATTGCTGGTAGTTGATTTAGTAACTTGGACTTTTTCCAAATGAGAACCAGCAGTGAGGCCACAGAAGACAAAATTGTTATCCGCCTTCTGAAAATGGTGAAATTTTCTTATTCCATGGATTTCTTGTACATCCTTCCATCTTTCATTCAGGAAGGAAGCCATGCTATCAACATCACTTTTTGCAACATAAAGTATGTTGACTGTAGGACTTAGTTCTCTTGCACAATTATAAAAATCTTCACAAGTACTCAATGTAACAGATCTTGATTTGACAGCTGTCCAGACTGTTCTCTTCACTTGTCCACCAATAGCATCAACTGCTCCCTTGCCATGACCTGGTGCAAAAGTATTCCATTCAACATACACAACATTTAAGTCATCAGCTAAGTAACATAAATTGTGCACAGTAAATTTGCTTCTAAACTGGGCTGCACAGTTGTCAGAAAATATGTACAGGTGTGTCATTAATGAACAGTCAGTCTCCTTCTGAAAGTCTGAAACAATAGATTTTAAAAATAACCAAGCTGATTCTTTGGAATGTGTTAAATCATCACTTACTACCACATAGGATGAAATTCCTTTCTCATGCCAAAAACATGCTGTAAATAATGTTACTTGTGGATGTTGCCAATGTGCACTTTGCACTTCATCCTGAAGAATAAGGCTGTAATTTTCGGCATAATCCACTTGAAGAACTACTTCACCTGGCTTTAAACCAGTTTTCTTCTCATCAAAATACTTGGCTTGCTGTTTCTGAACAAAAACATGGCACTTGAAAGCTGGCAAACTGTTGTTAATTTCTGTCAAAATTGATTTTAAAGTGGATGTTTTTGAGGCCAGTGTTAATTGCCCACTGTTGTTCTTCTCCCATTTCTTCCACTTCACTTCTTGCAAAAGGTCACTGTCATTCATTCATTCATTCATTTATTTTATTCCATAGATCTTACATGAGCAATGAAGCTTTAAGATGTGGAACATGTCAACATTTTACAATATTACAATTACAATTTTTACAAATTTTTATAGTTTTACAATTTAGTAATTTTCTACAATTTTTACAATTTTGTACAATTTTTTTACATTTTTTTTTTACATTTTTTTACATTTTGGCGAGATGTAGTGAGATGAGATGAGGTCCGAGGATTCGCCAAAATATTACCCGGCATTTGCCTTTTCGGTGGGGGAAACCTCGGAAAAACCCAACCAGGTAATCAAATCAAAGGGGTTGATGCCCAGGACTCGCCATAGACCATCCGGCTTCAGTCCCACGGCTGGGGAGGTTTAAGAAACACTGAAACATCATAATGGCATTTATTGCAATCATTTGTCATACACTGTACACTATCCAAACTGCAACACATTGTATTCAATAGTGTATTGTGTATCATTGGAGTTCCAGAATTTATGAACTTAGGGACATTATCAATTAGAAATGAAAAATTTGCATGAAGAAGACAAACACAGACATTATGAGGTGTGGTAGCCACTGGAAACACATTCTCTGGTCTCAAGTCATAAAATTTAGATCTTGAAATTTTGACATCAAATTTTTCCTGGAAAACTTGGTGATCTTCAGAAATGTTCATGATAAGGTAACGCTTTTGTTTATGAGATCGCATTCCTGTTTCCTTATCTTTTACAGATTTGAACTGACGTGTCCCTGGAGTCTGCCAGCTAATTTCGTCACTATTATAAAAGTCTTTTACAGTCCTAACATCCACAGAGTGTCTTCTAGTACCAGGTGGTTTCTTAACAGTAAATAATGCAGCACCAAATGACTGTTTAACTAACTGGTTCAGGACTGCTTTCTTTTTGTTAGGGCTGTAAGGAAGAGCTCTGCAGGCTTTAGAAACAGCTTTGTGAAGAGTATTTTTACATTTATATGGTCCAAGTGGAGTTTGAAGTAAACCATCATTTGTTTTCTCCAATGCTTTCTTTCTTCTCCATGCCTGAACTCTCAGTCTAATTTTCTCCCTCCTTGCTTTTAGAGCATTGTCATAGTTTTCACAAGCGACCTTTTCTCGTTCTCTATTCCTTTTATTCCTCAGACGATCTTTTTCCAAGTATTCTTTCCACTTTTCTTCATTTTTCTTCTTCTTAGCTCTGCATTTTTGCATTCTATTTTTATAAGTTGGTGTTGGGGTCACTGTCTGCAACAAATAATAAATTACTAAATAACAATAACTAATAACAAAACAATGAACTGATGTTGACAGTAATGCCATTGACTCAAGTACTAACATAACCTAAAATTATTCTCTTCAAAATTAAGATTGATATGATCTTTTGGACAATATTGGATACGGTAATATATGTGTATGGCAATGTGACATCCGTTACAGTACTACTTTATTACATATTTAGAAATAATCCTTCTCTAAGGTGTAAATGGAAAGAACATGCCCATATGCTTACTTTCACAAAGATTGGCTTATGAGATTTCAGTTCTATTTGCATTATAAAAACTTTTGTTCAATTTTTGTAACAGATGTTACACACTGTTCAGTTATTATGTACCTGCTGATATGTACAAAATCAACTTACCTATAAACGTTTTTGTATCAGGATGGAACTAATCAACATTCACAGTCTCCATTCCCTCCAAAACTAAAGATGGCTTCTTGTTTATGTAGCTGCTACAATGCTGCAAACTTTGGCATTATTGACAACTGAAACTCAGTTGCACACAGCTACGCAAACACTTAGCCAAAAAAAGAACACTGGTATTTTTAAAAAATTCTAGTTTAGTTATAAAATAAGAGTTTAAGGTTCAAACTAATGTTCTTTAATTGAAAAAACGCTATTATAAATATAAAAAAATTATTGGTGTTTTTCCTTATTTTCGTGGAATGGCTCTTTACATGAAAATATATCGAAACAATAACTTTCTAAGATGACTGTACTTGGTGTATAAATTAAAAAAAAATGTTATTTGATGATCAAAGAGTCTCTTCCATGCACAATACCCATTTCTTACATGAAAAATACCAGTTGCCAGACCAAGACACATCTGATTACGGATGGGATATTTTAGTCCTTGCGGTCGTATTAGGGTGTTTGTAAAGTCCGGTCTTCCTAGTGTTAAATCACATTAATGCACAAGCAAAATATCCTTCACTTTTATTTTTAACATCTGAATGTTTTGTTTCTAAGTGCCTTTATAATTTATTTGGTTTCATGGAAGCATTTGAGAAAACCTAGTAACATAATATACACTGTGGTTTGGGTTCGTCTTTATCACCTCACCACCCCAAATAGTTCGCGTCATATTTATGCTGATATTGCATATTTTCGCGTCAGTCTCCGAACTACTCACACTTGTCAGAGGTCGAAGCAGGGACACTTGATTCACTATCACTCCCAGGATTGTTGGTTTCACTCGAGTGTACTTTTCTTTTTAATGTCCCCGATTTAAACCTTACATCCATCGTTAAGTATTAAGACGGAAACACACTCACTAAATCTTGAACAAAGGCTGACTGAAGACTGAGTGTGAATAATAGCAAAATTATTATTAATATTGACGGTCAGAAGCAAGAAACTGATCCGAAGAAATTATTTTATATGTCCTAGCAACAATCATAGTTATCTGATTGTCGGCAGAACATATAACCCCATCACTGCGTGTCAACTTCTTTGTTGTAGCTTCAAAGGCTGCCGCCTGTAAGCCATCATAGTAGTTTTGTTTTGTTGTGAAAACTAACTGATTTTATATAAAATCACAAGCACCAGAAGAAAGACACAACAGGAGACGACTGAGCAAAAATTTAATTTTATTAGCAGTAACGTTTATTCCCCATTGCTAGATTTAAATTTCAAGCTGATTAAAACTCATTATTGACTTTGTCAATTAGAGTTACATAATACAAATACATTGCTACCGATCTCGATTAAATTAAAAACAGCAAATGCACTCGTATCTCCCATTGTTGCAGGTGTGCTGTATTAGTTTTCTTTCAGTCCCATGCTCACTGAAAGCAGACAGGTTTATTACTCCCATGTTCACTGTAAGCTTAGAAGTTAATTGACTTGATGGGTCGTTAAACATGGTGGGTCGTGTCGTAAATTTGAAACAAAACTTGTTACACGGTATAATGATTGGTTGAGAAGAAGAGAATGGTATTCATATGTAAACCTACTACAGGAATTGGAATTTGTGCCTAAAGATTGACACAATTATGTAAGAATGGACGAAGAAATGTACTTAAGGCTCCTATTGTTGGTGGCTCCAGTAATCTGGAAGAAGGAAAGTTTTACTATCACGTGAGAGGTTAATTGCTTGTCTAAGATTTCTTGCAACCGGAAGAAGTTACGAAGATCTAAAATATTCTACAATACAGACTGTCAACTATATTATTCCAGAAATGTGTGATGCTGTATATATACAGATCTACATGAAGAGTACTGAAAGGTAAGGAAATAGAACAATTTTCAGCTTGGTTTAATGACATTTATGTATATGTAATCTTGTTCCAATTGCTACAGATGCTATTTTACAAAGTTGCATAAGAATTGAAAGTTAGCAAAAGTGGTTACAAATTAAACACGAGTTACTGACATACTATGCTACAGAGGCAGAGTCTTCTGGAGCGTTGAGACTTCGATCATTTGTGACTTTACATGTATGGGAATGGTACTTGCATTAAAATGCTACTAAGAAGAAGACTGAAATGTGTTGAATGTAGAAGTCATCCCATGGACAAATAATCTGTGATTCTTAGTTGAAGTATCCATTTCAGCTTCAAACATTGCTTCGTTAACAATTTTTTGTGCTATATTTCTTTGTAGCTGTAATAAACCGTGTAGCTTCATTGCTATGTTCAGTGGCGCCAACTTATATGGGCCCGTGGGGCCTGAGCCCACACAATAATTTGTCGTATTATTATTATTATTATTATTATCATTATTATTATTATTATTATTATTATTATTATTATTATTATTATTATTATTATTATAGGCCCGAGCCCATCCAATAATTTGTCGTATTATTATTATTATTATTATTATTATTATTATTATTATTATTATTATTTTAGTTACGAATAAGCCCATTTAGCAACAAAGTACTTAGAGACATTTCTTTGCTCATAGTTTTCTCATTCTTTGGCTGTGGGCTTCTTTTCACTCTTCAGTCCACGTTGTTCCAGTCTTTTTCATCGGTTTTTCCTCTTTGTCAACTTGCCATTTTATGAACTTTGATTCCGAAGATCTCTCTGTTTAAGTTGTCTTCTTCTGTAATTCCTTGCTATTTTAAGTCTTTTTTTATTTCGGCAATCCATTTTATAGTATCTGTTTGTGCTTTATTCTTATTTTCATAAAATTCAACTATTCGTTTTGAGAGTCTGTTGGGGTTCATTTTTTTGATATGTCTGTAAAATTTTAACTTTTCTTTTCTAATGTCACTATGAATATCTGCAAGTTGTCTATGTTTCTTTTTCTTGTTTACTTTTCAGTCTGTATTGTTCACCAATGACTTTTTGGCCTATTTTCCCTAAGATTTTGCATTCTTTTTTCTCAATGTTTTCAACATCTGCTTTTCTATTCAAAATTAACGTTTCAAGAGACATTCTGGTTTAATGACGTGTTTATAATGTCTTAATTTTGTATGTTTGGATATGCACTTTTTATTGTAAATATTTTCAGTGAGCCAAAATGGTGTCCCCATTTTTTTGGCATCTAATTTCGTTCTCTTTTGTTTCAACTCCATTTTCCTAATCATTTCGCCGAGGTATTTACATTGTGGGACTCGTTTAATTTTACCATATTTTGTTTCCATATACTTTGGTGCTTCCAGGTAACATATTCTGTTTTTTCAAAGGATATCTGGAGACCGATTTTCTCTGCTGCTACTTTTTTGGCATTTTCTTTTTTTTTTTTTTTCTTTTAACAGTTCAATCTGTTTTTCAGCTGTTATGACGCCATGAGGTAAAATTGCTAAGTCGTCTGCAAGTGCTAGGCAATTATCTTTAATTTTCCTCTCCTAATGCGATTGGTTGATTAATTTTGAGAATTGTTTTTTTGTTTACGCCACTCTTGTACTACTTTTTCAAGTACATTGTTGAAAAGTAATGGAGAGAGTCCATCTTGTTGTCTTACTCTTGTTTTTACTTCGAAAGATTCTGAAATTTCCCCATAAACTTAACTTGACTTTGTATTTGTCAGTGTCTCTTTAATGATTGCAAGAGTTTTGTGGTCTAATTAAACTATTATTATTATTATTATTATTATTTATGAAGTTTATTTATTTTAACTTATAACCATATTTGAGCCCACTCAATGTTTTACAAAAGTTAGCGCCACTGGCTATGTTCTTATCAAAAATGTCGAAGCTGTCATCAGTATTTTTCAGATGCTTAAAATGGTCTATAACAGACTTCAGAACTTCGTTAGTTGGAGTCGAATTCTTGGATTTCACTTTTTTTTTTATGGCCTTAAAATGCGAACATTGAGGGGAGGGTCATAATAGCTGGTTCTGATGAATCTTCATATTCTGAAAACTAAGTAATGTGGTGCAAATAATGAATCACCTTCACCACATTCCATATGATATGTATATAGGTACAGATAAAAATCAGAAATTATTAAATAATTTATCAATGTGAATCTTCTATAATACATAGAAAATGTTAGTGCTATCTAGATTTCTAGTGTTATTCCTATTTTTAACCATAATATGTCTTTAAAAAATAGCTATGCATTTTAAAACATAAATTTATTGTATCCCTATAGATTTGTATGTATCTCTAAATGTTCTTGTATTTCAGCTTCCACGAACAGAAGATGATTGGAGGAACATAGCTAAAATGTTCGAAGAAAGTGGATCACATTATTATAATTACGAAGGACAACACAGCACATTTTTACTTGCAATAGTGGATGCAAAATATTTATTTATCATGTGTGATTTCGATATAAATGGAGGTGTTCTTCAAAATACGACAGTTTTCAAGACACTTGAAAAAGAAAGAAACCTTTTAAACATTCCACCTGAAGAGAGAATCTGAAACACTTCTAAAATTCTATCCTACATATTTGTCACTGATGACAAGTTTCCTTTGAGAATGGATATGGATGTGGATATGTCATTGTATACAAGACATTGTAGGCAATTATGGAGCGTGGGACATTGAGGGGATCAAAGCATTCGTGGAGGGGATGATGCACTCTTCTAGTTTGTGGAAACAACACTGATCAATTTACAACAGACGAGTAGTAGTACAACAAATATTATATTTACTAAACAAAACTAACACTGACAAGTATGCCAATAAAAATACAGCACTCCTAATTTCTTAACTGTAACAATCAAGACTTGAGACTTTAAATTTCGACCAATCAAGATCGGCTGGCAGAACACCAACATTCAAAGAAAGAAATAACTGAAAATCTACATAATAGAATTGAGGTCCATCAGCCCAAGTTGCCTGTTTTGGGAAATTGATATTACTTCAGATGTTAGCTCTGCTAAGGTAGAGTGACCTTTCACCAACAAGAAATAGCTCAAGTATGTCTTCATACACGTTTATGACGTCTTCATCCTTTTTCCATGTAACAGTATACCAAGTCTGTCACTTCTGTCATTGTTTTGTTGTCGGTAGTGTCAACTTGGGATTATGTATTGCTGCAAAGCCACTGGGTTGACAAGTTTGGAAATTGGAGGGCACTCGCCAGCTGAACATAGCTTTGAGTGAATCTGATTGTGAAATATGTCTGATAAAAGTGCTAATCCTGCAGAATGAAGACAAAATAAGCATAAGTTAAATGAAAAACTGTAGCGAGAAGCAACATCCATCAAGAAGCATACAGAACAAAATATTAAGTGAATGACAGCATACAGCTTTGAATATTTTAGTTTTATTTGTTTTTTCTTTTCCACAATTGTAATTATACTTTTGGTCGTCCAAATATTTCATAGCCACCAGAGTAGCTCAGGTGCCTGCTGATCCAGATTTGTGCTCAGGCATGGGTTCAATTCCCGCTTGGGCTGATTACTTGGTTGGGGTTTTCTCTGAGGTTTTCCCCAACCATAAAGCGAATATCAGGTAATCTATGGTGAATCCTCGACCCCATATCGCCAAATATCTCACTATCATCAATTCCATCGGCACTAAATAACCTAGTAGTTGATACAGCGTCGTTAAATAACCAAGCAAAAAAAATCTCTGTTGAGAATGTAAAGAAGAGTTGAATACCAAACTTTTGGTTGAAAAGAACATAGTTCTGGATACCTTGAAAAGGAAGACAGTTATTCATCAACGAAATTCACACGACTAGGATTACTAGAGTATTTTTATGATGTTATGGGATTTCCTTATAATCGATGTTTAGATATAGATTAATTTGCTGTTTTTGTCCCAAAATACATTTTATACAGACACTTTTGTTTGTTTATGTGAATTTTTGTTCATTTATTATATTTATAATGAAGCAAAGTTTAAATCAGTATAGCAAAGAAGAGCTAATATAAAACAAGTCAAGCTTAAATATGCTTTAATTATTCTGTACCCAACAAACACTCAAACATTAAGGCTTGATGCTATATGCAGTTTATGTAAAACTATAACCTAAAACTTGTAAATAAAATGCAACCCAGAAATAAATAATTCAAATAAAACCTTCATTTATAAAATTTGTTTCCTCATGAATCTTCGTTTTGAAGTATACACTTTTAACACTTATCTATCACTGATTAAATTTCCAACTTCTTTACTGTGTTAATATTTAGGTTTTATCTTGACTGACTACTTTTGAAGTCTTGTTCTTCATTGTCCAAAGCCTAGCCTAAATTTAATCAGTGGTATAAAAATTGGTTTTCTAAATTTGGGCTGTTGTTTTGTTTGGGATAGTTTATTTTAGTTACTGGAAAGTCATACCAAATTGAAATACAGGGTGGTCCAAAAGTCACTATCTATTATAATGGAAAAAAAAAAATAGGCTAAAATGATACTTATTGGTAGCTAATTAATTGATTGATTATATTGCAATGCGCTCTTGTGTTTACATTAGTAACTAACTAATTTTCAGATGAAAATGAAGGTGGTTAATTTGAAATCCATGGGGAAATTAAAAATATAATCCAAGTTCAATAATGGGTAGTCAGTTTCGGGCCACTCTGTATAATATATTGTATAAATTATATTTTTTACTTTAAAACAAGTCTGAAATCTCCGTGAGGGAAATTCCCCCCA
The DNA here is from genome assembly GCF_040183065.1 of Periplaneta americana. NCBI lineage: Eukaryota > Metazoa > Arthropoda > Insecta > Blattodea > Blattidae > Periplaneta > Periplaneta americana. Next base: position 91,458,358 of record NC_091123.1, read on the forward strand.
GGCCACCACCTGAATACATCATTGCTGGCTAGTATATTGGAGCAAGTCAACACATAGGTTGCAGCCGCCAAATTACTCTTCAAGGAACGGCCACTCTTATAAATTGAGGGAAAGAAGGCAGAGGACGGACACTGGAAAGTTTTCTTTTCTCAGTCGTACTATCAGGGACTGGAATGCTTTACCTGCAGACTTACTAAAGGCTTTACCAACAACCAAAAATGTATTTAAAAATAGGCTTAAGGACCTTACTAATAGACGGTAATTATACACAGTATTTAAAGGATGTAAATGATATGTTGTTATTGAAGTGTTGTATCAGTGAAGAATTATGTTGTGTCAGTGAAGTGTGCTGTATCATTGAAGAAGTATGTCGTGTCAGTGAAGTGTGCTGTGTAAGTGAAACGTGTTCCTGTCAGTGAAGCTTTATAGTTTATAGTGGCAGTGCATAGTATTTGAACAGTGAAATGTTTTTGAAATGTTAGTGAAATCAGGATAGAATCAGTGAAATGTGTCGTAGTTCCATTGCAGTGAGTGAGTTGACAGCGAAATGAGTGTAATTTGAAAGGTACTTGTGCAGATATGAACATATCATACTCGTGGGTTTTAGATCGATCTTAGTTTTAAGATACAAATTAGACTTATTTCAAATGTTATTTTAAGTGATCGTATCATTTAATTTAGTATATTCCCTGTTGTCGTTGTTGTTATTATTATTATTATTATTATTATTATTATTAGTATTATTATTATTATTAATTATTGTTAGTATTAATTATTAGTATTATTATTAATTGTATTTTTAATTAATAAGTTTATTATTGTCATTATTGAGTGTAATTAGTTACCACTGCCACCGGGTATATACCCACTGCAGTGTGAATAAATACATACATACATACATACAAGTTCAGGTATACCTGCGCAGTTTGTTCAAGCTCAGTTTTATCATCTTCACATTGAGGTATATCTGAGAGGTACGGCTCTTCAGGCACACCTGACTTATATAGCTGGAAGTGTGTAGCCAGCTTCAATTTTCAGTATATACAATTCAATTCACCCAGCAATGTAGCACATGAAATGCAAAGTTGTTATTAAAAAGATACTTTGCATATGCTTACCAATGTCTCCTGGATACTGAAGAAAGACATGATCAACTGTTCACATCAGTGAGGTTAAGATGGAAAGTGACAGTGTAGCTGAATAATAAAACGAGAGATTTGATTTAAATTTTCACCAAAAAGAAAGAGAATAAAAATTATATGGGTAATAAAATAGTTAATTACATTTTCAATATGCAACTTCGATTAAAAGTATAATACATAAAGTACATAAATGAATAAAAAAACTGTTTTTCTTTTTAGATGAAAGAGTCCCCCAATACACGACATTGAATTAGCGGAATTGTTATTTTCCGTATTTTGTTGTTACTTTTTTATAGAAAATGATCGAAATTCTATTTTCTGCAATATGCATTAGCCGCAAAACGATAATAATTAAGCAGCCCGTTCTCAGACAGAGATGATCACAGTTATAGCATCTCTGGATTTAGTACACAATCCGAAAAGCATTGCAACATCAACCAGTTCTGTTTCAATTCCACAGCAGAGATCCAATCAGCTGATGCACATAAGCTGATCCATGGTTCGTAATGAACTGATACATGAACTGCTTGTTGGAATGAGCCTGGTGAATACTGAATAACAAGAACTGGTGGTGTGGGAAGAGTACCGACCTTTCAGCTTATAGCTGTCAACTTGTCAAAACAGCTTAAGTTATAAATAACTATATAAACAGTATCATAAATATAAAAGAAGAATAAACTGTAGATTCTTAGAACTAGTTACAATACTTGTAATTTAAAATAAAATCAGTGATGTGAGGGGTGAAAATGATGGTGTGAGAAGAGACGTACTACCTAGCTAGCTACCTATAATAACAGTTCTTGGGAGAAAAAGAAAAAAGGAGTCCTATTCTTAATGTTTTCAAAATACTAATTAGAATTTACTACAAAAGACATACCATGATATGCTTTCCCTAACCCTTTCCTCTCAGCTTCGAGATTTTTTTTAGTAGGTAGTGTTGCTGTCAATACTGTAGTGTGTAGTTCGTTTGTGTCTATTATTAGCAATTAATGAAAGATGAGTGAAGTGTGGAATTATTTTGTTGTGGACTTAACTGGCAATATAGTATATATATATATATATATATATATATATATGTGTATAATATAGTACTAATAATAATAATAATAGTAATGATAATCACAATAGTAAAGTATATTTGAATACAACATAATCATTAGAAAGAGTGTTTCAATAAAATTGTGCGTTGTAATGAGAAATGTACATGTAAATAGCTGCCAATGGTTGTTAAATTTCTTCCTTGCCGCTGAAAGACTACTCACCTTGAAGGCCAGCTCTGTAATGGCTACTTGATTGCCATACATGTAGTAACTGTGACATCCACAGCTTAAATAAGGAAGAGGTGCAGATATAATATGTTCTGGTGTAGATATTATTAGTTCTCTTTTTGACATTCCGTTTTTTGATACAAAACGAAATTGAAAGAACTAATATTCTCTGGAAAGGATGTTTGTTTCATCATTATCGAAAATTTGGACATTCCTATACCTCGTGATGTTATCATCATATGTTTATATCAGGTAATATCGTCATTAGGTTCACTGGTTCACTGAACCCCCGTCTCTTGATGCTACTCATTCCTTTCATAATTGACATTTCTAAGGGTACCTGCAGAAATAAAATTTGCTGGACGTTCAGCTTCTTTTGGTTAGAGCATAAGCCAGTAAAGTTGGGTGGAATATTTTAGCAAGTGGCATCTCGGGTTCATTCTCAGAAGTGAACCAGCAAGAGCTACTAAAACAGCCTGGGGCGGTGGGCAAATGTGAAGAAGTAGAGAGGGAAAGTGTGTTTAAAAAAAAATGCCGGAGTCGCCACCAAAATTCATGACTCCCAATACTGCCTTTCTCTGTTGCACACACTACCCTTCTCTGACATTCACATTTCTCTCTCCAAAGCTACCAGAGAGGATAGTAGTCAGGAAGGATCTACCTATGAATTTGTTAGAAAATATGCTGTCTTTAGTATACAGTAGCAGTTATAAGTTACAAGGTTATGTTCCCTCTGCGTGGACATACTGGACATCTGTAACTAGTGATACCAATATTATTGGAAATACGTTTTACAGAAGAACATATTTTTCTAATAAGGATTAAACATTTGAATCACGCAAATCCTCGTGTTTTTTCGTTATTGAAAGCTTTCGGATCATAAAGAAAAAAATGTTAGAACTTTAGATAAATTAGTTTTAACTCGACGTCCAATAGATGCATTCACTAACCAAAAAAGGCTATTGTTACAATTTCGGTGGTACCTGGATCACCAATATTACTTTGTGACAGTCCTAAGTGCCACACTATTTGATGCCGTATGCCATCTATAGGTATATTTTTCTCGAAAACTTTTCTTAAATTTGTTTTTCATTAATCATAGATTTATAACTTGCTTCAGTTAAACATCAATTTGAAGTAGTTTGTCCTTATTCTCATATAATATTACAAATGCATTATTATATTATATTTTATTATTATTGTTGTTGTTATTGTTTAGAAAGATTCGAGGTTCAGGAGATTCAAGGGATTAGAGAACTTAGAATTCGAATTCGACAATTCTCACCTCTAGCTTGTAGGAAAATGGCGCGGACACTAAGAGGAAGACAAAAAATAAAAAAGATTGGAGAATGATGGGTTTGCAGTGAAAGATCAGCCTTTGAGAAGAAAACTATGAATGAAGGAATTACAATGGCAGAAAATGATGATGTTGTACTCCAGAAAACTACCTTTTCAACTCTTACGTTAGATAAAAAAAAACATTTAAATAAAAGTGCTTGGGGTCCTCTTGAACTTCTAAAAATGTCTTAGGACCAATTATGTAAGAGTAAATCACTTTGTAGAGTGTCTGAATCTGAAATTTATAAAAGAAATAATTGGATCAGTGGATGTGAAGTCACAAACAAATTGTTATGTTTTCTGTATTTACTTTCTGCTAAGAGAGTGATGCCAGTTGGTTGAAAACAAGGGTGTGTGATTTAAATAATCTAACACAAATAATAATTGAAAAAACACGAAGAATCTATGGTTCATATATTCACCTTGGATTTATCAATGCTTGAAAAAAGAGATATCAGGGAAGAACTCGATACTGCATTCAGGAAGAATACTGAAAGGCATAATGATGTGGTGAGAAAAAAAAAAACTTTGATTTCAAGGAGAGTAATTGTATTTTCAACAAAATAGAGAGAAGAGTGGTTTTTCAATACAAAAATTCAACAATAACACCATCCTCTTCTACATTATTGCGTTAGGTGAGAGTTTATTTGATTCTATAGTCTTATTTTATATTTAATATAATAGCATTGCTTTTTCGTGAACATGAACTTGTTCCCAAAAAAAAAAAATATGTTGTGACTATTGAGTATTCATTATGTGAACCCCCAACATCAAATCTTACAAGTTGCCACTGGTGTATATGGTGATGTAGATCGTTGTACTTGTTTTCTTTTTGTCCTTTTTTATGATCTGAGGAACTTTATTAGACATGAGTCGTGTAAATATTATTAGAGTTGTTACATTTCATTTAAGGAACTATTGTCATTTCGTTGCAGACTGTTTAGTCTGTAGTCCAGAGAAGACACTTGAAGGAGCCTACTTGTCCCACAATAAACTATAAATATGCCAAACCCCAGCTCTAGGATTAATAACCAGCGCTGCAAGGTCAACTCCAATCCCAGTCATGCAAGCCTTAACACAAAACACTCTATTAAAGCTCATATTGGAAAAAAAGAGCACTAATTGAACATGAAAAAAATGCGAAGAATGCTAATAGGCCTCTCCAGTTGGGACAAAAGGGAACCTAACCAAAGCTGAAAACGCAAGTCAACTTTATACAAAAAGTCAGAGATATCAAGCAGAGACTCAGTATATTGATCTGGAAAAGAATGTCATAATTGAAGAAAACCCACAGTGTTTAAAGCTATGAGAGCCATAACCAAATTCCAACATTAGCTCTAGAAATCATAAATTCCAGGTACTCCCCAGATGAATGACTCCATGTTCAGAAGCTTGCCCCCTCTTCTCGACAACCAATCAATTAGAGAACTTGCAACACACACTGATGCAGAAATAACTATCTGTACATCACTCCAATAACTTCTACCAAAAGACATGATCTTTGACTTATTGGCAACAATTCAAGCACTAACCTCTTGGAACATAAAATCAATTAAAATTTAAAAGTCGACAAATTATCCAGTATGTAGAGAAACTACAAAAACATATTTACGTACATTGGATACCTGACACTGTGGAATTGCTAGTAATTAATGACACTGTTGACATGCTTGCAAAAAAAAAAAAAAAAAGCTGCATAGTATAAAGAGTCCTAAATAATGTTCACACTCTTTTTGAATGTTAATAACTAAAACACAAATAACAGGGTGCATGTTACTGATGTTCAAAAAGTTTAAACAATATTTTGGGACATCTGTATAATCCAAAACAAAAACACTACTAATAACACAGAAATATAAAGACCTAGTCAAACAGGAGCTGCAGACTAAGGCCAAAGACAAAAAATGGAATACCATCATCATCAAACCACAATTCATCCCTCAAGCTCTATGTAAGTCCACTGTAGCAAAGTTCAGGCTAAAGCAGGACATGACTTCTTAGGAAAACATTGAAATAAGATAGGAATTTTAGATGACCCATATTGTGCTTTGTGTGATAAAAGAGGAAATGACAGAAGAATATCTGGTTTGTGACATTTTATCAACTATCAGTTCCACTGACGATAAATATTGGAAAGCAAGAAAGCTGATGGCTTCATTGCCAAACACTTGGCATTAGAGAACAACGTCATTTTATTCAAAAAATTTCTGAAGCAGGCTTTAAATATTTCTTAACTGTTAAATGAATACAACAGATTGTTAAAAATTAAACATAGTAATGAAGTTAAAACTAACAGGAAGATATTAAAATTGTAATTGTTGTGAGAAGCCTTTTGCATAAGCCGGAGCTTGCTGCATAGAAATGGAATATTTGAAACAGTATTGGAAGATAATGAGCTATTTTCCAGGACTTCCAAAGACAATTCAGAATGAACTAAGTGAAATTCATTGAGACACATCTCACCCGATTGAGGATTGGCCACTGCCATCTGACACATGGCCATCTCTTACGTGACGAACCTCAACCAGAGTGTGAGATATGCCGTGTTCCACTTACAGTGGAACATTTTTTATTGCATTGTAGAAAATATGACGGTGTCCATCGGCAATATGGAATTCGGCAGACTCTATGTGACGCTCTTGGAAATGATTTTAATTGTACAAATACAGTTCTGAGATTTTTATTGAATACAGGACTTGACAGAGTGATTTAGTTTTTTATTGACCCCTTTTATTTATCCTCCAGACACTTTACATCCGGAGGTTACATTTGTTGTTTAGTACAGTGAAACCTCTCATTTACAGACATTGAAGGGACGTAACAATCTGTCCACGTCTGGGAGGTGTCATTTATAGGGAGGGAGGCTCCCCAATCTAACAGTAAATTTATAATATGCATTATGTATCCCTTCACGCTTTAAATGAAATATATTACTGTAGTTTAATTCTAAATACAGTATACTGCAGTAAATTCTTTGCAACTTTGAATTACAGTAGATAAGACCGAAAAAGAAAGAAACAGTGCTGTGCCGTGCAATTTTATTCTAGGTCTACAGTTATGCAGTACTGTAATGTACAGTTTTCAACTTAACCTTTACGTTCAGGTGCCATGTCTTTCGAAAGAGAACAACTGATTGAAGTGAAGAAAATAATCCTACTAACCCAATCATGTGTCAAATACAATTTCACGATCGCAGAAACCTTGGACCCATCAGACAGGTTAAATTTTATGACTGTTTATCCACCCGCTTGCAGCTAACAAGGGGTAGCCAGCTGGGCTAGTGGTAACCTACAAGACACTTATTGTCTTCTTTCACGTTAAGGAATTTATGTACAGTTCTCAAAACTAAATTTTCCATTTTTGTAACAGATTAGGTCTTGAAAACCAAGTTCTGTCCACAGTCAGGAGGTAAAGCAAGATTTAGGACTGTGAAACAGCTGTCAGTGTCCGTGTCTGAGAGTGTCCATAAACGAGAGTTAAATTTATCATTATTTCTATATTATTTCAGTTGGGACATAAAAATCTGTCCATATTTGAGGAGTGTCCGTATCTTGGGGTTGTCCGTAAGGAGAGGTTTCGCTGTATATGTTTTTTAACAAACTTGACATTTGTACCTTTTACATCCGAGTATTTTAGAAGTGCGCCAGTTAAGTTATTTCTGGTGGCATTTGTTTTATTATTTTATTGTTTCTTTTTAAATACTAGTTAGGGTCAGAGAACTGTTCACTTTTATGATTTTTATGCATCACCTTGTTGAAACTGCATTTGTGTACCTCGTTTTAACCATGATAATGCTTTTTAGTTCTTTTAAGCATTCTGATTATTGTATTGTGTTTCTGTTTAGATAAGGGCGCAAATAGCCATAGTAGCTGATGCGCCCTTTTTAAACCCCACTAACTAACTTGAGACACGTGAACAGAGCCCCATTTTTTGCATGCCTTGTTGACGAAGCAATAGACATTTTGAATAAAGTCAGTCCTCTCTTGACAGACGTGTGGGTTCTAGTGATGAAATTCAAGACCTTTTTATTTTGGATTACATTATGTGAGTAGAAATGGGAGTGCTGCTGCTATATTCACTGTACTAAATGGTGTGTTTGGAAACTATTGACTTGGTTTTGAGGGCTTGGACCCAGGACAAATTCATGCACTTAGGCTTATATTCTCCCATTGTGCGTCCTATATTTATAATGATTGTTAACGTCCGACAAGTGTCTGGGTGGTATTCGTGAGTCTGATGCTGATAGATGGACTATCTTGCCTCAGTCCTGACAGAGTCAGGTCCCATCTCCTTACGAGCACCTGATAAGTTTAGGCTCCAAGCCCTTTCTGTATTTCTGTAAATTATTGCAGATGATACATGAAATGAAAGGGAATGTGGAGAGTATTGGTTGAATGAAAGAGGGAAATGAGAGTATCCAAAGAAAACCCTTTGCAACATCTGCTTTTTCCATCATGACCTGACCAGAGATAGAACCAGAGTTGTCTGAATGGTAGACCAGCATGGGAGAGTTAAAGAGTTTACAATTTTTTTTTGTTAACTTCTAGGTCATATCACGACTGTCTGTAATTTTCCTGTGGGGAATGCTTGTTGTTGATGTACTGTGTCTATTATTTAGTGGTAATTGGAATCTAATCCAGCATTTGCCTTTATTTAATTGAAAATTACCTATATTCAATCAAGGAAAACCCTGGACAGATTGGTTGGCACCAGGGATCTAACCTGGGACCTCCTGGATGTGAGTCCTTCGGCAAGTCTATCGTGCTATCAAAAAGGAGTGTGTTATATTGCAGTAAAAATTTTTAATACCTTCCTTATGGATATAAAAATCAACTCTAAACATAAGATTATTTAGGGCCAAATTAAAGAAATACCTAATTTCTCACACCTTCTATTCTGTAGGTGAATTCATGACGTTCAACAATGCTTTATGAAATTAATACTAAAACTTTGTGTTGTACTAGTAGACTATATTGTAAACCTCTTCTGTATATATTTCAACTAGACTGTGACTATAAATTAAGACACTATAGTAGTATTAAGAGTTTTTGACTTGTTCCATATTCTAGCTGTATACGAATACCAAGGAATGTTAATAAATACAATGCAATTACCATTGAGCCATCTGGCTCGGTTATTTACAAATTGAAGTTTGTGAAATTATCCCCCAAGCACTTTTCACTCATTGTTTTGCCCATTGTTTAAATTTAGTTTCACATAGACCTGTTGAAGTTTACAAATTATAAGCATATTTTTCTCCACTACTCAGGGCTTACCAGAAATCCTCAAAATATGTTTCTGCACTTGAATCAGTGGTGTAACTTTTTATAGCTGGGCCCCCCAGCAAAAATTATAGGCTAATCTGACCCCCCTTTCCTTACTGCCATTTTTTTTTTTTTTTTTTTTTTTTCATATTTTCATAATTTTATTTTTTTACATCTAATTTGAATAAAACAATTTTATTTAGCATAGCAAAATACTCTATTTTTAAACAAAATTAAGTGAACAGAACTGAAAAAATTTAAATGATATAACTACTATTTTACTAAGTCTATAATTACACAATAATAGGTTTACCTAAGATAAATTTAATGTGAAGCTTAGTTCAACAAGTGCTTTTCCTTCTGACTTTTTGAGAAGCAAATGACTCAATCAAGTCTTTGGGCCTTTTCACATTCAGTACTTAATACACTGAGAGCACTAAGTCTTTCTTGAGTCATTATACTGAAACACTGGGATTCATTCCACCACAGATAGTTTGTGTTTGACTACTTGGTCGAAATACTGAGTCTATTTTAGTCAATTTCGAAACATATTTTTCAAGTTTTTTCCTTTTGCGTTTTTCTGCACCACTTAAATGTTCATAATTACTTCTAAAAGGTTTCATTGTCACAAAACACGAGAAAAATTATGAATTAAATCTAGTAACAAGCAGACATGTTGCTATGCAAAACTCTTTATTTCAATGTGTGTTTACTGTTTATATGCTGCGACTACGGCTGGCAATCTGATGACATGAAAATTCACCATGAGAAACAATGTCTCCATCCATAAAAATCACTCTGTCACATTTTCAGCGTTAATGTCTCTGCAGTTATGGTTGTGAACGAGTCTACTGAGACAATCAACGGGGGTGTATGATGCAAAGTACTGCCAGTTGGATCATTGTATGTGCATCCTTGGGTCCAATGATTGTGGTTGTTACCATAGATTTCCATATGCCAGAAAGTAAAAAGAGTGGCTATGTGTTATGGACAATACATAATGTGGGTTTTGGACTATAATTCGAACTCATCTCCAAATATGCGTCAGTAACCACTGAACGTTTTTGGACCCCCCTGGCCTCGGGACCTGCGGGGATGTAAGTTACGCCACTGACTTGAATGTATGGGAAATAAATTCGACAAACAATGAAGTAAGATGAAATGACAAGATCATATCTTCTATTCACACTGCTCGACTGAAATTAGTTGATGTTCTGAATAATATAGTAAGTGATTCCCTAGACCAGCAGACGAGTATTCTTCTTATAAAACAGTTATATTACTGGTTGTCCTGCGTGGTTGTGAAACTTGGACTCCCACTTTGAGAAAGGAACAGAGGTTAAGAATATTCGAAAATAAGGTGTTTAGGAAAGTATTTGGGTGAAGGATGGATAGAACAGACAAAAATTCTCTCCGACACTGGGACTCGAACCCAGGTTTTCAGCTCTATGTGCTGACGCTTTATCCACTAAGCACACCGGATTCCAGCTTTGATACTGGATGAAATCCCCTCAATTTAAGTTCTACCTCTCAGTTTTCCCTTTGGTGACCTACCCTCATGTACTGTGTCATGGAATATATGACAGTGGCATAATGTCCAATGCACTATGTACGGAGGTGCACTCATTACGAGTGACTAAGTGGCCGGGATCCGACGGGATGAGTGCTGTCTTGAATTGCAGTGCTGGAGAGAATTTTTCTCTGTTCTATTCATTCTTCTTCATATGGTAATGCAGAATTCCTGCACGGAAATATCATATGTACTTCGGTACATCATAATAATATGTTACGCATAAGTAATCACTTAGTGATTCAAGATGGTGCTCATCCCGTCGGATCCCGGCCACTTAGTCACTCGTAATGAGTACACCTCTGTACATAGTGCGTTAGATATTGTGCCACTGTCACATATTCTGTGACACAATACATGAGAGTAGGCCACCAAAGGGAAAACTGAGAGATAGAACTTAAACTAAGGAGATTCGATCCGGCATCAGAGCTGAAATCTGGTATGGCTTAGTGGATAAAGTATCAGCATGTAGAGCTGAAAACCCGGTTTCGGATAGAATTTTTCTCTGTTCTTTCCATCCTCCATCATATGGTAATGCAGAATTCCTGCACAGAAATATCATATGTACTTGGGTACATCATAATAATAAAATATTTGGGGATAAGAGGCTTGAAGTTACAGGAGAAAATGGAGAAAGTTTCACAACGTAGAACTGCAGGCATTGTATTCTTCACCTGAATAATTAGGAATATTAAATCCAGATGTTTAAGATGGACAGGGCATGTAGCACATATGGGCGAATCCAGAAATGCATATAGAGTTTTAGTTGGGAGGCTGGAGGGAAAAAGACCTTTGGGGAGGCCGAGACGTAGATGGGAGGATAATATTAAAATGGATTTGAGGGAGGTGAGTTATGATGGTAGAGACTGAATTAATCTTGCTCAGGATAGAGACTGATGGCAGCCTTATGTGAGGGTGGCAATGAACCTCCGGATTTCTTAAAGCCATTTGTAAATAAATAAGACCAGCATTCTTCAATCTTCAATATGCAGCACACTAAAGGTGCAATTTAAAATCCCCTGGCACACTTCTATATTCTAAACCAGTGGTTCTGAATCAAGGGGGAATTTTGAGGGTTTTAGGAGGGAATGTGTTTACCGAATGTTGACTTTTACTCCATTTGCTGAATGTTGAATCTTGTGGACTCCCTTTTTATACTACTGTTTATGCTTTTATTCTTCCAATTCACTACGACAGTCTTTACTATATTCATTTTCTTGCGGAACACCAGAGGATCATTTGTGGCACAACAGTTGAAAATGGCTGCCTTAGACTCATATTTTTTACCATTAAGATAAGCGGAAGGTTTTAATAATAGTTTCCCAGTTTTAATCTTATGTTCTTTTTGTCAATTTTTTTATTGTGTATTTCTTAAAGTGTAAATATAAGGGTACAGTACATCAGTTATTCATAGATTTAAAAAAGGCATATCACTCGGTTAAGAGATAAATTTTATATAACATTCTTATTGAATTTGGTATTCCCAAGAAACTAGTTCGATTAATTAAAATGTGTCTTAATTGAAACTTACAGCAGAGTCCATATGGGCCAGCTTCTGTCTGATGCTTTTCCAATTCACTGCGGGCTAAAGCAAGGAGATGCACTATCACCTTTACATTTTAACATTGCTCTAGAATATGCCATTAGAAAAGTTCAGGATAACAGAGAGGGTTTGGAATTGAACAGGTTACATCAGCTTCTTGTCTATGCAGATGACGTGAATATGTTAGGAGAAAATCCACAAACGATTAGGAAAAACACGGAAATTTTACTTGAACCAAGTAAAGTTATAGGTTTGGAAGTAAATCCCGAAAACACAAAGTATATGATTGTTTTGTGACCAGAATATTGTACGAAATGTGAATCCTTCGAAGAGGTGGAAAAATTCAAATATCTTGGAGCAACAGTAACAAATATAAATGACACTCGGGAGGAAATTAAACGCAGAATAAATATGGGAAATGCATGTTATTATTCAGTTGAGGAGGTTTGTCATCTAGTCTGCTGTAAAAAAATCTGAAAGTTAGAATTTATGAAAGAGTTATATTACCGGTTGTTCTGTATGGTTGTGAAGCTTGGACTCTCACTTTCAGAGAGGAACAGAGATTAAGGGTTTTTGAGAATAAGTTTCTTAGGGAAATATTTGGGGCTAAGAGGGATGAGTCCACACCTGTGGAGTAATGGTCAGCGCGTCTGGCCGTGAAACCAGGTGGCCCGGGTTCGAATCCTGGTCGGGGCAAGTTACCTGGTTGAGGTTTTTTCCAGGGTTTTCCCTCAACCCAATACGAGCAAATGCTGGGTAACTTTCGGTGCTCGATCCCGGACTCATTTCACTGGCATTATCACCTACATATCATTCAGATGCTAAATAACCTAGATGTTGATACAGTACAGTGTCGTAAAATAACCCAATAAAATAATAAAAAAATAAAAAAGAGGAATGAAGTTATAGGAGAATGGAAAAAGTTACACAACACAGAACTGCACACATTTTATTCTTCACCTGACATAATTAGGAACATGAAATCCGGATGTTTGAGATGGGCAGGGCATGTAGCACGTATGGGCGAATCTAGAAATGCTTATAGAGTGTTAGTTGGGAGGCCGGAGGAAAAAAGACCTTTGGGGAGGCTGAGACGTAGATGGGAGGATAATATTAAAATGGATTTGAGGGAGGTGGGATATGATAATAGAGACTGGATTAATCTTGCACAGGATAGGGACCAATGGCGGGCTTATGTGAGGGTGGCAATGAACCTGCGGGTTCCTTAAAACCATTTGTAAGTAAGTATTTCTTAAAATCAATTTAGTATCCAAAACAGTGATGTACAGTTTTGCAACAAAACAGTTTGAGTGTGGTAGACCTTTAGAAACATTGAAAATGCGAATGAATTAGCTCAGTTTATAAATTTTACTGAAACTTCAGTTCACATTTGACAACCACACAGTCATCAGTAATGCATCAAGATCTAAATGCAAGAACCCTTACAACCAATATTAAATATAATTTTCAAACCATGACAGTTGAATTTGTCGAATTAGATAACATTGTTAAATTTCTAAATTACAATCAAAATTTCCCTATAGAAACTTTGAATTCATTAATAGATATCTAATTATGGTGCCCTTTCTCATTTCAGATCGTTACATTTAGAACTGGAAACTGTTCTCTCTCCACAACCCAAAAAAAGTGTTTCACAGTTGAATCTGGAAAACCTAATTTAGAAATTGATTGAAAATATTCTTCCCAAAGCCTTCAAACACTTTTTCATAACAATCCCTGCTACCTGCTACAAGTGCTTATGTTGAATGGAGTTCATACTGTCTAAAATGCATAAATAATTTGGAAAATGATATGGTTCAGGATAATTTTGTCAGCAGTTGCATCAGTATTCATTGCATGCAACGTCATACACTGTTATTGGTGAATACTGCTGCATGCTTGTGTGGCTAGAGCAATGGTCGGCAAAGATTACGTCATATAAAATGCAACCCGCAATACACAGTAAAGGGACAGTAGGAAGGAGAGGATATCCAAACTGCTTAACATTAAATGAACAAAGGGAGAAAGATCATGCCTTACCCCTCCGCCCTGTTTGTGTATTAAGAGGTTGATTCATGAATCACGAAATGCCGATCACTGGTGTAGGGGATGGAATATGTTCTGCATCTTCATCTTGAGCATGTCTGGCCTTCCCACAATTTGGCCCTCGGACCTTCACTGGCTCACTCTCCTTTATATGGTTGTTTGAAAAGAAGAAAACTTTAATGTTGGATATTTGCCAAGAACTAGATAGTATGAGTAATTTCTCGTTATAAACCACTGTTTCTATTTAGTATTGTCGCCATACGCAACATCAAGCAAGAGCATTTAGCATTCTTTCACATTATTTCTTGTGATTGGTCAAATTATCTCCACATAGTACATCCATGATTACTATCCATCAAGTAGAGATAAGCAATGGGCCCGTTCCCAGGACGAGTTGTTCTTGACCTTGCTTTACGTGGCTAGTGTAAGTTGCGTCATATCATGCAGGCTTTCCGTCCTTTGCGTTTACTCCACTGGCTAACTAAAGCACACTGCATAAAGGGCTAGCTTATCGATATAGAGCTGTAATATTTGATATAAATTCAATAGTATGTACAGTAACACATAAATAGTTTCCTTCACAGTAACTTAAAGTGAACGAAAGGTACATTAAATATACTAAATTATTATTAGAACGAAATACTGTATTCACAAATAAAGTGTCTACATAAAAATTTCGATTCAAGTTTTATTAATTATAATTAATGTTGTTAATGTTCTGTATCTCCTTTTCAAGCAATGTAAAATATACAGTTGTAAGTTAAAAAACAACATTATTATTACATATAAAATGCGTCTTTACTGAGCATTTGTGAAGGAATAGAAGACAAAGCTGGAGTGATACTGATGTGGAGGACAATAAGAATAAAAGATGACTATAATAATGAGAAATAGTCACTACCATGAGTAACAACTTAACCACAATTTTTCGTTCACAGATACAACATCCAATCCACATTAGGACCTACGTCCATTTTATTAGCTGTCTAATGTCTGTAAGTAATAAAATATCTCCTCAAATTTTACAGCTAAACGAACATAATCAATGGAAATGTATTTGAGAAAATTTTTCCAGTTATACAGTAGACCTATATCCACTTTCCGTTAGAAAAGATGGAAGTATGTAAAGAAGTATATTCTGGCATGAAAACTACAGCACAAGGAGTAAACTCGGATTTAAAGCTACAATTAATGAGTTTTGTTTCAAAATAGTATGGTAAAGGGATGTCCATTTTTTTTTTCGTTAAAAAATTTGACATCACGCAGTAAATCTTGGACTTCAAGAATATTTCCTAAATGATGTCATTCGCATTGGCTTTTGTCATCTTCTGATCCTTCCTCTTGTTTCATTGGAAGATGCAGAAGATAATTTAGATCAAATAGCAGACAGTTTTGAAGATGGTGTCCAAGATCTTTTTGCATACATTGAGACAATATATGCAAGAGGCAGAAGAGAACTACCTCCAAGATTTTCGCCCACACTTTGGAACGTCTATGGCCAAGAGACAAATAGAGCGCAGAGTGAGAGAGGTGTGCCCAATATACCCATTTTGAAAAAAACTATTTCTAATGTCATTAATTCATGAAAATTTCCAATAAACACGGATTCGTAATGTGGCACTATTGTGGTTGACATCTTTAAGTATAATTAAAAAAGTATAATTTATTAAACGCTGATTTTGAGCAAAAACAAAAATATTTGTTGAAATATTGGTATCGTTAACAATCCCTGTAGAAGTAAATTGCTTATTGCGGCTTTCACTTAGGCATATTGCGACAACAAAATCTTGAACTAGCTCTAAAAACTTCCTCTCTATACTAAACTTAACCGCACTGCTTTTTTTTTAATTTTAAACTGGAATCTGTTGAATCACAACAACAATGAAATTTCGCAAACTGTTTCTACATCGATGTGTAAGGCTAGACCGCTAGAGGAAAGGACGTTTGTTTTGAGAATGGAATAATTTAATTCAGATGTGTCAAGGACATGGACAAGGTTACGAACTGTTGTGCATCAGAGTGCTCTTTGCAAATGTTGTTGTTTGAGTGAACCTACAGAAACCCTTAGTCAAAGGTGTATGTTGTACAGGGAATAAGTTACTACAGCAATATAAAGCTAATACAAGGCTATACGTAGGTCTACTAGAATAATTTATGTAGGAAATTTACGTTTCGATAATATGTAAAATGCTACTTCTTTGGAGGTATACCTGACAATAATTCTTAATAAAAATTATTTTACATTATAACATAATTTGAAATATTAATATATTGTGAATGGCACTATCCATTCAAGAATAAATGCTAAGTAGGCTATATCCTGACACCCTTTCAAAATTTATATATTGATGAATTTTTCGAAATAAAACTAAAATAATTCAAATAACTTTTGGTTTTATATACATATGCAAACATCCCAGTTTGTCCTTATTCGTGAAAATTTCAGTATTCTAAATTGTGTGATGTTCTCTAAAAATAATTCTTCCAATGTCCGTCTTGCTGGAAACTATCCTTATAATGGACTCCATGTGAAAATTTCTCCAACTTTGTCTTCACTTAGTTTTGTTGAGATTCGTTTGTGAAAAAACTGTTGGCACCTGTAAGTGCTCCCAAACCTTGACATTATTTTTTCTGCAAACTTACGAGCGAGATGGAATTTAAACAAATAAATAATAACCACAGTAAAACTTTTAAAATTGTTAACATAGGATTTTAAACTTCTAGTTAGATTTTCAATATTTTAGTAAAATTTTGTACTTATAGTTTCAAATATTTTTCTTTATAATCACTGATTTCCATCCTATCATCTTCCACGACATTCTTGTATTCATGGGAATTGTGTACATAATAATGTCACTGTACATTAAATTTCTTACTGATAATGTGCATCATATTTGCATCTTGAAAGCTTGAATAACCAACCTTCAAGCTAAGATTGAATAACAGCTACTGCTAATTCTAGAAGTAGTAGTGCGATTTCAGTGCCAATTAATAGTCTACATAATTACACTGATATCCCAAACGTAATGTAATCTTGTAATGAACAAAAATGAATCCTCTTCAAATGAATAAATATAAAAAAAGTGTTAATTCTCCCCAATTTTCCAACAAAATAAATTATGTTACATTTTAAAATAAAATATCAAACAAACATAATACTTAAATATATAAAACTCTAAAGGGTCTCACTAACACATGCCATTGTGTTTTCATTAGGTACTGTAAAGCAAACAGTCATATGTTTAGTATTACCAGCAGTGGTGGTGCTAGGATTTGCGAGGCCTACGCAAACCTGTATCAATATAATGGCAATAATAATAATAATAATAATAATAATAATAATAGCTGTACAGTAAAAACCTCTGAATGCATTTCGAATCTAATCTCAATTGGGATGACACATATTAAATGTACATGTAAGAAGGCATTCTCTATTCTCCATTCATTAAAAAGATTGTATCATTATCCATCTAAATTAAAACAGATGCTGGTACAGACATTCATTCTACCTCACTTCGATTATTGCGATGTTTTGTTCAGTGATCTCAGGATTGCGTCCTCTCAGAAACTACAGCATGTTCATAAATGTGTGCATCGGCTCTATTTGTAATGTTCAATACTATGATCATATCTCACCTTCTTCCGAGAAGTTATCATGGCTTAGGTTAAATGAGAGGAGAAATCTGCACTCGCTTTCTCATATCGAATTATACACACTTCATCCCCCTCTTACTTATTCGCCCGTTTCCATACTCTCTCTCTCGCTATCATAATATTAATACTCGATCACAACGTGATAACCAGACATCGGATTCTAGGACAAATGCCTATTTTGTTTCTTTAGGAGAAAAGTAAAAATAATTATTAATATTTGTGTTTCATGGAAATTGAAAGGTATTCAAAGAGTTTTATAGTGCCCTAAAATGCCCTAAAATGGTTATTAGAGTCTAATTTGTTAATATTCGCCTAAAAATGCCTAACTTACTGTAAAGTTTCGCATTTTACTCTTACTTTTTATAATTTATACATGCATTCACTGCGAAATTTAAGGCATTTAAAAAGTGGAAAGTTTGCTTCACACCGGCCATGAAACCATTGATAAAGGAAACAAAATGTTTTGAATCTCACGACACTCGCAATAGATTTCACCAAATTTAACATGTTTGGAGGCATAAATGCCGACAAAGAACCAACCTTAGTTTTGAAGCAGGCAACAATCACAACATGTGCTGCTACCGATTCAGAGATATACTATACTATAAAAATGACTGTTTTCGGTCTGAAACCGATTAGCTTTACTGCCCTTCAGAGTGTCATAAAATCACAATTTTTGGAGAAAGAGTGTTTTTGAAATATTTATGAAAAGTCGTTAAACTGCGAATTAGTAGGGTAAACTGTTACAAAATATTTAAAAGAATGGCCCTCCTAGTGTTAGCACTACCACGAAATGCAACAATAAGTGGAACTTTGTATTTTTGTCCAATTGAATCTCAATAACAACGGTTCATTTGAATGCTCGTTAACAGTTGCTCTTTCCCTCACCTTATTTGTGTTGAGAAGTTTTGAGCGGTAGGACGTTTTCCTGTGAAGTTTAACGCGATAATGCCGAAAAATATAAGTGCAAAATCTACATTGATCCGGCAATGGCAAACAGAATATTCAGAATTCACTTATGATGGAAAAATAATATTCTGCAAGATTTGTAGCAAACAGGTATGTAACAATAGTTGAAATATATCAATTCTATTAATTTTAATGAGTAGGCCTATAATATTTATACATTGACTGAGCTATCCTGAGGTATAATTCTTTTTAAGACCACTACACTTTAACCTTTTAAATTCCGATAGTTAAAGTATTTGCAGGTCATTAAAATTTTGATTGTTCGAATCCACTAACTTTGTGATAGAAATACGGCAATACAACAATTAGGATTTTATTTTAATTCAGTTTACTTTACATTTTTAGATTTCGCAAGAAAAGAAGTGCACCTAAAGCAGCATGTGCAAAGAGTGGCTCATAAGGCTAAAGCTCAGCAGAAAAATCAACTGCAACAAACTTTACTAACACAGCCTACTTCATCCAATCTCAGCAGCAATTTCTATGCTGATTTAACCAGAGCGTTTGTTGCTGCTAACATTCCCTGGAATGCAATTGAAAATCCGGTTTTAAGACAGTTTTTACAAAAATACTGCAAACAAAATATCCCATCTGAGTCGACCCTAAGAAAAAATTACTTAGACAGAATATACAATGAAACTTTAGCTTCCATTCGGGAGGATATAGGTGATTCTTACATATGGGTCTCTGTGGATGAAACCTCGGATCCTATGAATAGGTATATAGCAAATATGGTAGTAGGAAAACTTAGTCCTGATGGACCTTCGATTCCATACCTCTTATGTGTTAAGGAACTTTCGAAAGTGAATAGCCAAGCCATTGCTTATTTTGTAAATAAAGGCCTACAGTCTTTATACTCAGGTAATATAGACGATTGTAAAGTTCTGTTGTTTTGTACTGATGCTGCCTCATACATGGTTGCTGCAGCTCCACTTCTTAAAACATTTTATCCTAACCTCACGCATGTAACCTGTCTAGCACATGGCCTTCACAGGGTTACTGAAACAATCCGGAATGAATTTCCTCTTGTCAATTCGTTTATTTCTAACACAAAAAAATGTTTTTGTAAAGCCCCCATCCAGGATTTCAATATTCAGAGAGAACTTTCCAGATATCCCACTCCCACCTCAGCCGATTGTTACACGATGAGGAACCTGGATTCAGTCAGTGGTGTATTATTCTAAGTATTTTAAAGAAGTGGTCACAGTTATTGATAAATTACCTGAAACTGATAGTGCAGCGTGTGTGAAAGCAGTGAAAGATTGTCTGAATGACTCACGAGTGAAAAACGATATTGCCTACATAACATCAAACTTTTCTTTCATACCTGCAAGCATTGAACAATTAGAACGTGAAAAACAATCTCTTTGTAGGCAAATAGCAATAGTAAAGGAAGCTCAAGTGAACATGCATTCTGCTTTGGGCGAAACTGGGAAAAAAGTTAAAAATAAGTGGGACAACGTATTAAATAAGAATGTAGGATTTTCATTGTTGGAAAAAGTATCAAGAGTGATATCGGGGGAAAGTGTAAATGTTCCAGTAAGTATTGATGTTTCTATTGTACCTAATTTAAAATTTGCGCCTCTCACATCAGTTTCGGTTGAAAGAAGTCTTTCTGCTTTCAAAATGATTCTCAGTGACAAAAGGCAAAGGTTAACTGTGGAGAATTTAGAAAAAATTCTGGTGGTGTACTATGCAGATAATTATAATAAAGTCTGAGCATGGAACTGAATTTCAATAACTTAAAATGAGTAATCTTGATATCAATAATCATTATTTCATTAGTTTCAAT
Source organism: Periplaneta americana (assembly GCF_040183065.1). Taxonomy (NCBI): domain Eukaryota; kingdom Metazoa; phylum Arthropoda; class Insecta; order Blattodea; family Blattidae; genus Periplaneta; species Periplaneta americana. Next base: position 91,478,941 of record NC_091123.1, read on the forward strand.
ATATTAAATTTATGCAGCTCTGTTTATAAATATAATATAATATTCTTTTTTAATGTTTAAACATACTTTTTTGTGCGTATTTTAGTGTATAACTAAAAATTTCAGTGAAAGAAATAAGTATGATACTTTGATGTGCCTAAAATGCCTATTTTCATTAAAATAGAGCCTAATTTTACAAATTTTGAGCTTATTTTAGGCGCCTAAAACTGCAATTTTTAGTGCCTAAAAATCCGATGTCTAGTGATAACATGCTAGAAATTCCATTCCACACATCTCTGTATTCCTCGTCTTTCACTGTTGCTACCTCTCGTCACTGGAACTCTCTGCCACCTGAAGTCAAGGACTGCCGAACCTTGAAATCTTTCAACTCCAAGTTAGAAAATTATCTTATGACGAGTTGCCAAACTAACTTACTGTTACAACTAGTGTTGTATTGCATGTTTTCACGTATTCATTTTGTGATATTCTAGTAATATTTACTTTATTTTATCTGTTTTAGTTCCATCAATTTCCCGATAATGGTATATCTATAATGTGATAACTTGAGCTACAGTATATATAATCATAATTTTCTTTACTGTGTGTACCTAAAAATATTGTGTTCATTGTATGCTTTGTACTTTACTGCTGCTGCTGCTTTACATTTTTATACTGTCTCATTTATTTTGACCTACTGTTCACATTTTATTATGCATTTTCCTTTCTTTTTATTTGTTATATATTATGTCTGATTTCTACTGACTTGTTGTTTACATTATATTAAGATATCTACTTCACTTTTGAGTGTAAAATTGTAGTGTACTTTACTTAATAAATTTGTAGTGTTTTTTGTATCGCAAATTTACTCTTGGTTGAGTGTTGGAGAAGGCTGTAACTCTGCCAGGTTAAATAAACCATTATTATTATTATTATTATTATTATTATTATTATTATTATTATTATTATTATTAAGAGAAGTATATTAAACTACTCACCATATTATGTAACTGAATGCTGACCATGCCTTCATTTTTAGTCTTACAAAAAATCTTCTTACACACTGACAAATCACAGTAATCTATTAGGTTGTTGTTGTTTAGTCAACTATCCGGAGACTGGTCTGTGTTTCATAAGTGATACTAACAAGGCACTACTTATGAGGCAACTAGGCCAGGAGATAATGGGTAGGGTGGCCAGTCCCCCCCTCCATTGCATACATTGCCGACTAGATACATATTACACTAGTCAGGCTTCAGAATATGGATACTGAAATCTTGAATTACATCTGAATAGTCTGGACTATTTCCATGGGATTTTAGATGAGTACTAAGGTTTTTCCAGTTGTTACACTTCTGAGGAGATAATGCTGTCATTGAACTCGATAAAAGTCGGCAAGCAAAAAATATAAGCTTACTGATCTCTATTTTTAGAATATAGGTTACAAGCCATCTTTTTTATTTATTGTTTAAAATCCTCAAATTGTGGATAGATGAAAAGTGTCTCTTATTGACGTCCAATGGAACGAGTTCTTTTTCGACAAAATGCAGCCTTTTCTTGTCCTGAATTGAATGTGGTGAATTGCCAGGTTCAGCGCTATCAAAAATGCTTATTTCACTATTTGAACTGTTGCATTAACGTGTTCCTTAAAAGGCGCATCACCAGTGTCACTGTTTAGTCTATATTACTTTCATTAGATTGATTGTACTCACATTTATTTGTAGAAGTGGAGGTTCTTGAAAGGTCAGATCATCACTTCTCGCAGAATGCTCAGTTACGGGCACTGTTTCATCAAATATATTTTAACCCCTTCAGTTCTGAATTTATATTAAAAAAAACGAGTCACATAATAATTCTGGGGTTCCAAAATTCCCAAATCAAGTCTTCACAGAAAATAAAAAAATTGGGACAGTTTTGACCTCTGGGACCCCAAAATTTTAAATTTTATTTTTAATTCAGGTATAGAAATATTAAAAAAATAATATTCTCCATTGAATTTTAAAAAATATTTAAAAGTATCGAAGACATTCCAAAAAAGAAAAAAAAGAAACAATGTACACTATAATGTAGGTACATCAGGCCTGAAGGGGTTAACATTGAACCGTATAACTGTTCCTTAATTGCTGTGTCGCGGTCTCTCTCAGACATTACAACGAAAACATAACACAGTACTCTCTTGGGGAAGTACACGAACAATAACAAGAACAAACCTTAGATGTTAACTGTTGCTTACGAAATTTCAAATTCGAAAATAATTTCTAATCACATATATTGCAGACTAACTTTCTAATTAATTTAATTCTAACTCCTAATTTAAAAACTGTTTACACACACTAAAATATCATAGCATTTTATATTACTATCCACTACAAGTTAATCAGCAGGCCTGTTAGATATTTATTTCACCACTGCAAGGTGTGCAAGAAAAATTGCACAATTGTACTAATTAAGTATTGTGACTGCTGTTTGCATTAGTAAAAATCATAACACTTCTACGTCAATATATTTATAAAAAAGAAAGGAATAAGTTAGGCCCACTTACAAATGATTAAATTATGAAGTCAGGGAAATGGAAGATAATAGAGTACCTTAATTCATTGGCATAATAATAACAATATTAATAATAATAAGTACGTGGAAAGGGTAGACTACAGTGTTCATGTAAAATATATTAAGTTTCTTTCATTATTTCCGAAAAGGTACAGTGTATGAATTGAACAACAGGAAGGTAGTACCTTAGTTTATAATACTGTATGTAATATCTTTTAATATCAAGAATGACAGCCATTCGTTTTAATATAATTGAGATGTAGAAGTTTTGAAATTACGTCTATTGACAATAAATTATTGTACGAAGCATTTAATAAGCATCGGTGAGTCCTTTGAATGTCCCAAATGTCAATGCCATTTAAGTGTTCTGCTATGAATATCTAGGACCGAACTGCACTCCGAGCAGCAGAATTGGCATTACGAGGGAACCACTTTAGACTCGTATTTCAAGCGCTATGCGCCAGCTTGTATATAATCTCGTAAGCAACGATATTAACTGTTATACTGCTTGTAACATACTAACTTATGGCTCATTTGAATTTATATTGAGTGACACTGTGAGGCAATTTTATATTCATTATTAGGTAATGGAATATTTATGAACTTTATAATTCAAGAACATTTTCATTTATCGGCATTGTATAACATGTGTTGAATATTTCAAATTTAATTTAACAATTTGTAGTAATTGTTTCAGTTTTATCATTATTTGTAACATTTCCTCATTGTTTATCGAACGTGCGTGTGGAGTGGGAGAAACAGAAATACGAGTTCCAAGAAAGCCGATCGAGTGAGAATGAATGACTGCACTTTGAAAGCTAGTCTCTGGTGTCATTTTATTATTATATTCCATTAAGGATAAAAATAAATAAGAATGTGTAATTAGAAGAAGAAACAACACGTAAGTAAATGGAAACATAAGTAGCATATCTGAATGAAAAATTAGATTTTAAATACTCGTAGTCGCGTGGCTTTTTTGGGTGTGAGGTCCTAGGCAGCAGCCTATTTCGCCTTTATGTAGCGCCGCTTCTGATTACCAATATACTTATTCAGAGCAGTGTATATTGGAGAGTATCGCATTCTTTTGATCTGACAAATGTCGACGTGGTGGCCATATTTATTCCAGCGGAGATTCAGTACAACGCAAGACTTGCATAGGAACACAGGTTTTCTAGTGTGATATTCCATCGTTATCTTGAGGAATACCATGTTGTTGTGCAGTTAATATTGCTCTCAAAGGTCAGAAAAAAATATCAGATTGTTTCTGCTGCCTCAGGGAGACAGAAATAAAGAAAGAAATAGATAAACATCAAAAGAAAAGGTTGCCTTCAGAAGCGTGTGTATATGTACGAGGTAAGTGCTACTGCGTTTTAATTATATTGAATATGAATATATATTTTTATTTGTACGTGTTGCAATTTGATTGCTGTAATTTACAATTGGGAACACTGTAATTTGTGATTACAGACACATTTTACATACGATATAATCAAGCTGACAGAAGGAGATTGTTATGATGGGACGCTGTTCCTGCAGTATTTTCACACAAGAAAATTCCAAAAACCACGGAAAGAGCCAGCAAAAAGAATAGTGAATGAACCTGAAAGTAAGTGGATTTTACAAAATATGTTCTAATTACATATGTTTGGCAACAATATACAAAACACCGAAAGAAATACAATAATAATACTAATAACAATAATAATGCTTCTTTGTTAACAATCATTTTTTTGAGATTGAAATACATCACATTCAGTCATTATAGTCCTAAATGTATAAAACTGATAATATAATATTTCACGATATAAAATAAATACATCTATAATATTACAATTTAATTCTTGTTTAAATTCTTAACACTGCATTTAACCATTCATATTAAATAATGTACAGTATCAGAGAATATTAATATGAACTTCATAATAGATAATAATACTGTTCTGAATCTTGCAGATGTGAAAGAAACTGTTCCCTATGAATCAATGGAAGAAGGTATGGTAGACAAAAGCTCTAACGCGTAGACACAGGAGGAAACAGATCCAAAAATTCTTCAGTTGGAGCGAAAATTACAGTCGTGTAGAAAAAATGTAGAGCACTTGAATGAAGGGACAGAAACATTGAAAAGTAACATTCGATATCTTTTTAATGATGATCAGATAAACTATTTAAAAAGAGGAAGGATGACCAGCCGTCATTGGCAAACAGATACATTTAAAAATTGCCTTAAATTGTATTTATCATGCGGTACATCTGGTTATGAAGAACTCTGAAATCAGAATTATCCAATACCAAGCATTTGCACCCTGCAGAAACGGATAGAAGTATTTAAATTTCAACCTGGAATATTATATTATTTGTTTCCTCTGTTAGAGACTAAAATTGAATGTATGAAACCCGAGGAGAGGCATGCTGTCCTATTGATAGATGAAATGGCCTTGAAACCCGGTCTGCATTTCGACAGTTCATCTGGTTTAGTTCTTGGTACATAGTATATATTTAAAAACAAATTGGTTGAATAAATCCATACGAACATTTGTATTTCCTCTGTTGTATAAACAGTAGCTTATTACAATATAATAATTTTGGTTTTAATTTACAGGTTAAACAACAATGTCAGCATCAGGAGGAAATCAACTAAAAGGGAAATTAGCCACACATGCTCTTGTTTTCATGCTTGTGGTCTTGTTACCCGATGGAAGCAGACTAGTGCTTATGAATGTTACAAGAAGAAGGATTCATTAATGAAAAGGCATTTCAGAGCCATAAAGTTGATTTCTATAGCACATGTGTGTCCTATATAAAAGAATGGTCACAGTTTATGCTGAAATCAGACAGTTTGTCTTTGGTAAAATTTACAAATGGAGCAACATCATTATCTTGGGAAAATGTTCTTCAAACAATCCAAACTATGAATGAGACTGCTGCCATATCAAACATTGTTGAATCTAATTTGTTTGATGAGATATTGGTAGTGAAAAGAACTCTGCAGTGCAAAGAAGACACTGAAGTGAAGGACATATTAAAATCCAAATGTTTAGGTGAAGTCTGGGTGGATCTTTTTAAAAGTACTGAAGGAGAACTCTCAAATTTGAAGAGGGTAGTGGAGTTCATTATGTGTATTATGGACTGATGAGAAAAATAAATAGTCTGTAAAAACAGTAAAATCAATGCTTGTTGTAAAATCATTCTTCAGTGTGGATTGTGTTGCTTTTCATGACATGATTCTTCAAAATAAACAATTGTTAAGTGAAATTCATTTTTCAGAGAAATATTGCAAGGCCAATGCAGATTGATTTATAAGAACATTGTCACGTGAGTAGTATATTTTGTAGCTATTTCTGTAATAACTTGGTAAAAACAATTTGAAGACAACTTACATAAAGAAACTTAAACTTAATGCAAATATACTTCATAACAATTTTGTTTACTATTTGTTTACTTACCCTTAGTTAATAAGTGTTTGTGTAGTAAACTTTACTACACACACACACATACAAACTTTGAAAGATTGGCATATTTGATGATAAGTGTCTCGTATTTTTTTTTCAATATGTCTGGGAACTCTACCTCTGTTTCTCTCTCAAAGTGAGAGTCCAAGTTTCACAAACAAACAGAACAACCAGTAATATAACTGTTTTATAAATTCTAACTTCAGCATTTTTGAGATCAGACTGGATGACAAAAGCTTCTTCACTGAATAATAATGGGCATTCCCCAGATTTATTCTGCGTTTAATTTCCGTTGACAAAAGCTTCTTCACTGAATAATAACGGGCATTCCCCAGATTTATTCTGCGTTTAATTTCCTTCCAAGTATCATTTATATTTGTTACTGTTGCTCCAAGATACTTGAATTTTTCCACCTCTTCAAAGGATAAATTTCCAATTTTTATATTTCCATTTCGTACAGTATTCTGGTCATGAGACATAATCATATGCTTTGTCTTTTCGGGATTTACTTCCAAACCTACTTTACTTGCTTCAAGTAAAATTCTCGTGTTTTCCCTAATCTTGGAATGTAGGCTTTCATAGCGAGCATTGATAGGATGTGTATTTTCTGGGCTAGAGGACCGTGGTCTGTCGGTGTTACAACCAAACTTTTCGTCCACTACTCCGGTGGACATCTTCAGTGGCGTGGTACATGTATGCGGAGAGATCTGCTGTGTGTATCAGGAGCTGGCATTGAGACTGGTAGCACGTCGATATTTAAGGTGTGGGACTGTTGTTGCTTGTCGTTGTCGCCGCAGTCTGCACTAGTGGCTTCGGTGTTCTGATTGTTTGTCATAGTGTTTATTTGTCGGAGAAAGGGTTTGATGTGTGTGCTTCTGAGGGCCGGATACCAAGCTTTGTTGACCTTGAGTCCTTCCTCCTTACGGTTAAAGTTGTTTTTGTGTTTCTGAATTTCAATAGCTTCCCGATGTAACCTGGCATAGAAGTGTGGCATACTGCTTAGTATGTCGGTGTCCTGGAATCTGATGTTGTGATCCCCATCATTAAAAGCATGCTTGGCTACGGCGAACTTGTCCACGTAACTTAGATGGCAGTTCCTTCTATTCTTGGTGATTCGGGTCTTGAAGCTATGCTGTGTTGTACCTATGCACACTGACCCACAGGAACACGGGATTCTGTATACTCCAGCTGATGAAAGTCGGTCACGTTTGCCCTTGACAGACCGCAAGCAGTTACGAGTCTGCCTAGTAGGAGTGAAAATTGTCTCCACGTGTTGTTGTAGTACCACGCCACTGAAGATGTCCACCGGAATAGTGGACGAAACATTTGGTTGTAACACTGACAGACCACGGTCCTCTAGACCGGAAAATACGCATCCTATTTTCCCTAATCGTTTGTGGATTTTCTCCTAACATATTCACTTCATCCTCATAGACAAGCAGCATCAATTCCAAACCCTCTCTGTTATCCTGGACTTTTCTAATGGCATACTCTAGAGCAAAGTTAAAAAGCAAAGGAGATAGTGTATCTCCTTGCTGTAGCCCACAGTGAATTGGAAAGGCATCTGACAGAAACTGACCTATACGGACTCTGCTGTAAGTTTCACTGAGACACATTTTAATTGATCGATCTAGTTTCTTGGGAATACCAAATTCAATAAGAATATTATATAAAACTTGTCTCTTAACCGAATCATATGCCTTTTTGAAATCTATGAATAACTGATATGCTGTGCCCTTACACTCCCATTTTTTCTCCAATAGCTGTTGAATACAATAAACCTGGTCAGTAGTCGATCTATTACACCTAAAGCCACACTGATGATCCCCAATAATTTCATCTACATAAGAAGTTAATCTTCTCAAAAGAATATTGAACAAAATTTTGTACGTCAACAAAAGTGATATTCCTCGAAAGTTACAACAGTTAGTCTTGTCTCCCTTCATAAAGATAGGTACAATTATGAACTCCTTCCATTGGTCAGGTACAATTTCCTTTTCTAAATAGTAAGTACAAGCTCATAAATTTCGCTAGATTCCACCCTCTTGTATTAATTTTGCTGGAATTTGATCGATACCTGGAGACTTGTACTTTTTCAGCTTTTCTGTAACAATTTTGACTTCAGAAAGTGTGAGTTCAGATATAAATAGCTCAGCAGTTTGTATTTGAATTTCATCCCGATTATTTCTATTTGGCCTTTGGATTTAGTAGTTGCCCAAAATAGTTTTTCCATCTGTTCAGGATTGAATGAGAGTCTGCAAGCAAGTCACCATTCTCATCCTTGATCACACTTACCCTTGCCTGATATCCGTTCTTAAATTCCTTTATTCCTTTATGCCCTCCTATATGTCTCTAATATTATTATTCTTACTACAGTATTTGTTTCTACCTCATTCAGTTTTTCCTTCAAGTAGTCTCTCTTTTTTTTTCTAAGTGTACGATTTGCTTCCTGTCTCATTGAAATAATTATCTCTATTTGCCTCAACTGAATCCTATAAGAATTTCAATTTTCATTGTATTAGCCTATATAAGATACCAAAAGTGTTTCCAACAGAATAAAGCAACCATCGGAAAATTTGCACTCATGATATCACTGCACACAAGCTACAATACATATGATGTAATATCAATTGAGACGTATAGAACACTCCATTTGGATCCCAGTGGCGAACTGTCAGTGCAAGCATCTGGCATAGACTACACAATAATAATTTATAGGTGGACAAATTGTATTTTATTTCACCTTAATTTTTGCTGTGCCACAATAATCTCGGAAAAGACGTCACAATTTGTTACTCTTAATACAACTCGTAAATTTTCGTCTGTTAGTCACGAGCTTTATTTAGATTTTTAAAGTTATATTTTGAGCCCTGTCTGTTACATTAGATACGAGCTGCTTTTATATTGAGATTGTTTTCTCCTACACATTTTTTATGCTTGAAATAATTCTCCTGTAGTATTTTCTTTAAGTGCAATGACATCGAGCAAATATTATTATACAGAGAGATTTTTGAAACTCCGCAGGTGAACGTTTCCAATTCTACTGTGTATATATCTGTGTTTCCATCCAAGCAAGGGAATAGACCACAGATTGATGCATCAATTGATTTAATTTCTCGTTCAGCTAGTGTTTCAATATCCCTTATTCTTCTCTGTATTGTCTGTGTGGATAATTTCATACTGTTAAAAACATCAGATTATTTGGGACAAAATAATGTTAGCAACCTCATTCAGACATGTTTTAATGAACTCTTCCTCATTATAGCACTTCAATGATTTTGCGATTTCCAAAGCAATAACGTAACTCGCATGGAGTTCCCTTTGACTCATATCTTGTCTCATCATATTTTAGTACCATAACTTATTATTTGAATTTAGTTTTTTTTATGTTCTAATTGCTTCGCACCTCCAGCCCTATGAAAAGAAAATTATTTTTACCCTTATTTTATACTGTATACATTTCCATTTACAATTACATTGGATATGTTCATGCTTACTTATGATTTCATGATAATCATTATGACATGTGTCTTAATGTCGCACGATGTCTGATTTATAAGTGCCTATTAGAATTTTGAAACACAAGAGGCGTCTACATTGTCACCATGTGCATAACAAATACTGTTCCTTCCATTCTTCCTTAAACGCACGTTTCCGGACAGACGTGAAGGTTTTGAGAAAGAAGCAAACCCGCCACTGATAGTTTTTTGTGTACTGGAGTTGTAGGAGAGTTTGATGGAAGGGAGGAGGTGAAGCAAAGACAGTTTACAGTGCTGCCCCTATGACGTCACTATTGCTGATGATCATGATTACATTTTTGCTGATCCCTGGAGTAAAGTTTTAGTTAATTTCCAATGGCAAGTTATGTTCAGTATTGAATGTAGAGTTCTTGTTTTGTTTTTATTACTACTACTTCAATACCGGCCCCAGAACAAGTTTTTCCTTGGAATTATTCAAGTCAGCTTCACAGGGAGCTATACCTGAAAGCCAGATTTGCATAATAAATGTCACTGTTCGTTAACAGAAAACCACAATTCAAGTGTCACAGAATTTGTGTGCACTCAATGTTGGGCTTTGATATTTTGTCACCCCACTTGAGGTATGTGAATATAAAGGGAAAAATTGAGCCATTGTCGGGTACAGTTTCTGGGTAGCTCAGTTGGTAGAGCAGACCGAGAACAATTTTTCTCTTGAAATTATTCACTGTATTTTCCGATTACATTTCCACAAACACTGTTTCAACATAAAATAAAGAAAGTATAGCCCATTAAAACATTTCAAGGAATCTAACATATCATTCACTTCTTGTAGTGACAACTGAGTGCTGATTATTTGTAATGTAAGTATTGTTAGAAATAATTTTCTTACTGCTTAAGGCTCAACTCTAGGAATCAGAAGAACAGAGAGTAGTAGTGGGAAGAAATGCAGTAGATACTGTGGCTTTTTTCCCATCCTTGTGTATCACAAAGTACTTCTTGGACCTATGTTCCTTTCCTCCCACCCAAGGGAAAAAATCTAGTAATTGGTTTTTTAAGTGTTTATGGCATGAGGTTATCAGTGCTCTATTCGTGTAGCTTGTTCAGTGCTTCCTGCTTGATATTCTGGAGTTTGTTATATCTCTTTTAAGTTTAGAATCTACAATACCAGGTCATCTGCAAAGAGGACTGTTTTCAGTATTGATGTGTTCAGAATTTCAGGCAGATCATTTATGTACATAGATGTTGAACAATGTTGTACTTAGTACCTAGTTCTGTAGTATACCAATATGACTTTGTTTGTATGTAGAAAGGATTTGTTGATATCTAGTAGCACAAAATTGTTGTATTATAAAATCTTATAATCCATTTCAGCATGTTATTAATTTCCAGTTTCTGTAGTTTTACTAGCAGCTTGCATCTCCAAACAGTCGTAGGCACTTTGAAAATCAACAAATACTGCAGCTGTATCTTCTTGTCTGCTGAAGGATTCCTTAATGTCTTGACTAATGGTGATTACTTGAATAGTTTTCCTTGAAGCCAGATTGTTCTCTTGTGAGAAGATTATTAAATTCTAAATATCAAGTCAGTCTTCTAGATACCATACATTTCATGACCTTCACAACTATGCTCATTAGTGAAATCAGCCAGTAGCTGCTATCTCATTTGGTGGTTTACCTTTCTTCAGTATCGGTAGTATTATGGCCTTTTCCACTGCGAAAGCATTGTGTTTGTCCAAGATAATTTGTACAGTCGAAGCAGGAGCATTTTGCCATTGGTACCGTATTTACTCGAATATTTCACGCACTTTTTTTCCCGCAATTTCTATATATAAATTAAGGGTGCGTGAATTAAGCGAGGAATTTCACAAGCTGGTATTTTTAAGGGTAAAAATGACAAAACTACGCAGTTCCCTTACATATCCTAGTAACTTGTCTTCAAGATCAGGGAATTTTCCACTTTTTGGCCCACGAAATGCTTTCCTTGATGCATTTGTTTCTTGAAGAGCTTGTTTTTGTTTCCTCCAGTAGCGAATATTAAATTCTGGAACTGTGAATTCACGTCCAGCTGCTCTGTTGCCATGTGTTTCTGCATACGCAATAACTTTTAATTTGAAGGACGCAGTATGACTCGAATATCGGGATTTACCATTCATTGTTAAAACTTACAGACAGCTTTTGACAGGTTTCCCTTTTCGAGTCTCAAACTCAACTGATGCTATCCAACACAAAGCTTTCAAACCACCCCCATTCAAATGGTAGGGGGAGGTCAATACCCTATACCGGTATTTTTAAAGGACTTTCATAGACGAGAAGGGTGCGCCTGTAACAGGTAGCTGTCCGGTCCCAAATACCGCTATGCACTCTCTCGTTACGGTATTTAAGATACCGTACATTCAGGGCTCCTCAACATAACACACCTCATTACTTCAAGTTTCAGTATGTACTTGTTACAGTATTTCACGAATATTAAATGCGTGAAATATACGAGGAAATTAATTTATTAAATTATATAGTAAATAATTTGGGTGCGTGAAATATGCGATGGCGTGAATTACGCGAGTAAATACGGTACTTAGATTCTTGAGGAATTCTGAGTGGATTCCGTCGGGCCCAGGTGATTTTTTGTTTTGGAGGTATTTGAGAACGGAGACTAATTCCTCTGTCTAGAAGGATTCAGTAAATATATTTTGGTTGTCTGGTTCACATTCTTTCATGCTATTTTTTATGCTTTTTACCATAGATTTTTGCTGTCTCTTGACTTCTTTCGGAATTGTGTGTCTGTATATAACTTGTTGAATATTGTAGCTATAGATTTATGAGATGTACAGTAAATGTCGTCCCATTATGTGTTATGAGTTCTGTTCTGATATCATTTGAAGTCTTAATGTTTTTTAACAAATTTATAAGCTTTACAACCATCTTTTCTATAGTCCATACAGTAGAACCCCGATTATTCATGACCCTACTAACTGATTGGCAGATTATCTGTCTTTCTCTTGGTTTTTTCTACATGAATATATGAAGTACGTAATTTTTTCTGTACAGGGCTATTACAAAACTTTAACCAGTATGGTCTATTGTTCGAGTTGTCATACTGTATAACTTCTATATAAAATATCTTCCACAGGTATCGAAAGAAATGATGTTTTGCCAAGTAGCCTATAAAAGAAAAGTGTAAATAACTGAGTGATTAAGGGGACGAGAAACTGTGACTCATCTCAGAATATGAGATTGGAGTCACAACTGTGTGCAATTTAATAAAATCAAGGATAAGGTGTGTAAAGTATGTACAGGCCAGTTACTTCATGGTGACAGCTCTGGCCTGGGGACGCAGTGGTTTGGGCGAGTTCACTGTTTGTTCGAAGGGGTGTTTATTTTAGTCTTCCCCTGGCTGCGTTACCAGTCACATCTCGGGAGCGTTAGTGTGGGCGTACAGTCGCGCTAAGGACTTAGGCCGGGTGCACACAGAATCAGACAACTGATTTGCTGGCTGTGTGGGTTTGGAAAACTAGCCTAGGCTAGAAAATGGCGTCAATAATAGAGGACTGTCTATATGAAAAATTCTATTGTATTTGCTTATTATTTCCTAAGGACGCAAGCTCCTAAAATTCTATACGATTGAAAGAGTCTTAAAATTAAAATGTACTGCACAAACGTCATTTTTTATGTTTATGACTACTTCACGACTCACAATAAAGAAAAATAATTTATTAAATCAATAATGAGTGATAGTATAGAGCAGAGAATTAGGCTTACTACAAATTACACTGGTGAACAGTCATTTTGCGCCAGACATGAAACTAACAAATTCTTACTAATTTCGACCTCCTGAATTAATAAATAACAAGCAAAATGTTCCATCACTTTGGGTTTTCGAGATGTACAATATAATTAATTTTCTATGCATTTTATTTAAAAAATCACCGTATTTCGTGTGTAACTATTTTGTTTTACAAATGTGAAGACCCATTATGTGAAAACAATATTAGTATAAGTAGGGCACCATGTTAGAAGCACCCTTCTATGAGTCTATTTCGAGGGAGTGAAACAGGTTTGCGGTATGAATTCACTTGAGTGTACCTGATTTTACTTGAGATGTGCATTTCTTTCACTGTGAGCTTTAATTACATTACTGTAGTTTATATTTTGCAATATATCACCATGTCAAAATCACTTCTAGAGCGTAAATTGTTTTATTGCCCTTTTCGGTTCCATTTGGAGGGGGAGAAACAGGTTCGCCATATGAAATCGCTTCAGTTTACCAGGAGATTTCCGTGGTGTTAGTATTCTGTGTAAGACGTGTATTTCTTTAAAGTGTGATTTAATGATAATATTCAAAGTATGAATGGTTTATATGTGCGGATTTGAAGGTTGTAGCATTGCTTTTTGGAATGCAATTAGGCTACACAAAATTTTGCTGCTTTCTGTACGAATTGGACAGTCGCACTCGAGATATTTTATTTTTATTTTATTGAGTTATTTTACGATGCTTTTCAACATCTAGGTTATGTAGCGTCTGAATGAAATGAAGGTGATAATGCTGGTGAAATGAGTCCGGGGTCCAGCACCGAAATAAAATTAAATAAAATAAAACGACAATCACTAGAGCCAAGGAAGAAAAATATTATACATCAACCCCTTGTACCTCAAAGCGAAGTAATTTTACCCATTTTACACAAGTTAGGGTTAATGAAGAATTTTGTTAAAGGGATAAATTATAAAACTGAAGCATTTAAAAATATCCAGGAAAAATTTCCTGCTATTAATAATCCGTGGCGCTACACCCCGTGAAGAGCCCAGACCGACCAGCCGGCTGCTGGCCTCACGTCCACATGCCAAAACAGAGGTGGACGATCATCCAACTAGAATGGAGGTATCGTGTGGTTAGCACGATTATCCCCCCAGTCGTTATATCTGGCTTTTGCAGTCTATCGTAGCTCCCCAAGTGCATCATGATGCTAGGTGATACCGGTCACATACACTGGCCGAAATTTCATGAGAAAATTTCTTCCCCCATGAGGACTTGGACCAGTGCGCATTCCTTAACATTTCCTGCTATTAATGATTCAAAAATAAAAGAGGGAGTTCTCAGTGGACCACAAATTAGAGAAATAATGAAGGACAATCACTTCGAATCTTTGCTGGAAGGAAAAGAGACAGCCGTCTGGATAGCATTCAAGGAGGTTGAATTAATTTTCTGGATAACTGTAGAAGTGAGAACTATGAAGAACTAGTGAAAAATGTACTGTTGGCGTGTTAAACTAGGGGTTGTAAAATTTCCCTAAAAATTCACTTCCTTCACTCACATCTTGACTTTTTTTCCCGAGAATTGTGCGATTTCAGTTATGAGCATGATGAGCGCTTCCATCAAGAAATTTCAACTATGGAAAAAAAAGATACCAAGGACAATGGAGTACCAATATGGTAGCAGACTATTGTTGGACTTTAGCTCGTGATGCACCTGATGCCCAGTGTAAAAGAAAATGCAGAAAAAGAAAGGTGTAATCTTCTGAACAGTGAATATTTAGCCTTATTGTCATTATATAAAACAATATTTTGAATAGATATAAATTCCAAAATTTCTCAAAAACCGTAACCAACAACTGTTTTTATTGTCATATTCGTATTCAGGAGGCTCAAAGTATATAGAAAACATATATCACATGCCTAGCGCAAAAAAAAATGTTAACATTTGTTACACAGTGTTATTATTATAAATTATTATTCACCTGGTGCTTTCATCTCATTTTCAATTTTTCACATATTTTCAGAAACCACATTATTCTCGTGATATTGTTTCAAAGATTGTACAGAACGTATCTTTCCTGTACTAAATCAACTAATTTATCCCCATCAAGCTCCATTATGAATAATGTGCACTACATAACAATAGTATTTTTTGTAGATAATGAAAGCGTGCAATCATAGCCACTACTAACGCATGCGCAGTACACTGCAGCTGTCAGACTGTCTCCTCGCGACGAACTTCAAGCAGTCATTCGATGTTGTCTCTTCGTGTCGCCTTGTGTCTGCTCGCGACCGTCGCGCCGCGTCTGATTCTGTGTGCACCACATCTTAAGAAATCAATGGGAGACGAGTACCACGAGACAAAATGTCGCGTCGCGCCATGCCGCATCTGATTTTGTGTGCACCCGGCCTTACTACACCACCACTATCTTTATTCCAATTTAGTGTGTTTGTTACGTACATTTCATTTAGTTACTTAAATAGTTGTAGTGCTTCTGTTTTGTATTGTTTAGTATGTAGTATTTATTGTCTAGATTCACTGCTATTTTCTGTTCGTGAAAATGCTGCCTGTTAGAAGCAAAATGAAAGGTCGGGTATTGCATTTGCAGTCGCGAGAAGTCGTGAGCAACGTGTAGCACTTTATGAAGATAGCATCGGAAGAAAAAACGTAACAAATGTTGGAAAACTTGTAGCAGAGTTTACCGCTGTGTCTGAGAGCTGTGTTAGCCAAATAATAAGGGAGAGTAAAGACATTGATAATCGGCGCCAAAATCAAGTCATAAGACAAACCAAAGCACGAGTTCTATATTTCACAGAAATAGTGATCCACACTTAAAAAAATATGTATTATTGAAATTGAAAAACTATCGGCTTTCAGGGAGGTATCCCGACTTTAAGGAAAGTTATTTTGAAATTAGGATTTCATTGGAAAAAAAAAAACACAAAATAATCGCCAAATTGTGATGGAGCATCACAGCATTAGGGCCAAAAGTTTGCAGTATTTGAGGAAAATAAAGAAGTACAGAGAAGAAGGCCGCTCCATCCTTTACATGGATGATGATGATGATGATGATGATGATGATGATGATGATGATGATGATGGGAAAGGTAACAGTGAAGCACTGATGAACATTACCGGTATTTCTGCATGAGTATATTTCATTGTTAATTAGTGATTAACTGTTAAATATAATGATTCGATTGCTGCTCATTGTATTTCCACATTAGTGTTTATTAGTGACTATTGTTCCGAACTGCTGCTCATTGTATTTCCACATTAGTTTACATCTTTAGTGTTTATTATTGTTGCGAACTCCTGCTCATTGTATTTCTATTAGTTTACTACTTTAGTGTTTATTAGTGACTATTGTTCCGAACTGCTGCTCATTGTATTTCCACATTAGTTTACATCTTTAGTGTTTATTATTGTTGCGAACTCCTGCTCATTGTATTTCTATTAGTTTACTACTTTAGTGTTTATTAGTGACTATTGTTCCGAACTGCTGCTCATTGTATTTCCATGTTAGTTTATTTCTTTAGTGATTATTATTGTTCCGAACTGCTGCTCATTGTATTTCCATATTAGTTTACTTCTTTAGTGTTTATTAGTGACTATTGTTCCGGAGTATGAAGTGAACACAGTGACAGGACCTCAAAATTATGCAGACGCCGCAATGTGCGGGAGAGCAACGTGAGACTTCATTTCTAATATGACTGTATTTCCCTCCCTCCATTCGCTCTGTCTCGGATCGGTCTCCCTCCCACAGCCGAACTTTCTCCTCTCTCGCGTCGATGAGCTGTCACCATAAAGTAACTGGGCTGTAAATCTACAACACGTGACCTCCACTATTTCTATCTTTCCACAGACAGTCATTACAAGGAGTTTCCTTGGCCCTTAAAAACTCGTTGTTAATAACCAGATTTACATCAGTGACCTTCTGATCCACTACATTACGTGTTCAATACAAGACCATGGAGGAAATTACGAAAGTGTAAACAGTACAGTATTCACTAAATTTACGAAAATCTTTTATGCTACGAATTATCCAATTTTTTCGATTAATTGTTTTACCCACCCCTTTCATTACCACGGTTAATAGAGGTTCTACTATTCTATGAACTCCTGAAATGCACTTCTTTTAGCAGTAATGATTTCTTTCTTGAGTAATGCTGCTCTTTTCCTCCATTCTCGAGTGTCTTGAAGTTGTTTGTATCTTTCAGCTTTCCTCCTGGCAGTGTTACATTCTCTTTTTAGAATGGAGAGTTTCTTGAACCAGAAAGTCCTATATTTTTTTTTATTTTCCCCTTTGGTATCCACTTTTTGCAGAATTTATTATTGCTTTGCAGAACTTTTTATGGAGCTCAAGCAGTCTTAATGTTCTGTTTCATTATATATGCAGCTTCTTCAACTATTTGTGTGTATTTAGTCCAATGTGCTTTTTTGAAATTTCAAGAGAGCCTGTAATTGTACTTGGTGAGGAGAATTGAATGACAGCAACAATAGCTCTATGTCCTGAACCAGGATCGCCAATAACATATCTAGTTGTCTTTTTTTCAAGTCTGATGAGATGAATAGAAGATCGGGGTTTGTGTAGAGTGTGGATAGTGTGCACGAATGTTGGAGGATTATTTTTATTGAATATTAAGTTCGAATGGTTTAGAATTTAATACAGAAATGCATATAGAGTGTTAGTTGGGAGACCAAGATTTAGATGAGAGGATAATATTAAAATGAATTTGAGGGGGGGGGGGGGTGAGATATGGTGATAGGGACTGGATTAATCTTATTCAGGATAGGGACCGATGGTGGGCTTATGTGAGGGCGGGATTGAACCTCCAGGTTCTATAAAAGCCATTTGTAAGTTAAGTATGAATTAGAATTTAGGAAGTCTTCAACGATTTTATCTGCAGGATTAGTATCAGTATATTCCCACAATGATGAATGGGAGTTGAAATCTCCTTTGAGAATGGTCTTAGTTGTATGCTAATTGCGTGCAGGTTCGGGATGTTGGTAGGAGGGTTATACTGTAGCACCTGTAGGCTTTGAAGTGTTGGTTATCTTTCCACAGATCAACCTTAACAACCTCAAATTTGTCTTCATCATTCATCTCTTGTATAATTTGGAATTTCGATGTGAGATTTTTCTTAGTACCAGTGAGAATTCCGCTTGCAATTGATGTCGTTCAGGTATTATCTGGGTTGTGTAATTACAGATCACAAAATATTTAAGTTGTTCTGCTGTCAGATTAACTTCTTGTATTATGAACAGATCATTATCTTTATCGTTGACTAGTTTGTTGAGTTCACTTTTCTTTGCTAGCGTGAGTCCACCTGCATTCCACTGCAACATTTTCATCATACTGGAGGTTTGAGAAACGTTTCTTGTAGTGATCTCCACCTGAAGATCCGAATGTGAGGCTTTTACTCTGGAATGTTTCATTACAAGACTTATTTCTGCATAGAATATATACAGTTTTGTCTGATGTGGAGATGTGCACCAGTCCAGAGGACATCAGGTGGAGGTGGCCTACTTCATCCCTTATAAAAAATACCAACGTTGTTAACTATTTCATTGTATTCAACAGTAATTCCATATAATTTTATATGCGGTATAGTACTACTGTCAAAAGTGGTACATAGACGATTGTCTCTCATTATGATTGCTTGCAATTTTTCTGGATTTAACCTTAATGCTAATTTGTGTAGAGCCCGATCACAAACACGTGGCACCTGCGCGAAAGACGAATTGGCATCCACTTACATAGACTCACCCAAAAGTTTTGCTCGTGGGCTGTTTGAACAGTATGCTCTATGAGTAAGCAGTCGCCTGCACACACAGAACCCCCCACTACGAAGCCTCAGAAAGAAGTTCGCGCATGTTGGTGCCACGAGATTGTGATCGGTCTCTACCCACAATGTGTTTATCTTGGTTCCTGCATCACTAGTTTTATCAGAATGGAAATACAAATAAATTTGAAAGTCATCAGCATATATATATATATATGGTATCTACAGTGCTTTATCATTTTAGTCAAGTTATTAATATTGTGACAGCGACGTGAGATTCGAACTCACGACCAGCGTCCCGCGAGAGAGCATATTGCGCGGGCTTCACGGGGAAAGGGGAAAGGGGCCTACACGTGAGGGGAGGCTGCGCGCGCAGCTGCTACTTAACGCAGTGAATGTGGAACGACCTTCCCGACTATTCCAGAAATCCGTCGAAGTGGAAGACTCGCGAATTTTCGAGGCTACGTCGCTGTGGTTATAAATTACGGTCGCAAAGGAACGACAGCAGTTTTAGAGTTTTTCAGTTGATTAATCAGCCAGTGACTAAGCCAGAGCAAGCAAGCCAGACTTGTGTGCCGGAGTTCGACTCGAGTGTGCGTCCGCATCTGCGTCAGCATCCAAAGGCCTGAGTTCGAGTGCAGTGGACCGCAGTTGGAGGGACCTCAGTTCGAGTGCAGTGGACCGCAGTTGGAGGGACCCGAGTTCGAGTACAGTGAACTGTCTCTGAAGGTCTGTGGTTCGAGATACTGTGAACTCGAGTGACTGAGATAGAAGAACTGTGAACTGAGAACTGATAGTTCTGATTTGTAAATAGTGCTTTGTAAATATTAGTTAAGATTAACAGTTCATTGTTGTTCGTACTAGTCCAAGTAAATTGTCATTGTCGTCGGTGGAGTTTTATAGCGAATATTGTGTTGAGTGAAAATCCAATTGTTGACGAGAGCGTTTAAGGCGAATTGTAGAAAGGAATTATTGTTGTGACGAATAAATTACATTGTTGTTACTAATAAAAGTCACAATATAAATCATGAAAAGTGAAGGTCCAAGCACTGATCCTTCGGGAATTCCATACTTCACAACATGCCATTTTGAAGAATAATCGCTTGCAATGACAACTGTTGACATTCGTGAAGGTAGAATTCAAACCAAATAACGTAAGTTTAAAAAATATTCAGACATATTAATTTAAATAATAGAAGGTCCGTGTCTACTGTATCAAATGCCTTATTGAAGCCAAGTAATGTCAGTAATGTTAATTTATGTTCATTTGTGGCTTCACGTATAATAGTACTGTAGTCGTACTATGTCCATTTCTGAATCCATATTGATATTCGTCAAGTAAAGTGTGTTCGGTTAGATAGTTTGTTTGTGAACAATATTACAAAGCTTTTGATAGACCATATAGGACTAATAGGACGGAAGTCATTTGCACATAACGGGGTTTTAATATGTTGTAATATACCCCATATCTTGATATCCACTAACTGAAAAAAGCCTCACTACAGTTTCAGCTGTTACATCACATTAAGGTACAAGAGGTGAATTTATCATTAAACAGTACTTGCAACTATTAGATGCTGGACATGGCCCAATTATGTTGATATGAACAAATTCAAAATGACCATATGAGGGATATGCAGTAATTCGACTTTTCGTCTCTCTTTAAATTTTTGCCTGTTGACACTGAAGACATTCTCTTGAACAATGGTACAATCATGATCTATGTAAGGCCACACACAATGCTGGCAATTTATTTGTGATGTTTTTCTTCCTGAATGATGACAAAGAAGGATGCAAACTTTCAGAAAGGTCTTATTTGTGTAATTTACCAACCTCCAAAGATTAACGATATTGCAGAGATCGAGAGATCGTTGTTGGAATTCATCACAGATTATTAACATGTCTTAATTATGGGTAACTTAACACAAATTGTTAGCCTCTAATTCGAACTAAATAGATACCTCTTGAAGATGTTCCAGGCTCTTGATCTAGCAGTCCTTCCCCTTGAACTCACCCACCATACCCAATCTTCTGAATCCCTGTTAGACTTAATTATTACGAAAAATGCAGACAAAGTACAAACATATGGACAATGTGCGGCTTCGGGAATTTCCTATCACGACAGTATTTATCTAGTATATTCTTTAAAGTGTTCCAAGTCCACACCTAAACTCATAAGGTATTGTGATTTGAAACTTGTTGATGCAATCCAATTACTTGAAGATGCAATGAAGATTCCCTAGGACTCAGTATGGACTTTGCATACTGTTGACGAGAAACTTGTTAAACTAAATGATTATACATCTTGATTACACAACTTTTAACACTGTATCACTTTGGAATATGTAATATGTAACACAGGAAAGTCTTACCATACATATTCTTAAATGATTATGTTATAAACTTATATGACAAACATGCTCCTATAAAATCTAAACGCGTAAAAAGCACACCAGCACCATGGATGACTGCTGACATATGTCGTATGATTATGGACAGAAACACTGCATACAAAATGCTTAAATATGACAAGAAAGAAATATGACCATTTTACATCAGTCCAGTCAATAATCTTGGATACGGTCGACAAAGAGCAGACAATTCACGAATTACAAATGACTCCAATTCCGAATGGAGAAATATTTTTCTTTACTTATGTCACGAAACTGAAGTAAGAGGGGCAATAAAGTGTATTACCTTTAATGCTGAAGGTGTGGATAATATTAGCATAATATTATTGAAGAAAATATTGTACATAATACTGCTGACACTAACACAGCTCCTCGCTCATAACTTCTACCTACCTGAACTTCTGGAAGGAAGCCTTTATCCCCGATTTAAAAAATTAAAACCCATTATGTGCAAATGATTTTCGTCCTATTAGTATCCTACCTGCACTATCAAAAGCTCTGGAACGTATTGTTCACAAACAACTAATGAACTATCTAACCGAACATGCCTTACTTGACTAATACCAATCCGGATTCAGAAATGGACGTAGTACGACTACAGCACTATTAAAAGTGAATGAGGGTATACATGAAGCCACAGATGAACATAAATTAACATTACTGACATTACTTGACTTCAGTAAGGCATTTGATATAGTAGACACGGACTGTCTATTATTTAAATTAAGATATCTGAATCTTTTTGAAACTTACGTTACTTGGTTTGAATTCTACCTTCGCGAACGTCAACAATATGTCATTGAAAGTGATTTTTCTTCGAAATGGCATGTCATGAAGTGTGGAATTCAACAAGGATTGGTGCTCGGATATTTACTCTTCATCTATATTAATGACATGACTAAAATGATAAAGCACTGCCGATACCATATGTATGCTGACAGCTTGCAAATTTATTTTCATATCCATCCTGACGAGACTAGTGACGCAGTAAATAAAATAAACAAAGATTTGAATTCGATTTCACTATGGGCACACAAATTTGGATTAAGGTTAAATCCAGAGAAATCGCAATCAATCATAATGAGACATAATCGCCTACTTAGCACTCTTTATAGTAATACTATAATATTAGATGAGATTATTGTTAAATACAGTGAAACAGTTAAAAGCCTTGGCATTTTTATGGATAGTGATCTAAATTGGAACACTCAAGTAACACACACTTGCAAAAAAATATTTTCTCTACTTTTTCTTCTTGTTTCATATGAAAGAATTTCTACCACTTAGTCTAAAAAAGAATCTTAGTCAGACGCTTGTAATCCCACATTTTGATTATTGCGATTCCTTGCTAACTAATGTAAGTTCACTCTTAGCTGAGAGACTACAATGTGTTCATAATGTGTGCAAAAGATTCATCTGCATTACTCATAAATTTGACCATATAACGCCTTCCTTTCAGTCACTTTCATGGGTGTGTCTGAAGGAACGAAGAACAATACATTCACTGTCTCTTCTATTTAGAATCATGCATATTTATACTCCGAATTATCTGCTATTGCACGTTCAATTTCTTACAACTTTGAAACCAGCATCAAGCACTTCTTCCTATCACTCAACACAGAACTTCTTTATACTCATCCTCCTACACTGTAAAAATACCTCACCTCTGGAATTCGTTACCTACAGGGGCCTGTTTCTCAAAAATACTAGTTTAGTAGTTCACCAGTTACTAGTTACCAGAGTATATTTCACCAGCTCTAGTAGATTCTGTTTCTCAAACTATTTTACCAGTCTAGTAACTTGTGACAATTTTTCAGTAGTCACATGATCTGTTTCACTAGTCAGCTGATTGAGTTCATTTGTTTATAGCCTTTGGTAGGTATTGTTATTTGATATTAGAAGGTTAAGTTATTTGTGTTTTGGTTTTGATTTCGAGTTCTCTTTTCGGTTGAAATTCCATCAGTTGAAAGCAAATTAACTATACTCAATATGATTAATGAATCAAAGGATTATTATTCGGTGCTTTTTCAAGCATGTTAACAAAAAAATTATGAAGTAAACGAATGGACAAAAAGTGTTGTAATGTGTGGGGCTATGGAACTGATACCTCAGAACAAAGATTATGCATACGTTAGGGACACTTACTGGTCCAACATTAAGAAAGAATTTTGATACGTACCAATTAAAGTTCACAGTATCGTCATATGAACATATGATGTAGCTAGTGGGTCTACTGCCGACATGAATGCCACTTATGACTTGATGAAAAATTCGCTAATTTTTTTTTTTCAGTTTTATATTTGATCTATTCATAAATTATTGTCGTTTTATATTTAATTTGTAGGCTAAAGTTGACAATGCCAGAAGAACTGGCAGTGGAGGAGGAAAGCCAGTAAAAATTACTGCAGTTGATGAATTGATATTATATTATTAGGAAAAAATTCTGCAAGTGTTGCTGGTCTAGGACAGAAAGACTAGACGGCATTGGAAAATAATCAACATCCCAATTTGTAGAGCAATTTGTATTTGAAGCTTTGCTGATAATGCAAGACTTCTATTTTTTTGTCTTGTTATGGCAGGTCCCACTATATTTAACAACTTTTCAAGCCTTTCAGTACTTTACCTAAACTGTTCATTATATTTAAACAATGCTCCCGCAAAGGAATAATAATTGTTCTTTCTCGATATAGTTTTAGCTCTTCTCACAACTTCTTCATCTCTTCATTTTGAATCACCAAACCAGATATTAAAAGAAAATAACTACAATATTTTGTTTTAACTGAGAAAGCTTGTCACTGGTAACTGGTAATGTAGAAATCATCAGTCTTTAGAGTCTTGTAGGAATATTCCTGTTGAATACTAGTGTAATCAACTAGATGAACTGGTGAAATCGACCAATATTACTAGTCTGTGAACTGGTAACTACTACTTTACCCTTGTAGTTTCTAGAAACACAGACTTGTACAATAAACTAATATTACTAGTGTACAGACTAGTATTACTAGTCCATGAGTTTTGAGAAACAGGCCCCTGATGTCAGAGACTGAGGGTTTTTATCACAAATCAAAATTAAATTGGAAAATTTTGTTTTATTTAATGGTTTTTAGGTATTGCTACAAGTGTTGATTTGTGTTTTATTCTACATTAAAATTGCAAGTTTCTTGTTTATGTTCGTTAATTAGTTAGGATATAATTAATCATGATACTTAATCACTCATCTAAAGTTTGTGCGACTGCAACCTGTGTATATTTTTGTGTGACTTTACTTTGTTTATGGTGTGATTTTTCTTTTTATTTGTATTATTATATTTGTATTTCTGATGGTGTGAAAGAGAGGGCCTGATGGCCTTAACTACACCAGAATAAATAAATAAATAAATAAATCTATAACCTAAATTTTTCTGGTAATTTTCGCTTTTCCAAAAATAATTGGGTCCTGCACCATGGCGTCGTGGTCTAAGATATCCTGGCTAGGACTTGTGCTCTGGAATGCATGCAGTGCATGCTGGTTCGAGTCCCATAGGGGAAGAAATTTTCTCGTGAAATTTCGGCCAGTGTATGTGACCAGTGCCCACCCAGCATCGTGATGCACTTGGGGAGCTACAATAGGTAGCAAAATCCGGTAGAGAAAGCCAGCTATAACGGCTGGGAGGATCATCATACTAACCACATGATACCTCAATTCTGGTTGGATGATCGTCCACCTCTGCTTCGGCATGTGGGCGTGAGGCCAGCAGCCGGCTGGTCGGTCTAGGCCCTTCACGGACTGTAGTGCCGTGGATTATTATAAAAATAATTGGTATTAACATGTATAAATTAACCATTCTGAGACCGAAAATCGCATTTTTGAAATTTTTGTTTGTACGTCTGTTTGGATGTTTGTTGCCTTATCATGCGATAATGGCTGAACGGATTTCTATGAAAATTTCTTGTAACTTAGATTTTAGGCTATATGGCACTCAAAATACTTTTATTTAAAAGGGGGTTATAAGGAGGCCTGAATTAAATAAATTGAAATATGTCGCTTATTATCAGTTTTCATGCAGAATGTTGCATAACAAAAATTTCTTTAAAATGATTTCCGATAAGTTTTATTTTATGCAAAATTTTTATAGGACTGATATTTAACGAGGTACAAAAGTTTTAAAATAACAATACGTTTTATCACCATCGCCTCAGACTAATAGACTATAATGAAATGAAAACAAATGACTCTGTCTATTTAAGGTGGCCTTGCACACAAGAAATTGAGAGTATTATTCATTTGACACTATTTTTATACGGATATCTTTCTATACTATGATGGGAATATAATATAAATGTTTATCAATATTAATATAAGAGAATGTTGGTGTGTTTATATGAAGTAATCTTAGAATATAATTAACTGATTCTTTACGCACAGAAAACTTGATATTCTGTCGAAATATTGTATAACTTGATTATTTAAACTTTATTTGGTCCACATAAAATACTCTAATTTTATAAACTTCAGTTTCTTTTTGTCCACGGAACATAATAGTATTTTTAACAGTTTTGTCGTGAAGATGAGTATTTTTACTGGACCAAAAATACAGCGTGAAAATGGAGTGAAAATAAATATTTTACCATTGACCTCACTGGAACGGAGTTATTTTAAAAATTGTCACGAAATGGTGTTCCTGCACTCATAATTTACCCATATTCGTTTCCTGTGTTTCTTAAAATAACATTTTTGTATTACATTCATTTTCATTTTTTTACTTACATAAACAATGAAGCACAACTGAGCGAGTTGACTCAGACAGTAGAATTTGAGACTTGCATTTGGGAGGTCATGGGTTCAAACTCTGTGGCCGACCAATCTGACTGGGATTTTTCATGATTTCCCTTAGTCATAAAGGCAAATGTCAGATTGGAAATTTACATGCCATGATATATCACCGCCTCAATTACCAATATGATGAACATTAATCAAAATGAACTCAACAAGAGTAAAAATGGCCTACTGGTATACACACATTTTAAACACTCGACATGACCACAGATGTTAAAGGGCGTATAAATAAACAAAGAAAAAAAGATGCACAGTGAGGTTAACATAAAAATTGTCTTCGTACACAATCCACTCTATATTAACATTAATTTGGAGTGATTTATTAAAGGATGCAGTCAAGACTAATTTAGAAAAATGTTAAACGAATTATCCTTGTACCAAAAACAGATGTTCTCTGAACTAAATGATCCTATTTTAATTTTTTTGCATATAATAACAATTAAGAAACATGTTAAAGGAATTATACTTGCAGGAAATGAATGCTCTCTGGACCAAAATGATAGTATTTTAATTATTGAAATACAATTTCAGTTAGTTAACATATTAAACGATTTATCCTTCTATCAAACACGTATGTTCCCTGGACCAAATGTATATTTTAATTATCTAATTACTTTATATTTATTTGTAATAAGTGCAGCGAAGCGCACGGGTATGGCTAGTAAATGAATAAATGAATTAAATAAATGAATAAAGACTATGCATATGATCAAATATTTGTCACTTTAGAAACCCTGGAACAAATGGCCTTCCTCTAGTAGATGACGAAATTTGTATCTTGACATATAACAATAATGTTGATGATGATGATGATGATACTTTTGTTAAAGTTGAAAAATGAATTAATTTACTGCAATTCAGAGAAGTATACTTAATTATTTAAAAATACTTTTTCATTTTTTCAGGTGTACATCATCCCCTCCATCATTGATGATGATGATGATGATACTGTTGTTAAAGTTGAAAAATGAATTAATTTACTGCAATTCAGAGAAGTATACGTAAATATTTAAAATACTTTTTTCATTTTTTCAGGTGTACAACGTCATCCCCTCCATCAGTGCAATCACAGGTGTAAGTCCACAACGCTACCTATGGAGAGTGTGTGTAGCATTCCATATTGGTCCACGTGTCATCATCGCATCTATGTATCATACCTATTACCATTCTCTGCTGTCATCACAATCTCCAGGTCCAAGTCATCCTGGTAGCAGAGGTTACCGGCTCCTAAATATTGCATATTGGCTGAGCCTTGTGGAAATTGCTGCCCTTTGTGGTGTTACCTACATCTCTAACAGGGAAAATTATCGTACGTGTTCAAAAATGTATGCAGTACTTGTAGATATTGTCTTAGCTTCTTAGATTTATTTTTTACAATTGTATGGGACAGGGGTAGTAAGAATGGCTGGAACTTAACTGGTTTTCTAATCAAGAAATCCATTTATAATTTGAGAGCAGCTACAATATACATTGATGCTTTAGGTCAAGGATGGGCACATTAGGAGTTGTAGGGGAGGTAAATATAGACAGGAGGTTAGAAATGGTATAGCATGGTATGGTATTTACAGGGGGTTCAATCAATGACTCTAGCACTTCGAGATCGTTTGTGCTGTCCCTTACTTTAATCTTCCAACAATTTTCACTCCTTCAAGGAGGACATAACGTCCTTAAGGGAGACTTGTGAAAGGTTGTTTAATTTTGAAAAGTGATTTCCAGAAGAATTCGTAAATCAAACATGATTAAAACATGGTGATGCTCTCTCACCAATCTTATTTAATATAGCATTAGAGAAGATAATACGACAGTTAGAGTTAATACCAGCTGAAATAAACCTGGGTGGACAACATAACATTTTTGTATATGCTGATGATTTATTATTAATAGGAAGAAATGAGCTTGAAATAAGACAGCTATTTATTGAATTAATGGGTTAAATATTAACGAGAGTAAAACAAAATGAATGGTAATCACTAAAACAAAAAGGATCCTCAGTAGCCTTAAAATAAAAAATTATACTTTTAAAACAGTCAACCATTTCAATATCTTGGTGTTCTGATAGACAATTCTAATGACAAAAAACATGAATACTTAACAGACTACATAATGCAAATAAAACTTTTTATGCTGTTCACAAATTATTATCTTCCCGTTTTTTAACCAGAAATTTAAAAACCATTTTGTACAAAACACTAATCCAACCTGCACTATTATATAGATTGGAAACATGGAGTTTAACTAAAAGGGAAAAACACAAATTAATGGTTTTTGAAAACAAAGTGTTGAAAATTTTTGGTCCAATTTTTGACCCACTTGAAAACTAGTGGAAAATTGGACATCATAATGATATTCACAAACTTTATAATTAATCGTCAATTTTAGATGTAATGTGGACCAAAAGATTAAATTGGGCAGCACATGTTATACGTATTGATGACTCCAGCAGCGCAAAACAAATATATATGAACACTTTTAACAAAAGGCCACTGGGAAGATGTCGAAGTAGATGGAAAGATGAGATTCAGAAGGAATGCATGGAAATGGGAATTACCAACTGGGAGGAACTAGCAAAAGACAGAACAGAGTGGAAGCGTTTTGTGAATTCGACATGGAGACGACATGCTCCATAATGTCCTTTGATAGATAGATTGATTGATTGATTGATTGATTGATTGATTGATTTACAAAATAGCGACCTCTGAGGTTTGCTAAACCTTCACATTCACAGGAATTGTAGTAGATTATTTTATCAGCCTTTTGACATCTCCAACATGAAGGGTCTATGTATAGTCCCATCTCATAGAGATGTCCTTCAGGGGTTAGACATACAATTCGATTCGACATGCAGGGACAAAAACAACCTTACTTAATAAGTGATGGACTGGGGAATTAGAACCTTTCATCGTATTTTTCTTTTCTCTTCACTTGAATAGCATCGTCCAGCATATATATATATATATATATATATATATATGTTGGACAATGCTTTATATATATATATGTTGGACAATGCTATATATATATATATATATATATATATACCATGTATGATGGGTCCCTATCACCACGGCATGGCGCGTCCTCAGGTTGCGGATAGAGGAGACAGCCTCCAGATATGGAGGGTAGCTGCGAATATATTGAATAAGCAGTCGTGGACAGCCGATAAGGGGTGGTCCTCCAGCTTGGGGGTTGGGCGAAGGGCTAACAACCCATCACCGTAAAAAACAGCTTGTTACGAATCCCTACAATAAAGACTGGATTAATCTTGCACAGGATAGGGACCGATGGCGGGCTTCTGTGAGGGCGGCAATGAACCTTCGGATTCCTTAAAAGCCATTTGTAAGTAAGTATATATATATATATATATATATATATATATATATATATAGGAATGGAATGTACTTACGGATAATATGTCTAAGGAACGAGATACTATTTAATAAATGTAATTGTTCATTAAGATCAACCTCTGATTGAGGTTCTGTCGGATATGTACATCTATTATCAGGCAGTACATCTTATTTGACGATATGTGTCAGAGGAAGAATAATTATTTGTATGCATCTGAAGTCTGATTAGTGTAATATGTAGTTAATCGCGATGTATACAATGGAGGGAGGAAAAGGAACTGGCCACTTTACCCCATTATCTCCTGGCTTAGTTTCCTCATAAGTGGTGCCTTGTTGGATCACTTGTGAGGTTCAGACCTGTCTCTGGATAGTTGATTAAACGACAACAACACAGTCTAAAATCATGTCATTAATTTTATTTTATAAATAACAAATTAATGAACAGGCACAATAAAACATTGCATGCAAACTGAAATGGCAAAATAAAAGAAAGTAGTATCTTAACTGCATATATATATATATATATATATATATATATATATATATATATATTTAATCACAATGACATCAGCTGAAGAATATCGATGACCACAGGGATCCTGAATTACAGAAAACTATTTATAAAGTAAGTGATTAAAAAAATTTAAACAAATAACATAGAATTAAATACCGTATTGGCCCAAGTGTAAGCCGCACCCGAGTATAAGCCACACCCTTAATTTTAGGGGGAAAGGAGAAAAAAAAAAAAAAAAGAAAAATTGAGTGCAGAATGAGAAAAAAAGGAAAATTGAGTGCAGTGAAATTTACCTGTCACATTATCCAGTTACAAAACTGTTTACACTGTTTAAACACTTTTTCTTCAATTACGGTATTACGTGGGTAAATCACCAAAAATACCGGTACAACTAATCACCGTCTTCTCTAATGTCACTGCTGACTTCACTACTACCGGTACCAGTATTTGTTTCATCACTGTCACTTTGTTCATCACTCTCCGCCCAAAGTACGTCGTCCTCACTGCCATCCAGAGCATTAGACACGCAGCATTTCTTGAAGCCTTTGATGATTGAATCTGGTGATATCACGTGCCATGAAGAGAGAATCCACTCACACATAAGGCTGACAGATGGCTTCTTGATCTTCCCAGATGGAGTGAATGCATGACCCCCTTCTAGAAGCCAATCCGAATACTGTTTTCGGAGATGGTCTTTAAAAGGCTTGTTCACGACGACATCAAGCACCTGCAATTTTGATGTCATACCTCCAGGTAATTTTCTTCTTTACTTCGGGTGTGAGGTGACCTTTAAAGGCATCCAATACTAACATAGCCCTCTTACAGAGCAGCGCACCCGGTCTGCGATTCCAAACCGTAGCTAGCCAGTCCACCATTAATTCGGTTGTCATCCATCCTTTCTCTTGGCAACGAATCACTAATCCCTTAGGTAAATTCTCCTTGGGCATAGTTTTACGCTTCAGAATAACGTACGGAGGCAGTTTTCCTCCATCTGCCGTAACCGCCAGCATCACAGTGATTCTTTGTTTTTCATTTCCAGTTGTTCTCAATGATATGCTTTTCGCCTCTTTATTGTCAACTGTCATATTGCTCGGCATGTCCCAAAATACAGGTGTCTCGTCGGCATTGCCGATCTGGTGTAATGGGTAAGAGTGGCGCTGACGCAATTCAATGATGTGCCTCTGGAAGTTAATGAGTTTCTCAGTAAAATCCTCTGGCAGTCTCTGTGCTAATGAAGTGCTTCGTTGGAGAACAAGGCCACTTCTATGCATAAACCTGTGGCACCAACCTATACTCCCATGGAATTCTGTCTGTGGAATGTTTAGGGTCTTCGCTATTTCCAACGATTTTACCTGGATTACTTGTCGAGAGATAGGCATCCCTTCTTTCCTTTTGTCTTGTACAAAGGAAAGGACCCTACGTACAAACGTAGGGTTCAGGGTATTTCCCAGCCTTGGGTCCTCTGAAAGATTTTCTGGTTGTATTGGCATTTTTCAGTTTATCCTCCGAGGCGATCCAGCGCCGCACATTAGACTCATCCACACTAAACTTTTTGCCGGCTTCTCTATTAGACGTACTCCTAGCATGACGAATAACTGCAAGTTTGAAACTAGCGTCATTACTGCGCCGAATTCCCAAGCTTGTTGAAGCTTTTCTTTCTACGTTTCCGCTCATGGCTGAACCCGTAGCTACGTACAAACTGTTTTAATCTGTCCTATCATACAAAAGAGTACGATCACTGTAATATGAAGACTGGTACATTGTTGCGTCATATACCATACGACTGCTGACAATTTCAAACACGAGCGCGTGGCATTGTTGCTCCATTTCAAAATGATAAAATTACCGGTAGCAACATGTGCCACATTTCAAGTTTAAATTTATCGGCCGCGCAAATAAGCCGCACCCCAACTTTTTGAGTTTGAAATTTGAATAAAAAGTGCGGCTTATATTTGGACCAATACTTTTATACTAAATAATTTTCACTGGGATTGTAAAGTCTGAAAAAAAGAGAATTATTAATAATTCAAATATTGTTAGGTTTGTTGAAATATGAATGATGGAGAAGAATCTTCAAAGAGTTCTTAATTATTGAAACGAAGTTTCACACAACCAGTTGAGAGGAACTTCAAAATTTTTTAGAAATGTCCATGATAATTTAGGAATTCTTCCTCTACAACCAAATAAGCCAATAACTGACCAATTGTTTACTGAAAGATACTTCAATGCCAGATAAGAGATGCAGGCAGGGCTCATAGATGACTTCTTCTCTTTATCCACTTCATCAGCCTGTTGTAAAGTCTCTCAAATCTGATAGTTGGATTGATAATGATTGCTTTTGTGTACATTTGTTCATTGCAATTATATCGGCTCTATGATGTGAACTGTCAGCAGAGAGACAGTTGATTTCTTCATGAACTTGTCATCCTAAGGATTTTAGGGTAGAGGCCAATGTGGTTGTAACTTTGTGATGTCTTGCATTAGTGATAAGTTCGTTTTTGGGCATGATCCCAGCACATGTCAAAGTGTTTCAATCACATTGGATTCCAGAAAACGACAGCAGGTTGTACTGAAACTTCTGCCCAGTATATGGCATGAACAGCGGAGATGTTACATGGCATTTTTAGGGCTTTAGTCCATTCTGAAGAAAGCGTGGTGCCGACCACACCACCTCATTCTAGTGCCGAGGTCATGGGAAGCATGGGGCTCTACCTCCATGCCCCCCAAGTGCCTTCATGGCATGTTACGGGGATACCTTTACCTTACCATTCTGAAGAAGACAGTTGTTTCTTGTTAGAGACCCATGAGTTTGTTTTAGGAATCTCAGAATAGAGAATTGCACCTTTACCCCTTAAGGAATGGCTAGTCCAAGTCTTTCATATACATTGACCAGTCCATTGAGTGATATCAGCAGAAATTATTGCTTATTTGAATAATGCAGAAGCTTTTTCATCATGCAGACGACGGACAAAATGGAGATGATCATCATTTTGTTGAAGTAACATACCACAAATGTTAATGTGCTTGAGAAAAGCTTCCCAATAACTCTCATTAAACCCAGACCACGAAATTTTTCATGAGCATATAACATTTCATCTGCGCAGTCATGATTCATTGATTTCTTTTGCAGCTCCTTCAATTATTTTATCAACATCTATCAAAAATGCTAGTCTTATTTTTAACCCTTATCTGCCTGAATTATTTTGTTTGTAATTTTATCAATTTTTTTTTTTTTTGTTGATTTTAGTAGCCACGTAGCCAATGAACAGTATGATGTCATTAATAGTTTGGATATGGATTTCAGTTGAGCATAGGGAGCTGTTATTTTTCGAACCCATTTGGGCATGCTAGGCAGATATATGAGCATTTTTTTAGTTTCATAATAATCAGTTCTTTTCAAATAAAGTATAGGCCTACTCTCGTGACCTTTAAACACCTTATTGGCTTTGAACTAGTATATTTATAGGTATATGCAAGGATGCTTCATACAATAAGACAATATAGAAAATAACACAGATAAATGAACAAATACAATACAGCATATTTTCCTTTTATGCAATATTATCGGGAACACATTGCATTTACCATATTGTGTTCTTGTTCTTGAGACACATCTCTCATATGCACAATGACGATGGTTGCATTCTTGTGGTCAGTGTCCTGATCCATTGTAACATTGCACATCATGTATGTTCAATGACACATGCCTTCCTGCTCTCTTCCTGGAGATCCAGATTTTGACAAATAGCCAAGCACCACTTGCCTTCTAAATTCCAGATGATGGAATTTGTCGTCATGGCAATTCCTATGAATGATCCATGCATTGTGAATCGCAGAATTGAAGTAATAGTACAGCAGCTTTCCCATATTTTTTCGTCTTCCATATCACTGAATGGCATTTTTCCTTGATAGAGTCAGAGTTTATAGTGTACCCTTGAACAGTACTGAGAACCCACACTTTATATCCAAAGCGAATCAGTTTGCCATGGATAATTGACTTCTCTTACAAAGAACAATAAGTTCACAATATCTAGGAGTCATATTTGATAACAAATTATCTTGGAAAGGTCATACTAATACTGTAGTAGAAAAAGCTCCAAAGATATTAAATCTGTTAAAAAGATTAGCTGGCTGCAAATGGAGAAGTCAGAGACGTACATTAAAATCCACATATAATATGTACATAAAACCTGTTCTCAAATGTAGTGAAATACTCATCACAGCCACCCCACAACAATTAAATAAAATAGAATATTTTCAAAACCAAACACTACGTTTAATTACAGGTGCAGTGAAATCCACACCAATAGTTTCAATGAGAAACTCTGTAGTGCTTGGGAAAAGTGACACAAGTCAGTTTCCACAAACCTTTTTTGATAATTTATTGACAACTTGCAGAACATCTGTTCGCTTGGAAAAAAAATACATAGGTATTCCTCCCATTACAATAATTCATACAGAAAAAAATCAAATCAACATAAACTAGTGTAAGTTGTCAATAAATTATCAAAAAAGGTTTGTGAAAACTGACTTATGTCACTTTTCCCAAGCACTGCAGAACTTACTCAACAAAAGCCACAGATACACGAGTTTGAAGAACAAGCAGAAATCCAGTATGAGAAATTAATCAGACTGCTTAATACAGACTGTTGGAGAAAATACAAAATCTTGCACACTAAATTAAAAACACAAGAAGGATTTATGCAGAAAGTTAAAAGATTACAAACGCATCTCATTCCCCAAACTAACATTGGAATGTTACAAATCCGACAAAATCCCTTGGAATAGATAAATATTCAAACTGGAAACAACTTATTGGAACAAATGGTTAAAAATGATACAAATCCAAACGTAGCAAAACAATTAACATTAGAAACAATTAATAGCAAATATCCTTGTGAAACCTGGCTACATATTTACAGTGATGGATCTTTATTATCATCATCGTCGTCGTCGTTGTCATCATCATCATCATCATCATCATCATCATCTGTAGTCCTACAGTCCTTTTAGTTTAGCCTTGACCTCCTTAAGAATCTTTGCCCAATCCTTTCTATCCAACACTCTCTGCCTCCATCTCCTAATTCCTGCCTTGACAAGATCATCTTGGACATCATCCAGCCATCGTAATTTGGGCCTACCAACTCTTCTTTTACCACTTGGTTTCACATCTAGTTGTATTTTAGGAATTCTATTATTGTCCATCCTGATGATGTGGCCCAGCCACTCCAACCTTCTGATTTTTATATCATACTTGTATCCTTGTATAATGCTTGTAATTCAGAATTAGTTCTGATTCTCCAAACTCCCCCATCATAAACAGGACCATAAATTTTTCTTAAAATTTTCCTTTCCCAATTGTTTAAGATAGTTATTGCTCGTTCAGGTAGGGTCCAAGTTTCACTTCCAGAAGTAACTGTAGGTTTAATGATAGTCTTATAAATTCTCACTTTAACCTTTCTTGAGATATATCTAGCTCTTATGATTCTATCTAATGCTCTAAGACATCGATTACCAGTAGCAATTTTCCCCTTAATCTCAGTTAACATATTGTTGACATCAGTAAGTGTCGAGCCAAGATATCTAAAGTTAGAGACATCCTCAAGAGTTATATCATTTAAAACAATAGTGGTTAAGTTGTTATTACTTTTGGTTGCGTTATTCATATATTTTGTTTTAGTACTATTAATCTCCAGACCTGATATATTTGTCTCATGTTGTATCTGCCTCAAAACATCATTAAGAGAGGATACATTCGTGAAAATATAGCAACATTACCAGCAAATGCAAAATATTGGAACATTCTATTAAATATTGTTCCACCAGGATTGATAACAATCTTTCTGATAATTCGTTCCAGATCAATGTTAAATAATAGCGTTGATAAAGAATCACCCTGTTTAATTCCATTATGGGTTTAAAAACTTTCTGACAATTTGTTTTGTATTTTAACCTTATTTTGCGTTCTCACTAAGGTCATTTTTGTTAAGGTAATTAGCTTATTGGGGACTCCAAATTCTGTCATGGCATCAAATATATAGTTCCTGTTAATTGAGTCAAAGGCCTGTCTAAAATCAATGAACAACTGGTGTAATGGTAAATTGAATTCATAAAACTTTTCTAAAATCATGCGTAATGAGAATATCTAGTCTGTTGTAGATCTACCTCTACCAAGTGTTGACTCAACATGGTTCAATATATTTAAATAAAATATTTGTAAAAAATCTTGTAACTAACATTTAAAAGTGAGATTCCTCTGTAGTTGTTACATTCAAGTTTGTTGCCTTTTTTGTGTATCGGGCATATAATGGCTACATTCCAATCATTAGGCATCTGTTCCAGATGTCAAATGTGAAGAATTAACTTATAAATATGTTTCCATAATATTTTTACCACCGTGTTTTATACCGTGTTAATAGAATCCTTAGTATTTTATCATATACCATTGAAGCAGTTGGTGGAGATATAAAAGGGTCTGGTCCAAAAAACAATAAATCAGATTCGACTTTATCTTCTCCGATATTATTTAACAAGTCACTAAAGTGTTCTGCCCATACTTTTAAAACTTGTTGTTCCCCAGCAATCAGATTTCCTTCTTTATTTTTACATATAATGGTTCTTGGTTGAAAACCTTTCTTAATATTGCGCACACTTTCACAGAATTTTTTACTCTCATTTTTCCCAAAATTATCATCTAATTCATAGAGTATGCTTTCTTCAAATTCTTTCTTTTTCTTCCTAGATGTATTTTTTGCGATTCTACGAGCAACTTTATATTCTTCCTCTGCTGCTCTAGTTCATTTTTGGATCGTTTTAAGTCTAAGGACATTTTTTTGGTTAATTGTTTCCTGGCATTCATTGTCAGACTATTGATTTCTGATTTTATTTTGGACTGTTGAAATTACTTCGTTGCTGTGTTATGTATAGTTTGATAAAATTCCATTTCTGTTCTATGTCCATATCTTCCGTCGTTTGCATTCCAATATTATTTCCAATAGTTCTTCTATATTTATCTGCTATTGTACTATCTTTTAGTCATCCAATGTCAAATTTGATGCATTTCTTATTTGAATGTGAAGCTATTGTACACATTCTTTGTTTATACTTGACTCTCACCAAAAAGTGATCTGAATCACAATCTGCACCCCTCAATGATCGCACGTCTAAGATATCTGATGCATGTCTTGTATTGATCAAAATATGGTCAATTTGGTTAGTAGTGTGACCATCAGGTGATGTCCAGGTTTGTAGATGTATGTTTTTATGCGCGAACATAGTGGTAGACACTACAATATCCTTAGATATCGCGAAATCACTTAATCTTTCCCCATTATCATTTGTGGTGTCATGGAGAGTGTTTTTACCAATATTAGTAATCATATATTCTTTGCCAATTTTGGTATTTAAATCACCCATAATGATAACATGTTTGGGGATTTGTTGGCATACTCTATGTAATTGGTCATAAAAGGCATTCTTAATTGCTTCATCCTTATCTTCAGTAGGAGCATGTACACAAACTATTGTGGTGTTAAAGAACCTTCCTTTCAATCTTATCGAACACATGCGTTCATTAACTGGGTAAAAATTAAGTAGGTTTATTTTAAAGTTTTTGCAAATCAAAAAGCCTGTACCAAAGTTGTTTCTATCTCCATTACCACTATATAACACAGTATAATTTCCAGAGTCAAAAATTTCTGAGCCCTGCCATCAAATCTCCTGGATAGCTGCTATTGCTATATTGTACTTACTAAGCTCTTGAACAAGGTTTCTTAACGCTTCAGTTCGGTATAAACTTCTTACATTCCAAGTAGCCATATACATATCAATTTTCCGTTTGCAGGGTTGTTTCCTTAAATCAATCCGGCTAAATTCTTTAGGTTTCTCGATGGTAGAATTTTTTTACTAGATAGAGGTAGTCAGCCTCATGTCTAAACCCCCAACCTGGAGGGCCAGGTGATTTTTGATCAGGGTTTTCTTCCTCTAGCCTTTGTAGAGCCAACTACTCACTGCAAGGCAGCAGCACTGGTTTTGGTTCGCCCTGGGTATTTTATTTCCCTAGTACCCACCATATCTGGTGAGTGTTCCCCTATCCACTACCTGGGGAGGCACCTGATGGGAGACCAGTAACTCCACACAGGTGTGATGTATCTTTACAAAACGATTTTGATGATGCAGGAGCTGGAGGAACTTGTAAATTTTTCTCGTTCTATAAAGCAATCAGGAAGAGCTCCACAAACTTCGATGGAGAAATTGAAGCTATATTCACTATTCTAACCAATCTACTTCAAATAATAAATAAATTTTCCAAAGCTGTAATCCTCATTGACTCAAAAGCAGCTATACAAGCTATAGCTAATAATAGTTCACAGAAAATTGACACAGCTTTTCAGGTGCTGCATCCTGATCAAACAGCTCCAAAAACTAGGCAAGGAAATAGTTCTGCAATGAGTTCCAGTGCACTGTGGCATTGAAGGTAATGAATGGTTGGATCAACTGGCTAAGAAAGGCTGCACCCTAATACAAAAACGTATTACTCAAAAATCATTTATTTCTGTTAAATTCAATAAAAAATTCCAATACAAACAAAAATTTTTGAACAGAATAAAGGAATCAGCTAAAGATAAATCATGGGAACCCTCCTCCAAAATTTAAACATAATTCCTGAAAAACCAAGAAATTCAGCAGTGACAACCTTCCGCCTTCTGACCAGACATGATTGTTTGGCAGCTCATTTATATAGAATCCCTCTCACCCAATTCGGTGTTATATGGATAGGACGTAATCATGGATAAGCTCTACCTGGAAAATTGCGAAGCTTTGTCTGTTCATCTCAACACCACAGAAAAATACTGGACTGCAAGATGGCTGATGGCTTCATTGCCATGATACCAGAGCATTGCCTACCAACCAACAATAACAAATTTACCTTTCAATGTTGCAAGCTTATGTTTTTATAGTAAAATATCTTCGATCTTTATATACCTTTATGGAGGATAGTATTTTATTGCATATTATGCAGTACATACTTTTGTTTTTATATGCAACAAAATAATAATCTGCGAATATATTGAATAAGCAGTCGTGGCCAGCCGATAAGGGGTGGTCCTCCAGCTTGGGGGTTGAGCGAAGGGCTAACAACCCATCACCGTAAAAAAACAGCTTGTTACGAATCCCTACAATAAGCCTCGGAATAGGACTGATTCTCTGGCACGACCACAGCAAAGGAATAAGGTTTTGAGATTTGGCACTTGGAACGTAACTAGTCTTTATAGAACAGAAGGGGAAACATTAGTAGCAAAAGAACTAGCTAGATATAGAATAGACTTCGTGGGAGTACAAGAGGTTAGGTTAGATGGAAATGGCATATCACAAATAGGAGATTACTTGTTGTATTATGGGGAAGGAAACAATAATCACCAATTAGGAACAGGATTTTTTGTTCATAAAAGAATAAAATCAGCAGTAAAAAAGGTCGAATTTATCAGTGACAGGTTATCGTATTTAGTACTTAAGGGTAGATGGTGCGACATCATAGTTATAAATGCTCATGCCCCTACAGAAGAGAAAGACGACCATATAAAGGATAGCTTCTATGAGGAATTAGAACATACTTTTGATCAGTTACCTAGATATCACAAAAATTTTATTGGGGATTTCAACGCTAAAGTAGGACGAGAGGATATTTTTAGATCAACTATTCGAAAAGAGAGCCTACACGTAACTAGTAGTGACAATGGAGTTGGATTAGTCAACTTTGCGACATCGAAAAATTTAATTGTCAAAAGTACAACATTCCCCCATAAGGATATACATAAATATACTTGGACTTCTTCAGATGGATTGACACACAACCAAATAGATCACATTTTGATAGATAAATGGAGACATACTAGTATAGTAGACATTCGAACTTTCAGGGGTACAGACTGTAATTCTGACCATTATTTGGTAATTGGAGAATTAAGAGAAAGACTATCAGTAGCCAAGCGAGTAGAGCACCAAGTTAATATTACTAAATTCAATATTTTGAAATTAAAGGACGAGGAAACTAAGCAAAATTATCAGGTCGAAATTTCGAATAGGTTTGCCACTTTAGAAAGTTCTGACGAAGTTGAGAAAGAATTAGATGTTAATAGCGTGTGGGAAAATATCAGAGATAGTATCAAAATTGCAGCTGAGCAGAGCATAGGTTATTATGAAATTAAGAAAAAGAAACCGTGGTTTGATGAAGATTGTTGCATCATAGTAGAAAGAAGGAAACAGGCAAAATTGAAATTCTTACAGGATCCAGTTGAGGAGAAGAGAGATAATTATTTCAATGAAAGACGGGAAGCAAGTCGTACACTTAGGTATAAAAAGAGAGGTTACTTGAAGGAAAAACTGAATGAGGTAGAAACAAATAGTAAGAATAAAAACATGCGAGATTTATATAAGGGTATAAAGGAATTTAAGAACGGATATCAGCCAAGGGTAAATGTGATCAAGGATGAGAATGGTGACTTGCTTGCAGACTCCATCCATCCTAAACAGATGGAAAAACTATTTTAGGCAACTACTAAATGTACATAGGCCAAATAGAAATGATCGGGACAAAATTGAAATACAAACTGCTGAGCCATTTATACCCGAACCCACGCTTTCAGAAGTCGAAATTGCTATAGAAAATCTGAAAAAGTACGTCTCCAGGTATCGATCAAATTCCAGCAGAATTAATACAAGAGAGTGGAAGTGCATTACATAGCGAAATTTATAAACTTGTACTTGCTATTTGGGAAAAGGAAATTGTACCAGAACAATGGAAGGAGTCCATAATTGTACCTATTTTTAAGAAGGGGGACAAGACTAACTGTAGTAACTTTCGAGGAATATCACTTTTGTTGACGGCGTACAAAATTTTGTCCAATATTCTTTTGAGAAGATTAACTCCGTACGTAGATGAAATTATTGGGGATCATCAGTGCGGTTTTAGGCGTAATAGATCGACTATTGATCAGATTTTTTGTATTCAACAGATAATGGAGAAAAAATGGGAGTATAAGGGTACAGTACATCAGTTATTCATAGATTTCAAAAAGGCGTATGACTCGGTTAAGAGGGAAGTATTATATGATATTCTTATTGAATTTGGTATTCCCAAGAAACTAGTTTGATTAATTAAAATGTGTCTCAGTGAAACATACAGCAGAGTCCATATAGGTCAGTTTCTATCTGATGCTTTTCCAATTCACTGCGGGCTAAAGCAGGGAGATGCACTGTCACCTTTACTTTTTAACTTCGCTTTAGAATATGGCATTAGGAAAGTTCAGGATAACAGGCAGGGTTTGGAATTGAACGGCTTACATCAGCTTCTTGTCTATGGAGATGACGTGAATATGTTAGGAGAAAACCCACAAATGATTAGGGAAAACACGGAAATTTTACTTGAAGCAAGTAAAGTGATCGGTTTGGAAGTAAATCCCGAAAAGACAAAGTATATGATTATGTCTCGTGACGAGAATATTGTACGAAATGGAAATATAAAAATTGGAGATTTATCCTTCGAAGGGGTGGAAAAATTCAAATGTCTTGGAGCAACAGTAACAAATATAAATGACACTCGGGAGGAAATTAAACTCAGAATAAATATGGGAAATGCGTGTTATTATTCGGTTGAGAAGCTTTTATCATCTAGTCTGCTGTCAAAAAATCTGAAAGTTAGAATTTATGAAACAGTTATATTACCGGTTGTTCTGTATGGTTGTGAAACTTGGACTCTCACTCTGAGAGAGGAACATAGGTTAAGGGTGTTTGAGAATAAGGTGCTTAGGAAAATATTTGGGGCTAAGCGGAATGAAGTTACAGGAGAATGGAGAAAGTTACACAACACAGAACTGCACGCATTGTATTCTTCACCTGACATAATTGGGAACATTAAATCCAGATGTTTGAGATGGGCAGGACATGTAGCACATATGGGCGAATCCAGAAATGCATATAGAGTGTTAGTTGGGAGACCGGAGGGAAAAAGACCTTTGGGGAAGCCGAGACATAGATGGGAGGATAATATTAAAATGGATTTGAGGGAGGTGGGATATGATGATAGAGACTGGATTAATCTTGCACAGGATAGGGACCGATGGCGGGCTTATGTGAGGGCGGCAATGAACCTTCGGGTTCCTTAAAAGCCATTTGTAAGTAAGTAATGCAACAAAATAATTCACGCCCCATTCTTCTTCATATTTACATCCTTTTCTTTCCATCATACTGCAGTAGTGCATAAGGTTACTTAAATTCTGCTACTACATATACTTTTGTTGATTATCCACTACTAGGTCGTGGTGGAGGGAGAAAGGAGACATGACATTATAATGTATCTGGGCCAGATTTGCCCTGTAGGTAATGGGCATTTACGTCATTGACTAACACATAAGCTGAGTCATCTTTATGGAAAAACAGCTAATGCATGGACAGTTGTGTCTTCGATTACGGAAATTACATAATGATTAAAATTATCACATTATGCTTGAATACGGGCTCCTCACATAGTCAAAAGTTTCGAAACACTTTTGAAGTTATTGTGTAATGGCGGACTGCACGACTTTTCTATTTTCAGTTAAGTTCCTCCAAGTTTTGTGGATTATTTTTATATGATTTATGTATGAGATTAAGCCAGAAGTAAAAATCACAAATGGAAAGATAGGGGAGCAAGGCTGCCATAAACCTTGGCAGATAATTTTTTCGTCATCAATTCTATGCCAAAAATATGCATGGAATTGTGAGTTGTATTATCATGATAGAAATAACAGTAACTTTCCCCCACCCCTTTGTTAATTCTCTGAAGAATGGTTCAAGAATATATTATCTTATATACATTTTGATTAACATAACCATTTAACAATGTAAGCGTAATGGAACGGAGAAAAATTCTCTCCGGCGCCGGGATTTGAACCCGGGTTTTCAGCTCTACATGCTGATGCTTTATCCACTAAGCCACACCGGATACCACCCCAGCGTCGGACAGAATCGTCTCAGATTAAGCTCCAACTCTTGGGTTCCCTCTAGTGGCCGCCCTCTGCACTACGTCATAGATGTCTATGAACGTAGGACCGAAGTCCACACATGTGCTGAGGTGCACTTGTTATGAGTGACTAGTTGGCCGGGATCCGACGGAATAAGCGCCATCCTAAATCACGAAGTGATTTACGCATATCATATATATATATATATATATATATATATATTTTTTTTTTAATGTACCGAAGTACGTATGATATTTCCATGCAGATATTCTGCGTCATCATACGATGTAAGAGTAATGGAACGGAGAAAAATTCTCTCCGGCGCCGGGATTTGAACCCGGGTTTTCAGCTCTATGTGCTGATGTTTTATCCACTAAGCCACACTGAATACCACCCCGGCGTCGGACAGAATCGTCTCAGATTAAGCTCCAACTCTTGGCCGCCCTCTGCACTACGTCATAGATGCCTATGAACGTAGGACCAAAGTCCACACATGTGCTCAATGCTGATTGAAGGCAGGCAGTGCAATCCTCATGGCCACTGGGGTTCAAACTCAAAGTTAACATCTTTTTCATGCCATCAGTTTTACAGAGCTATGAATATTTGAATTTGGGAAAGATCTAAATATATGTAAACTCTGACTCACTACTTTTAAGAGTTCACTCCAATATTTGTCTTATTGA
This sequence comes from Periplaneta americana, assembly GCF_040183065.1. Taxonomy (NCBI): domain Eukaryota; kingdom Metazoa; phylum Arthropoda; class Insecta; order Blattodea; family Blattidae; genus Periplaneta; species Periplaneta americana. The sequence goes on from NC_091123.1 coordinate 91,522,700, forward strand.
CGTAACAAAATTACAGGTAAGAACAATTTCGTGATTATGCTATGTGAACAAGAATTACTTTAAAAGACGAGGTCATTTCAGTATTAAATTTAAAAGTATGAATTCTTCTAGCGATACAAATGTCTAATGAATTCGACAATGGTAGGAATAGACAATGTAATCAGTGGCATGGGATTTTTCACTATTGATTTCTCTTGCGTTTTTATACCATTTTTTCTGTCTTTGTGCTTTCATTAATTGTATCCTCTCAATATAGGAGGGTTGCTATGAACTTCGCCCTCTTCTCTTAAGTAATTTGTTAAAATTTTACCAAGTAAAAGCAAAACAAGTCGTCATTGCTGGAACCTTTACTCTTATCTCCAGCGAAATATATACCCAGACAAAAATCTGTTTCAAGTACACAACCTTAAATTAATTCACTATTTAAACCTGTAATATTATTTTATATGTAGAGCTATTTTTTCTCACTTCTAATTCTTGTATTGGAGCAAACTTCTTGAGTGTTTATTTTAGAACAAAATTAATTTACACATTTTACATTGATTGAATTACACCCAACTGTGCACATCAACTACAACTAAACACAATGTTTACAAATTCACTTTCTTGGCAGTGAACAACCGAAGTTTATGAAGAACACTGTGGAATCAGCAATATTAATCACTTGAGTCGCATGTGAAGAATGTGAGTTAAGTCTTTAAAAGATTCATTGTATGCTGCAGTATTTATCACTTCTTTAAGAAATATGTATACTGTATCTAAATTATACATATTGTATGCCTTGACTCTTTAGATGGGATCCATCATAGATTAGGACCCCTTTGCTAAAACGGCCATATGTTAACATGACATGCATAGCTTTCTGGTAATGTCCTGTCTTAAACCTTGTTTTGTCGCCATTCAGTGGCTTTGGGTTTTTGGCGGTGCCCAAAAGATACATTTCATGTGTACAGTTCAAAAGCTACTGCTTTGTCATATAGTCTCAAGCATCCAAAGTGTACTGACACTCATAGCACTACAGGACACACTGGATCATGTCAGGATCCTCACCTAGGATTTCCAATATCACTGTGGAGTAGTAATGTCTTTTTTCGAAATCATCATGCAGTTCTGGCAAGAGCACCATCCAATATGGATGCCATCAGTTCTGAGGTTGTGGTGCATGCCATCTGTAATCTTTTTTTTTTTTTTTTTTTACCAAATAAAAACAAACAAGTCGTTATTGCTGGAACCTGCAGTGAAATATATACCAAGACCAAAGGTCTTCAGCAATTGTTTATATTTGTTTGCTCATTGTTGCGAAACCACCAGAAACTTTGTCTTCATAAACATTCAGCACTGATCTTGTCTGCTGATGTTCTAAATTCACATTTCCAGTCATCTCGAACATGACTGGTGCCGGAGCACTTGTGGACTGGGTACATTGTTCCTTGTGACGTTGTCTTCCCTCATGAACATTGCCTCCTGCCTTCACATGGAGTTTGGACCATGTTGCTGGAACATCTTATATTAAGTTCTTCTGTAAACTCGAACTATGAATGATTATTGTCTGCAGAATTCTAGCTTTCACTGCTACTGCTGTGGAACACCCTGGTTCATGTGATGTTTTGATTGATTACATATTTCCAGTTTTTAAAGTATTAGAATCTAAAATCACCTGAAATTAGAGTTCGAGTTAAAAGGTACGAAAATAAGAACCAGGGATCGAACCCTCTCAAGCAATTAAAACATTCATACAACCCCATCACTTTAGCTAAGAGCCATGGTCTACCTCGAGAGATCTGCGTATTAGAAATGACTGATTTTTACTCAAACACAAACAATCAATCAGTCTGTCCATTTATATCTATTTATTATTTTAGTTATCTTCAATCATTACTAAAATTATTAAAATACAAGTGCTGCGAGTTAGAGAATTTTCAGTGACGAAAAGTATTGTGTGCCCACTCCTAGTCATGTTGTGTGTGATACCTAAAATGTAGTAGACATGTGTATATCATTAGTCATTATTCAACAGTGTTTTTCATTAAATCATTAAAATGTACATAGTATTCAAATATTACAATATTAAAAAACACTTAACAGTCAGTTAAAATTCGTGTTAGCTAGACATGTTTCAGAACTTTGCTGTCCTATCTTCAGTAGCTTTTGAGCCAGATCAACTGTTGTTCATGCTGACATCTCATGCTGATGTATATCGCACAAAAGCTACTGAAGATAGGACAGCAAACTCCTGAAACATGTCTGGCTAACACGAATTTTAACCGATTGTTAAGTGTTTTTTAATACTGTAATATTTTAATATTATGTACATTTTAATAATTTTAATACCTAAAATAGTTTATGAATGGTTTGAGTCACCCAATACAGTCCAACACATTTTCTTTGTTGAAATATATCTACTGGAGAAGAAGTTGCACTTGTGTTTATGCAAGTTTTGGACATTTTCCATTCATCAAAACAGTTTCTTAAATGGCGAGAACAGTTCCATTCTCAATAAGGGGAAACAGTTGTCCAAATTGTGCTCTAACCGAATTTGAGAAGATGTTTGTGAGGATGGAATTGAGCCCAAGAAAAAGTACCCATCGCTTAGCAGAAGAAATTAACATATCACAACATTTGGTGGTGAGAGGTTTGAAATTTCTTAGGTTTCAATGCTGTGAGGTGTTGATGGTTAAAAGTTGAATCCAGATGATTCAGTAGCATGCACGCGATTTTCTTGTTAGATATTAGAATCAATTCACGATGGAATCATTGATCCAATGCTGCTTATCTTCGGTAATGAAGCTTGGTTTCCTTTGAATAGCTGTGTGAACATCCAGAATACTCGGCATTGAGATATTCACACATTGACGCATTCAATGGAAATCTTTTATGAAATTTTTTACAACAGTAATAGGTAGAGATCTGTGTACTGCCCTGTCCCCAGATTTATGTGTGACTTCTACCTATGGGATATTCTCAAATAAGTGTATTAGTACAACCGGGCATGCTCTGGAAGCTCTCGAGAATGAAATAACACAGTTTATACACAATATTAGTGAGAATAAGCTCCTGCTGGTGTTCCAGAACTTAATACATTGCTACAATATGTGTATGCATTGCTGCAACATGTATATAGAACGTAATGGAGGACATTTTGAACAATTTCTCTAAAATTCAGGTAGCATTCTGTTCATTTCTTTAAACGAATAATGCATTAGTTATGCAAGTGATCACTTGCTATGTTATAGTATTGAGGGATAATAGAAGTGGTGGTTTCTTATGTTGACTCTATACAGAGTCTGCCAAAAAATATGTACACTCTTTGTCAGACTGTATCAGGATATTGATATTGTCAATTAATTGAATTACGAGTATGTTGTAGTATGGTCTTTCGCTCAACAGATGTCAGTACTTTCATCACAATAGTGAGAAAACAAAATGGCTGGAGCGCTTGATGTTCGAGCAGCAAAAATGCATTCTGAAGTAGTTTATGAGGTTTGTTAATGCAGAGTCAGTGGCTGCGGAGTACGAAACAGAGTCCCCAACCCACCTAACAATTAAACACATTATTGACAAGTTTGAGATGCATGGAACGATTTGTGGCATTCACAAAGGAAGATTGGGAAAACTGCGTACAGCTACAAGTCCTGCGTCATCGACTGTCATGTTTGTTACTTCACAGAAGTCTGCTACGCAATGTGCATGTGAAGTGGGGATTAGCAGTACAAATGTATGACGTATTCTGAAAGCTGCTAGGTGAAAAGTTTACGTCCCACGATTACTGCACGCAATTAATGATTACGATCCTGATCGTCAAATGCAATTTTGCAAATGGTATCAGTGAATGGTAACTGAAAACGAACAATTTGTGACGAAGGTAGTGTGGTCTGATGAGACCTAGTTTAATTTAATGGAACAGTGAATTGGCATAACTGTGTCTACTGGGCACAGGAAAATCCGCATATTCATGTGGATAACGCAGTCAATCTACCAGGGGTTCATGTGTGGTGTGGACTGTCATCTAGGGGCTTAGAAGAACTCTTTTTCTTTGATAGTACTGTCACTGGAGAAGTGTACCTCGTAATGTTACGCACATCAATTCTACTAGGTGTGCGTGCACTTTATGGAGCTGATGATGAGGTCTTCCACCAACAGGATGGAGTGCCACCACACTACCACCTAGCTGTATGAGCTTTCCTAGATAACAATCTGCAGGGACATTAGATTGGACGAAGAGGGCCTGTTGAGTTCCCCCCCACAGAAGCCTATGGATTTTTGCTTGTGGGCACTGTGAAAGATCAAGTCTATTGACGTAAGCTGCATATGCTGGAGGACCTTCACCAGGAGATTACAGCAGCATGTGCAGTGATCTACATTGAAACATTGACTGATGTAGCTGTGATGACCGCTCATCATTATGTGTCTGGCCTCCAGCAGCAAACATTTTGAACATCTAAAGTAACCATGTGCTTAACTGAAGACAATACTACATGTGTGATCAATATTTAAATGTAAAACAAACATGTAATAAATAGTTTTCGTTCCTTAAAGATTGTATACATTTTTTGGCAGACTCTGTATATTCTTATACTTATAAAATTAAGACTTTGTATGTAAAATTATAATTAATGGTAGTATTGTGTATTAAATTATATTATTTTCGAATAGATGGTCTACTGGTGTAACATTCAAGCTACTTTTCCATGCTATCAGATGAGATTGATGTTACATATATACTGAAGTTATACATAAAAGAAAATTGTTTCTGTTATTAAAATAACTAGCATTTGAGTTCAGTTGTTACATTGGCTAGCAAAGGTATATTTAGATACATTGTTTTCCTATTAGAGCACATTGATTCGAATTACGTTGTTTGAGTACTCATTAATAAGTATATGTATAGCAGTATTTTCTTAATACAGACTTTTCTTGAAAGTAAAACATTTGTTGGCTTCCCTGTCTTTTCAATCAGATTGACTGCTGTGTAGCATTCTGGTGCATCATTTGAGAAAATAATATTTTATATATTAATAGGGGTATGAGTTTTTGGTATTAACGATATATGCAAAATGTGTTAAAAACTTAATTTTACGCATGGAAAATGCATATCCCTTAATGAAAGTCCAAATTTAAGTGCAATATATCCACGAATTTTCGCGAAATTTATAGAAATCCACGAAATTACTTCTTAATCACAATATTTCCAAAAAAAAAAAAAAAAACAGGTTTTTATGGAGAGTTTGCACAAACAATTTCTTTCAAATAAAACGTGAAAATTTTCTTTGTTGTAAAATATACATAAACATTTCACCATATTTGTTTGTTCAGCATTAGGCCTATTGTGTGTAGCATCTGGCGACAATGTACTCATAGTTTCAGGGACTGCTTCTGCAAGCAGACAATGATCATTTCTCTTTCCCGCAACAACTGCCTTTGTGAGATGTAGAAGACAGTGCTGTCCCCCCCTTACATTCCAATGAAATTTAATTATGATTTTAACTAAGTTAAACAATTTTCTGTTATTTTCAAAGGGATTGTTTCAAAAATAATTTTAAAAATGTTATTTTATTATTTTTAAGTTTCTTCTTTAGGGTGTGAATTATATGCGAAATTGCTTGTTTTTTTTTTTTACGAATTTTTCACCGAAATTAAACCATTTTAATCACCGAAATCAGGGTAAAATATTCGCCATGAAATCACACTGCTATATATTAGCACTCTTTAGGAGTGTAGTGCTGTAAGTGTTGATCTGTCTATCTTTGTTCAAAACATTTATAACTAACAGTATTAGCTGAGTATATTAAGATTGGAGAAAGTATTGTGAGTGAAGTAATTATTTGCTGCTGTCCAGAAAACTGATATTAAACAAACTGGTATATATCCCTCGTTGCTAAGACTTTTGTCAGTTACAATGGCTATTACCATTGATGTAAGAAAGAATACAAATTTGTGAACAGAAAGACATATAGAAGTATTTATAGAAAGTTTCTGACAATGTAAAAATGACTGTTATCAGCAAATGTTGTGTAATGAGAGAATGTAAACAATTTCACTTTTCTCTATTTCCTTAAGAGTTAGAAAACATAATTTCTCCGTATAAATGACTACTAATTTTCAATATTAAAAAAATTCTTAAATACTGTTTGATTTAAGCTGAGGGAAGTTGTCTTGTATTTACAGCTGTACATGAGAAAATCTTCATGGTGTTCATGTTCGGGTCTCTGAGCTACATGCTTGCCACAATCAAAGTCTTCAAATTGGTGAAACCAAATATGAGTGATGCAGAGAAGAACTCGTATTTGATAAAAAAGTGTTTGTTTGCGACTTCGATTGTGAGCACTGTTGGACTGTGTGTCTTTTTCCTCAAACATCGCCTTCTGTGCCATGATATGGGTATGTATGTATTTTGTAATAAAAATCAATTTTATAGTAAATGATGTAGGTAATATATATATATATATATATATATATATATATATATATATATGTAAACACACACATTTTTAAGAGAGTGTTAACCTTCAGGAAAAGTAGATTTTATTTTTGTTTAACCCACTTTGTTATCTATTAATAACCATTCTTGTGTTCAGACCCAGCCAAGGACAAAGACTTCGAAAAGGCAGTTTATTAAACCTTTAGCATGGCTTTCTCTGGGTAGAATGTATTACTATGGATTCTGTGTCATTGATTTATGACATGTAAAGGAACACTATCTCTGACAATGGCTTTAGCAAAAAAAAAAAAATATTGATCATTTCTCCCCCAAATTGAATTTCATCACTGAATAACTTAAGTAGTTGGAAGCATTGTTAAATGAAAAACTACTACTTGTACTTACGTTGGTTAGCTTGAAATTTTACAAGATCTTATTTCTTTATGTGAAATGACACAATTTTTCGTAAAATAAAGATTAATTTAACTGTCAAAGACTATATAGTCTCTTTCAGACAAGTGCAGAGATAGTCAAAATAATCCCAATATCAATAATTTATTAAGTTTATTATAACGAAGGTAAACACAATTAATATTGATGGACAGGAAAACTCATGTAATTTTTTTAGGCACACTAAATATGTTCAATGTGTATTCTGTGCCTAACACGGCACACATCAATCCTGTAATTATGTTCCTGCTATATTCTTTGTAGCAAGTCGGAGTCAGTCTCTGGTTGCTGTGAGACGTGTGTAGATCAACCAGTATCATTGCAAGTAGTGGTACAAAGACACAATCCTTGATAAAACCTCACAAGAAGAAATCACACTGAGTTCTGGGGAATGTGGTGGCCAATGTATCACTCCTTAATCCTCCGCAGATGCATAGCCGATTCATTGTTATGATAATCATTGAGGTGGCTCCGAACATTGTTATCATAATGCAGTAAACTCCGTTGAAAATTGAAGTCGGCACTGGGTGATGTAACTGAAAATGAGAATTCTCTCACCCGCATATTGAGATGATAGAAGACTGTTAGTGAGAGAACACTACTCACTCTGTTGATGGAGAGTTTGCTGCCTCCAGACAGCATGTGTGAAAAACAAATACAGTAACACTTCATTTATACGTTTCTCACTTATACATTTTATTCTGAAGTCACGTGTAATGAAAGACTATAGACCTTTAAAAAAGTTTTATTCAACAACAGAATTGCACCAATACCAAATAAAACAAAAGAATCCATCTTGAATCCTGCGTACACTACTTTTGACACTTAAATATGAATGATTGATTAAATGGCAAATTTACTAGTGTTAATTATATAAGTACGTGTGGCTTACAGCTGTTTCGGTGTATACTGTACACCATCATCAGAGCCTACTAGATCTCGGTGTCATCTCGACATTGCTGCCTGTTGTAGGGATGCATTTGCGTGTTGAAAAGTGGAGTCAAATAGTGTGTGTGTTCTGAAATTGATCTGTGTGTTGAGAATTTGATTAGGGTGCGTTTTAGTGTGTCTGTATATTTCATATTGTTCTAGTGTGTTGAGTTTTTGGTTTTGGGTTGTATGTGTAGGATTTCCAGTCTGTATTTATGTTATTGTATGTATGGTTAGCATTAGTTATATGTTCGGCATATGTAGATGTATTGTGTCCTCTGGTTATTGCTTTAATGTGTTCTTTGTAGGGTGTTTGGAATGATCTGCCTGTCTGTCCAATGTAGAACTTGTCGCAATTATTACATGTGAGTTTGTATATGCCTGTGTTGTTGTATTTATTTGTTTGTGTATTGAGATGTCTTTGTAGTGTGTTTTCTGTTCTGTATGCTATGTTGTATTTTTGCTTTCTGAATGAAGATGCGATCTTATGTGTGCTTTTATTTTCGTATGTTAGTGTGATGTATTTCTTGTGTTCGTGTTGTGTTTTGTGTGTTTTTGTTTTGTCTTCCTTATGATGTTGAAGAAGTGAACACGATCAAATACATAGCACAAGAAAATGGTTACAATCCAAACATAATAGACAACATCATAAGGAAGACAAAACAAAAACTTAAAAAACACACAAAACACAACACAAACACAAGAACACAAGAAATACATCACACTAACATACGAAAACAAAAGCACACATAAGATCGCATCTTCATTCAGAAAGCAGAAATACAACATAGCATACAGAACAGAAAACACACTACAAAGACATCTCAACACACAAACAACACAAACAAATAAATACATATACAAACTCACATGCAATAGTTGCGACAAGTTCTACATTGGACAGACAGGCAGATCATTCCAAACACGCTACAAAGAACACATTAAAGCAATAACCAGAGGCCACAATACATCTACATATCGCTGGCTCAATATTACAATATGTCAGAAATATTACTACATACACCCTTGTAACATTTAGCAAGCGATATGCCGAACACACAACTAATGCTAACCATACATACAATAACATAAATGCAGACATGGAAATTCTACACATACAACCCAAAAACCAAAAACTCAACACACTAGAACAATATGAAATATACAAACACACAAAAACACACCCTAATCAAATTCTCAACACACACTATTTGACTCCACTTTTTAACACGCAAACGTACCCCTACAACAGGCAGCGATGTCGAGATGATGCCGAGATCTAGTAGGCTCTGATGATGGTGTACAGTATACACCAAAATAGCTGTAAGCCACACGTGCTTATATAATTAACACTAGTAAGTTTGCCATTTAATCAATCATTTTTAAAACAAAAGAGTTTAAAAGACAATGTACCTATAACAGTAGTCACTGAACAATATTATATTGTATGGAATAAATTACTATAAAATTCTCTCCTTCTTTTATTTTGGAACATAATCCAGAAGGTACTTAGGAGGGCATATTATTCTAGAACTTCTGAGTCTAGGTATTGTTTTTGTGGTATAGGAGATATTTGAAATACTGGAGATTGGAAAACTTCTTCTTTCTTCCCCAGTAGAAGGAGAGGGTTTCTTTTAGGACTTCTGGTGGATCATTATCAGAAGGAACTTCATTTTGGTTTCCATCAGGTGGAATTTCTTCATTTTGAGGTTGAGTTTCTTGCCCTATTTCCTTCAAACGTCCAAGGTCATATGCTGAAACAACAGAAGGCATTTCTTCATTTTGAGGTAGAGTTTCTTGTCCAAGTTCTTGTGTAGGTGCAAGGTCACATGTTGGAACTGTTGTTTCTCTTCCATCTGACAGGCGAATGTGAACATATTCGGCATTTCCATGAAGCAATGTCACCTGCTTATATTTTGAGGCTCGAGTATGTCTTTTCAGAAAAACAGGACTAGGGGTGAGAAGCCAAAATGGAACTGAGAGTCCGTTACCAGACCTATGTGCATGATTGAACTTTCGTTCATGTGGAGTTGTATTGGTTGAGATACAGAGTAAATATCATACTGACGTGAGTGAAGAGCTTCCTGTAAGGCATGTTCCCAATGAGTGATTCCAAGATTTAAAGTCATTAGGGCTAACTCAACTGCCCTCCATAATATACATTTGTACCGCTCTACCCGACCTTTTCCAGCACGATTGTAGGCAAGTAGGAAGTGATTCCAAGTGAATTTAGAAATTCCTTGAATTCATGAGACATGAAAGATGTTCCCCTGTCAGAGTGAATATAAGCTGGATTCCAGAGATAGCAAAAAGTTGCTTGAAACTTACTATGACAGTAGATGAGGACATGTCTGGACATGGAAAAGCAAAAGGAAACCTCAAATATTCATGTACAACAACCAGAAAGTATCTGTTATGAGTGGAAGATGGTAAAGGATTTTTAAAGTCTTATGTTGAGCCGTTCGAATGATGAAGTCATTTTGATTAAAGTTTCTTGGTGTCGATGAAATCTAAGTTTGATGGCAGCATATACTTGACAAGAGACAGTTACATGACGTATTTCTTCCAGAGAATACAGGAGATTTTTACTGCGGATCCAATGATACAGGTGGGTCACACCAGGGTGATACTGTAACATGCACCTCATTCAGTTTCTGTGTATAACTCTGTAAAGCTGAACAAATTGTTGAAAGGGCATCAGCAGCTACATTAAACTTCCCAGGTCTATAGACAATGTCATATTGAAAACAAGATAATTCCAACCTCCATCGCATGATCTTTTTGTTGTCCCCTTTAGGCATAGCAACAAATTTATCAAGACAACACAAACGTATTACACACTGCATTGTTCTTCCTAACTCTCTGACATGATTGATATATTATACTTTCTTATCGATAGGAGGGATTCCCTATTTAGAATGTGGTCTCAGGCTTTCGAAATAATCACAAGTTTAAATATTCACTGTTACTAAGTTTATTAACAAAATATTCAATTAGAACAGATAAATATAGAGTCACAAAAGCTATAAAAAACATCACACCACATACACTTTAACCACGAATGCCTAAACCAACAACTAACACCAAAATACGCGCAAATCAACATAAAAAACACATCATACCGAGCACAAAAGACAAAAACCATAGTATAAATAACATACATACAAAACAACATTAAACACCTACACTACACAAAAAATCAACATAACACAAATGCATACAAACTACACTTACAATTAACACACTCTCTACACTACACAGAACTTGAAGAGGTTATAACACAACATTAAACACCTACACTCACAAAAAATCAACATAACACAAATGCATACAAACTACACTTACAATTAGCACACTCTCTACACTACACAGAAGAGGTTGAAGAGGTTATAACACACACAAACAAAGTAATAACAGAAATAAGCCAAAAAATCAAAAAAGACACAACAATAAACTAGTTATACTAAAGACACAACAGACAACAACACACAACACGAAACACAAATTCCACCCAAGAATATTCAACACAACTAACATAACATTCAACCACAATGGAACTACACTACTAGAAAAAGGATTAAGACACAACATACACCAAAACAATACAGGTACAAAACAACAAACACAAACCATCATGAACATAGAAACAGCAATACAAAACACACAAAGTCAACATCACGAATACATAACACAAGACATAATAAGAAACATAAAATAAACAAACCCACAACAAACACACAAGAACACAAAACAATAAACACCTTGCAGACAAAACAACAAGAACATAACCTAACTTTCATCAAAGCAGATAAAGGAAATTGCACAGTAATCCTACACAAACAAGACCTACATAACAAAATTGAAACATATTTCAAGGAAAACAACATCAAAGAACTCAAAAACGACCCCACCACACAATACCACAACATAGTAAAAAACACAATAAACAAAAACAAACACATAATTCCAAGCAACATGAAACAATAATTAAAACCAATCAAACCAGAAGCACCTAAACTAAACGCACTACCGAAAATACATAAAGAAAACATACCCATCAGACCATTAGTCAATCATCGAAATGCACCAACACACACACTAGCCACATACATGGACAAAACCATAAGGAACAACATAAAATTCGAAAAACAAACAACAATAAAAAAAACAACATAGACATAGTGAATAAAATAAAAGACAAACATATCCCACACAGTACAACATTAGCAACCTTCGACATAACTAACCTATACACAAACATACCCATAAAAGATACACTACAGATACTAGAACAATTGCTCAAAAACAACAACACACCACAAGAACACATTAAAGAAATCATCCACACCACAGACATCATCACAAAACAAAACTACTTCACATACAATAACAAATATTACACACAAACCGAAGGCTTACCCATGGGATCACCCATTTCCAGCATACTAGCAGAAATATTCTTACACCACATAGAACAGACATACATACTAAGCAAAGACAACAACAAACATGCAGACAACATCATATATTGGCACAGATATGTAGATGACATACTAATACTATACAAAGGAAACAAAAGACAGATCCAAAACTTACATCAACACATAAACAAAATACACCCAAAGCTACACTACACATTAGAAATTGAAAACAACAAATCCATAAATTTTCTAGACATCACAATACCGGTAACAAAAGTAGACAACAAACACACATTCAAAGTATACAGAAAACCCACAACGACAACACACATACATAACACATCCAACCACCCCACACAACATAAACAAGCTGCATTCCGAACAATGGTACGCAGACTACTCAACATACCAATGAACCAACAGGATTACAATGAAGTGCTAAACACAATCAAATACATAGCACAAGAAAACGGATACAACCCTAACATAATAGACAACATAATATGCAAGACAAAACATAATCACAAAAAACATAAGAATAGAATACAAATACAAGAACACAAAAAATACATCACACTAATATACGAAAACAAAAACACACGCAAAATTGCAACCTCATTCAAGAAATTAAATTACAACATCGTATACAGAACAAATAACATTCTACAAAAACAGCTCAACACACAAACAACACAAACAAACAAATACAACCACACAAGCGTATACAAACTCAAATGTAACACCTGCAACAACTTCTACATTGGAACAGGCAGATCATTTCAAACACGTTACAAAGAACACATCACAGCCATAACAAAATTACAAAACATCTCCACATATGCAGAACACATCACAAATGCTAACCACACCCACAGAGACATCAACACAGACATGGAAATACTACCAAAAAGCCAGAAAAAGCCAGAAACTAAACACACTAGAACAATATGAAGTATACAGACACACGAAAACACACCCCAACGAAATTCTCAACACACAACTCAACTTCAAAAACACACACACTTTGACTCTACACTATACCACACGAACGCATCCTCACAGGAAAGAGAGCAAGAGGCGCCAAGACCAACAACGACCTATTCTGAGGATGACCCATAAATAGATTGAAACATGTAAGCGAGGTACGTTGGATAATTGAATAATTTCGAGGGAAAAATTGTTCCAGGGCCGGGCATCGAACCCGGGACCTTTGGTTTAACGTACCAACGCTCTCCCAACTGAGCTACCCGGGAACTCTACCAGACACCGATCCAATTTTTCCCTCTGTATCCACAGACCTCAAAGTGGGCTGACAACTGTCAAGCAACCAACATTGAGTGCACACTAACTCTGTGTGACTTAAATTGTGGTTTTCTGTTAACGAACAGTGACGTGTATTATGCAAATCAAGCTTTCAGGTATAACTCCCTGTGAAGTTGATTTGAATAATTTCGAGGGAAAAATTGTTCCGGGGCCGGGCATCGAACCCGGGACCTTTGGTTTAACGTACCAACGCTCTCCCAACTGAGCTACCTGGGAACTCTACCAGACACCGATCCAATTTTTCCCTCTATATCCACAGACCTCAAAGTGGGCTGACAACTATCAAGCAACCAACATTGAGTGCACACTAACTCTGTGTGACTTAAATTGTGGTTTTCTGTTAACGAACAGTGACGTGTATTATGCAAATCAAGCTTTCAGGTATAACTCCCTGTGAAGTTGATTTGAATAATTTCGAGGGAAAAATTGTTCCGGGGCCGGGCATCGAACCCAGCTAGGTACATTGGAGTTTAACACAGGAAAGTCTTATCATACATATTCCGAAATATAGAGTATTTAAATTGAATGATTATTTATGAAGTATCAAAATTGCTGCTAATTTTAAAGTATCAGAATGAAATAATTAAATGTAAAGTACAAGAATTGAATTGTTGATTTTAATATAGTTATCTGTAGGGCGAACCCTGGTGCTATTCAGAGATGATGCCATTTTCTGTCTTCTCTCTGGATGTCGGGAAGATACTACTACTGTTGCATGACCACTGTGTAATGACCAGGGAAAGGATTTATATGTAAATACATATTTACTTATAAAGCTAATATAATTTATATTTTGCATTATCTTTATGTTTCACAATGTGTAGGGTTGAAAAATCCTACTTTTATTTTCCATATTTTTCCATATTTTAGAGTTTAGTACATATTTTCGTTAATTTCCATATATTTTCCATATTTCATATAAAACAGTCCATATTATATTAGGTTTAACAATAAAACAAAACAAAATTCCATTAACTTTTAAAAATACATTTCAACAATAGAGATTTAAACACATGTTCAGTAATCCCTTTAACATCAGAGTTATTTGAAAATTAGCAGTCCTATCAACAATGGGAAAGTAAGTTACAAAACTGTATTAATTTAATTTAAAATTTTTAACAGACTTCAGTTGTGCAGCTCAACAGTTAAATGCCAGTCAGAGTACACATAGGTTCAGTTTTGTAAATCATACTATAAAGACGGTAAATATGCCAAAAGTACGTCATTCAGTCAATTTAAAATCAAAACTAACAAGTTACATTTCAGAATTTAAAGAAGATGGTTTATCAACTGACAATAAAATATTATTTTGTAATTTGTGTCAGTGTGCAGTATCATCTACACAAAAGTTCCTGGTGCAACAACACATTACAACTAGTAAACATCAGGCCAACAAACAACTAAATTCCAAGCAGAGACAATTGTTTTTAACACAACCAACAACATCGAATGTAAGATCTGAGTTTAACATCGACCTGTGCCGTTCTCTCATCTCTGCTGATATTCCTCTCTACAAACTAAAGAATAAGGTCTTCAGGGAATTCCTTGAAAAATATACTCAACATACAATCCCGGATGAGTCAACACTTAGGAAGACGTATGCTCCATCCATCTACGATGAGACAATACAGAAGATAAGAGATGAAATTAAAGATAGTTCAATTTGGGTTTCCATTGATGAGACTCCCGACAAAGAAGGTAGACTTGTTGGTAATGTAGTTATCGGTTTGTTAAGTGAACAATATTCTGAACGAATTCTTTTACATTGTGATGTTCTAGAAAAGTGCAATAACAAAACTATAGTTAAACTGTTCAACGAAGCTATGGGTATCCTGTGGCCAAAGGGTATTATGTACGATAATGTGTTATTCTTTATTAGCGATGCTGCCCCTTATATGGTCAAAGCTGGACAAGCATTATCTGTTGTATATCCTAAATTGACTCATTTTACTTGTGTGGCGCATGCATTTCATCGTGTGGCAGAAGTGGTCAGAGACAATTTCCCTAAAGTAGATTTGTTGATTTCATCAGTGAAAAAAGTATTTCTCAAAGCTCCCAGTAGAGTTAACGTGTTGAAAGAAATGTACCCTGAAATTCCATTGCCACCAAAGCCAATTTTAACTAGATGGGGTACATGGCTAGAAGCAGTTGAATATTATGCCGAACATATAGACTCTATTAACAATGTTCTCCTTGCATTGGACTCTGAAGATGCAGTCTCAATTGATACTGCGAAAACAGTTACCTGTGACATAAGTGTGAAGAATGACTTAGCTCACATTCAGCATACATTTTCATGCATCATAAAAACGCTCAAAAGTCTCCAAAATAGGCACCTTTCACTATCTGAAAGTTTTGAAATTATAAATAGTACTGTGGAACAACTGAATCGTGGTAGAGGTAAAGTTGCAGATGCAGTAAGAGCTAAGGTGGACACTGTACTTTCAAAAAACCCTGGATATGAAGAACTACAAAAGGTTGTTGCTGTGATGAGTGGTGAATCAACAGTGAAGATTAACTTGGACTTATCCCCAGCAGACATTGTGAAATTGAATTATGTACCAGTTACTTCTTGTGACGTCGAACGCTCTTTTAGTCAGTATAAATCTATCCTCAGAGACAATAGAAGAAGATTCACTTTTCAGCACTTGAAAGAAATGTTTGTAACCTATTGTTATGGTAACAGACAATAAAAATTGTGTTTTGTTGAAACTACATTGGAAGATAAGGTACGTCCATTATATTTTTTGTTTAGTTTGATTAAAATGTACCAATATTTAACGTACATAGTCATTTTTTTATAATTTTAAGTCCATATTTAATTCCATATTTTGGTAAAAATCCATATTTAATTCCATATTTTGGTAAAAATAACTACATATATATTTACATATTTCATATATTTTTAGTCCATATAAATCCGTTCCCTGGTAATGACTAATGACCATGCTTTGGATGTTTCATATCCATTTTATAAGTTCTCGAACCGCTCCCTTGGGATGTAACAGATTGACGCTATTTTGCCCATGAATCTTCTAAAAAGACAGTATTGCACTGACTGAACACCATGCTATTGATTCTTAACCATTATTTCGAATTAGTGTTTCCTGTTGTCACGTGGGACAATATAGAATTGAGGAACTCTCACAATATGCAAGGATTGAATCGTCTGTTTTCGATTGAACCAATAGAAAATCGGAATTGAAAATGATCACCAATTAGAAGTCTCGCGAGAGACGCGTATTGTAAATGATTACTGCATGATCTGTGATTTTCGTTATATGTCAGCTGTTGCATAAGAATGGCTTTGTGAAATGCAAGCTAACTAACTTCCTGTCTTGTTCAAGGACTGCATTCAACTTCTTGCTGACTTCACGAAACTGTATGCTGTAATCTGTAGCAACAGGAAGTCTGTCGCATGTTATAATGGTATAAGCATGTCTTCACAGATTAATCTGAATGTTTTAATAAATACGATTTCATTACTTTCAAATATAGTGAAAATATATTGCTTATGGTCATAACCAAAGTTTATGATGTTTATCATAATCCTTGGGCACAACATTTTCATTCTTCACTTTGCTGGGATGATTATTGTCAAACATGAATGCAACCAATCTCTGGTCGGTTATCAATTTAAAATGTCTATCAAGGAGGTAATGACGCCAATTCCGAAGAGCTTCTACAATTGCTTGAGCCTCTTTCTCAACTGGAGTGTTTTATTCTGAGCCAGATAGAACTATGGAGAAAAAAGTACCCAGACAACCGGATTGAGTCAGGGTAGCAACAATAACACCCTCCGAAGCATTTGTTTCCACAATGAAAAGGATTTCAGGATCGATACAAGTCACAACAGATTCTTCTATCTCAGTTTTTACATCATGGAAAGCTTTGAGAGCTTTCTCTGAGAGAGGAAACAGAGAATGTGCAAGAGGCAAGTTCTTAGCAGAGAATTGGGGATTGAGAGAATCAATCAATCAATCAATCTTCTTAATGTATTCAGCTGTTTGCTGACAACATAAAGTCCACTGTAGTCTATTCAGTTTTTGCTTTTCTTGACAAATGAGGGTGTTCATTATAGATGCCTGTTGCTAGTAGCCAATGTTGGGGTGTAGTCAATATATACTGCAGGGCTGTGTCTTCTGCAACTGGTACTCATGATTTTAATTTACTTCTTTTGTGGTTTATGGATGGACAGTATAGAAGAATGTGTTCCAGATCTTCATCATGATAATTACACTACAGACAAGTAGGATTATCAGAAATGTGAAATCAGTATAGGTACAATTGTGTGACAATGTGACCTGTTCTGACTCTTGTTAAAAATGTTTGAACGTGTCTGGGCAAGTTTTTGTACATTTCCAGTCATTTGGTTTCCTTTGTACAGACTGTAAAATTTTTCCTTTGTCAGAAGAGAGACAGTTGTTGATCTATAGGTTTATAAAATGAGACTTTATTGAAGAAAAAGCACTGGATAGAGATATCATTTGAAGAGGTCTTGGTTGCAAATATGTTGCCTGTTTTGCAATGTTATCGAATTTCTCGTGTCCAGGTATGCCATAATGACTAGGTATCCATTGAAATGTTATTTCCTTTTGGAGTTTTTTAGTTTACTTAGTTGTTTCTGAATTGGAATAATTTTATGTGCGTATAGGTTTGGCACATATTTAATTATATTAAATATAGCCCCTTTGGAGTCGGTAAGTATGCAGATAGATTAAAAAAAAAATTGAGTAACACACTGAAGAGCAGCATCAATAGCTAGCAATTCAGTGTCAAGACTGGAGGAGGATGAACATGGTATGAAATAACTTTCTTGATATTTTGGAGTTTAATGCCTTGCTCCTGATGTCCCATTATTAGGATTTAGAGATTTATCTGTATAAATTTGAAGGTGATCCTTATATGTGCTGCAGAGTAGTTCCATGACATCTAACTTAAGAATGTATGGAGGATCATTTTTGGAATGATTTCATGGAATTTGTATGCTATGTTCTGGAATCACCCATTTCCATGGAGAAATTTTGTTCACAACTAGAGTTTTAGCAATGAGTGTGTCTGTGACATAGAGGGAATGAGAGAAGAATAATGGAAAAACTTTCCCAGAGTCCTTCTTAAGGATGCAGTATCCTGCGGTGGAGGCAAATTTCTTAGAGGCTGAAGGTGATGAGGATCAGGCTTCACTGTTTTATTGGCAATTTGATAGCCCAATAATGTGATGGATCTTAAGGAAAATGAGCATTTCTCATGGTTCAGTATCAGATTATATTTTCGAGCTGCTTCCATAAATCTCCATAAATTTTCATCATGCTATCTCTGAGTCTTTCTACAAATTGTGACATCATCCTAAATGAAAAAGTATCTCTCAGATTTTCATTACGAATGATATCATCAATAGCTCACTGAAAAGCTGCAACACCATTAGTGACACCAAATGGTATTCTTTTAAACTGATACAGTTATCTACAGGCCTCAAAGGCAGTGTACTGTTTATCCTTTTCCTTTATAGGAATCTGATGATAAGCACCTTGAAGATCTAAGATACTCTATATTTCATAATTAGCCACTTTGTTAACTATATCCTCGTTCCTGGGCAAGGAATATGCATCTAACAATGTGAATTGATTGATGGTTCGGGAATAATCAACCACCATTAGCTTTTTCTGGTTCTCTTTCGAAACAACTAATACTTGAGCCCTCCTAGGAGAGAGATAGGATTCTATAATATCTTCTCTAAGAAGGTGATCCACTTCTGCTTCCATAAACTTTGAATCACTGTCAGAGAGACTTGATCGCAATGGGTTTGCAGTCCTTGAGATTACCAAACAGTGAGGCAGGCTGAACATGAGTGATTGCAAGACTACAGACTGTGAGGGATGTCATACCTCCTCCAAATACTAACTTGATGCTAGAATGTCTTTTTGGTAAGTCATCAACAATAATACCTGAACAGAGATCTGGCAGAAGAGGAACTTCCACATTCTTGTGAAGGTGGTTCTGAACATCAAGATTGACTCTACATCTGTCTACAATGTTCGAAGTTATAGAGGTAGAGGCCATAGATACAATACGAGATGAAGGGAGAATAAACCAAGTTTGTGGCCAATTTTCTCATTAATGTAGCTTAAAGAGTTCTCAGTATCAATCAGGCTCTAGACCTGTTTTTCAGTAACAGTACTCTTTAATAGGCCTGTGGTGGCAATGGCAATACCTACAAAATCAAGAGCAGCATCTGGATATCTCTGATTTGGGATTCTGACGAAAACTAGATTTGCTGACTTGCATAGTGGCCACGTTTGCGTCAAGAATTACAAATAACATATCTTGCTGAGTACATGTTACGTGCATGTTTTCCATTCCCGCAGAAGAAACATTTCTGACAACAGCTAAAGTAGAAACATGTTCAGTCAGGGTTGGAGTTAAAAGTTCTTGACAGGGCTGAGACTGGACAGCATTAATATTAGAAGACGAGCAGAATGACAGGCTGTTGAGGAGCAAGTTCAAGAGAGTGAGCTTGGTCATAGGCGTCTTTCATAGTCAGTGAGGGTTTCTCTAGAAGTCACCGATGAATGGGTGACAATTGAAGGCTGCTAATGAAATCATCTTGTATACAATCTTCTCTGCAGTAACAGCTTTAAACAAGCAGTCCTTACTTAAAAGTTTAAATGCCTGATAATATTGATCTATAGATTCATCAGATAGTTGCCGACGAGTGACTAACTTATGTCTAGCAAAAACCTCATTAACTGATTTTCCATAAATATTTTCAAGCACAATTATTGCAGTTTCATCATAAGTTTCACAATTACTCACATGTTCATGGACTTCGGGAGAAAGGTGATTGATGGGAATGCTTGATGAGTTAATGACCGAAATTGGTATAATTTTTCTCTATTCAATACCTAATTCCCTCTGTACCCTTTCCTCTCCAGTCCTCTGACTGAATTCTTACTTTCTTCGACCCCAATGGTATTAGAGCATTCGAGGCCTAGGGGTTCATTTCACTTTCCTTCCTACCCTTTCTACTTTTCTGTTCCTAGTGATGACCTGCTAAGGCACTAAAATCGTCCTCCAGTGGCTTAAGGAAGGAAAACTGGTGATCAACCAGATCTCCCAACTAGGTCTAGTAGACCCGTCAACCAACAGCAGGTGTGGTCCTCCAGACATTCTGGGGGTTGTGTGTGGATGAAGTAGCCACCAAAACATTAAAATATGGTGTTCACTTAAATCGGCTACAACTTGCCAAAATTATCCAGAGGTAAAATAGTCCCCCAATCGGATATCCGGTTGGGACTACTTTAATAATACAGAATCAACTAAACATCTTACAATGGAATACTGGTGGTATAACATCAGCTAAGAAAAAATAATGTAACATCCATTCTCCATCAAACATAATAATTTAATAAATGACAGGAGACATTTTCCAATTGTCAGTAAGGCATATTGAAGATGTACACCACATAAACATATTTTTCAGTACTTAATAAGGACAAATTAAAGAAATATAGAAGATACAGTTGTAGAATTACACAAGACAAGGTTCATTTTTCTTTAATTTTAGAATAAAATTGAAAAGAATATATAAGAAAAAGCATATTTAAAGAAATATGCAACACACATTCTTTAGTTGTTAATATCAATAATGTAAACATAAATAAGTACACAAGATAAGGTTCATTTTTCGTAGTACTGGGGTATTAATAAATCAAATTGAAGGAGTACCTACACATTTGTAGAAGTCATCAATGAGTATTATATTTTCGGAATAGAAATGACTGTACTATTTGTTCGACTTGCTTGCCTTCCTTTTGTATTTTGCATATGGTTCATTTACATAGATCTATACGAACAGCTTGTTCCATATGTTTTATCATGTGATACCTGAACATCTTCCCTTTTCTCTAAATCAAAATATTTTATAACTGTGTACAGGATGAATCGTAAATAATGTCATTAATTTCTTAAACATTTCATAGTGTGTTTTGGGAAAGCCATTGATTTAATTCCCAATATGCTGAGTCAACTTACGGAGCAGTGTATTATGATGATAAATGATTGAAAGAATTTTAGTTTTGTTCTTCAAATGTGCAGAAATTTAATTCAACAAATGTAACTTTGATTGAAAGAATTTTAGTTTTGTTCTTTAAATGTGCAGAAATTTAATCCGAAGAAATGTAACTTTTCATTCTGCAAAGGAATTTTACAATGTTACATTTGATTTCCCCAACTGTAAGGCAAATGTCAGATAATCTCCAGCGAATCCTCTGCCTCATCTCGCTATCACCATTGCATTGTTCTGTTGCGAGAGAATCATTTCGATAAACTAATGTGAGTACTTGTCTGTCAAAACTTCATGAACTCATTCTAGCTGTCGAGATGAAAATCCGCATTGACTGGATGTTGTTAAGAATAAACTCCCAATGAATCACATCTTCACAATTCCACCAGATACATAACATTACTCTGGAGTCGAACTGATTTTATTTTAACGACGACTTTGGCAGGCTGACTGGGATTGAGCCATTGTTTTTAGGTATCAGGATTGTGGTAATGTACCCAATTTCGCCATATGTGACAATTTTTCTGATAAATCTATCATGCATGAGATTAGTGTGATAAGTTGACAACAGATAAAATCTATCTACTCTGCGTTGAACCTGTTCAGGTGTCAATTCGTGAAGTACAGATCATAAACTTCTGATTTCTGTATTTTATGTTGACAACTGCCACATGCTCATAATATGTAATAATAACCATAGCATCAGGTAAATTGTACACTGATGTATACTTTTTCTTGTAGTTGTAGTTACATTTCTAGTGATATGAAAAAGAAGGCCTAATGGCCTCAATTTCACCAGAGTAAATAAATTATTCCATTGGCCAACTAGTAAATAAAATCATTAAAATCTTACAAATCATCAAACTTAAAAACCGACATTACTTATGAGACGACCTAATATTGCAATACCACTCGAGGAGTACACAAGAAGGACATCCCCAATAAGTAGGCAAAATTAAAGGAATACACAAGACACATTTGCAGTTGTTCATAGTGAAAACATAAATAAATGCACTAGACACAGCCCATTTTTCATTATTATTATTATTATTATTATTATTATTATTATTATTATATTGTTATTAATGTTGTTATTGTTGTTATTGTTGTTGTTATTATTATTATTATTATTATTATTATTATTATTATTATTATTATTATTGTTATTGTTATTATTAGGGAAAAATTGAAGGAGTACACCACTTGAAATTTACTGGTCACTTGTAGGCAAAATTATCTGATATTATTTGTGTTCTTGGCGCAATCCATTGGTTGATAAGACCAATAAGAATATCTTCACATCTGTCGTGCACAATTATTAATAACAATTTCCACTTCCCCTCTGGACTCCATAAAAAACCCACTGTCCTTTCACAAAATTACCTCGATTGTATTTCCTTCTACCAAATTTTGATTCATCAATTTTGATAATTTTACCAGTTCCTCCAATTTTGTCACTATGTAACTCATTGTATTCAACTGTTACTTCTCCAATAAACTGTTTTCATTCAGTGACCCTATGGCTAGCAGAATAATATTCATTCATAATTTATGTATTTGTATAACCATGCAATAAATCGTAAGTTAACAACAATTTCTAGCATTGTTAATTTGCTCAACACAAACCAGGATGTATGCCTTAGTGACTTCTTACGACCGCAAACCCTGTTAATTATTTTTTATGAAACCATCTCTTTTATCAAACTGCATTTCTTTAAAGTCGTTTCTTCTGACCAAGAAAATGGTCTGTCATCAACAGAACATTTTCTTTCGAAAATTTATAGAGTTCTTAGTCTTCCTGGGCAGTCTCTCTACACATTCCTTGGCAGGCGCAGATCTAGAATTTAATAATAATAATTGAGGGGCTGGGTGCAAGAAGGGCATTTTAGAGGATGTGCCCTTTTTGAGTAAATCGCTTTATTGTGTTCTCTGATCTGTTATGCATATGATTACAAAGTTGTAGTTCAATACTGTGATCATAGAGGTCAGGAGTACCGGTACCCAAAATGTAAAGGCGTGCATAGATAACATTATTACGATTTGAATTTTCAACATCAATTTTCTCAAAATTTGCATTTGAGAGAAGTGCCTTTCTTGCACCCAACCCCTCAATTAACATATGAATATAGTAGTATAATCATAACACAGAACAATGGAATTAAAAAACAAATAAATAAACCACAACAATATTGTCACTCTTAGGTTCTAAGTCTTCAGTTAGTTCTAATTCTAAAGGAAATGGTGACTGGAATGGAAAGTCGATTAAATGTTACTTACAGTTTAATGAAGCTGAAGTCGTCTGGGATGTTTTCTTGCGAAAAGTTCTATGACTTCGTCCGGACTTACGTCAATGTTACGATGAATGTTGAGCAATACCAAACCATTCAGTCTGTCCTGGTTCATCGTCGTTCTGAGGTAGGTTTTCACACGTCTCAGTGTTGAGAATGACCGTTCCGCAGTGCAAGTTGTCACTAGCATGATACATAATATGGTGAGCAGCTCTCTTATATTGGGGTAGAAATTATTCCTAGTATGCAGCAAAGCTTCTATAGCCGTGTCTGGTTTTTTTTTTTTTTTTTTTTTTTTTTTTTGCTCCTTCCAAAATTGAAACCACAAATGTACCTCTCCTCTAAGCTCTGGAATAGTTCCTGGCAGATCCTGTTCATAAATCGTTGCAGCTTGTAGGATGACATCGATATTTTTTATCAGGATCGTGTAAAAAGTTAGGAATCAAAGATTGGAGTTTAATTACATGACTGTGCCTAGCAGGCGAAAATCGTACTGACAAGTCGCTTAGAAGGTGATCAAGAAAAGGAAGAAATACATTGAGGCGGTAATAATCTTTAGGAGACTTAGATGCAACATTATTGCGATGGATTTGTCTGGATGCAACTCGAGGTACATTTACTTCTACGTTTACAGATTGAGCCAATGTAACAGCCTTCTCAAAAAGAAAATTATAAGTGTTATTATCATGGCAGGCCTGAAGAGTATTCATGACACATTCAACCATCTGGTAGCACTGACTTAGTTCGAGATTTGGGCTCTGTAGCTTCCGCGAAACACACAGTGTTATTCCAAATATTTCTGCTAAAATATGCAATGAAATTATGAATTCGAATTTTAGAATTGAGTTAAGCATCAAATGTGCCTTTGTACCATAGGATCCAAAATCTTCCAGGAATGATATAACTGCGGAGAAAATGTCTAAAAATTGTAACACTGCGTCATGCCGTTCAATCCATCTTGTTTCACACAAGATCTTTAGTTTCGTTTTCTTGTGTTCAGGGCATATTTGACTAATTTTTTCTTTCATCATGGTTGACCGCTTGCTAGACCCCCTAACATATTTTGCTATTTCAGCTACTGTGTCTACAGTTTGTCTAACACTGAGAACAGAGCACGATTTTGAAAGTGACAAATTTAGGCAATGTGAGGCACATTGCATATAGTATGCGAGAGGCTGCTCTTTTAAAATTTGCGCTTGGACACCACGAAACTTCCCCGACATATTAGCACCGCCATCATAACCCCGTCCGCGAAGATTCGAAATGTCTAGACCTAAGTCCCACAGTTCACTTAAAACAACTTTTGACAATGCCTCTCCACTTAGATCTTGCACCACTACGAATCTAAAAAATTCCTCATGCAAAATAACACTTTTCTCGGTCTACGAATCGCACACATAATGATAGTTGCTCATTGGAACTGATGTCGGTTGTTTCATCTACTAAGATAGAAAAATATTTACTTTGGTTAACCTCTTCAACAATTTTCTTTTCAATAATGGTGCCACAACAGTTTATGAGATCGTTTTGCGTTGTTTTACTTGTTAGAGATGAGATTTTGGGGGAATTTTTAAGATGTCTATGCAGAATCTGATCACCGGCATCAACGCGATATTTAAGAAGCTTCCTGAAATTACCTTCGTTTTGATTTTCGTTTTCCAAGTCAATCACACTATCATCCCTGTGTCCTCTTAATGGAATATTTTGTCGGCCGCACAAAATAATTGTTTTTACTATTGGGACAAGTTTCATCCTGTTTTCGCGCACTGTTTGTAACACTTCATTATTCAATTGAACCAGAACGTTCTCTACCTTACCTTCAAACACTCGTTTAAAGTTGTCACATTTTAAGAGAGCAGTTTTGTGATAACTGTTCTCTGAATGTCTCCTGAATATTTCAGAGGCCTTTTTGAATTTTCTTAGAGGTTTCGTAACTAAATTCTGTAACGTGACTTTGCTTCGCCCTCCCTCTTTAGGTCCGAATAAAACGCACACGTGACAGAACACACCTTCATCCTTCTTACTGTAAGGGAGCCATGAAAATCTTTTAAGCCACGCACGATGAAATTGTCTAGGCTGTCCCGATTGTAGTGTCTTCGGAAATGGATATTTTTCGTCTGGAACCCACGGATTTGTTAGAGCTTTGTATTTTATCTCATCACTGCATATTTCTTTTTCCACTAAGCAACCAATATCTAATATATTATGAGTCGTCGAACTAGCGTCATCACTTTCACCGCACATAACCGATTCCACTGTTACGGTATTAACAGGCATACACTTTTCTTCATCATTTGTATCATTGTCATCCGTACTGCACTTTTCTTTCACTTCACCACACGGCTTCTTGATGAATTGTAAGATATTTGTTTGAAACTTATGTTTCGACATTTTATAATTTCTTATAACTGTTACACTAAATAATTCACCTGTACGGACTGATCACTTCTCGTCTCAATTCAGAAGTCGAATGTAGTGGCTATTGTAAAGTACGATAACAAAGATATTGGTAGCGGCCTAGCTACAGTGTGGTAGGGGTGGTTACCGTTAGATTTCCGTTCCGAAGTCCGAGCTATTGTTAAACCCCATGGTAACGACCCCTAAGGAATGCGACCACTTACCTGATCTATTCACTGCGAACTGTAAAGAGAGTTTGTATGCGAAAGTAAAATAGCAAAATAATGTGAAGTTTAGAGGGTGAAGAAATCATATAAGTTATATGAATGAAAAAATAATGCTTTGTACATTTTAAATAAAAAAAGTCTTTGAATTGATAGGGGGGTCTATAGCCCCCCAGACCCCCCTTGTATCCGCGCCTGTTCCTTGGGCTTGCTACCACCATGAATTGTGCCATTTTGCTAATTGGAGTTACCTCCAAAGCTAACTCAGAAACGAAGTAGAAATCTCTCAGATGAGAAAGTGATTACTAATGTTCAGTCACACCAAAACAGAGAGAATCCTCGTGCAAATAGATGGGGGTGGCATTCACTCAACGGGATTAGTAAACACTAATGGCGAGAGTTTACTGAGTGGATTCAGTCACGCCAATCTGAGTATTCTCTCGAAATTCGTGAGAGCAAAGTCTTTGCTATTTTTCAGTCATGTCATCCCCTGTGCATGATCCTTCTTAGCATTTCTCTTAATACTTTCATAATATTAATTTGTTTCATAGTTCGTGTTTTCAAATCCAACTGGCAATTGAAATCTTGGGTTAAAGAAACCTACGCTTGTTCCTTTTCCCTTCCATTTGTTTCACAGTTTGCGTTTTCACATCCAAATGACGATTGAAATCTTAGGTTAAAGAAATCCACGCTTGTTCCTTTTCTCTTGTGGAAGTTCTATCACTACGTTTGTTTGCTTTTATTTACTTTCTTATAATAATTAGTTGCTAGATCTACTAAAATAATTATGTTTCTCATATGAGGTAAAATGACTGCTCCTTACGCATTTCTTTTTCTGGATTTCTATTATAATTATTAAATTAGTCTCTAATACTGCCATAATATAAAAACACAATTTTCTGCTAAAACAAATGACTACACCACAACTGTAGGTACATTCAATAAACTTTCATACAATTGCTGCCTCTTTGATTTCTGTTACATTGCTCTTAACATCATGTTACCTGACCAAAGTACTTCAAATGGTTGGTGAAACACTATTACACTAACAGGGTGTTTAATTTTTAATAATGTGTTAGTTAACATGCCGTTGGTGTTATTGTAACGAAGCTTGGTGAAACTGGGCCTGTGATTGATGAAAACATTTCACACAAAGATTCTTTTGTTCGACCTTGTATGCCATTTTGTTTACTAACAAAATTATTGAATGCATTGCTAAGGTATAATATTATGCTACATACAAGAAACTCCCAAGTCTATGACGTTGCATAACACTAGAATCATTCATATAGATGCAATGTATAGGAAGGTATGTGTATTTAAAAATACCATGTTCTTTGTGCAGCACCATAATATTCAATGTAGGTATAGCAAGAGATTTATTATATTATAACAAAGATTTAATTTTCATACAAAGACAAAAGAAAGTCATGTTTTGGTTCTCATTTGACCAGTTGTTAACTGTGCATTAATTAATTTACCAGCATCATCAAATATTAAAACAGAATGAAATTTTGAATCATTACTAGGATTTTATCTGTGATCCAAATTGCAGTAGGACTGAATAATTTCAAGGGAAAAATTGTTCCTGGGGCCAGGTATCGATCCCAGGACTCTTCTCTTAGCACACGAATGCTCTACTGACTGAGCTACCCAGGAACCACACCCGACACCATATCAATTTTTCCCTTTATATCCACACAACTCAAGTGGGCTGACAAGGTGCCAGAAACCCAACTTTGAGTGCACACAAATTCTGTGTGACTTAAATTGTGGTTTTCTGTTAATGTACCTACAGTGACATATACTGCGTGTTCAGTTCAAAGTGTGTCATGGCTCGCTGTATGTCGTCATGTGGCTAGCCGATGAGCCTAGAGAATTCTATGGTAGCACACAGACCGTACAGACCGCCATCTGTTGCTACGACGTTCAAGTTATACCGTACACATTCTTAAATTCAGATTGAACGCCTTGATTAATAGGCAGCTTCTCTGATGTAAAAGCTGAAACTCGCTTCAAATCGCAGACTCACCAACAGTGACGTCATGACACACTTTGAAATGAATACCCAGTATATTATGCAAATCTGACTTTCAGGTGAAGCTTCCTGTAAAGCAGACTTGAATAATTTCAAGGGAAAAAATTGTTCTGGGGCCAGGTATCGATCCCAGCAACCTTTGCTTAGCGCACGAATGCTCTACCGACTAAGCTACCCAGGAACCACACTCGACACCATCCCAATTTTTCCCTCTATATCCACACAACTCATGTGGGCTGACAAGGCGCCAAAACCCCATTGTATAAGGTAAAATAAGCTTTCCTTATTGGCTGTGTTCACCAAATATGCAATAAAATTTAAGTCAAGTTTGAGAATAGAATAGTTTGTACATCAACATTGTAAACAGTCTTTATCGCTAGTGAAAATTGTGCTTAATATGCCACATTATTGCACTAGTGTCGTAAAATATTACTATGACAGCTTCTATTAAGAAGGCATGACTTGTATCATAAAGTTAACATTATGAAACAATTGCTTATACATTTTATAATTTAACAAATATAAATAAGAAATGAGTATAAATAAGGGTTATGTTTCGTTAGTAAGGCTTCAGTTTTCTTCTTTAATCATGATGTATGCATATCAAGAAGGCTTTGATTTCATTTGTTCAATGTTATTTTATGTGACGTGAGATTTTAAATATTGTTGTAGTTAATACGACTAAATCACACTGTTGTTTGGTAGTGTAGTGGTTTGCATACTGGACCTCTACACACAGAGAGGGCTAAGGTTCAAGTACTGGTGTGTGAATTTTTTTTTATGTTAAATTTACTTTATCAAGCCTTATTTAATAAGAAATTTTGTAGTATATTAATTTGATTTATTAATTACTGCTGTGATTAATGATATTAGGTTTTTGAAGTCATAACAAGTTAGCTGGTATAGATGGCTTCATTAGAGAGTTAGAGGTCCTGAATAGTGTCAGAGAAGAGGGACTTTGTGTAGGCCTATAGAAAAGGCTGTTGTTCAAATAATGAAAGTATGCTTTGCACCTATTTATCACGATGTTGAACTTTTGTTCATAACCAAGATTGCAGTGTGAAGTGAAGAGTCTGTTACTTTCATCTAAATAACTACAACTTTTATTTGAAATGTTTTTTTTTTATTGAAGGGTACTTTAAACTTTAATTAAGTTTATATAAAGCAGAGGGTTATAGGTGGTCATGTGGTTGTTTCACATCAATTTTTTTTGGCATCTTTTAAAAAGTGTAGTGCATAATCCATTTCGAAATATGAGATACCGACAACATTTTGAGAACAGATGTGCTGCAAATTTATATAACAGTCGAGCATACAATTTAAACTTGAGATAAATTAATAGTGTAGTGCATAATGAGTGGTCTTAGAGCAAGATCAGCAAGACGAGGCAGCGCATTTCGAAATGTGAAAGACCGACAACATTTTGAGAACAGACATGTTGCAAATTTATATAATGGTCTAGAAGGCAATTTAAAGTTCAGACAAATTTTATTGGACAAAAATGCAGTAATTGAACATAGCATAGGATGAATGAATATCCAGTTTGTGCACTGCCATGCTTAACATTATGCAGATAAGGAAACAAATGGTTGTTTCAATTCTTGCTGTCAAAATGGACTCCTTTTTATACCAGAATCAGCAATAAATGAGGGATTGAAAGAATTACTTAACAATTCTAATTATGTAAAGAATTTTTGTCGGTATAATAGTGCATTGGCATTTGCTTCATACTCTGCCACCAAAAAAATAGTCCAGTTTCATAATGTTTTAAAATCCAGAGACAGATTTACCAATACATCTTGGAATTATTACAAGTTCCTGGCAAAAAACCTTCGTATGGTCAATTGTACTTTGTAGATTCCTTGGAGGCCACTAATATAGGTCGTCCTGTAAATAATGATTTGAAATAGTCAGTGCTGACATCCGTCTCAGATATTCTGGCTAACAATCCAACATACAACATTGCAGTCGAAGTCATGAGAAGTGAAAATTCAGAAGAAAGCCTGAACTTACGTTTTGTTAACCTTCCTATGGACAAGCAGCTATTCAATAAACCCACAGCAAGTGAAATTGCAGGTGTATTTAGTTCTTTAGAAGGGGAACTGCCCCTCCCCAATCCCCCTATCTCTCTCCCTCTCTCTCACTCCCTCCACCCCCTCTCTCTCTCTCTAAGAATACGTAGTTTTACGGTCCTTTATCTTAAATTATTTTTTCATGATAGAGAATTCTAAATGAACGGAATTTTAGTAACATTTGACTTCGATATTTCAGAAGGTAATTTAATCATGACTTTTTAACTTTACCAAAAGTAGTCCCTTATGTTCAGTTGCAGCACATTAAAAAAAAATAATTGTATGTTGAAAGCATGATTTATGATGGTTATTGTTCATATAAATGTAATCATATTTACAGGAGATTTTCTTCTTGCTTACTGTGAAGTTTGTTCTTCAGCTGTATACATTCTGATGATAAAATTGGTTTGCTAGACTCTCTGGCTATTTTAGTTATTTAAAATTTTGTTTAATAAAAAGTAATATTTGTGTGTGCTTCCTTACAGCATTTAGCTGGTTCTCCTTTTGCGAGTACCTGATTGCATCAGCTAACATGGCGTTCCACATGACAGTGGTTCTGGACTTCCCTACGGAACAGCTAATAGTGGCACGGGGGTCCCCTGGCATGGTGCTTGTAGACTCTAGTACAGCTCCACAGGTGCAGCAGCAGCAGGATCATCATTGGAAGCCAGAGTAGATCCTCACTCTCTCACTCAACTTGCTGTCACACTCGCTCTCTTGCTATCTTTTCTTGCTTGCTTCTCTCCACTTGCCAGCCACTGTTTGGAGTGGCTGGGCCAGAGTAGCCTGTACGTCAATCTAGATGCAGCATTGGTTCCCTCGTTTTGTAACTGCTGTACAACTTTGCTAGTTGAATCAGTTGAAAGTGTGTTATCTGATTACTGCATTACCCACAATAGAGTGTTTTTATTTTTGAAATATTGGATGATGCCTTAAAGTAGTTCACAGTACTACATAGTTCTGTGAAATTCCAACGCTGCATGTAAATTGTCGAGGTTTTAATGGACCTGGCAAAGACGATTGCTTGGCTGTTTGGGCCCAGCCTAGCCTAGTTAGTCTAGCCAGCAGTGCCTACATATCCATATAAAGGATTATTTTACATTTACTTGTAAAAATGTAGGCAAGAAGAGAAATAGAAGGCTTAATCTCATACCAAAGAGAAATTCAAGATCTTAATCTTTTTATTTGTATAGTATTTATTGAAATATTTTATTTACAAATATGTATTTTTTAACTTTAATTTTTAGTATGAAACTGGTTGTTATCTGTTGTGTGATTTGGGAGCTGAATTCTCCTCGGTTATTAAAAATCATATAGTCATAATTAGCCGTAATTAACATTTACATTTGTTAATAATTTCTTTCATGAATATGAAACTTTGTTTCACTCAGTTTGTTTTTTTAATTTTATTTTATACTGCAACAGAATGATTTTTGATGAGGGTATGACTGTCCATCTTGATCATGTACAAGGCTGTCCTTATGATATAAGATTAGCACTATGGCGGATATATTGTGATATAAAATTTGTGTTCAGAATGTTAATTTATTATAAATTTTTGTATAATTTTGTGTAATATAGTACTTTAAACTGTTTCCCCTCCCCACGCAGTAGACAGTACGTAGAGAGTACTTGTAAAGTAATATAGATAACTGTTACATTATAGATCAGTATAAAAAATACAAGTAAGCTCGTAGTTCATATGCAGATAAGATTTGAATCTTGACTGCACTTCTTTTCAGTAATATGTTCTTAATTTATCTAAGTTTAAGAGTAGACTATTTCTTAAGAATCATACAACCATTAATAAGTAGCACAAATGTGATAATTTGTATATTTTTCTTTATTAGTAGTAAGTGAAGTTATGTTAGAGTACCTATTCCATGGCAGTTTATGTTATAAATTATTACATATGTTTTACTTCGGAATAATGATATAGCCCACATTAATATTCTCTGAATTGTAACTGTGTTCACCTGCATATATTGTAATTTTTTTTTTTTTTTTTTTTTTTGATTCCTACACCAGCATTTCTCTAACTTTTTTGGTCGCAGAACACTTTGTATTTAAGGATATGTACGGATCACATGTATTTAGTTATCATTTACAAAATGCTATAATGTTAATTTTATCACTTAAGTCTTCAAGACTTACTGCCGTACAACATTAAACAGCATAGGAAAATATTTCATACTTTTAAACCAATAACTTACACACCACAAAACAGAAATCACAAATTTTTCAAAAGATACAAAAATAAGCATGCAATTTTAAAGTGATCGGTGCTTCCGCAGTTTACTGTCATAGATTTTGTTAATGTGAGATGTTATAGATAATAATTGAATCTTTGTCAGGTGTGGCATTAAGTCTTATTTCTTAACTTGCTTTTGTTGTAGAATAATACAGTAATCCTGTTTCACGTAAGTAGCTCGTTGCGAAAGAAAAGAGCACTTGTATCGCTCATTTAGCATTGTTAGGATTATCTGCCACTAGACTGCACCATAAATCATGTAAAGGAAGGCCTTTTGAAATTCTGCTTTAAATCAGAATTATAAATCGTGTCAATTAAACTTCATATCAGTTACACTGAAATTGACTTGTAATTATAAAGGATTTAATATTCTGATAAGGATCTCTGCAATTCCCTTAAGCGCTGTATGCTTGAAACTTCTTCCCCTCTTCCCCGCTGTTGCGACAGACTTCTCACACACAGACACAGTTCTACATAATATAGGCTATCTGAGTGATTTTATAAAGTGACACGAAGTGGCGTTCCTGTGCTTATCATTTACGGTAAATTTCATAGCTATTTGCTCCACCATTAAACATTATCATGTCGTAGTTCCTATGATAGTCAATCAATCGCACTTTCAGAAACAATAACAGGTAAGGATAAAAGCAATGAATGATAAGAATGGTGACTTGCTTGCAGATTCTCATTCCATCCCGAACTGATGGAAAAACTGTTTTGAGCAACTACTAAATGTACATAAGGCTAAATAGTCTGAGGGTGGATGTTGTTTCATACATAAATTCGCTCAAAGCTGCAAAAGTTTTTCTCTTCTGAAAATGTATCCAAAAATTCTAGTTCCTTTTTTAAAAACGAAATTTTATTAAACATATTAATATATATATATATATATATATATATATATATATATATATATATATATATATATAAATTATTTCTCCCCCCCCCCCCCCTGGAGGTAGAGATCTTCATTGAATATTTCAAAAATATCTGCTAGCTTCATTAGCCAAAATGAATTTATCAATAGTGATTGAGGTTTAAAATCTTAAAATTTTTGTCCTGAATTCTCCAGAGTGAAGAATATTAACAGTTCACTATGAAGATTAAAAAGCCTTGAAGACACTAGATAGTTACTTCGTTTCCATGTGTAGCAGAATTGATTTGTGCTGATTACCCATTACCTCACACGGAATTTTAAAGAACTTGGATTGAAGTGCCAATATTTGACAACAGTTATTTATGAGACAAGTTTGTAAAGGTTATCTTTTTGGCACGAGAGTAAAGTTTGTGAAACTTAGCTTCGCCTCGTTTCACAAATACAGAAGGGGCCAAAAACATAACTTTACGAATGTGTGTAATACATTGTTTTTTCTATAATAGCACAAATTTACATTAAATAATATTTCAAGTTGGAGAGGTTATAAGATCACAATGTCATGGCCATCTAAACTCAAAACATTAAGAAGTAAGTCTTCATGGAATGGCAGTTTGTTTTATTCATGTTCACGATTTCATTATCGTCTAAACCGGCCATATAATCAACTAAGTGGTTAGAAACAGTTGAATGATAAATCTTGTTACAATGAGTACTACATCTAACTTCAGAATAGTAAGGGCTAAAATGTAGATATGAATGTTAAATTTGGTACTTATTTGTGTTACCGTACGTGTAATATTTAAGTAATGAAAGCTCGAGATAATGCATTAATTTCTTACTGAATGAAGTTTGTACAATGAATATTACATTCTCTTTGGCAGTGCATAAAATGAATAGCAGTGCTTAAAGTGATTACTTACTTTTTTATGCACTAGTGTTTTACACACTGATAACAGTGGGTAAAATGCAACTTTACACACTATCATTAGCAAAAAAATAATTATTTATACTGAATCATCAAGTACATTTTCTAGGACTATTTCTTCTTCTTCTTCTTCGCGCGCACACGTGTGTGCATGTATGTGTAAAAAATAAAATATACTGTGTATATATATTTTTTTTTGGGGGGGGGGGGAAAGAAGTTATAGTAAAACCTCTGTTAATGGAAATATATATATATTTTTTTTTGGGGGGGGGAAGGAAGTTATAGTACAACCTCTGTTAATGGAAATAAAGGGGACTGACCCCATTTCAGATGATAAATGTATACCCTTTTTTAGAGTTGTGTACATGAAAGTATCATGTGTATTATTAAAAAAAATGTTGATACAAAACATAAAGTAGGTATTGTATTATCAAATCTAAACATTGGTTCTTCACTGCTGTATTTCTTTAAGAAGTGTCCGAAATTTATTTTCGGGTTTCTTATTTGTATCTTTTTCTGGCAGCAATTTCACGTCTGCTTAGTGCTAGTGGTGTGTTTAGTTGGCTTGTGTCAACGGTAAGACTCATTCTTCTAATCTGCTTAGTGACAAAAACTACTTGTCTCCAGAACTGCTTCTACTTCGCTCTTATATTTTGTCCATAAAATGTTGAAATTAAAAATAAATATAATATGAGTGTACCATACATCATATATAAATTTTGTGTTTCATAAATACTGTACCTAGTATAACTCTTAAATTTCTTTATAAAAATTCAGTTACACGACTTAACACATTTCAGGTAAACCAGTTTCAATTGAAAGAGGTTTGGTTAATGGAGGTTTTACTATAAGCAAATCTTAGAGGTATTTTTGAGCTGAATTCAAATTTATGCTTGAATGTTTTCTGTCAGGCATAGTTTTAGACTCGCTAAATTAAATGCATTACTATTTTGGCGGTATGAATAAAGCAAATAAAAAGGATCAACATTTGATTTTAATAGTATCATGAGAATAGTAACAGTAACTTTGAACATATTAACATAAGAATATATTTTCCAAAAACATTTTATATAAATTCTATTAAGTAGAGACGAGAATTTCATGCACTATAAAATCCCAAAATATGCATGCATTCATGCACTATCAAACTATGAAATATGCACGATCAAGCAAAAAATACATTAAAATATGCACCTTCGTTTTTGTTCCAAATGTTTTATTTCACTTCACTTTTTTTTTTTTTTTTTTTTTTTTTTTTTTTTTTTTTTTTTTTTGGGCACAATTAACAAGTAACAAACATTTCTAAATTGGTTTCTGTGAGGTTCCTGCACTTGTCAGTCAATATGTTTTTGTAGGCAGAGAATGACTCCTCTATATCGCTAGAAGTTGTGGGTGCAAATTTGAATGATCATATTTGTGACAGTATCAGGTCAAATTCGTCATTCAAGTTTTTGATACAAATAACCTTCACTGAACAAAAGAATCTGTAGTCTGGGTTCGCATTTGTGATCCTGTCCAATTTGTTTTTTGCCACTACACCCATTTTCCCATGGGTATAACTGGGGGATTTATGGAATTATTTGCAGATTCTTTCTTGTTTTGCATTCTTTCAATATGTGAAGGAGATGCTACTTATTTGTTAGTACCTTTCATCTGAAATTATAATAGACCTTACGGTTACCTAGATACGATTTAAAAACTGACATCGTAATTTAATCAATTATTTTAAAGAAGTTTTGTAATTTTTTTATAAAGAACAACTGCCATAGAAAATATTCGGAAACAGAATAGCAATGCTTACCTCTTTACTGCAACAATCGCAGAATACAACATTCCCATCTGATCTAATAAAATACTTTTCTTTAATCCACTGTGCAAAGAGTACACTTTTAGAACCTTTAATTGGAAGCATTTTAGAAACACATTAACCACTTACGAGGTTCACACACTGCAAAGACAGTTTAGTGAATGATTCCAATTTTAGAAGTATCTAAATTGCTACTACTGTAGTACTGGAAAAGGGAGAGACTATACAATATCCCTGAAAGAGAGTGCTTTTGACCTAAATTATTTGTCGGCAGTTTCCTTGAACCCCCTATATTTCCTCTCTACTATTCTCAAAATATCCAATGTAATAAATCCATTTATGACACGCAGTCTGTAGACGGTCGTCTGTAAAGTGTTGTAAAAGTGAACTTCCGTCCAGGGAAAAGTTCTCTAACATCTTATTGTGATAATCTTAACATTTTATTTCATTTTTCTGTTATTTTGTTTTTTTTTTTTCTTTTCCTTCTTCAATCCTGATTCCTGAAGCTAAAGTAAGGGACATAAAAATCGAGAAACTGCAGTGTCCACTCAAAACCATTAAAACATGCATTTAAACTGAATATGATGTATATTATATGCATTATTAAGCTAAAAATTGCTTAAATATGCGTTATGCATGTTTTTATCCCAAAAAAAGGCCAAAGCATGCAAATATGCATAGAAAAAGTACATATATTTGGAACCGGAAAATAATGAAGTGGATAAGTACTAAGTTTGAGCTATGTCCTATGTTCCTATAAAAACATGCATTTGCATGGAATTCTCGTCTCTACTAATAAGCATAGAGTAAATGAAAAAAAAAAAAACATAATTATAAGCACTTCACAATTTAAAAAATTAAATCAATTCACCTTTTATGAACACCGGAACTGTCATTGATTCCAACAGCAATCAGCCAACATTTTAGGCATCCATTTGTCCTTATATTGCTTTTCTGTGTTCTGTATATTTATGGAACCTCTTATCATGTTCATTTTATACATCCCCACTGTTCTCTGGTAAGTACCGTATTTGCTCGCGTAATTTGTGCCCCCGTGTATTTTGCGCACCCTACTTTTTAAAGGATTATTTTGAACTTTATTTTTGCTCCTTGTATTTTGCGCACACATTTTACGTACATATTTTTTTCAGTGTAGTAGGGATTATGTACATATTTTTATCAGTGTAGTAGGGATTTTCCTTCTCTACAGTCCATCGTAGGTCATTCACCAGCAACTGAAGTACCTGCTTCAGAAAGAAACACCAAAGTCCCTCTACTTTAACAATGCTTGTCCTTGGTAGAGACAAGTTACCAGTATAGAAAATTAGCCCTACCGTAAATACTTACCTATACATATACTAATTGAGATAAACTCAGAACAGGACCTCTTATTTGAAAAATCTGCATATTTTAGACACCCCAATTTTTCAGTGGCCAAAGTTAATTAAAAAGTGCGCAAATTACACGAGCAAATACTGTAGTTGAGATGAGAGTGCAAGAGGTGCACTTTAAGTGACATCTAGATCATAATAAGTATTTAAAATCTGTATTACAGATTCTTTATTTTCTGGAGAGCTGTCTGTTATTTTTCGAACATGTCCAAGCTTTTTTTTCTCTTTTTCTGACATTCTTAAAAATTCGGGTCTCCTCTCAGTTCTCTTATTTGAGGACCAGCAAACACGTTCCTTTTTCTTGTAGCAGCAGAAAGGCAAGGAAATTTTGCTGGAAATTAAAGCAAATTCTCTCCCATTTACATCTATAGCTTTCAGAAATTGTTTCACAAGCCTAGTTTAATATGAAGAGGAGGAAGGATCACACCATAAGCTACAAGGCTCTGCCTTTGAGCAAATTCATGCAGGCCAAATTTTTTTTACATCTGCTGAGTTAGCTCTGTGGTAGCGTGTCTGCCTCCAGACTAGCCGGCCCGGGTTCGACCCCCAGCTGGGTCAGAAAATTTTTCAAGTAAAATTTCTACCTCGGGACTAGGAGAGATGGTGGTGCACAACTTCTAATCACTAGATTGTGCGCCAATATGCCTGGCTTAAATCCCAAATCTCTCCGCAGTGCATATGAAGAGAAGGCATATGTCACTGTTGATAGTGATTCGTCTGTCGAATGGGGACGTTACACCTGGCTGCCCCCTTGGTGCTATTCAACAGGAATAGGCTATGTGCCGGCACCAGGTTTCCCCTTCACCCTTCCTCATCTTCATCATCATCACTCATTCCAGACACTACACTTACATATACACTCACCCCAGTACACGACATAACTCTCCACTGATACACATCATGTACAGTGTGCCCCGCCGAAGTGGTGTACAACTAGAAAATGGGTCATCTATCTGCAATATATGCGGAACCCGAATCACACAAGTGAAGTGGGTAGGCATTCGATACACACACACACACACACACACACACACACACACACACACAAATTTCTTTTACATAATAGGGCTGTCTATCACGAAGAAAACAAGGAAATTTGGTATTGCCTTGCTATATTCTCAAAATGATGACAACAATCTTCAAAGCATCGCAAATCTTCCATTTCTGAATAGCATATTGAATTGCTTGAAGCATATGCTCCAATATATCATAACTCTGTTTTGCATTGCATTGTCATCATGCAGTAGAACAGCTTTGAGGCTAGTTTTCTATGCATCTATAGATTTCCTCCAATCCTGTGATCATAAGTGAAACTCAAAGCCCTCTTCAAACCAGTAACACCATTGCAGAAAGTTAAATTGCAATCATATGTATAAAATGTAACATATGAGTTCTCTGCGTCTCTATACAGTCACACTAATATTAGCTTGGAGAAGCAAGTTTGCATTCCTGCAACCTTGAATCCAACAGTTCTGATTTTTGTTTACTTAAGCTTGAATCACGTAATAAATCATTTAGATCTGCTTGTGTTACAAAATGTGGGCTTCAGTTTGCTACCTGGTTGGAAGAGTCCTTTCTTGCTGATGATGAATGTTTGTCAGTACTCTCAATGTTAAAAATTTCTTCGTTTTCATTTCTTACATCCTGATTTGGTATTGATGGCAAAGGAAGGGTCTCAGAATGTGGAACTGACCTTATTGCAGAAGCTGAATTCGGATATTCAATGCATTCTTTGATTTCCAGTTACTGAAACCCTGGATGTTCGTTACACAGAAATAGCAATCTGTATGGTGGTGGTGTTGCCCTCGGTAACGCAGTTGCTATAGCACTAGCCTTCTATGCTCGAGGATGCAGGTCCGATCCTGGCCTAGGTCGATGGCATTTAAGTGTGTTTAAATGCGACAGGCTCATGTCAGTAGATTTACTGGCATGTAAAAGAACTTCTGCGGGACAAAAATTTCAGCACACTGGCGACACTGATATAACCTCTGCAGTTGCAAGCGTCGTTAAATAAATCATAATTTAATAATTTTTTGTATGGCAGCCCTTTGGCTATCTCCATACCTTGGACACACCAAAGGACATGGAGCTATCTCTGCCCTTCAGTCTTCACATAACTAACCCACACAACCAAAGCAATGATTATATGCCTTACAAAGGTGAATTCACCACAAATGTAGTAGAAGTTGTCTGTTTTATTTACTGTAGATACACATGGCGAGACATGTTCTGGAAAATAAAAAGTTAAAAAAACTATTATTTACAGAAATACTACTTTAATTAGCTCAAATTCTAAATTTCAGATACTCTGCAATAGAACAATATATATGAAATTTGCTTAAGCTTTTAATTGCTTGTTAATTATGATTTCCTTATGTAGCTGTTACACTTGATACAGTATGAGAGTTTAGATCTCGGGTAGATCTACAACTTAAACACACAATTACTTTAATACAATAAATGGACTTAATCTGATTTTAAATCTGGAACTTAAAAATGATCAGTTCAGTTAACCCAATGTTACTATTGTAAAAATGTTTTAATATATTGAGCTTCAATATGGTTTACAAACCAAACAAGGGTTCCACAGCATGAACTATATGGTAACTCACATGATAAGATGCTTCACTTCGATTGAATTTTCATTGTTTTAGCAAATTCACTCCTGTAAATTTGCAGTTTCCAAATGAATTAAGTTTTCTTTTGAAGAAGTTGAAATCCTTTCTTTTCATTGAGAATGGTTTATTTCCAAATGCCTGCATAGTTTACTAGGAACCACTGAGCTATTGGCCAGGTTTTTGTTGCAAACAATGTGCTGTGCATCAGGAACTTCTTTGTTTTCAACATAATACAATAAAACTTCATTTATACATTTTATGGGAGTCTGAAATAAAAAAAAAAAGTATAACTGAAATGGCATTTAATTACATCTGAAATAGCAATAATAATTACTAACATGTGATTATTTTACAAAAACGTAATTTATTTTGGACTGCTTGCTTTTCTTTTCTCCTAAGGAATAAATCATGCCCTCAAATTGTCATAACTGTTCCATAATTTGTTCAGTTATCCATCTTGAATCTTGCGTACACTACTTTTAACACTTAAATATAAATGATTGATTAAATGGCAAACTTACTAGTGTTAATTATATAAGCACGTGTGGCCATTTAATCAATCATTTGTTCAGTTATATCATGTGTGTTTAGGCCCATATTTACCAATGGGCAGATCGAGGCAGTTGCCCTGGGGTGGCAGAATTTAGGGGGAGGCATTTTCTACCCGAAGGGCTTGCTAACATTCACGAATTCTGAGGAAGAAAATACACTTTATTAATTGTTACTTAAAATTTTTATCCTGTAATTCTTTCAGAATATATATAGTACGACATTCGAACAAACCCAAAACAAATAAAAGAATACTTCTGCTACAACAAAGAGTGATTACCAATTCATCTGTGAAAAGATGCGCAACAGTAAACCTGTAGCGTTAATTAAAATAATCAGTGATATTTATATGGAATTAGGCTGAAAAAAATACCGACAATAACATTTAATATTACAGGAAACTTACGGAAAGAAGTGATAGACTAACAGTTACCGGCCATGTGCTTAGGGTTTAATATAGCATACTTGATTTAGCAATTTATTGTAAACCAAATGCTCTTACTCATTTTTCAAACTGCACAGTGCTCACTGCTGAACTATTTACGTTAGGTTTG
Source organism: Periplaneta americana (assembly GCF_040183065.1). Lineage (NCBI taxonomy): Eukaryota > Metazoa > Arthropoda > Insecta > Blattodea > Blattidae > Periplaneta > Periplaneta americana. The sequence continues at coordinate 91,564,295 of NC_091123.1, forward strand.
TTTGTAGTCTCAGATGGTAGCCTGGTAGATTGGTCATTTGGTGTGCGATTTAGTGATTTTATTATAGAATGAGTGACCATAAGAGTTAAATTAAATGGTCCGCAATGCAACAAACAATCAAAAGAAAGGACTGTTCGGAACAATGAATTAATCAGACAGAATTCAAAACTAGAATTATTTTTTAAGAAATCCGATTTGAAAAGTTCTACCCAATAACCTGGTACTTCTATGTTCACTGCTTCTTCTACTACACTTATTGTTGAATCAAATCATACAGATATAGTAGATAGCACAGACAACAATTCTTCGCCAGTAAAATGATAGTGACAGTTTATTTTCTCCGATAAATACAACTTAGTGAAAGGTGCGTTAAATTAATTTATCAAAAATATTAGTTAACTATTATTTTAAAAACTTATCTTTATATCTATTTAAATGTTTTTAAAACATTTTTAAGTTTTGCTGTATGACTGTCAAATTTTTCATCAATTCTTCCAAACAACAGAATCCTTCTGTTTGAAACTGAATACATATGATTTATGACTGCTATAATTTTCGAAGTAATGACCCTGTTGACTGTTCACATTGCAATGAATCGATTAAAGAACTGCCCCGGACAGCAGAATGTATAAATATCCCTGACTGTGTTACGAAACATTTCACTGTTCACACAAGATTGTTAGATGTTGGATCATTATCTATACCATCGTCATCTTCCTCGTACAACTTCTGCTGAATATCTTCAACAATTTCGGAGATTGTCATGGCTTCGCTGGTGATGACATTTTTATCCACATCCACATAGTCATCAAATGAATCGTGATCTCCCAATTGCTCCCACTCATCACAAACAGGAACATCACTGTCTTCTCTGCCATCATAATCATCATCACCATCATCAGCAGCAGCATCGCAATCACCGAAAACCAATTAGCAACCTTCTCGTCATTTTAGGTTTAGTCTAGTATTGTCAAAATACTTTCAGTTTGGAGAGATGTTAGGGTAGTTGTATTCAGTGCGATCACAGCTTTGGCAATAGATCCTCATTGTTTAAAATGTTCCATATTTTCCCTCTGTACATTTTCTCTCTGCTCTTTGAATTGATTCTCCTACGAAACCATAACCGATTTACAGAAGCTAGCACGTGCAGAGACAAGAATGAGCAACTTCGAATTTCCAGAATTTCAAAGCTGGCCACATCTTAACAGTGAACATATATTGTACCGGTACCATATTTACGCGATTATAATACCTTTTTTTTTTTTTACAAAATGTCGTCTTGAAAACTCAGATGTGTATTATATTCTTTGGCATATTATATTTCCACGCAAACACTCAGACTCGAACAAATTTAAAGTAACGCTCTATTTATGTTATGATATAGAATATAGTGGGAATCAACTGATAGAAATGGCCATTGCGAGTTCGTGTTTTCTCGTCTTTTGCGCACTTTTCATTCGTAATTTCTTGTTCATTTTTAACAACAGTCATTATTAATACGAATAATATCTTTAATTACGAGAATGACGTAATGACTTTTTTCTTCCTTTATTCTGAGATTTTATGTATACAGCTTTTAACAATTGAGCATCTTTAATTAAACCCAAAGATTTTACAAGTAATTACTGATGAAAGAGTGGCATGACGTTAGTCACTGGTCAGTCAATGTTCTGACACCAACCCAAACCTGTTGACTGATATTGCAATTTAGGATGAATGTGGTGTATAGTTAGAGTAAGGGAGTGCCTTTATACCTCGCTTAATAATATATTAATCTTGAATGGTTTTTAGCAGGTACGTATTAGATTCGCATTTTTTTTTTAGTATAAAAAAATTTGTGTACTTATTATATTTGATGACATATTATATTTTATTGGAGTAAATACGATACTTTCACGTTCTTACATTTTCACAGCAAATCATATTTCGAACAAAATTGAATATATAAATGAAATTTTGTACCTCCTGGGATTTAAAATATGATTGTATAATTGTAAAAACGTATAATTGAAATAAATTAACATGGAAAGTATAGGAATTTTGCCGGGACTTCAGAAAAAACATATAAAAAACACGTAAGTGAGAAACCTGTAAAAGAAGTTTTACTGTTTAAAGCCTTAGTATGTACAGCTTGGTTTTTTATCTACTTCTTGGTGTTGTTTAAATCGATTTTTTAAAATGCTTCATTATTTTCTTCTTTTAATTTGACTGCACCAGAAATATCAGAATAATTATTTTCTTTTCAAAGATCCTTTTTTAGCCATAAATCTATGTTTGTTAGATAAGTACTTACTATTGTGTATCCTAACCCAGTTTGCAGTGAATTTGAAGTTAAACCATGTTTTGCCACTGTTCAGAGCAATGGAATGGGAACAACAGTTGTGATATAGTTATTGATGCAACAGTGATTGTGGCAGTGGCCATGTGATGCAATTTTAAACATATTAATGTTTATTTATTATTTACATGTTTCGGTTATATGTGTATTTATTATTTATTTATTTATTTGTTTTTACGTTTATTTATTTCTTTATAATTATTTTATTTTTTAATTTTCGACTTTCTACGGAACACTTGTTCACACACAGAACAGTTTGGAAAATGCTGCTTTATGTAGTAGGTAGAAGTTTTGCAGTAATTCTGTATTGTGGCAGTTTTATGTTTAGACTACCAGTAGTTCAAATGTTTTTCTTTAGGATCACTTTTTTTTTTTTTTTTCGTGACCAATACAGGACACACACTGAATGAAAATGTAAAAACTAGCTTTTAAACACTAATACGCAAGAATATAAGATATTTTGACATCATTGAAAAAATAAAAATACAATTTATTTCGTGACATTTTAAATTCTCTAAACACCATAAAATTTACTTCATTGTTGTTTCATCAAGTCTGTTTCTTTCTTTGCTCCACTGCACAGTCTTTAATGAAAATATAGCCTACATTCTGCATTACAATTACGGACTGGAATGCTAAACATATTGGCATTAGTCATCAGTTCACTAGGTTAGTGTTTAAATTCAATTTTCTGAATGATGTACATCCATTTTTCATGATACAGCTTGTTTCAATCGACTGAATTACTTATAAGATCATCTTATAGAATTTTTAATACCTCCCACTGACTGAACAATTAATTGTCATATATATGTGTTCTTTTCTTTCAAATATTACAGCTGAAAGTACCGTATATATGAAATCTTTTCAAATTTTTCTAATGGGGCAGTCCAACACAGAATAATTATAACAAGTTTCATAAAAGGTTTCAGCTTCTAAGATGAATTTCTTTGTTGTATCTTGCAATACATAATTTCTGTTAATTTTTTTTTTTTCATTGGGTTATTTTACGACGCTGTATCAACATCTAAGTTATTTAGTGTCTGAATGAAATGAAGGTGATAATGCCGGTGAAATGAGACCGGGGTCCAGCACCGAAAGTTACCCAGCATTTGCTCGTATTGGGTTGAGGGAAAACCCCGGAAAAAACCTCAACCAGGTAACTTGCCCTGACCAGGATTCGAACCCGGGCCACCTGGTTTCGCGGCCAGACGCGCTGACCGTTACTCCACAGGTGTGGACTAATTTCTGTTAAGAATTGACTCCACAGTTAATGGCAAAAATCTATGTTCCAACCTTTCTTTAACACATATTATTATGTCTCGTAATACTCTCTGTATTTCAACAATACTCTCGTCTATCGCCTCAATTTGTAACACTTTCTTGTTAAACACACATTGCAAACTGTGCATCAAGTACAAATCAGTTTCACTGAGAGGGTTCATGTAAAAATTCTCAAGAATCTTTGGAGGCTTTTCCCACTCTGAAATAGAATTTCATTACATCATACATTTTTAGGATTCTTTCCATTACATTCGCTAAAGAAAGCAAAGCAAACGAATTTTTAAATGGGAAAGGATGGGCATGATATTCTATACCAACAAATTCACAGAACTCCTTAAAATGAGTATTGAGCTCGAAAACCAGACACCACACACATTAATTGTGATATATAAGTTCTATTGATTATTAATAATAGGAGAGACCAAACTTTTATAGCTGTTCTTTTATGCCCTGACTATCACCGCTATTATTGCTGTATGTACTAGCTTTATGTACAGTTGTAACTTTGGTCATCAGACACATTATTTCTTTACTCACAACGTGAGTTCTTATTTGTTTATATACAAAACAACTTTTAATTTTATTGTCAATTCTGTCACGAGACATAAGTACATATTAGTTATTGCATGTGCTGTACAAATAACATTCTAGTCAAATGTAACATTGTACATGGTAGTATATTGGACAGTTATATCCTGATCCTTTATATAAGTTAGGATAAGATATGCATTGTATTCTTTCACGGCCTGGATACTCCAGTGAACTCATACTTTCATATTGGTGTTCTCTTGCAGTGAAAACCCAAATTTATAGTCACAATTTCTCTAGTCCTGAACAGTATTTTTTGTTTAATTTAGCTCTAAATCATTTTTACAGATGATAGTAGTTTAATAAGATTTTAATTAAAAACTGTTGAAAATAAATTTAATGGGAAGTCACAATTAGTGACTTATAGACCAGTAGTTCTAACAAATTTAATACACACATTACGTTGTAACTTTCAACACACGTCAGTATCTGGGGTTCTTTTTGGAGGATTTATCTAATAATAACTTGAGCCAGTTAGTGAGCCCCCTTGAATGGATTGGTGTAACACAGTTTACGCCTGTTAATAACAGGAGTAATGCATAAGAGATGTAATATTTACATCAGATATGTACATTTTTCATGTTCTACTCAGTAATGTTTATAAAGTGACTCAGTATGTTATCATTGCTCAAATTTTTGTTGCTGACACCCATGGCCTCTATGTTATTTTTCATTTTTGTTATGTAAATCAAATCCAACATCATTTTTATGCTGTAAGTCTATGAACGCAAGTACAACTGACAAATTATGAAATTTTAACTTTAATTTAAAGTGTTACTACTATGGAAAGAATCTTCAGAGATCTAATTACAAAACTCAGAACTTTATATCTTTATGTATCTCTCTTTATCAGCTGGTAATGAAATCTTTCAAAGCACGGTATTTAGTATGGAGTGTTGGTTGACATCCATCCATTCAATAAAAGATAAATTATAGTTGGTTAGATTGTAGCTTGAATTATGAGTTCTCTTGTGCTTTACAATGCGTTAATTAGCAATTTTTACTACTTTTATATTTTCTTTTACCCAGAGTGAGTACCCTACGTCCTATTCATTTTTGGTTCGTAGCACTAGCGGGAGAGAAGAATGGTGAGTATTATATTGTCTTTAAAGTCTTGTTCAGTTAATAGTATTAATTTCACTCTTAATATTCATAATAATCAGGTGCTTGAATTAATTCATCACTTATTCCCTTAATATCAACCAGCAGAAATATTTACATGAGAGGCCTGTATAAAATACTCAATTTTACAAGCATTAGCATCATCAATCATATAATGAGTATAGTTCATTAGTGATTTATAATAGCCCTGTGGTTGAATAGACATATGAAGTTTAGAAATTCTCTCTGATCCTGTTCTGTTTCTAAAAATAATCCCTTAATTTCTCAACCCAGTATTTAAAAATCCTGGTGTTAAGTGCTGAAGCAATATTTAAATGTCTAGTAGAATTAAATTTATATGACATCACTCTTTTATTTCTATTTTCGAAATGGTTAAACATAATACAACCATATAGCAGTAAGCAACAGACTTTCTGCAGTACACTAAAAAAAAACCCCATGAAAATATCTCCAGTATAATGATGAACTGCTGCCAATTTTGTGCAGTCATGCATGATGTGTACATGTACACAGAACTGCTATCGAACTATCTTAGAGAGCTGCGTACACACATACAGCAAACCAGGCTGTGGGGTTAAAGAGATAAGGGTTTTTGGCCACTCTTTCACATTTTCACAATTGTTAATTTACATTATAATTATTGTGATTATTGCAATTGCCAGTAATGTGAGCAATAAAACATTTCTTAAAATTATTTATAAATTTGTATTTATGCACGTGTAAGTTATTTTTTACCTGTCTTTACACGATTATATCTCAAGTTTTCAAAACTTATCTCTTAAACTTCTGTTTCAGACAGTATCAAAATTCATTTGATAATTGTCAGCTACAAATTCCTGCAAGCAAATGAGCATTCTGGGGCTGTTAATCTTAGAAGTGTAAATGTAATTTAAAATCACAAATCTGGACGAAATACTGTAGGTGTGGCTAAAAATATTTGTATTGGGCTAGCTAAAATTAATTTAGATTTTATTCATTACTTTATACCATACACCCGTTTAACACTAAATCCATACTACTCTGTTCTATAAAGGTTACTCTTTTCTATAAAAAAAACTGTCCTATAGAAGTGGCTCCTTCAATACTCCTCAATTGAGGGAAATAAATGTAATTATTAAGACGTAGCAGACTAAATATTAGAACTTTGGTTTTGCTGTTTTAAATAAATAAAAATTATACAAAGTTCCTGAAACAGTTTACATGAACATGAAATGAACTTAACATGTTTTTAGCACATACTAAGATCATGTTGCAGAATTTGTGTGTTGTTTGTTTGTTTGTTTGTTTGTGCTTGCACGAGTGTGCCTGTATTGAATCAAATTCATGGGTTTTCCTCATAGATGGGCAAGTCTGTTATCAATCGTTAGATGCATTGATACATCATATAAGTTGTAGTAGTACAACTTTGCCCATCTGTTTCACCTTATAGATAATATTTAATGGTGAAATGATGGCAGGAGGAAAAAGGAAATGTACACAAAAACCCTCTTTGTCCACTACATAATTTCACTTGGATTTACTGGTTTCAGAATGATTTCTCATCTAGTTGTTTCACTAATGATATATCTGTTATGAGATGGTGGGTACCCATACTCGTTTTGTATTCTTTCTAACATGTTCTCTGAACCATTATTAGTTGAAGTGCTAGTGTTCGTAAGTTATTTATAGCTTCATTCTCAGTTATTAAATTTTTATATTACATAAATGGATAACATTGTGAGAATAATACTTACGTACATGTGTGCATAAAAACTCCCATTACAACAATGTATTACAGGTAAAGAAATCGAAATTTCATTCTTATGAGTCTTAAAAAATATAAAAATATATACATTCGTACAATCAATGTGCTCTAGGCGCATTAATGTAAGGATAGTGGCAGTGTGCAATATTTCTAAATGTATGTAATATGTTTAATTGACAATTGCTTATTTGGAAATTCATTTATTATAGGATATAAGCAAAATGTTTGTACATTTAAAATACTTGTTAAATTCACATAAGTTGACAAATTGGCAGGCAAATGGATGGGGGTTGAGATATAAATGGAATATACAGGGTGATTCACGAAGAAAAGTAAGAACTTAGGATAATGATGTTCAGAGAGGTTTCAAGTAAAGTTCATATGAACAAATTTCAAGCAGTCACAGAACTATAACTCTTTTAATGTATGAAACGCTAGGCTTTCACAGCTCTAAATCACGTTCAAAAGCTTATAAATAGAATATTTACGCTTTATGTTCATAGCTACATACGTACCAAGTGTTAATGTAATATAGGAGATTCAAATGTACTGCTCTCTGCATCAGTACACTTACACAGACACTTGTGAAATGCATATTGGTAATGCCACCGATATTGACATTAATTTGTCCTTGACTTTCACATCTATTTTGCAAACATAGCTCATGTTATCTTAATTTTAGTAATACTCTCTTCCACGCAGTTACGACTTAAAAGTAATGTTTGAATAAGGTCATGACTTAGGTAGTGCAAGCTTCATAATGATGCGTTTATTTTTTACCAAATAAATGATTATGGACTCATGATTGGATGATTCTTCTTACTTAAAAAAGTTGATGACCTTCGTGAATTGTCCACTTATGTGGAGTAACGATTAGCATGTCTGACTGTGAAACGAGCGGGCCTGGGATCAAATTTCTGGTTGGGACAAGTTACCTGGTTGAGGTTTTTCCCGTGGTTTTCCCTCAGAACAAATGCTGGGTAACTTTCGGCACTAGACTCTAGACTCATTTCACTGGAATTATCACTTCATTTCACTCAGATGCTAGGTAACCATCACAGTTGATAAAGCATAGTAAAATAGGCCAATTAATAAAAAAAACAATTCTTCATGAATCACTGTAGAGCAGGATAGATGTACAGAGAAGCAGTTAGGCTGTTTACAGTGGATTAGTTTCAGATTAATTGACGGTAACAGACGTGTATAGATTGTGTACATTTACTGTTCTCTATTATCATAAATTGATTGTTTCCCTCCATACTCTTGGAGCAAATATAGCTGTCAAGATATCCACATTCAGATTTTAACGAAAATAATGAAGTTCCATGAACTTGTTTTGGCCATTCTTATAGAGTAATTGAGTGAGTTGGAGTTGTATGCATGCACGTGATTTTTCAGTGTTGGAATTTTACTAGGATTTGACAGTAATTAAACCAAAATTCAGTATTTAAAATTGTTGTTGAACTATTTAAATACAAATAGTTTTCGCAAACTTTGATCTCTTTTGAATATTGTTTATTAATACATATAAACTTCATTGATACTTATTTTAACTAATTCATTTAAATTCTTTACACTCCATATTTAAGACGAAAGTAATATTATTTAGACCCAATAGTTTTCTACCTTTTCCAATGCTAATTTCATTTTAAATGGCTGAGAAAGCCATGTAACCACTTGTTTACGACTGACATAGCTAATATTGTTGCTAGCCTATAGAATCAGTGTAACCATACACAATGCCTGTTCTGATTATTTGTCCATTACAAACAACAAACTGTTTACCAAGAGTATGAAACAGCCAACCCCTACCCCCAGCTTTACAATTGCATAACATTAGTCAAAGCATGGTACAGTTCTTCGAGCCAGTTAATTTAAACCCAGTGGCGGCTCGTGGGTATTGAATTCAGGGGGTCTGCATACAAAAATAAACCATGCAACTTACCTTATTTTAAGATTAGTTCCATGCGCCTTGTAGGTTGCAAACTTTTGAATCATCTTATTAAAATCCGATATGTCGTTTAACATAATCTTTACAATGGAAAACGTAGCTAATGCGGTCAGTCTCTCTTCTCTCATCGTATTTCTAAGATAGGATTTTGCTCTCTTCAAACACGAAAAGCAATGTTCTGGTTCGGAAATTGTCATTGGTATGGTGATAGCTATTCGTAGTAGTTTCACAACTTCTGAAAATAGACCTGCAAGTTCTTAGATAGAAGAAACTGCAAGAGCTTAACTGCGTCACTGATATTTCTGAATTCTTGTCTCTGATACAACACAGTGAGCTCCGTTTTTAGTTTGTCTTTATCAAACATTAGAAAAAGCTTCACACATACATTTAGGTCATTTTCAGGAAATAAGCTTTTGTAGCATTCAAATTTTTCTTGACACAGAAGAGAAGATAATATCAGATGATCTATGAACTGGAATCGGGTGTTAGCTTGTGTTGAGGTGACACATTTCCTTGGCTGCTGCAACTCTTGCCTGAATCACTTCGACCTTACGACGCTTTTAGGGTTTTCATTTTCACAGATCTCGCTGCTCAACATTACTGTGCACTGTTCCGTATTGTCTGTATGGCATTAACAAAGCTTGATATGCAGAGTCTGCCTCGGTAGCATAGTCGGTTGCGGGTTCGATCCCGGCCCTGGTCGATGGCATTTAAGTGTGTTTAAATGAGACAGACTCATGTCAGTAGATTTACTGGCATTTAAAAGAATCCTGCGGGATAAAATTCCGGCACATCGGTGACGCTGATATAATCCCTGCAGTTGTGAGTGTCGTTAAATAAACCATACCTTAATTTTTTATATGCAGATTTGAATCTTAGAAATATCTAACTGGCGTTGTTGTAGTTGGTTGTATAATATATCTACATGATTACATCAATAAATGAAAAAAACTGAGCCAGAAATTGAATTCAGGATCTTCAAGAGCACGCACCAAGGCGCTTGCCTCATTTATTGTGATGTTGTTAGATGTTTCAGATTCCATTATGGTTTGAAAACATTCCAGCAATGGCTTCTTCTTCTCATGAACAACATTTACTGTTCTTATTTAGAACTCCATCTTATTGCCCCATCTGATGGAATTGTCTTTGAAACACATTAATCTAATACAGACTGTATGGAAATCGAGAGAAGAAAGCAGGGATACTGGATAAATTGGCAAAAAATAGGTGAGCCTTTGTATTTTGTCTAGCGGCTCTTTCCATTATGAGATTCAACTGATGGGCACTTAATTTCACATTTCTCCTGAATTGTTAAAGTACTGAACTGAATAGACTGTAAATATTGTACAGAATTAAACATTGTTGCACTTGTTATACTCACAACATTAAAGAAAATGTATTTAAAACTGCGCGCTACTGACAAGCTGCTGCACATTTTGCAGCTCCTGGAAACTCTGGATTCCTGGCCAGGGGCAGCAGGGGGAGGAGTAAAACTAACGCGCAAAGCATCCGAGACGAGACTGGCAGCTCCAGGGGAGGAAGTGGCTTCACCCATAGTCCTTGTCTCTCTTCACTCTGGCAGCACCAGGGGAGAAAGTGACTTCACTAACGATTGCGTGCGTGTCAATGAGAGCGGAATTTAAAAAAATTCGAACAGCTAAATAGAGACTGTATAATAATTGTATTTCACAACATAAAACGAGACAAGAGCCATAAATGTCTGGGGGTGCTGCAGCTCCGCAGCCCCCCTTCGAAAGCCGCCCCTGTTTAAACCTAATTAGTTAGAATATGTTTTCATCATTAATTTCAGTTATACATTTTGCATTCATAAATTAATTTCAATACCAGTGAACTCTTTAAATTCAGTATTAATAGTAAAATCTGATCAGTTGGGGTATGGATAATATTAATTTATTATTATAAAGCCATTATGATAGTAGCAAAAATTTCTTGCTGGTTATATTATGATTAAAAGATGGGAGTTTCCATATATGGCAATCAACAGTGCATTATCTGAAAGGACAAATGAATATCGTAGATGATTAAAATGGCTACTACAAATCAACAGTGGGCACAATGTGTTCTTTGGTATGCTAAATTTGAGAGTGCTAAAAGAGTTCAAAGGGAATTTCGATGTGAGTATGGTGTGCGTAATGTGCCTAAATACGATTCCATAATGTTGTGGTATCGAACATTTGTAGAAACAGATTCTGTGTTAAAAAACATGCAGGAGATCACAGGCGAAACTCAGTACAAGAAGCAGCTGTCGCTTGGCTTGGTCCCCAAACTCCCCAGATCTAACCCCTCCTGACTTCTTCGTGTAAGATTTTGTTAAAGACATTGTCTATTCATAGAAACTCAGGAACATTGATGATCTCAGAATAAAAATTACTCAAGCTTTTCAATAAATCACCCCTCTTATGTTACAACGGACAGGGGCTCAATTGCATCACTGTTATCAGTTGTGCAGGGTGCGCAGTGGGGGTCATGTTAAGCTCTGAGGAATCTCCCATCCTTCAGTGTTGTATGCACAAAGTTTCAACAAATAAAGTCCAGTAGTAAATGTTTTACGATGTTTTCATTTTATCCATACCCAAACGGATCACCCTGTAATTATGTAGATATCTTTAAAACTTGAGAAATGAGGATGGAAAACGTATAATGTATGTTCATTTGAAGGGCAGGTTCGATCCAATCTGGGGAGGAGGCCAAGATTTGACCATGTACAGATCCTTTGGGATTTATGGTGGACAGAGCAACTCTATTATTGTCTGTCATCTCATACGGTACCGGTAATCTATTCATAGTGTCTTTAATTATGAAGACAAGTTTAAAGAAATGTAGTGCAGTACACGAGGAGTTGAATTAATAATAATTAAGTTACACTGAAAGAGTCCTTTATTTTGTGCATTTCCGATTTTTAAAACAATTTTTTTACCATAAATAGAAGCGAAAAAAATGACATTTGCACATCCACATTATCCTTTTATTACACGAAATGCAATAAACGATTTATAAAAATGTTTATAAGAGGGAACTGAATCTAATAAATCTCGGCACATTAACTAATCAATTTATACACTATGATAGATGGAAGTAATTGTGATCAGTTATTTGAAAACTTCCTTACAAAAATATTATGTTTCGTGGACTTGTTTATGTAATTCTTACTACTACACTTTGTTTACTTCAGTATATCAACTTCAAGTACTTTTGTTCAGAATCCCATTGTAAATCTCACCCAAAATGAGAATTAGTTTTGTTAGAAAGTATGGTATTTAACATCTTGATTGAAACAGAATTCTTTTGTTATTTTGACTATGATTGTTTTAATACATATATTGCTTTGATGGCCTAAACATATCTTATGTCCTAAGAGGATAAAGAAATTTAGGACGACCTAAAAATGCTGGCATGAGACCTTAACAGATCCACTGGGGTCTAATACATGAAGGCTCATGATGATGACGATGATGATGATGATGATGATATATATATCGCTTAAAAAATCATCTTGCTTCCATGTAAAGTGAGAATATTTTCAGTACAATTGATTGAAACACATTTTTTTATATCCTTGATAAAACAGTTGTCTTCATTTTTGGCGAGTATCCTTGAATCCTTTTTCTACAGTTATGTAATTGTAAATCTTATAAGCGAGCATTCTTCCTGCATGATAAAACAAATTTTGTTCATAGTATTATAAGAAAGACAGTGTTCATTTCCGTATAATAATGTTTCATTTTGTTATTGATGTTTTCCTAATAATTAGGGATCATATTTTGTGGTGAAATAAATTGGGTGATTTCGATGTTAAACCTGCGATTTTCTCAGTTTATGTTTTATGAAATAAGTTGTCAATTTAGTGGGTATGTCATGAAATAAGTTGTCAATTAAATATATTATATCTTGTTTAATATACAATTTTGTTACTTTTTTTTTTCTTACACATATATCAGTACTACCGAAACATAAACAAAGCTTGGTAAACATGCATGTTACATACAGCATTCTTCAGTCTTTGTTACAGTTTACTGCAAAAATTAATCTTGTTTTTATAGCCATAGAGATAGTAAAACTGAGTGTATACAATATTTATAGGAAAAATACAGAAATATTGGCATTTTCAAACAATTGATAAACTAACTGAAACAAAAGTCACAAACATGTTTTTATTTATTTAATGCAGCAAAAGCATTTGATTTACATCATTTGTCTCGAAGAAAATTAATATAACAATGAATCCAGATACGTAAAAGGACTGTTAAATATGATAGGATTGCAGGTGGTCTCTGGCTTTCCAGTACCTCTCCCTGGATGTCTTTGTTAGAGCAGTGCAGACTTTTTTTTTTATATTATAGATGTTCTGCATCCATGGTGGAATTCTGTTTGCAGAAGTTTTAGAGAGATCTGCTGTAGATCCGTAATCATTGGAGATGCTTTGTCAGGCAGTCACAACCTGTTGTCATTCTTAACTTTGCAACTGTTTCATTTGCTTCACTTATTGAACAGTCAGAAATATCTGTGAGCTGGGCTGTTGATATTCTGTCCTGAGTTCTATATTCAAGTTTCTGATTGTGTTCATCAGTGATTTTTTTTTATATTATCACCGTGGCCTCATGCTTAACATGTCATACAATAACGTGCGGTGTGCTTTTAAAACATAATTTTGCCGACCAATAGTTGCTCTGTAGGTTTCACTCTAAGCGTCACGTTGTCACGTCTACTTCCTTGATAAGAATAAGCACTAGTTTGTTAAATTGTTAAATGGCTATTATTATTATTATTATTATTATTATTATTATTATTATTATTATTATTATTATTATTTCATATACGAGTACATTACATTCTTAACTCTTAATAATAACTCTTTAATAATAATTTTTAATCACATACCTTAATGTTCGTCCTGAGCACAAGACATTGCAACCTCGGTTTTAGTCCACGTGGATTAGACAAGTAAGTGTCATTTAATGATGGAAGTAGCTTATTGGTTGCAATATTGAAATTGAGGCAAGTGATTGGAGCAGCGACATAAGAAATTGAAAACAATAATACAATTAAATTTCAAAGACCTGCCGAATGTCATGCACGATACCGCTCAAAGACCTGCCGAATGTTAACCATGAGAGCGTGGCGATAATATATGATCCTTGCCATGTGATAAGATATTTCCTATGTTGAACTTTGAAGTATTGTAGTTCCCTCTTTGGCAAGCTCATTGTCTTTGATTCCACAGTGAGATGGGAACTGTTGAAAAGCAATTTTCTTCTGTAAATAGTGGAGCTATGTAGGTAAATTTCTGCAATCTGTTATGATGTTTGAAGGTATTCGAGCTTTTCTGTTCAAATTGGTTACTGTCTGGATTGCTGACTTAGTCAGACAGTATGACTGCTGAGGAGTAAGATGATGTGCTTCATAGGAGTTGCTGCAGAGCATTGAATATCGCTTGAATTCCGCCATTAAAAGCTGTTCTGTTCGTATCTAAAGTTGTATATGATTAGAATAGTTCACAGAATACTCCTGTTCGTGAACATCCATCAAATGAAATGCAGGATCCGTCTGTAAAAACATGTAACCATTCAGTCTCTGGATAACATTCATGTATTGTTTCTAGTGCAGATGAGAGTTGCACAGGTAGTGATGTATGGGACTTCTCAGATCTAATTCATATGTGATTGTCATCAGTTCAAATAGGTTGTCAGGGAGCGGAAGCTGTTCAGGTTGGAGTGAATTCCATACTTCAATTTGACCTGTTGCACTTTCTGCAGGAAAACCTTTTTGTGTTTTCAGTCTATTTGGTGGTGTTGATTGCTGTGACCAAGAAGGTGCATTAGGAAACCTCGCAAATTTCTCATGGAGTTTCAGTGCTGCAAAGGATAGACTCACCTTCTCCTGGTGCACCCTGGGTCTATCAAAACTGCATCCATGACTAAACATGTTTTTAAGAATATTGAATACAATTTTGGTGCATATTTCGTAGTTTTTCCAGTAGAGTGTATAATTTGTGATTATTGACATATTTCGCACAATTATCCAAATTCCGCGAGTTTGTTTTGTCTAAGTATGGTATTTTTTAGGTATCTAGAAGGGTAAATGTAACAAAGAATCTAATTGTGGAAAATTTCGCGTATATATATTACTTCAAAAAGTAAGGTAACAAGAGCTCTCATGGATAAACTTTATTTCACAGGCAGATATACTAATAGTAGGGCACTGGTAAGGATTACTTTTCAACATAATCACTATGCTTATCCAAAAACTTGTTCCAATGGTAGACCAAGCCATCGATGCTGGCATAGAAGAAATCTGTGTCAAGTCCCTAAAGCCAGTCATGATGGTTTGCTGAATGGTCATATCAGTGTTGAATCACTTACCACCCAGGTGCTTCTTCAACAGTCCGAAGAAATGGAAATCACTGGATTTCAGGTTGGGGTTGTAGGGAGAATGGTCCAGTACCTCCCATCAGAAGTGCTGTTTTGCACAGTACACCTCAACAAGTTGACAAATTTCTGTTGGCGAGGTGCCCGTCAGACGAAAAAATGGATCACACTATGCACTTACATGTGTGTCCATGTTTCTGTGTGCACAGCCATCTTACAATTGACATTACGATGGATCACCCTCATACCAAAAAATATGGTCCCTGTTAATAATGTTGTTTTCATTGTTTCATAATAGTGCTGAAATCTAATTTTTTATGTCGAGGTCTCTCCAAACCAAGTAATTAAAATTTCTTAATTTATGAATTGTTTGATGAGATGATCAATACTTTTACTCGTAAAAATTGTCACTTCTATACACATACACGCACATGCATCCATATTTATCAGTTCAATATTTTCGATCACAATTTGTAGGGTACCTTACAGAAAAAATAAAAGATACTGATGTGTAGTTGTATATAATATTTTAATAAAACGTTTAATGAATTTCGGTATCAGATAGGAGTGGAGCCAGAGAGAATTGTAATGGCAGAGTAATTATCTCATGTCTCCATGTTAATTTATAGAACTAGGTACACAGTTGCTGAAGCTGTTATCTCTGTGAATTAGCAGTTTATTTATTTCCCCAATTCAAATATATAGTACGTTTTAGAGAAAGAAAAGTTTTTAAATGGGTGGCTATATTATGTTAAGTAAGTATTATTCTACTTCAGGGAACAATTAAATCAGTAAAACAGTTTACGTATTTGGGGTCGATTATTCACGAATCTGGCAGCTGTGAAGCAGATGTAGAATACAAAATAAGATAAACAAGATGAATCATAATGTGGAGTAGAGTTATCTACAAACATAAAGAAAAAGACTCTTTTAAGTGTTGTAAAAAATATTCTAACTTATGGAGTGGAGGAATGGACACTTGTTGAACGCCTTAAATCGAAGATTGAAGCATTGGAGGTAGATGGGATAAAAAGAGGAAAAGGAATGAAGATATAAGACAGATGATGGATATGGAAGAGCCAGTAACTAAAAGAATTGAGATGAGAATCCTAGAGTAGTATGGACATGTAAGAAGAATGAAGGAGGAAAGGTTACCGAAGATAATTCTCCAGTGGTCACCCTGTGGAAGACAGAAGTGTGCACGACCAAGAAAAACATGGAGAGCTGGGGTGTTGCAATGATGAACGGCGGCTGCAGGAGGAAGATTGGATGGACTGTGAAGGATGAGGGAAGGGAATTCAAGATAATTGCTGAAGAGTGGAAAAGCCCTAAAAAGTAAAGTAAGCAATTTGCAGAGCAGATTGCTTTCGGAATATACAACAGTAGATATTATTAAGTAGATGCTATAGAGTTTATAATTTTCGATACATTTAGACTTTAAATTGTTGGCATACACAAGAGCCTGGAGAGGGTAGATGACTCAGCAGTCATCGGGATTGATCACAGAGCCAGTGCCTGAGGAAGAGCAATTCCAAAGAATCACATGGACTTCAACAATTTACAAAAGTGGGGGGGGGGAGGATTTTTTTTAACTAATGGCGGGTACATGGTTAACGAGAAAGGCTATGGCGCGACGTCACATTCTTAGTCATAACATGGCCAACATTGAATAAGTTTATTTGTAAATGCACGTTTAACATGAGTTTAATATAGAAATTCCTTTGTTTTTTAGAACTTTGGACATATATTTATATTAGGCGATTGTCACGATGACCATTACTAGACCATGATAATCATGTGACTCCAATTCGTGCCGAAGCCTGTCTTTCTCATTAGCCACGTGACGAGTACTTGACTTCTTGTCATTCACCCGTATGAAGCCAGTGGTGTAGACAATTTACCGACAGTGTATGCCTTAGGAAGCTGGTCTACATTACACCCACAGTGAGATGAGATGATGATGGAGATTTATTGGGATGTCACAGGGGAACTGGAGCTTCCTGGAGAAAACCCCTGTGTTACCTGGACCACGGACTTGCCCAACACAAGTTATAAATCGGGGGAGGGGAGGAATTTAGAGGGAAGGGATTAGGTCCATGGCCCATTTCTGATAGGTCTCATCCCAACATATTTTGTCGTATTGTCCGAGGAAAAACATGAAAACACCAAGGATATAATGAATGTGCTGACTAGCCAAAAATGGCTTACCGTGTGACTAATGAATTCTCAGAAAAAAACCATTAAATCAACCCTTATGAGGGATTTTTCACTTTCATTTTATTATTACATAAAAATTACAATAAGTTACCATTAATGTGCTGCAGCATTGCTCAATGATCTGAAACATATAATCAAAAGGTTGTTTGAATTTTTAGTAGTACGCTATGCGGTCTGCAGTGCAATGTCATTTATGTACATTATAATAATTATTGTTGACCCGCCA
Organism: Periplaneta americana; assembly: GCF_040183065.1. Lineage (NCBI taxonomy): Eukaryota > Metazoa > Arthropoda > Insecta > Blattodea > Blattidae > Periplaneta > Periplaneta americana. The sequence continues at coordinate 91,582,151 of NC_091123.1, forward strand.
GTTCGTCTATCTGAGCATCTTCAGGGATGTTGTCATTCCATGCTAGTATGTGCAAGATACTTTTTTGTCATTTATGCTTATTAAGCACAGGGTTATATTTCGTAGACTGGAGATTAGGGTGTTTTTACTAGTGTAACTTTTGTTGTTTGTTGGAAATGCTAAGTTACTTATGAACTCCTTTACAGTCAAAATTTTAAGTTCACTATGAATTAATCTCACAGGGGTGACCCAAGGTAGCTCCAAGAGAGTCATAATACTTCGTTCTGAAGAATTGTAATTTTAAATAAGTGTTTCTCTGGTGCATGTTCCCAAGCAGGATAGGCATTAGTCAAAATCGGTCTAATGACACTTTTATATGGTGTTATGCTGTCTTTATATTTAGATTACAGCTTCTGTGTTTAAAATAGGATGCAGTTGCACAGTACTAGAATGGGCTAGTTGTAATTTATGTTAATGAGGGATTAGAAGTTTAATCTTCTGTCTAACATAATTCCCAGGTATTTCATTGAAGTCTTCCACTCAGTTGGTGATGTGTAAATATTAAGTTTAGTATAGTTGTTATATAAAATTTTTCTTCGCCTACTGAATATGATGGCCTGGTTTTTTTTTTATTATTCAACATGATACACCACTTTTGTAGCCAGAGTTCAATTTCGATCAGATGTCTTTGTAGTTTATGGCTACTACCTAGTTGAACAGTGATGTCATAAAGGCTAAATCATCAGCATACAGCCCCAGGATGCTATTATAGTTCTCATTAAATGGCAGGCCATTGATATAAATTTGAAATAGAGATGGACCTAGCATGCTGCCTTGAGGCACACCAGCATTCATTCTGGTATGATCCAGTAGTGTGTCATTAATTTTGCTTAGAGTATGCAGTCCGACAAGTAGTTCCTAATGAATTTAATGAGGTTGGGTTTGAAATTGTTATTTATAATTTTGAATAACAAATTATTGTATGTACGAGAAATATTAATAATTAAATTATAATGAAAATTGATGCATAACGTGCATTATCATTAATTCTTACCTTCTTATTAAAGTAATTGAGGGATATTGTTGAAAAGATATTTATTGCAAGGTAATAAATTGTAATATTTAACTTGTTTCAAAACCAATGGAATATACATATGAAGAGTACCCTACAGCGGGAAAAGGATGAATGTCACATTTTGTGTTAAGGGTCAGATAATGATCTAATTCACTATATTACTGCAAAATTTATTGCTGTTCATATTAAAAATTAAGAAAAGATGACTATTCGTGGTGATAGTTCTCCTTTTTATCAGGTTTGATAAGAACAACGCTAAAGTTTGTAGTAATCAATTGAATTAGATACTGACGTCACCCTTAAGAGCAGTGTGACATTCATCTTTTTTCCTGTGTACTCTTCATATGTTATTTGCATTTCATAAAACACATCTGTGAATAAAATTACGACATACAGTTTTGTTTAACATGTTTCAACAGTATGAACTACTAGACAGTAAATTTCTTAGTTTCATTCATCTTTTCATGCCAGCTTTCCTCCCACCCTCTCTCTAATGTGGATTCTACCACCATCAAGAGAGTAAAGATTTCTTTATCTTTGCTTATTGAGCGTAAATAATCTCTGATATACTCTTTTACATTATTTCTCTCTCTTAATAGAATTAAACTTCATTATTTCGTTGTATACACGCATATTCTATAAAAGAGAACTCTCAATTCAGGCTAACTCATACTTGAACGATTCTAGTCACAGGATGTACTATATGTATTGTTGCTCATAAGGTGTATCTTAATCGATGGGGCTGATGACTACCAGTAATGTTACTTAATAATATTTATTTTTTGTTGAAATGGGATGTTAAAGTATCCATTGTGATGCTTAATGCCAGTTTTGTCTCATGTTTATTCTCTGTTATATGTCTTGAAACACATTAATCAGAACAGAATTTTTGTAGTCATTTCCAGGGTTTAAATATGTTTTAAACTGAAGTTTCTAGTCTTATATTTAAAATATTTTCCAGCTATTAACACACATGTAACTGATTTATAGTCAAGTTTCATTTATTAAATATAGTTTATGAGATGTTTTAATAGCTAAATTTTATGTAAATATTATGTATTATTAACTGAAATGTTTTGTTCACTATGTTTAGCTTGCAAAACCACTTCTAAATGCTAGTAGGGAATTTTTTTTAGACAGTTGTGTGTAAGGGGGGAAGTAATGGCTGCTTGCTGCCATTCGAGATTGATTTTATTTTAACTATATGTGAAAAATATGAAGTTTTGAAGGTTACAAAATTATTTTTCGCATATATTTAAGCAATAGAAGAAATTCAAACGAAACATCTTCCAGATTGATTAATTTTATTAGTGTCCAGCATCCTGTGTTGTTTTTTTTTAAACTAGTATAATATTATTTGTTATTAGTATTAAAAATATCTATATTCCACATTACTTCTCTCCAGTTTCTTCTCCTTTCCCCCCATAATGCTGATCTCTTTTAAGATGAATCTTGTTATATTGAATACGATCTTAATTAAGGATATTTAAATTTTAATATGGTACAGATATGGAATAATAAATTCAAAAGTTTCTACTTTGCTTCTGGATTCTCTTTAATATCAGTTTGCAGTTTTGCAATTATGTTCATTACTAACCAGTTCTAAAGCATACATAACTTAGAAAATGAGGTGAGTTACAGATTATCTTGGTTATGCTTTTGAAGACCAGTTATTATATTTACTGAGATTATGCTTTATCTTCTGTGTACATCTGACCGTATACTTTCACACCAGTATATTGTTAACTTCAGTGAGTGCATTATTTCCATGTTTATGTACACATGTCTAACTAAGAACTTTATTTGAATTCTTGTTATTACTATGTATATAGATCTGGACATTATCTATAATACTCATATTGTTTCTTTACTTTTTGTTTATTCATACTATAAATTTTGTTCATTAAACCAAAATACTCATTTTACTTAAGGGTAGTCAGCAAATTGTAATTTTAACTAAATAAACATCAGTAATCTATATTGTCACAGTACAATTGTGTATAATTTTCAGTTATATAACTATTAATAGCAGTACCTATTTTGAATAATAGAACCATATTTATTCCAAGAGAATTTGAAATTTAGTATAACTTTGTTACTACTAATTATTTATGTTTAATTAATGACCTTCAGATAGAATAGTTCTTTCGTCACACTTTTATATTATACCATGGTGTTTCGTATAAAAATCTTCAACTACCAACCACAGGTCTCGTATTACATGCAATTTGGGAGTATTAAATCGTTAATAAAATTACTGCTTGTCTAAAAAAAACACCCACACACACTCTCCAATTGGTTATTTAATTACGAAGTATGACTAGTAAGTAATAGCATTTCGTATTGTATGACAGATTCAAGATTTACTGTGATGATTTATATGATGATCGTAAAAAAAAATTATTAATTCTCAGCCCATAATTTTGACCAAAAATGTAATTTTTTATCTTCATAAATTTGGTTATTTTTAAATTCCCCTTTCCTTCAAGAATAAGAAGAGAAATGATAATTACCAAAACACTAGCATAGTAAAAATGCCAAAATGTCACAGCTTTTCCGTGGAGAGTTACAATTTATAGAAATATATGTTGTCTGGCATTCTCTTCCCACCAGAAAAAGAATTTCATCCATCCTTCTTCTCGGAGCCTACTACATTCTCGACATTTCGTATCATTTTGATTCATCGTAGCTGTTGCCTGAATCCTGTTACATTATGTGTTTGTTTGTGTAAGTACTAAAATGAGCATGTTAGTAGGATATTAATTACGTTTTTGCTCGTGTGTTGCTGCAGTTTGTCATGGCGAGTTTTTGTTGAAAATCATAAGGGTAATTTTTGTGGACACCCATGGCTTCCTTTCTACTTTGTCCCATTTTTCAATAATCCTATTACTCTTGTTTTCCTCCATTAATTTAAATTTGAGCTGCTGCTGCTGCTGCTGCTGCTTGGTGCCTGTAAGACTTGTTAACAACAGTTTTTACATTACAGAATCATTCCATCTTTTGAAGGGTCTTCCTAAATTTCTGTTTCCTCTTAGTTGATAATTCAGCATTAATTTAGGTATTCTTCCAGAATTCATTCTATCAACATGGTCTTGCCAATTTTTCCGATTACAGTTGGAGTTATTTTTAATTCCCCTTCCATTATATCTATTCTTCATTTCACTTGCGATGAAAGAGAGCACAGGATAAAGTTCATATTATGAATCTCATTCCCCATTTATCAATCAGCTTTGGTCTATTTTGCGTATAGTCAGTAATTCACTTCCATAAGTAAGGGTAGGTCTTGTGAGTGTTGTGTAAATATTCATTCTGGTATGTCTGTGAATTAAATTTGGTTTGAAAATCTGATTTATGAGACCTGTTACTTTTAAGAGATTTGTAATTTTTGTATTAAAATCTTTTTCTTCAACATAAGGAAATTTGCTCCTTGTTCAGTATTCCCATATGTCTTTTAAAACAATCAGTGTTCAACAAAATATAATGGAGCTTATGATCTTTAGGAAATTCCAGCGGTGGTTCATTGCTTGCCAGAAATTGGGACCATAAATGCATTGCAGTTTGTGAGCACATACGTACAACATATAAAGCAGAATTAGTTGTCTTTTGCACAGGTGGAAGACAAAAGGCAATGTTGCACATAGTATAAAATAACACAAGAATAGGTTTACTGGCAGTTTTATTTCCATAACACTGAATTCATCATCATCATCATCATCATCATCATCATCATCATCATCGCCGCCACCACCACAGCCACCGGCATTGTTCAGGCGGTAACACGTTAGCTTGCTGATCCAGAGTTGTGCTCGGCATGGGTTCGATTCCCACTTGAGCTGATTATCTGGTTGGATTTTTCCGAGGTTTTTCTCAACCGTAAGGTGAATGTCAGGTAATCTATGACCAATCCTTGGATTGGCAACCACGAGCTGCTATGTTATTTTTAATTTGGTCAATACACTTCATTCGAGGTCTTCCTCTGGGCCATTTATCTTTCAGTTTCAAATTCAACATTCTCTAGGTAATCTGTCTTCCTTCATCCTTTCGGTATTCAGTCTATTTCTTTCTAACTTTATCTGAGGTTCTATATTTAAAATGTCTCTAATTTTCTCCTTTGTTACTCTGTCCATTTTGGTTTTCTCTAAAATTCCACGCAAAAGTTTTATTTCTGCAGCTTGAATTCTACTAATTTATTTTTTTGTATAATGTCCAAATTTCAGATGCATATGTAAGATCTGGTTTAAAATAACTTTTGTACTAAAAAATTTTACATTTTATAGGTATCTCTGCATTCCACACTAAACTTACAATCATGCTTCTTTGAATTCTTATACTGATTTCTTATTGTATTTTCGCATATGAGTTTACTTCTGATCCCAAATAATTAAAAGTAGGCTATTAACTTTTATAAGATTTCTTCCATCTAACTTTATATTCCACTTATTGTCTGCATCTTTCGATATTTTAGGTTTGGTTTATTTCCCTTGCCTGCTGTCATATTTATAATCTCATTCATCATAACACAGAAAAAAAAATAGACAAAACATTTCCTTGCCTAATACCCGTATTTGTTGTATACTGTTTAGTCAAGTCTACTGTGCTTTTACACCTTGTCATATGTTGTTTTCAATCTTTGGATTCATTCTTGTGGAACTTTTAAACTTTGTAATGCTTCTCATTATCTTCTCCCATTTTACACTGCCATATGATTTCTAAAAATTTATAAAAAAGAAAAAACTATATATGTCCTCTTTCCCAGCACTTTTCAATGAGTTCCCGGACACAAAAAATCAAATCTATAGTACATCTTCCACTTTAGAAGGCATGTTGTTCCCCGAAAGTTGGTTCCAAAATATTATTTCATTTCCTTGCGAGAATTCTCTCATAAATTTTAAAGCAATGACTTAATAAGGTTACTTTTCTGTAGTTACTACAATTTATTTTACCTCTCGTTTTATAAATGGGAACAAAAATCTGTGCTTCATTGTCTGACCATGATAATATCTTTGAAAAATATTGGAGTGCAAGAGGTCAAATGACTTTATTGTCAAATGCCTGGCATTAGAAAACAACAACATAAATGGGAACAAATTATGCCTTTGTACCAATCATCTGGCATTTCGTGTTTCATCTAAACATTTGTTATTCTGTACAACCATTGGCACAAATTTGGAATTGGATTTAATCATTTCCACAGATATTTCATCAACTTCAGATGACCGATTGTTTTTCATTTTACTACTGTTCATCATTTTCGTCTATCTCACTATATAAATCTACCTCATCTGAATCAACCTGTGGTACATATAGTAGGTTTTTAAAATAATTCATCCATACATTTTTAACTTTCTCCACTTTCCAAACAAATGATCCCATATTATCTGTGACTCATGTTTGTCTTATTTATCATCATAACTTTTTCTACGAATGTATGGGAAGGCTGCATTTCCGACAAGAAAACTGACACTAAAAGTGAGGTTTCCTTCATTGACTGCAGAAGATATTTTCCACACTCACTTTCTGCACACTTCCTAATAAATGCATCTACACAAGGATATTTTTTTATAATCATTAACAATTTATTAATAATAATATTCGAATGAAACGTTTCCACAGTGATTTACAACTTGAAGAACTCCCTCAAATAAGGGTGTAACCAACAAATCTATAAATCCTGTTACAGGCTAATGGAAAATAATTTCAGGGGCATATTTTGTTAGGCCTATATTTATTATCAGAACCATTTGATTAATCAAGGATACAAGTTTATTCAGCCATTGAATGCAATCATTTATTATTATAAATGAATGCTTCAAAATTACTTTTCCCACCGAAGTCACAATTTCATTAATTTTTCGAGGGAGGTCTTCAATTGTTATTGGTGGTAATTTTAATATTAATCGTAAATTCGTTAGTTTCATTTTTTCACTAGAATTCATTATTTTTGACACATTATTGAAACTGTGATTACAGAATTAAATGTCAGACTAAAGAAAGGAAAACTGTTGTTTACATTATTGTTGCCATGAGATCACCACCTTCTGAAAACGTATCTTACAATATTATACATGTTTCGAGATAAAATATGAAGACCGTCATTTTGACATATATAAAATATTTTTCCCTTGCCTGTTTAATTCTGTCACTTTCGTAGAAAAAAAAAAGCGTGTAACACTTGCAGAAATGACAATTGCAAAATTCGCATAATTGGAGCACTTTCATATTCATTTTGCAGTAGAGCTCTTTCTGCACTTGTATTACAATATACTATTCTGATAGCTGCCATATCCATTTCCAATTCTAAAGTAAATGTTATCAAAGTTCTCTTTTGTTCAAATTCTATAATTTTCTTACATGTTTCAGTTATCCTTTTTTCATTTTTATTCTTATTATAATAAAAATAAAATGCATTGTCTTGTCTGTGTAGTTGTACTGTGGTCTGTCCCAGGAATCTGTGGAGTAGAGAGACAAAACAAGACCTCTACGTAAGTGGTATGTGAGAGGGCTAGGGTGATTGACTGTTCTGGGGGGAGGCATTGCTTGAATGAAGCGAGCAATCGCTTGCAGAAGGAGATAATTTCTATCTGAACTCTATCTTCTATCACGAGCATCTTACCCCTTAGCGGACTCGAGCTGATGCTGTCCGCAATACACTCCGTCACAGATAGACTCCACCCCGTATGCGTGAAGTCACTCCACAGATTCCTGGGATGGAGACAGATAAAAATAACAAAATGTCTTTACAGAAAGTAATATTTTCACCAAATAATGTTATACACTCTGGAATACTGAATTACAAAATTATTATTATTATTATTATTATTATTATTATTATTATTATTATTATTATTATTATTATTATTATTGTTGTTGTTGTTGTTGTTGTTGTTGTTATTATTATTATTAATTCTATTTCTAAATCGTAACTGTTTATTTCTTTATTGGAAGACTTCCTGTAAAAGCATAACAGCATAATGTACAAAGTACTGATGTTTCTATCTCATCTGATTCGTTTTCCATCTGCAACATTTTATGCATTTAGAAAGCAAGTTTGTTACTTCTGTCCGTGCTTTTTTTCTTAAGTGCTTCATGCCTATGCTGCAGCAAAATGAGGGTCGAAAAAAAACGCAATTAGGTCAACTGACTGCAAAATGGTGGACAATTAATATTGACATCTATTACTGCAGTAATAAATTTAACCTTAAAAGAACCGAACATATTAAATAGTTTCGACTTCCATGATAATGACATAGAATTATTATTACTAGACGATTTTAACAATAATAAACGTTGTAAAAGACCAAAACATCCATTCCACCATGATGGATCGTGCAGCAAACTTGTAAAGTGATGTTTTGATTTTCTGCATAGCCACAGTGAAGCAAATGTAATAAAAGAACGGTCTTGCTGCAGCGCTTTACGTCTTGCTTTAAAAAAAAAACGCATGGTGTATGACTAGCAATATCGTACACTACAATCCTTCAGTACTCAAAGTACCATAACCTATATTAATTTGATCTATTTTTCAATAAAAACTTTATATCTTGTGAACCATCCACAAGTGAATTTTTGCAATAGCTGTGAATTTTTACTATTGATGACTACAATTGGTTCTTCATCATAGGGCCATAATTTGTACCAACATTTTGTTGTTGTTTCAGGTGGTTGTGTCAAAATGTAAATATTATCTTCAGTTGTGTATTTCCTTTTGAACTGAAGAACACTGACAGCAAGCAAATTTCGAAGTAACACTTTGTGATATCTTTCTTTCAGGCTGTCCCAGTGGCAAATTATTTGGTATTTAAAAAGAGCAATTGAGATTAATTAGTAATTACTATTAAATTTGGTATGGTTGGGTGAATTCGCACTCTGTCCACCAGTACCATTTCTTCCTCTGACTAATTATTTTTGCTCAAAAGCCTAAGTAAACTCTTGTAGAGACATTAACAAAATATGCCTAATTCACCCAGATATCCCCTTTTTTCCCACATTATCCTAAAAATAAATAACTGGAAAACACTTTTATATTCATATGTTTTAAATGCTGTTGGTCTCGTAGCATTTTCAGTGATGGCAAGGGTAATTTAATTGTTTCATTCGCTTTAGAATACACACAAGAGCAGTTATTCTTTATTTCTGCATCATAACTTGGAACATTGTACAAAGTTTTTTTAGGTAGACATTTAAAATTTAATCCCTTTCTATTGCAGCTATAAACATACTCTCCTGTTAATCATTTATTATTTTATTTCTAGGTTTAAGTTCTTTAATCTTTGAAGTTACAGAACAGTCTGTACTTGATTTTTCAATTTGTATTATCAGTTATCGAATTCCATGTCCATTTAGCTGAGCTTAAACGATCGTACCTGGTAAATTTAAGACAAGTGGAACATTGCTCAGAATTACAACCACCGCAGGAAAGAAGGTACGGTAACTTGACAACTTACCTTAAAACTATTAATATTATTGTTTGAATCTCTATGAAGATGAAGAAGCAGAAGACGAATTAGTTCAGTGAAGTGGACATAAAATTTGTGTTTTTGGACTAAAATAATGTGGACAAGTAATTAGTTGGACATATACAGGGTGATTCACGAGGAAAGGTAAAAAATTTGGGATGTGAATTCTGAAGTCATTCTGAGTCAAAAAGTTCATATGGATATGGGTCCGTTTTCGAACAGTTACGGAGATATGGCTCTTTGATTTCACAAAAACTTCTGGGATTCCATTGTACTAACTTGTATTTAGAGACAGATAACAGACAAATTTAAAGTTTATATTCACGTATGCATACATACCCAATATTCTAGACGTTGGGGTCGATGTTTTCGCACATTTTCAAAGGTACCACCTTCTGCTTCAATGCACTGTTGCACTCTGGCGTGAATCGCGCTCATCCCTCGGGAGAGTTGCTCGTAGCTATTCTTTATGCAGCATGCAATTAGCAGTTGATTAGCGCCTCTCTCGTTTCCATCTTCCTTTGGTATACCAAGTCTTTCATCCAACCCCATAGACGGTAAATACTCTTTGATATGGTACCTTTCTGTTTGGAAAGCATTGTTCATATTCAGCGACAGCACGCAAGGAACTTCCATCGCAAAAAAACCATAAACATACACAATATCGGCATATTCTGTAGTCAAAATTTATAAGGCATCTTGAAAAACACAACTTAACACTTCCGATAACTGTACCTGTATAACTATTGTACTGTAGGAGCTAACTGAACTGTTGTGAACTGATAAGTGATAGTGTACTGTATTTTTGTTATGTGAGGGTGCTGTGTCATTACATCAGACAAGGGCAGGCAATTGGACATTTGTAATGCCCCACAACCTGGTTTGTGAGATGAACTTCTCTTATCTACATTGCTCACAATGCATAGTCCATTGTTACGTCATTAATTGTAATCGGTGACCTTGTCTCACGTCAACAGCATATGTTAACATCTGATTCACATTGGTGTGAGACGTTTTACCAAAAAAATGCATCTAGCTCCGCCATCGTTTGAAACGGATCTATGTTCATATGAACTTTTTACTCAAAATGGCCTAAGATATCGTATCCTAAATTTTTTACCTTTCCTCGTGAACCACCCTGTATTTAGGGTCATAATTTAGTGGACTTTTATGTAATGGACATAAAAATGGACCTCGTGTCTTTGTTTCGAAGTATATATACACTAGTATATACCATTGAGGCATACAAGAAGATAAAACTGACACCTTTTATTCCCAGAAGACGATGCACACAATTTTATGGATGCTGAATGGATTCTGGAGTCGTTCTGGAAGTTATAACAAAATGAGAAATCCTGCCTCCAACTGGAATTGATCCTGAGCTCTTCCTGTTCATAGTCTGTCATTGAACGAAGAAAACTAATTCTACTGCTTGAAAAATTTGTAATTATGTAAAATGTATCGGTTATATCCAAATAATATAGAAAAACAAAAAGGCATAGTAAGAGGTTAATCATCTGGCTCCAAATAAAGATTAATATTTAATTTTTTTTTCAGTTTACATTTTATTATACTAAATCACTGCAGTATGTAATTAAATGATGTTAAGAGGCTTGGATCTTGATTTAATCATTTCAGATTAAAAATGAATTTATTCATTAATGATGTAACCTCCTATGGTAGTTACATTTGCAGCATTGTCTCGAGTAGGTGAAATCCAGTCATTTAGATATTTATGTGGAAATTAAAGATCTGCATGGACCAAAATTCTTAGGCCTGGCCCGAGCTCAACTAGACCCAAAACACAAGATTAGCTTATAATTATCAACCCGAGCCTGACCCGAAACTTGAAGACAAGCAGATAAAGCAGAGGCCACAGGGTCAGGAACAGCTGCAAGAGAGATCACTTCAGTAGGAGCATGAGAAAGAATAATCTTCCAGTCTCCCAGGTAAAACAAGTAATGATCTGTGTCTAAGACAGAGTAGAAGTGAAACAAATGCTGTTACGAAATACAAAGTCGAACTGAACAATAACTTATGATATAGATATTCTATTTTTCTGGATGAGTGCCAGATGCACATCTAATTGTGCATGCATTAAAATCTTCGCATTATTTTTCAATCAATATATAATTCGCAGAAAGAAAAAAAAGATTTAGTTTCTTTAAGACCTGAACCTGACAAGCATAAGTGGGCCGGATTGGACCTAGTTCCACGGGCGTGACATGAGCCCATGCAGACCTCTATTGGAAATGCAGTTTGTAGCAGTAGTAGTGACGAGACTGGAAAATTTCGTGTTTTCAGTCTCTCTTGTTATTGAATATACTATTGTATGCATTGTCGAAAATATCATAGTATCAGATATTTCTGATGTTATTCCATGATTCTGCTCGGGTACAATAGAGCCTTGTTCAATTTTTAAACCCCGTTCGTGTTTTCTTTTTTCTGATTTTCTAACTTCTGTCACTGTTTTTACTCCATTTATTTTTTTCTTTTCTGTTTGTCATTAAACTAACATCAACTGGAATAAAAAATACTACAAGGTTAAGATACTTTTTCTTTATTTTTATTTATAATGTAATTCATAATCGAAAACATAACATAAACAATTCAAAAGAAAAGTCTTAAACTGATTATGTATAATGTATAATTCATAGTCAAAAACATAACACAAACAGTTCAAAAGAAAACTCTTAAACTGATTATGCATACCACAAAATGGTATTCAGCGTGATTCCTCATTATGTAGAAAAAATTCTGAAAATAGTCATATGCCATAATAAGCTTTCTTCCCCCCCCCTCCCCCCCAATAAATTTGTATGGATTTGTTGTTAAAATATGTTTTATAGTTTAAGAATAGAATAAAGACACACACATATGTACCGTGTTGTCATGGTAATTTTTTCTTGACCATACTTTTCTCCCTTGAAATATATTTTACTTTCTCTACTCCTCCGACCATCATTTAATGAATGTTTTTATGTTAAAAGAAAGGAATTATTTTCCTTTACCTTTTAATTGTGAAATAAGGTTGATTTGAAGATCTCCTGAAGCTGTCACAGTAGATGCACACACACTTGGCTTTATGAATACTTTAGCGTGTATCTGCAGTACTAGGGGTTTTTCAACCATTCTTTTATATATATATATATAATGCTGAAGTCCAGCACTGTAGAGGCGGACAGTTTGTGTTTATGAACATCAAAGAAGATATATTAGGAACAGCTAGAGATAATCTAAGATCAGTACAAACTCCGTGTAAAAATTTAGACCTCCGTGTACAAAACTTAGGCACCCATACACTGTATGGCTTCGTATGACCAGAATTTTCTCTTCCCCATACGATTAATTAGAAAAGTGTAGGTTCCCATATGGTGTAAGAGCCCATATGGGCAAAACTTTCTCTTCCCCATATAATTCATTAAAAAAGCGTAGGTTCTCATATGCCATATGGCCCCCATGACAGCCCTGTGTATATATATATATATATATATGTGTGTGTGTGTGTGTGTGTATACACACACACAAGGTGATTCAGTGACTATGTTACAAACTTTTAGGGATGATCACGAGGGAAGTGGAAAAAAAAGCAGAGGTGGTATGCTACCCCAAAATTTTCCCCTGTCATACCTCAAGTCAAAAAAAGGCATACCCTTTCCCTTACAACATACATGTACATGATATATACAATAAATTGTTTCGTGTAGTCAGTAACGTGAATCTTTGAAGCTTACGCAACACATTAAATTTCTTAATAAAATAATTTCAAGTTGCTTGCGACTGAGTAACATTCAGATATGTTGGAAAATAACCAAAATCTATTTCACTGCCATTTTTCTGGCCTCGAAAAGCGTTTGACAAAGCACGCATAGTAAAACTATTTTCATGTAGGCTGGATTTACTGGGCCTAGTCCCATCATTACAACACAAATCACTTTTGTGTCACTGAAGTTTTGTCTTTACTCCTCATATGACAAATGTATCCATTATTATATTACAAACCACTACAGTAATAACGAATAACAAGTACTATATTTAAACGTCTATGTTAACCATTACATAATGATACTGCGTACTGAAGCAGTAAAGCTCAAAATTCAAACTCGAACCAAACATTGTCAATACTCCTTGACGGAAAATCGCTAAACAGCAGTGCAAAATTAATTTACTTCATATAGTGTTAATGATTAAAACTTTATTTCTATCATTGACGAGTACCTAAACAGTACTGTATGTAACCCTATTTAAATAACGGATAAGTAACTATATGTCACTGACAAATATTTTAAAAGAATAAGATCTCAGCAGTCACTAAATTGGCAACAATGACCACCACAAGCTACAGACCACAGACTCCTATATTAAGCTGACAATATGATTAAAAGCGCAGTAAAGGAAATATTACAATTACCAGGTGACACTCCTAATAGCATGATATATACAAGTACCAAATACAAAGGATTGTCAGTGATGCGCGCTACATGGGAAGCCTATCTGCAGCAACTCAACATCAATACTAAGCTAGAACACCTAAATGACTAGCATGTTAAAGCTGTACGAGACTATGAAACTATAAGAACCCGTTGCTTGTCGGAATTGCAAGTGAGCAGAGAAGAGGCTACAGGATCCGTGAAGCAATTAAGGCAACATCTTCGGTACCGTGAATTTAAAACCTGGTGTGCATACCCCCAGAAAGGAAAAGGAGTTGTATTGTTTGAAGAAGTACCTGCAGCCAACTCGTGGATCATCAAGCATGACGGATTATCAAGTTCTGAATAGAGAGAAATGCTAAAAATGACTACGATGGCGGCACCAGTACGTTCTCTACCTTGTCACTCTACAGACACAACCCACTGTAGGCACTGCAGTGAGTATGAAACTTTACCACATGTGCTTGGGAGTTGCCCACAGGGAGAAGTACTCAGAATAAAACGTCACAACACCATACGTTCTATGATCGCAGATGCACTTCGATCCAAAAATCTAGACATTCACGAGGAAGCTCATTGTATTTCTGATGGTGGAAGCAATCGTAGGATCGATATCATAGCTATAAATAGGAATAAACAGACAGCCGAAATAATTGATCCTACCATCAGATTTGAAATCTCAGCCACTCAACCATCTGAAGTGAACGAAGAGAAAAAGAAAATCTACGAGCCCACGATTCAGTACCTATCGGCGAAATACAACATAGAAAAAATCACAGTTACCGGCCTCTTCTTTGGAGCGAGAGGTACCATCCCGAAAGCCTTTGTAAAGTGGAGGGAAAAATACAAGCTGACGAGAGATCTTCAAGATGCCATCGTCACCACCATAATAAAATTTTCTGTAGTGATATTTCGTCAGCATCTTTATGGTGTACATTCAATTTAAATTACACTTGATTCTATTTTTTTTTTCTTATGTCTTATTCACTTTTGTCTGAAACCTGTTTATATAATTTTTCATTTTAAATCTTATTGTGATCTATTCTGTGTTGCAGGGCAAACCCAAAATATTGGGTCAGACTACTAAATTAAATTGAAATGCTACCGTTGTAAGCATTCCAGGAGTTGACTTATCAAATAAACGTGTTCAAACACACATTTAATACAGTTTCAGAAGGCTGCGGTTTAGCTCTATGAAGCAAACAGATGAAGAAATGTATAAACAAATTTATGGATCACATTTTTCACTAGCGGTATGTTTTCTGACCACAGAAACCAGAGGTGGTATTCCGTACCGGCGCATACCATGTTACTTCCCTCACTGGGGATTGTAGAGTAGACAATTATGAAAACTTTCATATAGGAATCTGTGTCCGGAAATGTTTCGTTTAGTAGTAAAGAGCCAAGATATGTTAGTCAATGTAACTAGCTAGATTCGAATTGAAGGCCATCCTTTTGAAGTTTGGTTGCAGACGACTTGTTCCTGTAAACATTTGTGATTTCTCATAAACATAGTATAAGCTAGTTGATATCGTAAACGATATTTTCACTGTTTAAACCATGCAACTTGCCGATATGCATTTCATTTATGGAAGAGCAAAAGAAAATAGAAGAAAATTTACAAAGTTTAATTGGTTAAAATATCATTTACTATGCCGACTAAGAGCCCGATCGCAAACTCATGGCACCTGCACGAAAGACGAATTGGCATCCACTTGCATAGACTCGTCCAAAAGTCTTGCTGGGGGAGGGGCGGGTTTGAACAGTATGCTCTATGAGTAAGAAGTCGCCCACACACACAGAACCTCCCACTCCGAAGCCTCAGAAAGAAGTTCGTGCATGTTTGTGTCATGAATTTGCGATCGGGCTCTACCATGTTGATGACAAATCACCAATGTTTGCGGGACAGATTGTCTGCAACCAAACTTCACAAAGATGGTCTTGATTTCGATTCTAGTTGGTTACACTGACTAGCATATCTGGGCTTGTAACTACGAAACGGAACATTTCCGGACATAGGTTCCTATATAAAAGTTGTTCATATTGATGACCTCTATCATTCCTAAAATTCTGTAACATGGTCACTGAATCACCCTATATAATAACGTGTATGAAGACATAGAGGAGTACTGTTGCAATCACATTTTTTTTTCTAACACAGTACATCATCATTCTTTCGCCCTATGGTCAGAAGGACTTAGGATACCTCTTTCTAATAAAAAATATGAAGGAACAGACTAAATTATTTGCTATTAATCAATCTAATAGGATTATGTTGCCTAGATTACATCTCCCTGAACAGGGTGCTGATATGAAACACAAAAGTTATGCTTAAGAAATAGGATTAAATGAATGGGCTTATGTAATATTCTACATGTCTCAATCTCTTTGTCCTATGGTATTCATGAGTTATATCATATTTATAAAATGAATTTTATCAGAATTAATTTTCCAATAACTTATGGTTATGCCATTGTTTATACAACACATTTTTCGTGAATCAGCTTGGGTATTGATCTTTTTTTCCATCCTAAGCCCGATACCGAACTTGAAATGCCATTTATTTCGTCCATATGCTGAATTGAGTCTTCCTTCCTGTTCATCACTGCAT
This sequence comes from Periplaneta americana, assembly GCF_040183065.1. NCBI lineage: Eukaryota > Metazoa > Arthropoda > Insecta > Blattodea > Blattidae > Periplaneta > Periplaneta americana. The sequence continues at coordinate 91,598,702 of NC_091123.1, forward strand.
TAACATGATTGTTGGTTATAATTTATTTATTTTTTTTTACTTGGTTATTTATCGACGCTGTATCAACTACAAGGTTTTTAGCGTTGATGAGATTAGTGATAGCTAGATGATATTTGACGAGATGAGACAGGATTCGCCATAGACATTTGCCTTACAGTTGGGGAAAACCTCGGAAAAAACCCAACCAAGTAATCAGCCCAAGCGGGGATGAACCTGTGTCCGAGCGCAACTCCGGATTGGCAGGCAAGCATCTTAGTCAACTGAGCTACACTGGTGGATGGTTATAGTTTATGAGTTAACATAACAACAGGGCACATTACGTCGAATACATCATACATGTGTATTATAATTATTTCGGTAGTCAGTCATTATGCTCATGAATGTTTTAAATAATAGCCAAAATACAGTGTTTATCATTATAAATTTTCATCTCGAATGGTAAGAACTTTCTCAGGTGCGGGGGCTTGTATAGCTGCATCACTTGAAATTTAGCATGGAAATCTTGTGTTTTCAAAAGAGAATAAAAGTTTTGGTGAACCAGGAAAAAATGGCCCAATCAACTTCTAAGTCAGAATGAAGTATTGCTCGTTTTACTAAAAATTATTGACATCTTTCTTCCACTCAGTCTTAAAGTGTTTTTTTAATAATTCATATTAAATAGTATGCATTCGTCAATATCATTTATTTCCTTCTCGTCCCAGTTTATTAGATTGTCCTTTTACTTAAATTGTTATTACACGTATTACAGATTTATTGATAGCATTGTAGTTGAGGCAATGGGGATAATGTATATTGGTATAAAGAAATAAAGCTGTGGCTGCCAATTTTATGCAACTTATCTATTATTTTATGTATTGTATTGCAGTGGTATTTTGATGGAAAATTCTAATTTAAATACATTTACTAATAGCTTTTTAGTTGAGATAAATGGTTATGATAAACCCTGGATATGACACTATTTTATGTAAGATAATCCTGGTGATAAAAGACGAAAATTATATGTAATATTTCCTGTGAAATGTACATAGTACACCAACCACAATACATTGTCAATTTCAAAATGCATCGTGGAAGAAATATTTGCACACTAATACAGATTAATACAAATATAACAATACTTTGTTTTCTTTTATATTATATTTCAAGAGCACAAGAGATCGTATTGACAATTTACTCTCCACCAGTACTATTAAACAGTTTCATGTTGCATACATTTGTTGCTGATAGCAATGATAGTTCCTTCATTTTAATTCAGCTGTACTATATACAAAAAAAATCTCAGTTATGTAATTATTCTTATAGATTATTCATTAATTTGAATATCTGCATTTTCTCAGTGTAATATTCTGCATAGCCTGAATCCTAAATGTGGAATATATATACAACTCAAATTTAAACAATAAAATTGTTTTCATACATCCTAGATGTAACACTTAGGCAACATGCAAAGTAGATCATTTGATGCTAATCTATTAATATGTTTGTTTGTTGTTTTTCATTTAATTCTGGAGTGATGTTGAAATAAAGAATTTGGTATTAAACATTAAGTGAATATTAATAGAAATAATGCACAATTCTCAGAATGAAACTTCTTTATACATTTTTCATTATTGGCATTCAAATATCCCAGAGAATAAATGGATGCAAAAAAATATAGGGATTGATTAGAGGAAAATTGATAATTTCAGATAATTGCTTAAATGTATTGTAATAAATAATTTCCTATTCATTAAAATTATCTGAAAATTCTTTAACATAGTTACAAAAGTGGCAACCCTTTCCTTATATGAGTTGTGTAACTTCAAAGTCTGTTTTGTTCCAACATCACATTGTATAATCTCTGTCTTGTTCATAATAATTGCTAAACAAATCTCTTTCTTTTTTTTTCCTTTATTCGCGGACTGGTTATCATCACATTTATTGGGACACTTGTAACTAGAACAGTAACACAGGTTTAGACAATAATGTACAATATAACACAATTGTTTTAGACAGTGGCTATCTCATATTCTTGTGTGTCTTAGTGAGAGGACAAAATGACATTTCGTTAGAACCATCACTAGTCTGGTATTCTGACATATTTTTTAGGTTGAGATTGAAATGCAAATTTTAATTATAGTCAGTGAGGGAAGTGGGGAAAAAACCAGAGGCGGTATGCTACCTCAAGATTTTCATTTAGTCAGTAATGCGAGTATTTGAAACTTAAGCAACACATTAAATTTCTTAATAAAATAATTTCAAGTTACTACAGTTCTTTGCTAGATTATTTTGCATTGTCCATTGAGACTTATCATTTAAAATAATGTTAAAGCTTCAAAGTGCGAATACTTAAAATGGTACTTATGTAACCCTATTTAAATAATTGATAAAATATTTTTAAAAGAATAAGATCTGATGACATAGTCACTAAATTGGCAACAATGGCCACCACAAGCTACAGATCACAGCCTTCTGTGCTTGAAATGCTACAGTTGTTAAGCATTTCAAGGGTTGACTTATCAAATAAATGTGTCTAAATTCGCATTGAATACAGTTCCAGAAGGCTGTGGTTTAGATCTAAGAAGCAAACAGATAGCACACTTTGCTGTGAAAGATTGTATAAACAGTTTTTTACGGATCACATTTTTTCAGTGGCGGTATGTCATTTTTCACTAATAGTATGTTTTCTAGTCATAGACACCAGTGGCGATATTCCATACCATTGCATACCATCCCACTTCCCTCACTGATTATAGGATATAGGAACAAATCGAAGTTTTCAAAAGTACAAGGAGGCAAAGAAACAAATAGTCTTACCCTTACATACCCAACAAAACAACTCATTTGTATGTTTTGTTGTGCAGAATAGGCATATTTTTCAATGGCTGTGTAGATCTACGAGAAGATTATAGCTTAAAGCAGTTGTTTCCAACCTTTTGAGTGTTACGAACCCCTTGAACTTATATTTAATTTTGGCGGACCCCCAAAATGTTTTGTATAATTTAGATTGGTAATCATGTTCTACTCATTAAACGTTTGCATAATGCAGTGAATTAACCTTCCTTAAGAAATTGACAGTGATATTAAATTTTGGTTTCAGCTTTTGAATATAATCTGAAAATACAGTATACAAATTATTTTACGTTGTATTGTGTCTTAGGTGTGAAAAATGAAACTTTTTTTTTACTTAACATAATAATTGAGTACCGGTAACTACAATTATTGTAGATATTGAAAGCCGCAAGTCTTTCTCAAATTAAGTTTACTTCTATATTATTTGTTCAAGAAGACCAGAATAGAAAATGTACTCTCACACAAGTATGCTGATGCTAATGGTATTAAGTGTTATATTGCAGTTTGGGAAACACCGTGAAATGTGAGTGATGAATATAAGAACATTGCAACAGGGACATTGTAGAAAACACGATTTTTGAGCTGGAATCACAATATAATTTCTAATAATTGTAACAGTGCATCTCCTTTTTTCATGGACAAACTATTATTTGTCACCAAGAAGATATTTTTCATACGATTGTTTTTTGTGTTGCAGGAAGTATAATATTTCCTTAATTTTAATGTCAATGAATTAAAATTTTTTATATTTCTAAAGATATCGGACGAGAGTTCATCATGTCTTGCTAGTCACTGAGAGTGGGAAATGAATGAAAATCTTTGTATCGATAACTCAATGAGACTACAAGTTTAATTTCTTCACTGTTCCATCAGTCTTATCCTGAATGGTGAACACTGTTGAAGTTGAGCCCTGAAGATTAGAATAAAAAAATATAAGATAGGTACACAAGACTTGAAAGCCAAGAGAAATCCCTCGCGAAATCTCATTCCTGTTAAACTTTGTGCCTCAAAGGCTTGAGATAAACAAAAAAACGCTCCAGGAAGCTGATAAAAATCAGAGAACATGATTATGTAACTAAAGTAATTCCCTCCCATAAATTCCCATGATATTCAACCGTGAAAGTGATTTCATTGTATTTATTTCTGCCAACTATCAATGCACTTACCGATACATGTAAATTAAGATATGCTTATTGCTTACCTATCTTTTGTACACTAAGTTGATCCTCCATTCCTTCAGGGCTGCGAACCTGCCAATAACGTTCTCATGGAGGGGCTGTGATTCCATCATCTTATCCTACACATCTTTTTGGAGCGAAATATTCCCTAATGATGACAGTCTCTTCTGTTTTGTTTGTATTCGTTTTAAACACGAGAAGCTCTTCTCGACCGATACACTAGTAGACAGTAGTATTAAAATGAGGGACTATAACTTATACACTTCTCCAAATACATCTTTGTGTCACGAAGAAGTCTAGCATTTTCTTAATTGATATATTCCTATATTCACTGTTCTGGTATAAAAGCTCAAGTTCAGTTTTTAGAAACTGCGTCTTTTTTAATATGCTGAAATAGCTAGCTTACAGTGAAAAAAGCGGATCATGTTAGAAGTTTCTACTATATGTGTCAAATTTGGAACTATCAGCAAGGCTGACGAAACGAAGTTTTTCTAAATCCCCAAATCTTTTATCGATCTGCATGATGATGTCAATGATCTCAAAGAACAATATCTTGTAATTACGATCATGTTCTACATCACTTTTTCCACTGTAGCAGCAGTCTGTACTTTCTCCCCGAGAATTCACTTCTACTTTTCGCTACGTTCAAAATTCTAGCATAGTGCAGTAGGCCTATCTGAAATTTCCACATTAAGCGAAGAAATACTTTCGTCATGGCCCCGAAATGATAATTCCTACTTGCTTAAATACAAAGCAGCGTCGATGACTGACCGCATAACATGTCTGTTTAAACAAACATTTTCAATATATTGCACTAACAATAGCCTAGCATTTTCTTTCAGAATATTCCCAATAGTGTTCATATTCTTCTGTAAATGTTTGAACTGCAGCACGCACTTTAAATGTTCCACCGAATTTTCATATTCTTATAGAACACAACTAACATTATTTTAGAAAATCACTGAATACAGTTTCAATCTACACATGTTTTCTTTTTTAACTCCAAGTAGTAGGCATGACTAACAAAATAGTATTTCAATGTAGTGGCTCCCACACAACCACTCACTGATGCTTGCAGTACCATGAAGTTTTAAAATTAAGTTCGTATGATTTACCAGCTTGTGAGTTTAACTTTTTACAGTTTATGTCCAAAATTGGTTGAGTTCTGTCTAGAAACAATAGATATCTCTTATACTATTCACACCAGCGATTAAACGAGGTTTGAATTAATGTACACACTGTGTCATTGAATGGGTTCATTTTCACATTGCAACGTAACAATACAAAAACTTATATAGTAGGTCCTAACACACTTATTAGAAATTCATTAAAAACTGAAACACACTTAATGTCATCACCTAATACAGTGATAAGTAAAATAAATTATATTAAAAAAAATTAGGCCAATCACAACTGAATAACTCGACATAGGCCTACTGACACAAAACACGATGAAAAACAGACTGAGGTATTGAGGGAGGAAAGGCAAAAATTCATTCACAACTTCCACTAACAAGGCTGTGTTCATAATATCAAACTTTTTTTCCATTGTTTTCATAGTATTAATTTTTAATGGAATTTTCCTATGAGGGACAGTAAAATTGTGGCCAGAAGAATAAAAAATGAAAGGAATGAAGATATCAGCACAAAAATTAAAATAATAAAACATAATAGGACCTATATAGGAAGAAGACTTGACAAAGCAGAATTTTTAGGAAAGAATTTTCTTTAGGACAGGCCATGTTGGTGGACAGACAAGTAGTCGTAAATTTCCGTGTCACCCATTATAGAAAGGGCATCGGCTGGGCTGAAGACCAAATTCGTGTTCGTCACAGCAATACCCGTTTCTTGAAGAATATGGAAGTGCTGGGGGGGGGGGGATGTCTCAGTCGTTGTCATAGAAACCATCCTAACATAGAAGAACAAAATAATATTTTAAATTTGAGAATCATTGCCTCGTCGCTGCCGCTCAAGGAACTGAGACGTGAAAGTTACACAACAGCAGGAATATTTAAACAGACTGGTGATACTGTACTTGAGATTTATTGATTTATGGCGCTATAGTTTTTAAAATTGAATAATTTAATATATGAAATATAAATCAAATGGCTCGCAAAATAACAAATGAAATGTTCTTCACCATCTTCATTTGGCTGCTACTGATCTAAGTACCTAATTAGTTACGTGAAAAGTTTCCATGTTCTTGATGGAATAGAAAATGATGATGTACCTGTATTATTTAAATAGACACCGATGTCAGATTGGCATTCTGTATACAGAGTGTTTCTAAATTAGACCGACAAACATTTCAAACACTTTTCGTTAAGAAACCCATGGTCTCAGATGCTTCGTTTCAGTGCAAGAGTGGTTTAATGCTACTACTCAGTTTGTTTACTCTGTCAGCACAGTATCATTCTTCGATCCGGTTTGTTTACTCTCTGAGCTCGGTATCATGCATTAACCAATTTGATTACTACCTGTGGTTTATGAAACCCCTGTTGACTCTGAAGAAGATCTTGCAACACGCATTGTCTGCACAGTAGCTGAAATTAGAGAAATGCCTAGTATCTTTGAAAGGATATGGAAAGTATAGCATGTCGATGCAATGCTTGTCTGGAAATCAATGGACGTGTGTTCCAGCACTTGTTGTAGTGATGAGACAGTACCAGTAAATCAATGGATACATGCTTCTAATTTAACTCTGAGTGGATGTTTGGGTTAATAAATTGTGCCCCTAACATTAATGATTTGTGGAAAGTTTTAACGATGTTAAGATCATACACTACATGGGCATTTAACATTGTGTTTGCAGATTGCTGATGTTTCTAATTCCCATCATACCACGGTACTACACATTATTAATGTATCAAACATTATTGCGTATTTCTCCCATATGCTATATTTAGTTTCCTTGAAAGGCAGAACTACGATCTGTAATGGATGGATTCTATCAAATAGATGGATTTCGTGTTATATTATCATAACATGCCTTCAAATCAATAGGTGACCTGACATCTAAAATGTAGAGAAACACTATTTAATTGGAAAAGTTAAAGAACAAACTAGATATCTTTGCATCAACTCCTCTATTACAACATCATCAGAAATATTCTGTGTTATGTAGCTACATCTGTCCTACTCTGATTAACAAGTTTCAGACACCACTGAATAAAATACCAGCCAAATTTCTTTCTGATGCTGATGTTCTCATTAAAACCACATTGAAGGAAATACTCCAGCTTCTCACTAATATGCCAGACAACATGCTTTATGCAAAGGATTGGGACTATTTAACTCCAGCTGGGAAGCTTTTTTGCAGCATATCAATGCATGTCAGAGCTTACAACGATCCCAAAATATCCATGTAAATGCTTGTCGCAACTTGTCTAATGAAATTGGGGTTTGTTTAAATAAACTTGGACTTCAAAACATCTCTTCTGATTCAGTTCAAGTGAAAAAATTAAGACAAGAGCTCAGGGAGTGAGCATTTCAATCTTCGTCTCTTTTAATCAAAAAGGGAAAGGCGTCATCCTGTATGAGGAGTTCACTTCCGCCAATAAATGGATCTGACAACCTGATCGTCTCACTAGCAGTGAATGGAGACTAGATCTTAAAATGACAGCTAATGTTTGTCCGCTGCATGCTATACCAAGAAGGTCCTGAGATGTCGTCGTTGCGTCAGTGAGATTGAAACTCTTGGCCACATTTTGGATACCTGTCCTTTCAGCGAGACGCTGCAGAACTCTAGACATCACAGAATCAGGACCATGATTGCCGAAGCCTTGAGAAAGAAAGATCTCACTGTACATGAAGAAATCCTTGGCATCTCTCAAGAGGGAACCTGTCAGTGAATTTACATGCTTGCCATTCCACCAGGTTCTACATCCGCCTACATTATCGACCCAACAGTTAGGTTCGAGGCACAGGAACAACAGCCCGCTGAAGTCCACGCAGAAAAATGCAGAATTTTATTTGGAGAAATATCACCTCACCTCCATTGAAGTAGTTGGGCTAATGGTTGGCGCTAGGGGCACAATACCTCGCCTCTTTGTCAGTTTCTGCAAGAAGTTCCAGCTGAACAACGACTTTATTCGTGATGTTTCCCTTCCTGCTATCAGAGGATCACTTGTCATTTTGAAATACCACCTGTACATTGTTTCCTAAAAAGGAAGAACTTTTCTTTGAACGTCTAATCTGTTTGTTTACTATGTTTAGGCCTATTATATGAATGCATTATCTTTCCTGTCCTTAATTTTCCCTTTTTTTGTTCGTTTCCTACATTTCTCTTTTGTGATCTGTTTTGTTTTCACTATGCTTTGCCCAATGAGGCAGTCCCGTTATTGGGAAAGCTGAAAGAGTGTCTTTCATGTTATAGTACCAGTGTTACAAAAAATAGCAATTATTATTATTATTATTATTATTATTATTATTATTATTATTATTATTATTATTATTATTTATAATAACTTATTGCTTTAGTGGATGTAATAAAAATGCTGTGGCATATTATATGAATTTTCAAATATTATAAATATAAATCACCTTTTGTGATACTAAATTGGATAGTTAACTTCAACCATCTACCTTTAGGACTATTGCACACATAAGACAGTCAGATGGCTGCTTAGTCATTCGCATAATAATATTTCAACCATTAAAGTAGGCTACCATGAAATTGTTCATAATAATATATTATCAAATAAATAGATCTGCACTATAAGTTTAACCTTTAATTGTTAAAAAATAATTGAAATAAAATAAAAGACAAACTACTGTCCATCCGAGTGGTTATGTCGCAGCATCATCAAAACAAGGAAAATTATGTAACAGTGAATTACTTAATGAGGCCCTTTTCCTTATGTTATTTTAAACAGTTGTGTAATATTGCGTAGAAGTCTCAATTCCAAACAGCAAATGTTTTCAGGAAATAGCTAAGACAGTTCATCCACAAGCCTTTACAGAGGGTCCAACAGAAACGGGTGGGGGAAACGAGACACACATGACCACTCTACTCGGATGGACAGAAACTTGCTTCAGTTTTATTTTCGGATGACAATTCGCTTCATCCTGGTACCACAGCTGAACAATTCTCTTACCAAAGTTGGTCTACAGGTGTAGAGTAACGGTTAGCATGCCTGACTGTGGAATGAGCGGGCCCTGGTTCAAATCCTGGTTGGGACAAGTTCCCTGATTGAGGCTTTTCAGGGGTTTTCCCTCAACCCTTTAAGAACAAAATGCTGGGTAACTTTCGGTTCTGGACCCTGGATTCATTTCGCTGGCATTACCACCTTTATTTCATTCAGACACTAGATAGTCATAGCAATTGATAAAGTGTAGTATATTAAACCAATTAAAATAAACAACATTAATTGTTTGTCATATAGAGCAAGGCGTTTTTCGATATTCTCTTCATGTAATAATGTTAATGTCCATACTCGGTGAGCATAGAGACAAGAATGTGGAATGAAAGTGAACAAGAGAATAACAGTTCAGTCGTATGTGTATGCATGCTTACAGATAGAACTGTCGTGTCATTTATAAGCTACATGCTTCACATGACAACAACAGGACAATCAGCCGACAAGTCTTACGTGTGCACTAGCTCTTAGGATGTGCCTCAAAGCTACATTTACAACTGAAGTGAACTAGATTGTTGACTAAACAACCAAATGTGACGTCAGAAGTTACAATCCAAAGGTACATAGTGCATAATATTCAAGTCTGCAGTAGTTAGTGAACGAAAATGCTTGCATTATTATTGACTTGTTCACTAAATAAACATGGATACCCCAATAGCAATTGGGGTTATGAAATCTGAAGATTCTGTGGAAATAAAATGTAAATGCAATGTACAATAGCACGATAACTTTGAACATTGGCATTGTTAGTACCTGCTTTACATTTTTTAAATACTGTATTGTAAAATTTCAGGTCCTTATTTTTTCCACATATTTCGACTGTTGATAACAAAACATATTTTCATATATATCTTTTTAACATTTTTTACATCTCTACATCTTTCTACGTTTGTTTTATAGGGTCTGAGGAAACTACCAATCAGTTCATAAACCTGACAATCAAGTTTCATGAACTGTTCACTGGGAAACAACTAACATTTTCAAAGAATAACAGATGATAACTCGTAATGAAAGTGCATTAGAACATATACCGATACATAAGTGTTCGGCCAGGTCTTTCGCTGCAAACCCAACATTCTTCAATCTTTCCTATTTTCTGCCTTCCTCTCAGTCTTCGCATATGATCCACATATCTTAATGTCATCTATCATCTGATATTTTCTTCTGTCCTGAACTCTTCTCCCATTCACCATTCCTCCCAGTGCATCTTTCAGTAGGCAGTTTCTTTTCAGTTAGTGAGCCAACCAATTTCTTTTTCTCTTTCTGATCAGTTTCAGCATCATTCTTTCTTCACCCACTCTTTCCAACACAGCTTCATTTCTTATTCTGTCTGTCTACTTCACACGCTCGATTCTTCTCCATATCCACATTTCAAATGCTTTTATTCGTTTCTCTTCAGTTTGTCGTAGTGTCCATGTTTCTGTCCCATATGATGTCACACTCCACACAAAGCACTTCACTAGTCTCTTCCTTAGTTCTTTTTTCAGAGATCTGCAAAAGATGCTCCTTTTTCTATTAAAAGCTTTCTTTGACATTGCTATCCTCCTCTTGACTTCCTGGCTGCAGCTCATGTTACTGCTTATATACCTGGTAAGGTTTATCTTGTCTTAGTAGCAATAAAACCAAGTCCCTTCAAATGAGGGTGGAGATTATAGGAGGGTTGTAAATTTTCAGGATTCCTTTCAAAACCTTGTCACTGTACAGGCTATAAAACTCAATTTCTTGAAAGACAAGCTCAGTGACGGAACTATACAGTACGAAGAGAGATATTTCGTAATTTTATTTTGCACTACAGAAGGTATCAACTGGTCCCTTCCGCCACTGGATGGATGGACGGCATCGCTTCACTCTCCCATTGCCATAACAATACAGAGGAAGTAAGACATATCTCGTTTCTCTCTCTTTTCACAGTGAGACAAGATACACCACACAGCCTTTAGTACACCCCAAGTATTTGAAGCTGTTCACTTGCTCTACTGTCTCATTTAGAATTCGCAAGCTCACCTTCTTTATTTTTCTTGCAACAACCATGGTCTTCGTCTTGTTTGCATTTATCTTCATCCCATACTGCTCACAGCTGCCATTTAGCTCCTGTAGCATATCCCTTAGTATCGTCTCCTCTTCTGCTAACAATGCCATATCATCAGCAAATCTTGTGCACTTTATTCTTCTTCCTCCTACTTTTACCCCTCCCTTGTTGTGAAAACAGGTCTTCACCACATCCTCCAAGTAGATGATAAAGGGCATCCTTGTCATACTCCTCTCCCTTTTTCACTTCCTTCAGACATTCCTTCTATCCTGACTTTGACTCGTTTCATATATAGGTTACTGAACAGCCTCCTGTCTTTCCAATCCACTCTGTCAAACGCCTTTTATAGGTCCACAAATACTATATACACTTCTTTATTCTTCTCTAGGTATCTTTCGCTGATTGTTCGTAGTAGTCTAATTGCATCCCTTGTACCTTTTCCTTTTCTGAAGCCAAACTGCATTAGAACACTGCCTTCTTAATTTAGTGCTATATCATAATGTTATGGGTTTCAGAAAAATAGTCTGTGAAGAAGGCCATGTCCAAAGCTCTCTATTGTATAGTTTACAAGTCAGCTAGTTGCTAGTCACTAACATGTAGTAGAGACTTGAACTTTGGGACATGGCCTTAGTCTCTTTCAGAGAATATTGGCATAAGTGCCAATCAGCTCTATAAGATTCCCTATTTCATGGCCTGAAAATTTCGGGGTTCTCTTTTTGTCGTCCGTTTTCATTTTATCTTTCTGTGTCATTATAAACCAACTTATCAGGCAGAGTGATCTAACAAAGTCGAAGCACATAACAATTAAGTATGTTCTGTTTTTATCTTTGTTCTTCTATGAACATTTTCTTTGTAGAAATGACGTGCAATCTTAGAGTTCACCTGGGTGAAGAGAGCAGTTTAAAGTACAGGTTTCTATGATCAAGGATCATTGTTGGTGCACCACAATCGTATTTTGATCGTGGTTTTCTTTTGCTGTAGTGTTGTGATCCCCGATCATTGTCGTTTTTGATCAAGATTAGTGCATTTGGCCATCAATGCAGGTTATACCTTGGAATCCATAGATCATAGTTATTGAGTGGCTAATGATAAGCTCATAAGCCCTGCATTAAATAAATAAATAGTAAGTTATTGATTGGTATGGCAACCTGATAATATCTATGATATTTACAATTGATATAGGCCTAGCTGCAAATCAAATATTAATTATTTTGCTGAAATATTTACTAACATTTGTTTTCATGGACATCTCACTCCACAACATGGAATAAGATACTCACAGAGGCGAAGGTTTATAAGATTTAGATAAATGCTCAAAATAAGCTTGCAAAACCTTCTCATTTGTAATATTACCTACTTTCTTACCTTTACACATTTCAAGAAGCACTCTTTTGCCAATTCATATTTAACTCTCTATTTTTCTGGTAAAAGGGATAAAATAAAACTTGAAGCTACTGCTTCAATATCTAAAGGAAAGTCCACACCTGTGGAGTAATGGTCAGCGCATCTGGCCGTGAAACCAGGTGGCCCGGGTTCGAATCCCAGTCGGGGCAAGTTACCTGGTTGAGGTTTTTTCCGGAGTTTTCCCTTAACCCAATACGAGCAAATGCTGGGTAACTTTCGGTGCTGGACCCCGGACTCATTTCACCGGCATTATCACCTTCATTCCCTAAACATAAATACTATTTATAGAATAAATCTATATTCAAAGATTCTAAATCCATTGCACTTATCTGCCAAAACATCATTCAGATGCTAAATAACCTAGATGTTGATACAGCGTCGTAAAATAACCCAGTAAAATAAAAAAAATCTAAAGGAAAGATTTCTTCAGAATCACTCATTTCAGCGAAAGAATTAATATTTTCGAGAATTGATTACACACTGAGAGTGGTAATGAGTTGATTACTTCACTCAGTGCGGTAATCAGTGTCCATCATCGTCATCATCATCATCATCATCATCATCATCCCTGGCACTATAATCCTGGTCGAGTTTTGGTCTGCTTAAGAATATCTTCCCATTGGTTCCTATCGATTGCCTTGTTCTTCCAGTTCCTGACACCCATGATTTTCAAATCCCTACGCATTACTGGGTTATTTGGTTCCATCTGGGCCACATGACCCACCCATCTCAATCTGTTGATCTTAATTTTCCGAACCTGGTCAATGTCTTTATACAGATCATAGATCTCATAATTAAACCTTTTTCTCCACACACCATTGTCATTCACAATCCCAAATATCTTCAAAATTTTCCGTTCAAATGCATTCAATCAGTTTTCATTATTTTTACTCAATGACCATGTATCGATTGCATATGATAAAACTGGCACAACTAATGTTTTATAAATCTGAATGTTTGTCTTTCGTGATAACAGTTTAGAGTTGAAAACCTTTTGTAGTCTGTAATATGCTCTATTCATTAAAACAAGTCTCCTACTGATCTCTTCATCTAAAATATTATTTGTTATCAGGGATCTAAGATACACAAATTCATCAACTCTCTTGAACTTAAATGTTCCCAATTGGATACTCCATCCAAATCTTTCTCTTCTGACCTTTGAAGTTGAGGCTATCATCAGTTTGGTCTTCTTTTGATTTATTTTCAAGCCAAATGATGCTGAAGTTATTTCAAGACTCAAAAAGGCTTCCTCCATTCTTTCATATGTCTGACTGACTATTATTATGTCGTCAGCATGAGCCATCAACTGGACAGATTTATTCATGATGTATTGTATATATGTTACTCTTCCTGATGACCATTTCAAGAACTGCATTAAAAAGTAAACATGCCAACGAATCACCCCGTCTTAGACTTTTTTTTATTCAAATGCTCTAGATAAATTCCCTTGAATTTTTACCATACATTCTCTTTTTTCCATGATTAATTTCAATAGGTTGATTAATTTTTTTGGGGGATCTTAAGTTCTCTAAGCCCCTTGTACAGTTCACTCCTCACAACTGAATCATAGGCAGACTCGTAGTCCATGAATAACAAATAAATGTCGATTCCATATTCCAGATATTTTTCCAGGACCTGCCTTATACAAAATATTAAAATATCTCTGCGGAAACCACGCTGATATAATCCTATTTCCAAATGTATATAGTTTTCCACTCTGGCAACGAATAAGTTGTCAGATAAAATTTTGTATGTGACATTGACCAGGGATATTCCTTGATAATTTGCATATTCAAGTTGTGACCCTTTCTTTGAAGGAGACATATGATACTCATATGCCAACCATGTGGTAACTCTTCATTATTCCAGATATCCCTTATCAGCTCATATAAAAAGGTATATAAGCCTTCTCCGCCATGTTTAACCAACTCAGCAGGTATTTCATCAGAGCCAGGGGCTTTGTTATTTTTCAGCCTTTCAATAGCTTCCGTAACTTCATCAAGATTTGGAGAATCAGTGATGGTGTTCTCATTTTCCAAATCTTGGGGCTCCAGATGAATCTCTTCTTCGTGGTGGATGGTGACCAAATTATTCGGCGGGGCACAACTTAAAACACTAATTAATTAAAACAATAATTTGATTAATTGAACCCATAGGTTCCTCACTATACGAACATTGGCTTGCGATACTGAATAATTGCTGAAAATTTCAATAGCAAAATGTAAATATAAAGAATATACACACATTTCTATTTATAGATGAAGTCCATTCTTTGATCCTTAGTTCGAACAAATACTTCGATAACTCGCTGGTTAAAGTTAGGAATCAAACGCACCATTTTACTCTCAATTGAAAGCATTGCTAATGCTGTCAATCTTTCTTGGCGCGAACTCTGCTGTCGAAATATAATTGTCTTCCAATTAGTTCACTAACTTTATTCATATTGAAATGAACGAGTACACAAGCACACAACGAACACTAGTTCACACTTAAAATAGAAAAGAAGAGAATTTTTAATAACACTCAGAATTTTATTATTGCTGCTACAAATACAAATATGCAAGAACCGATAACATATATTTCGTACAGTTGTCAATGTTGCCAACACTCTTAATAAAAAAAAGCAGCCTACCATAATTTTGAATATAGCTAAACTTCTATATTAACATTGTTAAACGGTTTAATTTTAATAGCTAAATTAATCGGAAAAAATAGTAAAGCATTACCTCTTATATGAAATACAGCAATTATAGTAACTAATCTAAAAAAACTATATCTAGCTACAGAATAGCTAAGCTGACAACTCAATTGGTTCTTCGGGCCATGACAGTGTTACCATCATACTTCTATACGTAATGCCTTCCTCATTTGCGTTCTACTTTTTAAAACCATTTGCGCATGTGCACAGGATGGCCACGCGAATAACTGAGCCCTGGCAGACGCTTCCCCTCTAATCTTCTCGATCCCCGCATCCATCACCTCACACCGCACTCTTGCACTTGAAACTCTGAGTGTTGTGCGCATGTGCAAAGGATGGACACTACAACTACGGTGACCGAGACAGATGTTTCCACGATTTCACTCGCTCAACATACTGGTAGCTGAAGGCATTCACATTTCACAGTATGTTTATATCTGAATGGAAGCTCTTAAATCATTAAGTTTTGAGCAGATAATTTTAAGCAAAAATTGCTTTTTTTTTTTTTTTGTCGGAAAATAAAACGAATGGGAGGGCACGTGCCCATGTGCCCCTTAACATGAGCCGCCACTGTCTCCATTACAATGTATTCCTCACCATTTAATAAAATATTAAAATGCTCAACCCATCTTTCTAAAATTTAATTTTTTTCATTAATAATTTCACCTATTTTACTATTACACATGGATATTCTTGGTTTATATTCCTTTCTTGCATTATTCACTTTATTATAAAATTTTCTCATTTCATTTTTGTCTTGCAGCTCCTCCATTTTCAGTATTTGTTGACATTCAAAATCAGTATCCTTACCATTGTGAAATAAATGTGGGTAAGTAAGCATTATTAAACGATAGTGTATAATATAATTTTACTTTCCCCTCTTCCCTTTTATACAGAAGAGGGGCCTGAAGTTTTATTGTGCTTTACCACATCTTTTGTGGGAATGGTTGTTGGAGTCAGAATGACTGCTTTATTGCAGATAGGTGACTCATCTATGTTGTGTCATCTGTCAATTTAGCCATGTAGGCTCAAGGTTTGATGGAAGTCCTGCTAGAGCACCCTTTCAACCCCTAAGTAGTGTGCCTCCTTAGACTGATGACATTTTATGCCAAAAACAATACTACATCTAGCTGCACCATTTTGGTAGATACTATTGAAATGGAGAATGACTGTGGAATTATGGAAAGAAATGGGGGAACCTGAGTAAACCCCACAAATCGTCGGCTTAGAGTGTAAACTTGCTAACCGCCAATAAGAAAATTTTACAAGGGAAGCAAAAAACTGAGTTTAAATTAACTCTGAAACTTTAGAACCAAATCCAAAGTAAAGGTACAAATGCCACCTATACTATGGATTTGGTCCCAAAGTTTCAGAGTTAAGGGGACACTCAACTATATTTTGGAACTTTTTTCCTATTTGACCAATCTTTTTCAAATTTGGAGAAAAAGTTTAATATATACATGGAAAGCAACATGCAAAATCTCAGCTCATTAGATCCAATACTTTTCAAAATAAAAAAAATATTTCGATTTTTAATCATTCATTAATTGAAGTATCACTTTTAATTATTATTTTTTATTTTTTGGCTTTGTGCATTTGACTGTAACTTCTCAATGAATAGGGGAAGAATCCTGCATATTGATTTAGTTCTGTCACGTAAATTAGTGTAGAAATTTAATTTTTCATTTCTATGACACTTTTTCTCCAATTTTTAAGTTGAGTGTCCCCTTAATTTAAACTTAGTTTTTTGCTTCCCTTGTAAAATTTTCTTTTTGGCGGTTAGCACTCTAAGCCGACGAAATATGACTCAGCCATCGCTGGGATTTGAACCCAGATCTACAGTCATGTCAGTGCTCTGCTAATTAAGCTACCAAGGCGCCAATTTTACCATTAATTTAATTTAAGCTATTTTTTCCATGTTTTCATCATTGAATTACATTTAATTCTTTTCGTAAAGCAGTGAGGCTACAATTCAAAATGTTGTTTGCTGCTCTTTTACTAAACCTTAGTCAGAGAAATTACAGGTCACATTTTCTGTGTACTTCAGTGGTGACCAAAACTCGAACTGCAGTGATTACATGCGACAGACAGCCTATGAAGTAAGGAGACGGAAGAAAGGTACTTGGCATGAAACTACAACCAGTGGTGGTTCCTGCACCAACATCTTGATCAATCCCGCGGATAAAAATCTCAAGCTTTGCTGTATCAGTAATTTCACTGCTGTCATCAAGAGCCAGTGAATAATATACGATTTTTCTTGCTTCTGTTTTTAACTTCCTCTTGAATACAATTAAGAATTTTCTGAATTCTTCTCTCGATACTTGGTTGAGAAATTCGTAGTTTTTCAAAATTAAAAACTTCTTTGGAAAAGTTATTTAAGCTATTTTAATCATTATTCTTTTGAGAAATTCTACTCTATTAAAAGGCTTTAGAGCACGAGATATTTCAAACCCCATTAGGTAGCCGACTTCCTTACATTTATTTATGTCGTCTTTCTCTTCCTGGCTGTGATTTAAGACTTATGTTAATTCCTGGCATTTAACAGTTGGTTGCCACATAATATTGAATCAGTTTTTCTACAATATTATTATTAAATGAATAACTAATAAATAGTTACCCACATCTAAAGATTAAGAAGATTAAAATTGACATAAAACCTAATAATTTTATCCTTCTAGGGAGAAGATCTAAAAATATCAATATTCATGCACGTACAGAAGAATTATAGAAATACATACTTAGAAGTCAATAATAATAATAATAATAATAATAATAATAATAAAATAATACATTATTCAGCGTGGCAATTAATGTTTCTATATATTCCTAATTGAACCGTTGAGCAAAGTAAACATATTACATTTTCTCCGACAGAACAACAGAAAAGTTCTCCTTCTCATTCTTTACGAAATCACCTCTTACTGCTTGTAGAGACAGAGTTTGTAGAGTGACATGATACCACCACTGCTTGCCTTCAGTACGTGAATGAAACACACAGCAATGTACAGGAAACTCCTCGTACCCGTTTGAATGTCTGTGATTACACAATTTAATCACGACACCCACTTTGGTCACCGCTGGTGTACTTACACTTTACCCAGAGAAAAAGCGTAAGTTGTCAATACAACAAAATGTTTTGTCGTACAACTCTTGAATGGGTAGTAGTTATTGAAATATTGTCGTATGTTAGTCCAAAAAGCAAAGGAAGCTGATGGACAAGAACATATCTACCTTTTAATTGAATTGTGCATGAGATGGTGAGATGGCCACTGTTTGAAATAATGTAAATTACACACTGTAGTAAAGAAACCAAAGAAATAGAACTGTTAGACATACAGAAAATGTAAGTAGAGGACTTGACTAAGTGTCAGAAATTAATAATAGCTACGTATTATACATATATGAAGATTCACGTGAACTATATGATAGAATTGATACCAAGAAAATAAATCGAGGTTAGAAGTATTGGCAGTGAAGTATTTGTCAGTATTATAAATAATAATTATCTTTATCTAGGTACCTACTGTGTAAAATTTGGTTTTTCTTCAGTTGTTATGTTAAATATGTGTGTTGATCATAATTTTTATTATAAAGTATAGAGAATGTATTGTATTGACATTTTTAGTAATTTTTTTTAAGGTGCATATTGTCAGAATTTTTTTTTCCCTCTAACTCGTCTTTTTGGATTTCATGCTTGCAGCTATAACATCAAACTATGAGACTAATATTGTTTATATTAGTCATTAACAATTTAATTTACAAGAGAAATGTACACTTGCAACTTCAAATGTTTGTTCGGATAGTAATTGTGTGTTATCAAATATTCCAGCATTTGAAAATTATTTCTTTAATATGACCGGAAATCAGAATATTTTAAAACAAAATATATTATTTATGCAAATACACATAATTCACTTGAAACAAATTGTTACGAGCTGTTTTGTGACAAGTCATATTCACATGTATATTCATATTAATCTGAAAAGGGTTTCATGCAGAAACAGCAAGTAATAAGTTAAGCGTATTATACTTTTATAAATGATTTCCTTTCTTGTAAAAAATTATAGTCCCAAAAATATGTTTATATCATTGAATTAAATTTCATTCTCCTTATAATGTTTTTTTCCCCCCTTTCTCGTGACAAGGCTAATAAGTACTGTATGGCTTTATTCTGTGTGTAAGGATACCAAAAGATAACACCAGCTTTAAAAAAAAATCAACATTGTTGCTAGGACAACCTTTCACCTTACATGTAGTGAGTGTTACCAATTAAAGAAGTTGCAGTTCTTTTAATTAGAAGTTATACAAATAACTTATTTTTTTTAAATAACTGCTTTATTATAGTTAAAGAAATTAACTTCGTGATTATTATTTTGAAAGCAGAACCTAAGGTTACTTTTGTGGCATGTTGTGTGCAAATTTTAAATATTTACTACCGGTTTATGTAGCAAAAATGTTCAAATGCAGAAATTACATAGAACCGGTAAAATGATATGATGAGGACTTCATGAATAGGAAGTTGTTTAATAAGAATCGTTTGTGGCCTTTTTGAAGTTATCCCAAAATATTTCTGGAGAGACTGAGGAAAACCACGAAAACCTCAATTATAATGGGCGGCTTTAGGGAGCATATGTGTGTATGCGAATAATTTACAAAGTAGTAATAAATTTTTATTTACGTCAGGAAACATGAGCTTTGTAAATTTTTTATTTAAGTGTGAGGGATGGCTGTCACGATGTTCTTTTTTATATAAAGATGCTATGTACATCAGGAAAGAGATTAATATCATAGCTTGATATATAAAATAGACTGACAGTATGGTATCTAGCATACTTAGAAACATATTCATCATCATGAGAGTATTTCAAACTTTTTCTGCTATATATTAGACTGTCAGTCTGTTGTCCTCCGTATATTGAAATTAATCCGTTCTCTCATTTTATGACTAAAATTAGCATGCTTGTCTAGACCTTGAATGTTCAGTCAGCAATGATAGTACTTACAGCACAAATGAAAAATGAAATACAACCTCAAAAATTTGAACATCCCGACACATTGGCATTTTCTTACTTAACAGACTGCTCTTCCACCCTCCTCCCCATTTGTTTGTTCTTTTTTCTTTTAACGAATAGATCTTATGATCAGAAACGTGTTATTTCACTGGTGATAAATCTAGTTGTGTGCCCTTATTTTGTATAACTACAAATGCTGTTATTATATATGATTGTAAAAAATTAAAAAGTGAGGGATGCTTATTAAAATATAAATAGAAACAATGTCGACACAGCACAATTGGGGTGCAATAGTAATTAGAAAGCTTTGGTTAATTTAAGTGTGAATGCCAAGAGTGGATGTTCATGTAGACAAAATAACACTAAATAAATCTGAATTTAATTTCTTTAATGCATAGAAATTGTTCAGCATATGGTAAAAGTTTCTTCTTGTGTTGAGTTAAAAAAAATACTACATGCTCCATTATCCATTAATGATAGATAACAAAACTGTTATTGTACTTTTCTGTCTACATCTTCATGGGATTGAAATAAAAATGAAAATATTGTACATAATTTTCTACATATTCGTTTACTTTTCTTCAATGTATATCTCTATATACTGGAAATATTTATAATTTTATATACTCATATATAAAAGAAAAGAAATAAATTCTATGGACATATGTTAAGATTATATATTTGACCGTACATAACTTTGCCTAATTCTGTAATAATGTGAGATTCATTTGTTAAATACCACCATGCGGATATTTAAGCAAAGGTTGAGCTATTTATTGTTACACGCAATTTAAAAATTGTTTAGTCTGTAACTCAATGAAAGATAACGTAATTAAAACATATCATTTGTATTGTCAAGATATGATTGAAGATCCATTGAACATTTCTGCACCCATTTGTATAAAAACATTATACAAGTAAACAAAAATTATGCAATATCTCTTCTTCACTTTGTAATTGTGTGTATATGAGAGGCTTATGTGAGAATGCTATATATGTCACACGCATGTGTATTCCTGCAGACTACAATGGCATGAATTGTTAATTCTACGAAAAGAGTACAAAATGATTCTAGCATAAAAAATATATTGTTTCTATTACTCTTGTAACTGTCTTGTTAGTGTAATTCAGTGGTTCCCAGCATATTTTAGTAGGCTATAGAATACAGTCTGTGTATTCGGTAATGATTTTACATTTAAAACTCTTCATAACTACTTCTGGTATTTTCACACTTATGTCTATAGTACCAGTACCAATATTAATGTAGGTTTATTCATTATGCTTTATATGTAAACTATCATCATAAGGTAACATTTATCACAAAATCTTTCATATTCATTTGATTAAAAAAAAAAAAAAAGCAAAATGATTTTAATTTATCACATCATAACTAAGGATTTACAAATGCACTTAAAATGTGGGGACAAACTTCAGAAAGTAGGTGAAAGAACAAAAAAGGTAATATGGACATTATGTCCGAAAAAGAATGTTTTCCATTATACATAACTATACTGTTTCCATAATGTCAGTCCCTCATAACAGCAATCATATCAGTTAGAATGTGTTTATGCTTATTTTCAGTTGCAGATCAGCTCCATAGTGCATGTTGCCAAATACTATTATAATGGCCAGGTTACACCACGCTAGCAGGCCACATGCCTACAGCTCACACAGAGACTGTCTACGTCTTGTAGAACATGTTCTTCCAGATTAAATGTACGAACTTTATGCAGATGCGTTCTGTCCACATGCATTCCATCAAATGATCCCATCTCACACAGACGACGAAACCTGTTGCAATAAATTGTTTTATGTTGTGTTTGCTGTCTGTGAGAGAACTTTCGTGGTAGATCCGTTCAGCCTCCCGACCATTCCCATTCACTTGTCCACTTCACTTGCTCCTGATATGAATGCTGGATCATTCTGACAACACTACAACGTGCACTACGGAGCTGATCTTCAACTAAAAATAGGCGTAAAGACTTTATAAGTGATATGATTGCTGCTGGAAAAGATAGACGTCATGAATAGCAGTATTACCATATATCATGGAAAACTTTAGTTTTCGAACATATGTAATGTTCATATGATCTTTTCTTTTTTTCCTTCTCCTATCAAGAATCATCTTCTGATGTTTGTCCCCACATTTTAAGTTCACGCTGTATAACATCAGACCTTAAAATTTAAAGGAGTTGCAGTTAAAAAACTATAATTTCGCTATTTTTTAATCTTATGCCAGTTAACTATAATAGATCCATTTAATGTTTAATGAGAGAGATTTTCAGTTAAATTGTAGTACTTTATTAACAATTCATTTACCTTTTAGTATTGTAAAAGATTAGTTTACTCTGTGCAGATGTTCTTTTAGAGTTCACTGTTTATTTTATTTTTTGTATCATTATAATAATGCAAACACTGAATTCACGAACAACAAGGCATATGTTGCCATTAGGAATAGAAGTTAATACATATTTCTGTTATACATTAGTTACGATATAGCCAAAGCAAACATACATAGTAAATACAATGTAGCTACATTACATTATGTGAAACTTACGAATATTGTGCAACAATTAAAACTCGAAATAATTTGTGACATGTAAGTAAATAGCAAATCAAGCACCAAAAAGTTGAAATTTGAGTTAGTGGCGAAATAGTGTTATAAATGGTATCGCCAATAATACTCCGATGTTAGCACCAGAGCAGAGGCTAATAGCTGTTGAAAAATCCTGAAGAATACGAACAAGACGCTCACTAGTGTTTGTGGTCTAATAATAATAAGTCAAGCGCCAAAACATAATTTCTAATATATTTCGCACGAGTTAATGTGTATAGCTTGTCAAATGAAGAGGCTGTATTGTGTGATTCCAATTCGTGTTGTTTAAACCATTACATACCAGTATTAAAAGTAAATAAAACCTATTACTGTGACATGTAAGGGAAAACAGTGGAAGAGTCGGCCTGGGTAGCACAGTCGATATAGTGCTGGCCTTCTGTGCTCGAGGTTGCAGGTTCGATCCTGGCCTAAGTCGATGGCATTTAAGTGTCAGTAGATGTACTGGCATGTAAAATAACTCCTGTGAGAAAAAATTCCAGCATACCGGCGACGTTGATATAACCTCGGCAATTGTGAGCATTGTTAAACCATAATTAAAAAAAAAAAAGAAACAGTGGAAGAATGGAGAAAGAGAGGTAAAGGTAGTGCTCAAAATATGAGGAAGAAACTACAAAATAAGGGAGAGGAATAACGTCGAAAGGATAACGTTGTGGTTCCAGCTAAATGGCCCTAAATGGCATGAGGTAGGCCAAGGGCTGTTTTGTTCAGCATATTCTCCATAATTTAGCAGAATTATAAGTTTATCAATGTAACTTGGTTTTAAAGTATTATAATTAAATTATTTCTTGTCTACCGAAAATAAAACCACAGAATACAATTTATGTGCTTAACCAATGAAGTCTATTTGCTTTGCTTAATTACGTATTGGTTATGGTAATGGTGTCAAAAATTTTTTACAGCATTTTCCAGTACTTACTAAATGGAGGCAATAAAATAAGGGACAAGTTAACAGTTTCGACATGAAAAGAACTACAGTACATGTATTGGTATTCTACAGTTTCTTTCCTCTTTCAGTTGACCTACATGCACATTTCAGTTTATGTGCAAGCAGCTGCCATATGAACAGAAACTCATGCTGTTTATTGATTTATACTTACTTAAAGATACAGTGAAGGAAACTCTTATGCAGTACCTTTAGTACTTGTTTGTAAAGTGAAGAGGCAAAGATAAAAAATAAATAATTATGACGAGACTGCTGAGCTGAATGTTGAAGATACTGAACGACCAATGTCTAGAAACAAATCAGTAACTATATGCCACTCGTTGCTAGATGGAAAGGACGATGTAATACAAGTCTATAAAGGAATCTTTTGTGAGGCCTTGGCTTGAAAAAAAGAAGAATTGAGACACTAACATACTGTACTTCAAGTAATCTATGAAGAATGGCGAGGAAATAAGCAATAACATAGTATACAGAAGAAGACAAGTTGGTTGTTTATCATATTAACAGCATATCAAGGCAAGAAAGCCACTATTCGAGAGAAAAATCAGCTGAGAAAGAATACTTTAGTGAAGACCTGTCTACCCATAATTTATTTAAGGATTTTCAGAAACTACATGCAAACTCCAAATTACATATTGCTTGTCTGCCTATCTACGTCTTGAAAGGGAAATTCTCCAAACTCATATTTCACCATCTGAGGAGTGGCACATGCTCAATGTTATATAATCTTCTTAGGTAGCCTACAGCTAAAGTAAGGAGTGATCGTAATAATAGAGGGAATAAAGTTCAATTAGAAATACATTACCGAAAAGCTAAGAAAACACTGACTTCCATTAAAGCTGACATAAGTCAAGTCACAAGAGCCAAAAACAGTAGTTTGTACAGCTGCAGTGGATGTACAAAAAGTGATTTCTCTTCCGTCACAAAGACATAATGAAAGGTATTATTTACAGCAGCTCTCTAATTTTAACTTTTGTATTCATACTGGTGATAATAATCAAACTGGCTACATATTATGCAGTAGGGGTGAGGACGAAATTGCTTCCTGTGTACATAAAGCCTTTACATCAATAGCGGCTGGTGGTCAAAATAATGAATATTCTACAATCTCTATATTGGCCTACTGTATACACTTATATGTATGTATCTTAATTTGAGACTCGCCTAGTGACGAAATATGAAGTCCATACGACGTTCCTTCCTACTACAGAACTTGTCAATTACCCTGGTGTTAAACCCTCCATTTTGGACATCATACTCTTTCCTATTGACAGTATTGCAAGAGTAGTGAGACAATCCTGGGACATAGTGTTCCTTAAAAACGTTTTTATGCGTTTCAAACAACTTTCTGGCTCAGCAGTGGTCATTTGTGTTGTAATCAAAATATTTAACAACATCGTTACTTCACAGAATGAATCCTGTACATTGTTGGAGACTATATATTGTAACAATTGAACAGCCATCTATATTTCGGAAGTCGGGATTCCGTATAGAACTCCATGTTGTCTTTAACACTCTTTTGTTCAGTATAGTATAGCTGTTGACAGCAACTTCAAATTCGTCCACACCTGTGGAGTAACGGTCAGTGCGTCTGGCCGCGAAACCAGGTGGCCCGGGTTCGAATCCCGGTCGGGGCAAGTTACCTGGTTGAGGTTTTTTCCGGGGTTTTCCCTCAACCCAATACGAGCAAATGCTGGGTAACTTTCGGTGCTGGACCCCAGACTCATTTCACCGGCATTATCACCTTCATTTCATTCAGACACTAAATAACCTAGATGTTGATACAGCGTCGTAAAATAACCCAATAAAAAAAAAAACTTCAAATTCGCGTTCAGGAAAATTATGCGAAAAATTGTCAAAAATGTTGCTTTTTAACAATTTTGTTGCGTCTAGGTAGCTTAAAGACTAGAAACAGTGAGTAGCTTCCTGAATTATACGGTCACATACTTTCTTGGCTTCAATTTTCAGGGATTCCATTTTCCGTCACTTGCTGGCTGATTCAGGAGGAACCTCAAACAGGTAGATGGTAGCAGCAGTCGGATACTTGAATTACCAAACACATTGTAAATAGTTCCAAGTTCTTCCACAAACAAGCATTCTTTCGTTACGCTTTACTTTTGCAATCTCCAAACTGTGTCTTTTTTTAATGTGTTATTTTACGACGCTGTATCAACATCTCAGGTTAGTTAGCATCTGAAATAAATGAAGGTGATAATGCCGGTGAAATGAGTCCGAGGTCCAGCACCAATAGTTACTCAGCATTTGCTCATATTGGGTTGAGGGAAAACCCCGGAAAAAACCTCAACCAGGTAACTTGCCCCAACCAGGAATCGAACCTGGGCCACCTGATTTCGCGGCCAGATGCGCTAGCTGTTACTCCACAGGTGTGGACTCCAAGCTGTATTGTGCTGAAGCTGACTACAGTACTTTCCCACGTAAAATTAGCCAATTGGAGCAGTGATTTCAGCTTCGCACATTCACATAATTGTCTACATTGTCATGTGGAGTTCTGAGTAGCACAACGAACCCCCTGAGGCACCAAAGAGCGAAGGGCGAAGACTAAACACTCTGTAACGCGTCATGAACATAACCACGGGAAATTGTCAAATGACAGATTAAATACTATGGTATTACAAATACATTATTTGAGCAAAAATTATCATTGTGCTGTAGCACTGTAGCACATAAGGATGGGCCGCCCTGCTTTACATCAAAACTTATCATAAAAAGAAGCTCGTAATGTGGAGTAATAACTGTGGGTAGAATAAAAGTAAGATGATTGTTTAATTCTGTGGGTGTACATAATAGCTAAAGACTATTTTAGTGAAATAGATAAGTTGTTGGTGAAAGGACATTATATTATGTCTTGCGCTCGTGATTTTGCTCAAATTAAGAGGCAGAAGAGACTGTGTGTGGAGTCCCAACTGAATTATTTCGTCTTATCATTGAAGTCACGTAACACCTTTCATAGTGAATCTTATACAAGATACAGATTTTTGTAAAATCAGCAGCTGAAAAGTACTTTAACACTACTAACATGCATATTTCGAAAGCACAGTGGATGAGAATGACTTTTGAACTACCAGGGGTACTTCAAGTTCTGTCAGCTCTGAATTAAATTGAAGCATTCAAGGAAATCTTACATCTTAAAGAAAAATGAAACCTTATTTATCTTCAACAAGTGTAGCGGGAACCATTTCAGGGTGTAACAAGACTATCTGAAGAAAGAGACTGGACTGAACTAAAATGTAATTTAAAAAAATATGAATGTGAAAGAAATATATATACTGGCACTTGTATCTTTTTTATGTTAATGCCATTGGACATGCATTTATGTATTTATTTATTAGTGTGACCCAACATTTTGGATTTGCCTTGCGACACAGAATAGCTCACAATAAAATTCAAAATGAAAATTGTATAAACAGGTTTCAAACAAAAGAAATTAAGACATATAAGAAAAAAAAAAAAGAACTTAGTACAATTTAAATTAAGTGTACACCATAAAGATGCTGGCGAAATATCGCTATGGAAAATTTTATTATGTTGGTGACGATGGCATCTTGAAGTTCTCTCTTCAGCTTATATTTTTCCCTACAGTTTACAAAGGTTTTCGGAATGGTGTCTTTCGCTCTGAAGAAGAGACCAGTAACTGATTTTTGCAATGTTTTATTTGACTGATAGGAATAGAATTTTCAACTTTTGTATTTTTTATGCTTGAACTTACAGTAACAATATACCTGACGCAAAGCCAAAAGGCTATTCGTATTTTTATATTTTTTCCTGATTTTCTAGACTGGGTTATGTATTACTTTTTTTTTTTAAATTTTATTGATTATCTCAAAACTATGTTTTTGAAATCTGTCTCGTTATTTGTCTACATACTACATTTTGTGAATTACACTTACAGAGTTACGTATGTTTCTCTTGGGGTAATTAATTTAAAATGTCCTTGTATGATTAATTTGTCGTAAGTATATGTGAGTTATTTTTATTCGATATTTTTACAGTGATGACTTCAGAGGGTGACTCGAGGGAGGGGGGAATGATTTATGACAAGTTTAACGTAAAGAACAGTAAAACAAACAAAGAAATACCTTTTTTTTTAGTATTTATCCTTGGTGAGCTAGTAGTTATCATGTTGGCTGCAGAGATTCGTTCAACTCTACTGAGGGAGTGGATTTTAAAGGACGATAAAAACCCTAGTATGGCTTCGTCTGGGATAGAAGGGGAGCTGTGAATTCCGTGTTGTAGATTTAGAGCATGTAAAAGAACCCTGCTCCTGTTAGAGAGCTCCAAGGAAAATTTGTCGGTCACTTCTTGTTCACATTGAACCTCGACATTAATTAGCCAATATAATAAAATTATTGAAAACATCGTTAAATAAAATAATATTAGCATTATTGTTTTAATTAATTTATAGATCAATCTAAACAATAGTGGATCACTCTCAAAGATTAAGATCTATTCCAAGTATTGTATATTAGTCCACCATGTGGAGTAAGGCTCCTTACACACTTGCTTTTTCAGCAGTGCTTCTAGCTAGGTTTTTACCTAGATTTTCCCCCTCAACCACTTGAAGCAGAATTGCTAGGTAACTTTCAGCGTTGGACCTCGGACTCATTTTAGCTTCGTCTGTCATCTTCAATAGATTCAGGTTGACTAGAAGATTCAGCAGATATGGTGCTGTGATTCGCCAACAGGTGCCATCTGTCTGTTTGAGCTGCATAGTTCCAAGGGAGGCAAAGGGGCTCTCATGGCAGACCAAGGATCTACTATGCTTGTAGCTACCTCGGACAGATGGCACCATGGTGGGTCGTGGTATCTGCTGTGCTGCAATCTTCAGATCAATACGGATGCAGCAGGACATAGTATGCGATTTGCGAACAGATGCCATTGATCTGGGAAGACTGCGATATATTAACAGGAAGAGTCAGACCTGAATTCCATAGCTGAATCATTAAGATGGCACCAAGCAGTGACTCGCATACTCATAGGAATGCAGTCCTAAGGACTTCAACAATCATTCCACAATATGGAGCCAGCACAATGACCCTCAGGCTGCAGTGCAAGCCTGAGGGTTCTACTCAGAAAAAAAATGTATATTAATACCTACATAGAATAACCTGTATATTGTATTATTTTACTTAGCTTTTTAACTTTAAACTAGTATGTAAGTAGTCCACTGTTAACAAAGTACATGTATATTCATTAAGCGCATATCAACATAATACATTGTTCAGCTTAGGTCTGGTCCAGTAAAGTGCATGCATGTGTGATGCTTGGCATAGACAATGGCAATTTCTATCTATTAGTTCCTGCAGCATATGGCATAGAGAGTGGCAATTTCGATCTATGAATATTACTGAACATTAATATATGTATTAACTTAAAATTGTTAATATTGTTATGTAAAACATACTGAATATGAACTATCCTTCTGTGTAAAATTGTCCATTAAAACTGGTTTTAAATATCCTTTTTACATAAACTGCCTAAATTTAGTAGCCCACAAGTAGTAAATTATTCCCTGATTAAATTTCATGAATGCGTATTCCAGCAACTTTTCTACAGCTTTTAAAGGATACTGATATTAATAACCCTGCTGTTTTTTGAAGAGCTTTGATGCCATTTGTTAAATGCATTTCATTCACAGTTTACAAAATGCACTGCCCCGAGTATGATCGAAATACAACCAATCATATTCCCCATCTTTTTTTTTAATTTGATTTCGCGTCCAACTGTTTTATTCACTGACTCACCACCAGCACTAGATGAAGGTAACGCAGATTTCACTTTCACTTAAAGCCAATTCAGAATTTTCTTCATTAAATGCGGTGGGTGCATTTCCCATTCACTCATGCTCTCGATACATCACAGTATCTGTGCTTTTGCCATCATACACTGAAATATATGCTGTAACTATTTTAATAAACAAGATTATTATATTTGCTAAACAAAAGTAATATTGAAAACTACGCCAGTAAAAACACAGCATACCTGACTTAACTGTATCATTCAGGATTGAAAATTTAGACAGTTTAAATTTCAACCAATCAAGGTGAGGTGGCAGACCACCAATCTTCAAGAAAACAACTATCTGAAAATCTACATGACAGAAAATTTATTTTAGTTACTGAAAAGATTATATGAAATTGAAATATAGTATATAAATTATGTTTTTTTTTTTTTTTTTTTTTTTAATTTTAAAAAGTCTGAAATCTCCAGAGAGGACATCCTGGAATTCGGGGGAGGATTCCTCCCTCCCCTGGGCCACTCCTGAGTTCGTCACTGTTTCATAATAAATACTAGCCTGTGTTACAGGAGTCATCTCCGTCTAAATTCATTTATTTCCGACTTCTTTGGATGAAATTGAATTGACTCATAAAAATCACCTTCCGTAGTTTTTCTAATTTTTGTTCTTATTTTGTTTTTAAGTTCGTCTATACTCACCATACTGTCCTAATTGAGTGTAGGCTACTGAGAGAAGTCTCCACTATATACTTGAAAACAAGCTTCTCCATTTTGAAATGAACTGTCTGTGTAGATTGTGTACCATGTTCCTAATGAATAGTATCTGTTTAGGGTACTTAGTGCTGTCATTCTTATTAGTACTTCAGGTAGATCATCCTTTTGGAGACTTTTTTTAATCCATGTCTAGTTTTATATTGATATCTATATATTCCAGTGGGTCAATTTGCATGATGATAGGTTTGGTGTTTATCTTTAAGATTCTGTCCAATTATTTTTTATTTATGTAGTTTTTGAAATTTATTTGTATTTTCAATAGTTATGTGCTATGAGGGGCATGGAACCATTCATTTCTGTACTGATTGCTTCTTAGTTTTTGTCTCAATGTTGTTACCAATTTTGATGAAGAAATTCTAGCCAGTAAGAAAATATATTATACAGACCTTCTATAAATAAAAGAATCGAAATCCTAAGTGATTCAAAAGCATCACTTCAAATTATCATGAACTATAGCACCCCAACAACACAAACTGTCAACGAAATAAGAAAACTATATCGAGCAGTTCAGATGAAAAATGCAGAAGTAGTTCTTCAGTGGATTCCAGGTCATGTCGGATTGATGGAGATTGAAATTGCTGATGCTCTGGCAAAAAAGGGTTCCAGTATAAAATCAAAACCAAATTTTGAACTAGAGCTTCCTTCCAAACTGAAACTCATAAAACAATAAATTTGAACAAGAAGATCAGAACATACAACAGAAAATCAGGGGAAAATCATGTAGACTTAAGACTCACAAATACCTTATAACGAAAAAAAAAAAATTGATTAATCGTTGGATATGATCGCCTCTCTGAATATCTTCTTAGGATGAAAAATGAAAATAATCAAGGATGGCCACTGCCCTTTGTGCAAGGATGAGAATGCAGTTTTAAATAAGGAACATTTGATGATATGCAACCAGCTTGATAATATTAATCAATTGAATAATAATCTAGAAACTTTGTATAGAGAAGCCAGTACTGATGTATAAAAAGTGCCTGTCCTATGATTTCGATAGTACCGGTAGTAGTTGTCTTTGTCGTCATCACCATCATTTCTGCAGGAAGACTCATGGTATTTCGGACGAAATACATGGCTCGCCAGGTCTGAAATACACCTCTGGAACCCAGAGAGAAAATTATGAGTATCAACATGCACAATGACCATTAGCAACCAACCAACCAACGAGTTCGTCCATAGTGTGGGGATTATTCCTGTAGATTCAATTTTCCCACAAATAGTAGTTGCACTTGGTTAGATCTGGGAAACATATGGACCATAGCACTCTAGAAATTATTTTGTCGTCAAACATCTCCCTTATTAATTCCAAAGAATTCTTGGCAGTATAGGTTATTGCAGAGTCTTGCTGAAAAAAGTATGCATTTTGTCTCTTATCTGAAAATAATTAAGAAAAAACGCGCGAGTATTTGTGTGGTACCTCACTGAATTTACTATAATATCTTAATAGTCACTATTAGCTATTATTCTTGCAGTTACAGCATACCATATACTAATTCCGACATAATGCAATGGAACTGCATGTATTATTTGGGGATTATCTGTCCTCCAGCGTCTATTATTTTGTGAAGCAACATAACCAACTAAATGAAACTATGCCACATCAGAGAAAATTATTAGATGTAGATCAGTAATACCGTCAATGATATTCAGTGTTCTATAAAGCCCAATTACAGAAATTCACTCAGTAATTCTTGATCTATACCCAGTTTCAATTTCTAAAATAGCTGTATGGCCTGAGGTTTTGGAAATGCCTTCTGCTTGTAAACATGATGTAGAGATTTCTTTGGAGAATGTTCTGATGATGCACCAGTTTTATCGACTTTTGGTTCCTTAGTGCCCTTCGTTTCGTGTTAGGAATTCTAGCATTTAGTGATTCCGTTTCCCTTAATCTAAGAACAAGTTATCTGTTTTTATACTTGGAACTGGAAAACCAGGAAATCTCTCTCTAACTTGATGTCGACAGACATCTCGAAATGAGTTGATTTTCACATGTGCCGGTACACTCATAGAAGGATAAATTAGCCAGCTGATTTCTTCAGAATCAAAGTACAACTGTAGAGTTGTGATCATATTTTCATAAGGATTTTCAGTCTCTATTTACTGTTTGTTTTTACGTTTGACATGGTTTTAACTTGTACTATTAACGTTTATCGCTGAAGAATAATACAAGTTATATTTATAATACTTAAATGATAATATAATCAAAGACGATAAATTACTTTGAAGTGACAATGACAATTTTATTTCAATCTACACTAATAGCCTTTGCCTTACCGAATGATTCTGTCTGCACATCGTGGTATATTGGCTGAGTTACAAGTTAACAGATTATTTCCTCGCGCATTTTTATGTTCAAACTGCATGAGGATAAAAACTTTTAATGAGTTATATTTTGTCTTTCGTTCATAAACTTGTAAAAGCTATTGTAAAAAATTCAGTAATTAAATTTACATGACCATTTTATACGCTTTTTAATTTTTTTAAATTTAATTTTCCATCATTAACGTTTTTATAATATTAACGTTATGCAGTAACTTAAAGTTGTGAAAAATACGAAATAGCTATGAGTTTTATTTATGGAAAAATAAATTTTAGCCAGACTATAAATTATTATTGAATTTATGATGATTTTATTTAATTCGAACATTTTAAATATTTTGACAATCCTTTCCTTATTAAATGATTCTATGTGTACTGGCTAAGCTATGAGTTAGGGATTATTCCCTTATGCATTTTCGATGTTCAGACACCACGAGGATCAAATATTTTAATTAATTATATTTTGTATTTCGTTTATAAAGTTATAAAAATTATTCAAAATTTCAGTCACCGTTGAAATATTCTTACTGAAATTGTTTATATTCCGTAAGTAACAATACAGAGGATAATTATTCACAATTTTTTTCCATTCTCTGTAACTAACTGATTTTAAATGTACTGTAAGCTTCCCCTACTTGAAAAGACCTTTATTGTAACAATGCGCAGTACCTTATTGTTGATTATGACATGTATATTATAATTTCACCTCTCACTATGTCACATTTACTATGTCTTTTCAAACTCCACACGATATTTTCGTATCAGGGACTAGTTTTTATTAATCTCCTTATTTATTAATCTACTAAGGAGTAATGGTTAGCATACCTGACCGTGGAACGAGCGAGCCTGGGTTCAAATCCTGGTTGGGACAAGTTACCTGGTTGAGGTTTTTCTTGGGGATTTCCCTCAGTTCCTTAAGAGAAAATGCTGGGTAACTTTCGGCGCTAGACCCGCACTCATTTTACTGACGTTCATCTCACTCAGACACTAGATAATTATAGCAATTGATAAAGCGTCGTAAAATAACCAATTAAAAAAATCTCCTATTTTTGCCTCTAATGCGCACACATTTAGAAGGCCTTGCTTCCTATTGTAAAGTTTTTTTTTTTAAGTTGGTTATTTAACGACGCTATATCAACTACGAGGTTATTTAGCGTCGATGAGATTGGTGATAGCGGCATGGTATTTGGCGAGATGAGGCCGACGATTCGCCATAGATTACCTGGCATTCACCTTATGGTTGGGGAAAACTTCGGAAAAAACCCAACCAGGTAATCAGCCCAAGCGGGGATCGAACCCGCGCCCGAGCACAACTTCAGACCAGCAGGCAAGCGCCTTAACCAACTGAGCCACGCCGGTGGCTCCTATTGTAAATCTTTGATTTATGTACAGATTTTAAGTACCAGTGATTGATTATACAAGCCAGAATTATTATTATTATTATTATTATTATTATTATTATTATTATTATTATTATTATTATTATTATTATTATTATTATGAGTACAATTTGATTTTTCGAATATGTAGGCCTATATAGATGGGCTACCAAAGTCATGTCATATTGTTTAATTAAACAAGATTACTTGGTAATATCTTTCGTGAGATTCTTTAACATTGCCTCGTCAAAATGTCTAATACAGATCATACTGAGCATATGATGAAGATAAAATACGTAATTTTCTATTTACGTAATTTCAAAAGCTGTATAGAATGGATTCTATTTCATTTCATTTAATGTTCTGCCCAAGGGCAGGTCTTTCACTGCAAACCCAGCTTTCTCCAATCTTTCCTATTTTCTGCATTTCTCTTTGTTTTCTCATATGATCCATATATCTTAATGTCGTCTATCATCTGATATCTTCTCCTACCCGAACTCTTCTCCCGTTCACCATTCTTTCCAGTGCATCCTTCATTAGGCAATTTCTTCTCAGCCAGTGACCCAACCAATTCCTTTTCCTCTTCTTTATCAGTTTCAGCATCATTCTTTCTTCCCCCCCACTCTTTCCAACACAGCTTCATTTCTTATTCTGTCTGTCCACTTCACATGTTCCATTCTTCTCCATATCCACATTTCAAATGCTTCTATTTGCTTCTCTTCACTTCGTCGTAATGTCCATGTTTCTGCCCCATACAATGCCACACTCCATACAAAGCACTTCACTAGTTTCTTCCTTAGCTTTTTTTCCAGAGGTCCGCAGAAGATGCTCCTTTTTCTATTAAATGCTTCCTTGGGCATTGCTATCCTCCTTTTGACTTCCTGGCAGCAGCTCATGTTACTGTTTATAGTACACCCCAAGTATTTGAAGCTGTCCACTTTTTCTATTGTCTCATTTAGAATTCGCAAGTTTATCTTCTTTAATTTTCTTCCTATGACCATGGTCTTCGTCTTATTTGCATTTATATCTTCATCCCATACTGCTCACAGCTGTCATTTAGCTCCAGTACCGGTAGCATATCTTTTAGTATCATTTCCTCTTCTGCTAACAATTCTATGTGATGTGGAAAATGTGGATGGTTGGTTGCTAATACTCGACTTTTTGGAGAACAACCATTTTCCATCTTGTGTCCCAACAGCGTGAAGTTACATCTTCATTTGAAATGCAGAGCACTGTAGGGAATGACTTCCGTTTATTGCAGAATCTGGTTCATTGCAGAGCACACATATTTATGTAGAAAATGTACAGTACCAGTATATTTATTTTCACTTTTATAAGTACCTACCTCCCCTGACTCCTTGTACGTTAAGGATTCCTTTTGCTGAATGTTTCCTTCCTTTTCATCTGGATGGTTTGAGCCTGTTGATTAATAGGTACTTAAGATGCAAAAGTTTAAAAATTTAATTTTACCAATTTTTTTTTTCTGTTTACTATCTAGAGTTAGCAGTTCAGACTGTATATGTTTGTATATGTGTACAGTGAAACTTAGGTTATATATAACTGAAGGGAAATTATTTATATTACGCACAACTATGTATAAATAAGGTTTGAATATAAGATAATTTTCAGTTTATCAGAACATGGAGAGCTGGGAGCACTTAAGAATTCCTTTAACTTGTCCAAATTTTTTATATCATACATGTTTATTACAAACCCCTTGCAATTTTAGTTTTTGTTTTGTTGAGGTTTGCCTCAGCTTTATTTTCTAGCAAGCAGCTCTTCCTTTTACTGTCACACATGATTGCTAGACAGACGCTGTGTGACCTGCAACTGTTTTCAAATGTGTGGAATATGTTCTTTGAGAAACAAGATAAGCTAGCATGTAAAGACGATGCATGGAGGCTCTGTATTCGCCTGGGCTGTGTGAGATTGCTATCTTATTGGTTCAAGTCCCATAACCTTGAGATCACTGATGTAAAAAGGCAGTGGTCTCCACTGTCACGTGCCTTATGTTATAATATTCCCTATATCCCCCAGCTGATGTTGAGAATTATGGAAAACGATTAAAACGCATTCAAAGTCATAAGACAAAATACGTGAAGTCAAAATGAAACTTTATTATTTATCAGAGCGTACAAAAATCCGTACAATTCAAAGTCGAGTTAAAAATTACTATTTATAAAGGCGAATTGTGTACAATTCATAATTCATTTATATGTAATTAAATGTAATTTTGCCAGGACTTGTGCATAATTACATAGTATAGTAGTATACAATAGTTGCATCGCAAGCACTGATCACTTAATAAGCATACACTAGCGATGACTATTCTTACAAGAATCAATCCCTGAAACTGAATGTTGATAATAATTACTTTTAAATTTCGTAACAAATTTAACTGTTACACACTATTAATTAACTGTTAATTCCATATTATTATTTCAGCTTGGTAATATTTATGACAGTTACTGATTGATCGCAATAGTTGATAGATTTGAACTGAATTGAAAAAATGTGAATCATAAACAAAGAAGTGGAGTCACTGTTGCATCATATGTGGGGATTCACCAATCTCAAATGCAGAAGGAAAGGAAGGGAGGAGGCATTGTGAATTGATTTAGCTCTCATCGAATTATTTGGAGGGGCAAGGTCCTCTATTACTTTTGTTGGCAGGGGGCGACACTCCTGGGTGTTTAAGTTGGAGCAGAAAGTGCCTTGCCTACCCTCCCAAAATTGGCGCCTATGATCTCCACAATTTCATGGAGCAGTAGACCTACAAGTAATATTGCAGGTAACTTAGCAATGTTCGAGAAAACGATCAGAGCTGCAAAATTTTCCCTTATGCTTGGGCTTATGTTAGTCTTTGAAATGGACGACATGCCGCAATTTAGTCATAGGCCTGGCTATATGGTAGATCATACTGAGTGCTGTGGAAAGATTTGGTGTTGCCAGTTCTTGTTATAATAATTAATAATAATATTTTTCATTTCCATCTTTCATTTTATTAGGAAGAGAGAAATACATGTGATACATCAGCGTGAGTACCTACAACTGATGTTGTTAATGTTAAGTCAGTAATGCAAACTTGGAACAATATCGGTAATACAAAGAGATGCCGCATACTGTAAAGATGTCGTTAGAATAGCTACTTCAATGGAGTGCATTGTTGACGTATGGTTTTAATTAGTCAATGATGGTATATGCTTTTATTTTAAAATTGCAATAAAAATTTATTTTGTATGGTCGTAACTTTACTTTGCAGTATTTAGTTTACCATCTCAATAAAATATTTCTGTAATATTAATTTATTATTTACAATAATTTAATATTTTTCTTGCAGTTTTTCAGTGTAGTTTCGGAACGAATTCCAACAAATCAAGTAGAGTGAATTAAAATAACTCAATTATGTGTTACCTTCTGTATCTGTGCCCTGAGTATCTGATTATGTGCAGTGTCTTGTATCTGGGACTTTGAATATTCCAATGGGCCAATTGCCACTATGTCTCACAAGAGTCCCAGTTCCGTAACAGTGGTAACACTGATTACCAAACTGTTAGGTTCATTGTTGTCAGTGAAGTTAGATCGATTCAAACAGTTCGCTTGCTCATTTGATACCCAGGCAGCATCAAAGTGATCAGAAAATCTTTGGAGCATGCTACCGCAACAATACCTAATTAATTCTCTAAACGTTAACATTCGACATGACTTTTGTTATTGTACATTTTGATTACACAACTTTTAACACTATATCACTTCGGAAAACGTATTAGTGTCTTTCACATGTTAAATTTTATGTTACCTTGTTAACATGTTTCGTCCTGCTATTGGTCATCTTCAGAACTAGTTGTTGCTGGTCTTGGCGCCTTTTGTTTTGTTTCCTGTGGGGGTGTGTTTGTGTAGTGTAATGTGGAGTCAAAGAGTGTGTGTGTTCTGAAATTGAGTTGTGTGTTGACCACAAATACAACCACACAGGCATATACAAACTCAAATGTAACACCTGCAACAACTTCTACATAGGACAGACAGGCAGATCATTTCAAACACGTTACAGTACAAAGAACACATCACAGCCATAACAAAATTACAAAACACTTCCACAAATGCAGAACACATCACAAACGCTAACCATACCTACAGAGACATCAACACGCACATGGAAATTCTACACATCCAACCAAAAAGCCAGAAACTAAACACACTAGAACAATACGAAATATACAAACACAAAAACACACCCAAATGAAATTCTCAACACACAACTCAATTTCAGAACACACATACTCTTTGACTCCACATTACATTACACAAACACACCCCCACAGGAAACAAAACAAAAGGCGCCAAGACCAGCAACAACTAGTTCTGAAGATGGCCAATAGCAGGCCGAAACATGTTAACAAGGTAACATGAAATTTAACACGTGAAAGACACTAAATACGTTTTCCGTTTTGTTATTGATTTGACTTTTGAAAATACCGCCAAATGTTCCTTAGTCATGCTGTACCAATCAGCATGTCGCTGCCAATTGGATTCTGTTATTCTTTAGTGACAGCTGTTAAGTCCACATGGAATCATTTTGATGTTGCCAGATTGTGTCTTAGCTATTACTGGCACTCTGTTTATATAATAGTACGATTTTATTGTTTAACAATGAAAGAGAGGGATGTAACAACAGCACATAACTAGAAACTCCCTTTCCTGTTGCTGGTGTTAATTATTATTGAAAGAAAACCCTCTTCCCTTTCATCGCTGGCATTCCTAGAACTTTGATGATGATGATGATGATGATGATGATGATGATAATAATAATAATAATAATAATAATAATAATAATAATAATAATAATAATGATAATAATAATAATAATAATAATAATAATAATAATAATAATAATAATAATGCAAAGGAAATCGTCTGGGTATTAAATGAGTGAGGGAACTTTAATCCTAGAAACACTCCCACTACTCATGAACATAGAGCAAAAGAGAATTAGAAAGACAGTCATTTTTTATGTTCATAGAACATAGAAATTAGTTTTTTTAAGAGAGAAACTAATGAATATATGTATACTTAGCAGCCTAGTTGCTATGTGTTTTGTTGAATGTTTATGTTGTTGTCATGTAGGGATTTAGAAAGTATAAGTTGGACGAAATGAAGTTAATTTTGTAATTCAATTTAACACATTTATAACATGGCACAGTCGGTAGGATACCCATATTCCATGAAAGAGTTATCAGATGCTGAGTGGAGGCATTATAAAAGACAATTTGAATTAATTTTTATTGCTGCTGAGAAAGACGAAGCAAAGAAATATGTAGAAGTTGCCTAATTTCTTAACTTTATTTGGTCCAATTTATACTTTCTAAATCTCTACATGACAGCAATATAAACATTCAACAAAACACATAGCAACCAGGTTGCTTGTACTAAGTATATACTCATTATAGAAACAGAAAAAGATATAAATAAAAAGTTCGATATCAGAAACGTCAAAATGGGCTTTTTAGGCACTCTTAAGTAGCTTTCTTTAAGCATAAATATTTATTGTACATGTAAATACGAAGTCTCAAAGCTATATGTTATCATCAGAAAAATAGGTTTTTAACTAAATATCCATGTCTGCTCATAAGTTATTCACGGACTACAGCAATTTAGTTTCTGATTGGTGGTAATATTATTATTATTATTATTATTATTATTATTATTATTATTATTATTATTATTGTTATTATTATTCCTATTTAAAAAATTGTGTGCCATCCGAATTTCCACAGCATCATACAACATAAAATGTTACAACGTTTTAGAGATGAAATAATTTTATGAAGGATAAAATTAGTATGGTACGTAACTTAGAATATTAGTATTAAAATATTTAATAGCATTCTTATATGACACGCAATATAAGTTATATTCAAGTCCCCCCCACCCCCTCCGTGATCATACTTTATTTTACCGTCTTAATAAAATGATCCAATTTTCCTAATGATAAATATCTCCTGGATGTTCGACAAATCTTTAGACATTTAAGTAGCAGTATGTATTTAATGTACATAATATTGACACCTGTAGTTATATTACTTTATGAAATTATTTGTTCAACGTTATCTTCTGTGAGGAAGAAATATTACTGCAGTAGTTCCGTCATTGTTTATGTGCCTTAATAGTTTTTGTTTCTAAAAATAATTGTTTGGAATTTATTAAATATAATATCGATGGCCAAGACTGATACCTCATATCTGTAAACTTGTAGGTGAATAAAAAAATTGTTTTAAAAAGTAATTTTACTCAAAATAGACGAGCTTTTTGTGTATATTTCTGCTTTGCAAGATCTTCGGGGACAAAATATTAGTTAACTATCCAGTTATGTGAATATAACAATAAAGTAGTTAATCTAAATAATAATGTAGTTAAACTATATGATCATTTTTGTAATTATGAGGTACTGTATCACTTCTTAGCCATCGATATGTACAGTTTCCCTGGAAAAGGATGAGACGATTGAATATTCCTAAGTCTCAGATGTAAGACACTGCACATGATCGGAGACCAGAGCACTGATACACAAGATAACGAATATTGAGTTACTTAAATTCAGGCTATTTGGTTTGTTACTAGCATCGTTCCGAAATTCACTTCAAAAAACTGAAAAAAAAAAAAAAAAAGATAATATTAGGTAAATAAAAGATAAATATAGACATAAATCGCGTAGTTAAATCGGCAATGGACCTTCATGACTAGATCGACACTCCGCACAGAAAGGAAAGCTTTCATATCGTTTCAATAGCTCAGACAGTAAGAGTTCTGCGTGTTGTGTAGTACAGTGCGAGTTCGATTCTTAGTCTACACAACTATTTTTTTTTGTGTGAATAACGTTGAAATAACTAAGTAACGTTGAAATAACTAAGTAACGTTGAAATAGAGTTTTACAAGTCCTGAGATTAAGTGTTAATGATCGCAAACAATACAAAATTACAAATTATAATATTATAAACGTTAATCTAATGAATGCATTTATACACACACTATACAATGTAAATTCATATATATTAAAAACTAACAATTAAAATGAAATTAAAAAATATATATAATAGACAAACTTTTACAAAGGTTTGGAGTCCTTAGGCTATGTCATTTGTTGAGTAATTATTACAATATTTTATTAATAGCTTTCCCTTATGTGTAAGAAATGCACTCGCACAAAACAATTTTTGTTAAAAGTCTGGCTTTGGATTATTTCATTCTCACCCCTTCAGTTAATTTTAACTATTTTATCTACGTGTTTGCAATAGTGTTTAATTTAATGTGCATTCAATTTTATTCATGTTATGATTGAATGAAAAAGCACTGTTGCAGTTATTGAATAATTACATATATTAATACTAATTATTAAATGCATCTGTTAAGTAACCAATTGCAGTATATTTTGCAAACTCTTGAATGTTTAAGTTGTCAATAATATTTCTGTACTATATGCTATACGACGTTAAAAGAATTTGCAATAGATTTGGGATCCTCTACTTTATAATCATTGGTTTTAATGAAAAAATATTTTCTTTCCTAGGATATTTACAAGTTTAAATTTAATAATATTCCGAATAGGTTTAATTGCATTATCTGAATTTTTTACTTTTCTATTCAAATATATTCTATTTCCCTCTTTCATAATTTTTTATAAATTACACTGTACTTCTTGCAGTATTTAAGAACATGAGGATCATTACATTGCAACTCATTACATATAGATTCTTCTTTTTAATACATGAGATTTTGAAGTCCCTGCGTTATCTACATGTTTTTACTTTTGAATTTTTTCACAACATTGAGTGGAGAACATCCACTGAAGTGATTATGAAATTAAGTGAAAAATTCAATACATTTACTCTTAATATGAGCAGTACCAGTATCATATATGTTTTTCCAAGATTCATTTTGTACACATAAATGTAAATAATCACTAGATACAGCATTTACGATCCTTTCTTAGTTTTTAAATTAATATTTTGAACTTGTTCAATGACATTGGAAACACTTAGGATTTGTTTATCGTGTTCAGACAAGCCATTGATTATAGGTTCTGTCGAATAGGAATTCAGTCTAATTCTGTGTACAAAACATTTATCAATGGCTGTGCTACTTCAGTTTGTATGCTGTGGGAAAATGACTATGCGACTAAGGTTTCCAGTTTCAAGGAGTGAATTTAATTTACTTTTACGGAAATGTTGCGAGAGATAATCTATGTTTATGTCACTACAGATCACAAATTTCATATGAGATTTCTAAAGTCTTTTCTTTACAAATTCAATGTTGGCTATAAATATTAATAAATAATGTAAGAAATATGAATGATTGTAGTTAGAAGTCTGATTTACATTATAAAAAGCAAGAAGATACATTCTTCCGCAAGATTCGAACTTTCGATGATGGTTTTGTCGTCCAATGCATAACCACGGACCTATTCAATGCTTATGTTAATAACCTAGAATTTAGTTGTAGCAATGTGGTGTCATAACTTGGGATTTGTTTACTTAATGTAATTAGATTTAATTTGATTAGTTTCGCAACAATTGGACTTCCTATTATATCCTGTTATTTAGATATTTAATTTAGGGTTGATTTATTAACTCTTACTATGCAAGATGCCTGTTATTTCAATAATTCTATATCACGTTAAATAGTCATTGTCTACAATAAAATATTATCGTCATCCCTCATTTCTCATCGTAATGGCGAACCGACGTGACATGAGACAGCGAGTTATAGCTCTAGTTGAGGCTGGATATGGGGCTAGATCTGCTGGTCGTTTGCTCGGTGTTCCTGGAAGTACAGCCGCGAGGTGGGTTCATCGTTACCAAAATTTAGGGGAGGTCGAAAATCGCCCTATTTGCTGGGCGTCCGCGGATTTCTTCATTGGAAGAGGATTCTCTCTTATTCGAGACAGTTCGACAGGACCCCTTTCTGACTGCTAACGAAATAAGAGCAGCATCTAACTTTCCCGGCTCTTCACAGACTGTGATCAGCAGGTTGAGGAACCGCGGTATTAGGAGCCGGAGGGCTGCGCAAATGGAAATATTGGGGGAAGCACAAGCTGTCGACCGTCTTGCCTTCGCTACCAATCGAGTGGATTTCGATTGGAGAAACCATCTCGAGTGATTACGAAGGTCCTGTCAGTGTCTATCATGAGGATGGTCTCCGACATGACCAGCGCTATGTGCACCGACGTGAAAGATCGGGGCGCTTTAGCATATCGTGTTGGGGGTGGATGTCTTACGATGGACCTGGCGTTATAGAACGCATCGATGGCCGGTTTAATGCGGGAACTTACGAGCACATTATGGAAAATATATTCCTTCCCTCCGCCCGAGAACGTTTTCCCGAAGGAACATTGCTGTTCCAGCAGGATAACCATCCCGTGCACTATGCTGCAAGCATTCAAAGACGGTTTCAAAGCAGACCCGAGATCGAAATCATTAATTGGCCTCCGAAGTCACCTGATTTGAATGGTCATCGAAAATTTATGGGCGGAATTGAAAAAGAGAAGGATAGCCACCTATGCCCACCGACGCCCTCGGAATCGAGACGAATTGTGGGATGAAGTTGTTGACACCTGGGAAGATCTCGCCGGGGATCAGAACTTATTTCACAATCTCGTGACATCCATGCCGGATCGACTTAGAGCTGTAATAGAAGCTAATGGCATGTAGACAAGATTTTAAGTTAACAGGTCTCTTTTTGTTTCTTATGATTTTTGTTTGAGGAAGAATACTTTTAACTTCCAAGTAATATTTATTTTTTTGACGAGGTTCAGCCCACTTGTAAGACCCAGAAATTGGGCATAAATTATTCCATATTTTTCGACAAATTAGACAGCCGAGGAACTCTGAACAAATTAATTACACCTCAATAAGAAAAAAAGTTTTACCCGGGATCGAACACGAGACGTTTCGGTTATACAGTGGAACCGACACGCTACTATATGAGCTACCGAGACAAGACAGGGACAGCAGCAGTCCAGAATGTAGATCCCATAGCAGGCATTTGCCATTCGGTACAGTGAAGCAATGATATTTTGTGACTCGAGCTATGTTGTGAAATCCTGGCCTTAAATGGCAGTCTTCTTCGTGATCCTTATTCTGGTCCATGTCCTTGTAACAAATCTTGTACTATTTCTCATGGTATGTATCGTTACGTCGATATCGAGTGAACAGCACTGTAGAACTTTAACTTCCGACGACCAAGAATCGTCTCATTCTTTTTCAGGGTAACTGTACTTTTTTTTTAATTCAATGTGCAGGAAGTAATTTTAATTTCACTGTTGTTGAATTGAATACTATTATAGCCACAATCATGCCATGGTATGAAAGAAAAATTTCACAACCTCGAGCGGGAATCGAACCTGCGACTTCCTGTTCTCCGGTCAGGCGCTCTACCACTGAGCTATCGAGTCATCTCACGTCAAAGGCTCGGAATTATCCTTTCATACTGGCAACTCTGTTATAGAGTACTGTCCATAGCGTCTTATATTTCACTGTTGTTGTTTAATCAACTGTCCGAAAGCAGGTTGGAACCTTATGAGTGACACCAATAAGGCATCACTCATGAGGCAACTAAGCAAGGAGATAGTGAGGTAGGGTGACCAGTTTCTTTCCTTCTCCATTACATACATCGCTGATAAGTAACAATAAGTTGAAATTGGTATTTTATATTTTGTCTTTCTAACTGTTTAAACTGTGTTTACAGTATTTTTTTTTTAACTTTATATTTGAAGTCTGGGAATCACTGACATTTTGCAAGTTAAATTAATTT
This sequence comes from Periplaneta americana, assembly GCF_040183065.1. NCBI lineage: Eukaryota > Metazoa > Arthropoda > Insecta > Blattodea > Blattidae > Periplaneta > Periplaneta americana. Next base: position 91,643,588 of record NC_091123.1, read on the forward strand.
TAGCCTTTTAATGTCATTACTCTGAATGAAAGTGCAGGCAAAACTGTGAGCATGTAAAAGTGTCAATTTCAGTAATTTCAATTGTAATTAAATCCTAAGTAATTACCTGTTCTAATTGTGTCCTCATTTCAAATTTATTCATGCATGAAAACTTCGCCTTGTCTAGTCAAATGACTATACTTTATAATTTTATCACTTACTTGTTTGGTGAAGATATGAGAACTGTAGTTTTTAACAGTTCTGTTGATTCGAAGAAACATTTTGGTCATTACACTTATCAATGAGGAGCCTCATGTTCTAGTGTTCCAGAATAAACTGAAAAGCCAGAAGAACTGAAGAAAGCTGAGGTTATTCTTATCAGCCTATCTTACATACCTTACTTACTTACAGATGGTTTTTAAGGAACCCGTAGATTCATTGCCGCCCTTACATAAGCCCGCCATCGGTCCCTATCCTGTGCAAGATTAATCCATCCCACCTCTCTCAAATCCATTTTAATATTATCCTCCCATCTACATCGCGTCCTCCTCAAAGATCTTTTTTCCTCTGGCCTCCCAACTAACACTCTATATGCATTTCTGGATTCGCCCATATGTGCTACATGCCCTGCCCATCTCAAACGTCTGGATTTAATGCTCCTAATTATGTCAGGTGAAGAATACAATGCATACAGTTCTGCGTTGTGTAACTTCCTCCATTCTCCTGTAACTTCATCTCTTTTAGCCCCAAATATTTTCCTAAGAACCTTATTCTCAAACACCCTTAATCTCTGTTCTTCTCTCAAAGTGATAGTCCAAGTTTCACAACCATACAGAACAACAGGTAATATAACTGTTTTATAAATTCTAACTTTCAGATTTTTTGATAGCAGACTAGATGACAAAAGCTTCTCAACCAAAAAATAATAGGCATTTCCCATATTTATTCTGCGTTTAATTTCCCCCCTAGTGTCATTTATATTTGTTACTGTTGCTCCAAGATATTTGAATTTTTCCACCTCTTCGAAAGATAAATCTCCAATTTTTATATTGCCATTTCGTACAATATTCTGGTCACGAGACATATCTTACATGCCTACCCTATTTAATTGGATATTATGATCTATCAGTCCCATGAACGCTGTGTTCGTGGAATGGGTTTTTATGATATTTATTTAGTAGATACGAAATAATTCATTGTTGTATCATTAATATTTAATATTGTTTCCACTTTCGTGTCAGGTTTTATAAGCAATATAGTGAGACGAGAGAGGTAAAGGAACTTGTGAATAAGGGACAAACAGCTTAATAACCACTGTAGTTTATTACTGTTATTATGGTAGATGTGTTAATGTTATGCATAACCATCAATAATGCAAGGCTAACTGTATCAATATAGAAAATCCATCACTTTCCCTCTATTCTCCAAATTCCTGTGTCGTTTAAATCAAGGTTTTATTTAACACAAACATGACAGCGGATAGCATCTTCTTCTTCTTTTTCTTCTCCTTCTCTTGCTAAAGTTTATTGTTATTTGTTACTATACCACCGAGTACCACCACCACCACTACTACAAGAGTTACTGACCATGTAATACATTAAAGTTTCAGTTCATTTAAAACTCGTGCTCAAAGAACATAGAATCATTAAACTAAGTTAAATCATCAGCAAAGCATTAACACTTGTTTGCATTATGCATGTTCAAAGTTGTTACATTGTGTTCCAGCTTTTTCTTAGTAGTTGGTTTAATCTTAATTGTTGTGCCAAGACTTTCAACGTTCACCGCTGTGGAGTAATGGTTAGCATGCCTGACTGTGAAACGAGTGGACCTGGGTTCAAATCCTGGTTGGGACAAGTTACCTGGTTGAGATTTTTCTGGGGTTTCCCTCAACCCATTAAGAGCAAACTTTCGACGCTGGGTCCTAGGTTTTAACAAGTCTAAATAATAAAAAAAAAAAATTAACATATTTATTTTGTGTTTAAGCCCGTTCTTTTTTTTTTTCTTTTTGTAACCGTGAATATTAAATTGTAATAACTATGTTCAGAAAATGTCGATTAATGATGTCGACTAAATTCTTTCTTCGTCTTCTTCTTCATCATCTTTTCTTCTATATGGGATCTGGCAACCCTCACTATTACCACCATTGCTGCTGTAGCTGCTACTGCTGGGACCTGCTACTGATTGTGCTATTATTACCACTACCATACCATAGCCAATCCCATCACCTTTCGCAGTATACTTAAGTCATCATTCTTTCTCAGTTCCAAAATTTTCAGATTCTTGTAAAAGGAGCCTATGATATTAGAATATTTTTATTTTTTCCAATTGTGTTATTTTATTTAATACTTGGCTGCATAGGCGCAGACGTTTAATTTCTTCAATGGGTGCTCACATTTTGGCACTGATACAGTGGTCGAATTGGGCCGGTATGAGCTGGTATGGCATACCGGAAGTGAAATAAGATGTCAAAAACTATACTGTTAGTAAAAATTTAAAATTGACTTTATTTAGTGAAACTGATCACACAATCAATTACGTTAATCAGTAGTGTCGTCATACTCTCTACCTTCCCTAAGACATTCCTGTGGTAGTGTGTAATGTCTTATATAGTATATTATTTAGTTTGCAAGTGGGAGCAATGCCTTAGTTAAGAAATCCTCAAAATAGTTTTATCACAAAATTTTTGCATACTGGCAGTAATTTATTTCCAATTCGACCACGGCATTGATATAAATCAATAAAAGTAAATTCTTACCACCTGCATTTTCTTTAGCTTATTACTAGATGTAGAAGCTGTAACATTCACTCCTTTTTCAAAGAAGGAACACATAAAGAGACATGATCTAAGCAAAGAACTTCTTTAGTGCACTTCAAATCGCTTAATAACTTTATGCCAAGAAGAAAGCCCTTCTGTAATAAACGCCTTTATTGCTCTTTGGTTCGCAACAGGAAGAGTTGCAAGTGTTGGATTAGTTTCTAGAGATATCTGTAAGAGAGTAATAAGACAATAATGCAATGCAAGTCTACATCGACTTCGACTGAGAATACTAATGAATGCTACTGTACACTGCAATGAAAAGGAGATTTACTCTATACTGCCAATGTTAAATTTGCTTATTTAATGACCCATATAATGTCATCGTACAGTACTGAAATTTTTACAGGATAAAGGTAAGTTAAAAGGTTTCTAAGCAAACGGACGTAGATTTATAAAAGAAATGGAAGTAGTAAAAAAATATTTATTGTCTTAACAATGATTTTATTTTGTTATTTTTTATGTAAAATATTTTTTCTGATTAAACTAATAGACATGCACCTCTCAATATGCGTCCATTTTATTATTGTATTGTTGTCAATATCTGTTTAAAATTTCATCCTTGTATCATTTAGAGTTCCTGAGAAAATTGAGTATTTGAATAAAAATTACAATAAAATCAACATTATTTAAAAAAATTTACAAACTGTAATTCTTGATAAAACTGTCAGCTTTCTTAGGAAACCTTGTATCTTTTTCCGTAAAATTTCATTATGATATCTTCAGTAGTTCCAGTGATAATGGGTTATTAAATAAGCAAATTTAACATTGGCACATTGACGGTAGGGTAGTTAATCACCCCTGAAAAAGAACTCAATCGATAGCTAACGCAAGTTTTAAAAATTACATCGTATAAATTGGATAGATTATAGTCTTGTAGAGCCCACATTACAATATCCATGGAAATTATTTTTTCACCCCATTGTTGCACAAAAATTAAAATCGAAATTAATTTCAGATCAAAAAATCCAATGAATGCTGAGCACCCATAAAATATATCTGTTGGGTGCTTGAGCTCCAAAACACCTATGTAGTTGGTGCCTATGCTTGGCGCAATGGCTATATAAATTATTGACAGGTCTTATGTAAAAGAATCAAAATTGATGAGACAAATGCTACCCATTTAACAGCTTGCTTGACGTATAGCACATGAGATACATCAGAATATTACATGCATTACAGTCCGCCAAGTTAGCTCTGTGGTAGCTTGTCTGTAAAATTTCTACCTCGGGACTAGGAGAGATGGCGGTGCACACTGCACAACTTCTGATCACTAGATTGTGCACCATAGTGCATATGAAGAGAAGGCATATGTCACTGTTGATAGTGATTCGCCCATCGCATGGGGATGTTAAGCCTGGCGGCCCTCTTGGTGCTATTCGACAGGAGTAGGCTATGTGCCAGCACCAGATTTCCCCTTCTCTCTTCTTCTTCATCATCACCACTCATTCCATACACTACAGTACACTTCCACGAACACTTACACATACACTCACCCTAGAACAAGACATAACACTCCACAGATATATATCATGTCGGTACAGCATGGCCTGGCGAAGTGGTGTGCAACTAGAAAATGGGTCACAGTCCTGCCATCTATCCGCAGTATGTGGAACCCGAATCACGTAAAGTGAAGTGGGTAGGCATTGGATACATACACATATATATATATATATATATATTACATACTTACATACATAACATTAATGAGTGAAGAGCATGATAAATGTAAATTATCATTACGCGCGATTTTTATGTTACCAGAACATGGACATTACTATATCAACTTCTTTTCCGAGGTCATTGAGAGAATGTAACGCAAAGAGCAGAACATAGTGGCAATTCTTTTAATATAATAGTAATAGACATATTCCAGTATGACCCTTTCCTTAAAACACATTTATCCAGTAAGAACAAAATTAAATATACGAGTTCAGTGATTCAGAGCGAAATGATGTTGCTGTCGTGTGACAGTGTGCATCATATTAGACCTATTATTTCCGAAATTAGTGAACAACCTTTCTTTTCACTTGCTATCATAGATACCATACTACTCCTGATGTTTTGAAAGAAACGATTAAGTGCAGTGATACAGTATGTGAAAATGAACTTAAGGAAAGGATATGAAGTAAAGTTTGAAATTAATAATAATAATAATAATAATAATAATAATAATAATAATAATAATAATAATAATAATAATGATTTATTTAACCTGGCAGAGTTAAGGCCATACGGCCTTCCCTAACACTCAACCAGGAGTAAAACTGCATTACAAAAAAACACTACAAATTTACAAAGTACACTACAATTTTACACACAAAACTGAATAAGATAATATTAATAAAATGTAAACAACAAGTAAGTAGAAATCAGACATAATATAATATAATATACAGAAAGAAAGGAGAAGGCATAATAAAATGTGAACAGCAGGTCAAAATAAATGAGACATACAAAGTATAAAACATAAGACAATTATTGATAATAATAATAATAATAATAATAATAATAATAATAATAATAACAATAATAAATAAGAATAGTAATAATAATAATAATAATAATACTAATAGTAGTAATAAAATAGTGCAGTACAAAGCATACAATGAATACAATATTTTCAAGTACACACAGTAAGGAAAATTATGATTATATATAGCTCAACTTGTCACATTATAGATATACCATTATCGGAAAATATGAAAACAAAAATATAAAATAAGTTAAATATCACTAGAACAGAAAAAAAAATGTGAATACGTAGTAACATGCAATACAACACTTGTCATAATAGTAAGTTAGTTTGGCAACTCATCATAAGATAATTTTCTAACTTGGATTTGAAAGATTTCAATGTTCGGCAGCCCTTGACTTCAGGTGGCAGAGAGTTCCAGTGACGAGAGGTAGCAACAGTGAAAGATGAGGAATACAGAGATGATGTATGAAGTGGAATTTCTAGTGTGTTATCGCGTTGTGATCGAGTATTAATATTATGATACCGAGAGAGAGTATGAAAACGAGTGAATAAATAATAGGGAGATGAAGTGTGCATAATTCGATATAAGAGAGAAAGTGAGTGGAGATTTCTCCTCTCATGTAACCTAAGCCATGATAACTTCTCGAAAGAAGGTGAGATATGATCATAGTATCGAACATTACAAATGAAGCGGACGCACGCGTTATGAACACGCTGTAGTTTCTGAGCGGAATCAATCCTAAGATCACTGAACAAAACGTCGCAATAATCGAAGTGAGGTACAATGAGTGTCTGTACCAGCTCTGTTTTAATTTAGATGGATAATGATACAATCTTTTTAGTGAATGGAGAATAGAGAATGTCTTCTTACATGTATATTTAATATGCGTATCCCAATTGAGATTAGATTCGAAATGCACTCCGAGATTTTTTACGGTAGAGCTAAACGGGATGATTGTTTTATTCAGTTTCACAGGTGGAATATGCAGGTCGTTGACTCCAGGAATTAATCTACGGTTCGCGAACAGAATAGCCTGTGATTTACATGCGTTTAGGTTAAGCCCAAATTGTTGAGACCAGGAAGAGATGGAATCAAGATCTTCATTAAGACTATTAATGCTATCATTTAGTGCATCAGGACTGGCTGAAAAATACAATTGAATGTCGTCTGCATATATTTGATATCTAAGGTGCTTAAATGATTTAGAAATTCCATTTATATAAATAGAGAAGACAAGGGGCCTAATACTGATTCCTGAGGAACTCCTGTGTCTACAGTACGCCAGGATGAGAAACGGTTATTAGATATGACACGCTGCTGGCGGCCAGTAGGGTAGGAGTATATCCAGGTGATAGCATTATCAGAAAGATGTAGCGTTTGTAGTTTAGTCAATAGTAGATCGAAGTCAACAGAGTCAAAAGCTTTGCTATAGTCCAGTAAAACTAGTACAGAAGTCTGTCGTTTATCCATGGCTGCGCGTATGTCCTCAGTAACATTCAACAAAGCAGTAGAAGTGCTATGGCCATTTCTGAATCCTGATTGTAAAGGGTCTAAAAGATTAAATTCTATTAGGTAGTCTGACAACTGCTTATGAATGATGCGTTCCAGGGCTTTAGATAAAACAGGAAGAATGGAGATTGGCCTATAGTCTTTTGCAGAAGTAGGTGAATTTACTTTAGGAAGTGGACGTACCAAAGCTGTTTTCCAGAGTTGCGGATAAACAGACGTGATAATTGAAGAATTGAAAATATGGGTTATTACGGAAAGCACGACATCGACTAACTTATTGATAAAGACTATGCTTATGTTATCAGTGCCTTGTGCTTTAGATTTAATGCTTTTAAGAGCCCTCCTTACTTCAGAATCAGTAATGTGCGAGAAGAAAAATTTTTCGCGAGAAGGAGGAGGATTAGCTAGGAGAGTATTAATTGTATTTAGTTTTGACTGTTTTTCAGGTCGTATAGTGGGAGGTGAGGTAAAGTATTCATTGAGTTTATCAAGTGATATGTTTATAACTTCAGCTTCTGATGCTTTCTTCCCTAAAGGAGGTTTTCTTAGAATTCTTTGAAGTGACTGGCTACAGTACAGAAAATTTTGAGAAAAAGGTTATCCGAATTTTAGAAAATGAGAACATAAAGCCCTCGGGCTTCTAGGCTCGTATAAAAAACTATTTCAAATGCTGATTATGTCCACTGTGCAGCTCATAATTTAAATTTGGCAGTCAATGATTCTGTAAAAGATATACTGAAGCTTCATAAGTATTATAAACAATGGCGGCTCGTGAACTTGTGGATTGGGAGAGCTGGAGTAGATTTCGGTACATACAAATTTCACTTCTTGATACCATTACCAATAAGTATAGGACAAAAATAAATGCACTACATATCGAAAAACCAAAACTTCCTGATTTAGTTGGGAGATGTCTGTGGGACCATTTGCTAATCCCTAAGAAAAACTAATACCATCGATTTCAGTCTGAATTTCAGATCAGCAGACACTCAACTTACACTCTACCAGTTCATTCTGAATTGTCTTAGAATAACCTTAAACAGTGGCATGTTCCAAATGATTTTTGAGAGGCTCGTTTAGATTACTCACGAACTGTAGCAACCCACGAAACACATCAGGGTTCTTCGAATCGTTTTTTCATCATGTCCCCTAAGGGGAAGTTCATATTGGCCACAAAATTTGATACAATCAATTTTTTTTAATAATTTCACGATTTTTTCTCACTTCTTGATTATGTTTGAGAACGTTTGTTCTGTTCGTTTCACTTAATTGCACAGCAGTATGAGTTGCGTAACATAGCCAATGAAACAACATTTTTCAGGTGAGACTGCGAAGATTCGTGCATTTTGCTTTTTAGGGGCAAATGTCCTAAATCTGTCACACCACTCCTAGTCCATGCAGCATCACCACCGAAGAGGAGGCAAGGAAAACAAAATACAGATTTTTTTTTTTTGTTCACATCCACGTAACCACAAATGCTTAGCGTAAATTTCATTGTTATACTTGCTTTCATATATGCACTATTTCGGCTGGATGAAGCTTAAGTAAGATTTAAGTCAGGTAACGGACGACCCTTTAATTTCACTTCATTACATCAATATTCTCCACAAGGGAAAGTTAAGAAAAATAAAATTAATATTCTGTGATTCACACACACTCATGCCTGCAAATTTGCACTGGTTAAGTTACGGTATTAAGACGTCACACCAAAGCAACACTCAGATATACTGATGGTCAACAATTTTCTAAAACTGGAAAAGAAGTCTCGTATTTTACGTGCTATATCAAAAGGATTCTACTCGTGCAATCATTTTGAGTTAAGGCAAATATTAGGTTCTACTGGAGGCTGGATATATACGTAATAATAAGGCAAAAGAGAATATTAATTTCGTTATATTAACTCGATAAGATTCTACAACAATAAGTATGTGAAAAGAAAATAAAAATTTTGTCATTAAGTTTCAAGGGAATAGAGAATCCATTTGATGCAGCATTACAATAGAGGTGTGGGAGGAGAGGAAAGATCCCTTGTGGCCTGGCTCTGCAAGCCACTGCAGCGAGATACAGGTTTTAAACAGCGGCAGTTTCCCTCTGCTTCCCTTCACCTCTCTACCCCCTGACCATGCAAGACACACTCTCTATGAGCTGACCACCCTGCAGATCCCAGGACGACTTTGAATGCAGTGTCAATTCCAATACAGTCGACGCGCAAAGAGATTATGCATAAGATAATAGCAGTGGCGGTCAGTTCATTGAAGCGAGGGAAGCTGAGCTTCCCTCCTCTTCCCTCCTCATCATGCACGATTATGTGCACAATAGTATAATAATTGTAATCTATTAAAAACTGCAAACGATTCTGTTGTTGAACGATTATGCTTTTGCGCTCGCTCAGTCGAGCCCGATCCGCCGTACATGAAGTGTGCTGCTTGTACCTTTATCCCAGCGTAGCCGGGCATACCATACCCTGCCCGCCCGCCTGCCTGCCTGCCGTCTGCCGCGCTTGCGCATTTGAGTGACAGTTGTAGCGCTATTATGCAGTGAAGATACGTCAGGTTGAGATTCCGTATGATTCCGAGAGAAAGTTAAATATTGTGTATTTTCAGTGGCGGTGCGTCAATAAGAGCACAAGAGCACGTGAACACCTTGTTTCCATTAATGCACGACTAGTTTTATTATTTGATACCGTATTGACGTTGTGGGGATGTATAATATCAGAATCGAGTATTTTAAACTTCCCGCATCTTGCATAAACTTCTTATGTAAACTTGGCAACATCCGTTCACGTACAAGCCGTGCTCTTTTCAAGTTGGTTACAGGAATTTCACGCTTGCGCGGGAGAAAATTGTCTTTAGCTGGCCGCTTATGACTCGTCAAGAGCACAAAGCGTTAAGTGAACATGACGAGTATCTATCCTACAGATGTCAGGTCCACCGATGCCTATCGTTCACGTACTATATCTCGAGGAGGAAACTTAATAGCCTGTAGGTGTCAGCATCTGACTGTAGGAACGTTTACTTACGTGTACAGTGCTGCTACGAGAGTATAGTTTGTGAATTACTATACTTCAGTGTCGGCATAATAGCATAGTTTGGCTTTCAAACACGTGCTGGCTGACTGTGGCGGTGGTATGAATTTAAGTATCTGTATGGCAGTGTATAATATTTAAGAATAATATTTACTGACATGTATTTATAGTAATCTATGCGAGTGGGATTACAGTACTGGTATAGGCTATAGTGTATCAGTGTGTTGTGAATCAAAATATATTACTGAACACACGCGTTTGTAAATAACGAGACCGTGGTATGTATTCATTTTTAACAAACGTAAACAATGAACTCTGTTCAAGTAATTTTGAACAGTAAAGAACTGGGTAACCTGGCTTACCAAGAAAAATTGAAAATAAAAAGACTGAGTTTCATTATTATTATTATTATTATTATTATTATTATTATTATTATTATTATTATTATTATTATTATTATTATTATTATATGTTGTTTTGAATTTATATAAGGTTTTTTTTTTTCGATAGTAAAACATTGGAATCATGACATTTCATATTAGACTAAATGTACGATTTCAAATTCTCTTCGATTTTGGAACCACAAAATTGTGAACACACATAATATTTTATCACGAGCCGCCACTGGTATGCTTTTCTTCCTAATTGGTGTGGGTTATTGAGTTGTGCAGTATGTTATTATGAATTGTAGATTGAATTACAAAGTATATATTCCACCGATATTAATGTTATTATAAGTCCAAATAGCCTTCCATAATGAATTATTCGCCTAGCACCTCAAGTGCAAGCGATATGCGTGAAGCTATTCCTAACACGGGTTCCGTTCTCCACGAACATCCTTCGGAAACCTCCGACGGTAGTCGTGATGTGGCTGATGACGTGAGTGTGTCTGCTGTTTCTTCAGCGAGTTCAAGTGCATGTTGCATTATTAATAGCTTAAGAAAAGTGTCGTTCGGATCACATAATTTTGAAGATAAAAAACTAATAATTATAAATGGTAGGCCTATGCCGAAAATTGATGATTTGAAGACAAAGACGAAATCATGTTTCAAACATTTTAGAGCAGATGTTTATTATGATAAATTTAAATGGCTCACTGCATGTGCAGATTCAAAGAAATTGTATTGCTGGCCATGTTTAATATTTAATACAGACAAAAACGTTTGGAACATATTCTAACTAATTAGGTTTAAACAGGGGCGGCTTTCGAAGTGGGGCTGCGGAGCTGCAGCACCCCCAGACATTTGTGGCTCTTGTCTCGTTTTATGTTGTGAAATACAATTATTATACAGTCTCTATTTAGCTGTTCGAATTTTTTTAAATTCCGCTCTCATTGACACGCACGCAATCGTTAGTGAAGTCACTTTCTCCCCTGGTGCTGCCAGAGTGAAGAGAGACAAGGACTATGGGTGAAGCCACTTCCTCCCCTGGAGCTGCCAGTCTCGTCTCGGATGCTTTGCGCGTTAGTTTTACCCCTCCCCCTGCTGCCCCTGGCCAGGAATCCAGAGTTTCCAGGAGCTGCAAAATGTGCAGCAGCTTGTCAGTAGCGCGCAGTTTTAAATACATTTTCTTTAATGTTGTGAGTATAACAAGTGCAACAATGTTTAATTCTGTACAATATTTACAGTCTATTCAGTTCAGTACTTTAACAATTCAGGAGAAATGTGAAATTAAGTGCCCATCAGTTGAATCTCATAATGGAAAGAGCCGCTAAACAAAATACAAAGGCTCACCTATTTTTTGCCAATTTATCCAGTATCCCTGCTTTCTTCTCTCGATTTCCATACAGTCTGTATTAGATTAATGTGTTTCAAAGACAATTCCATCAGATGGGGCAATAAGATGGAGTTCTAAATAAGGACAGTAAATGTTGTTCGTGAGAAGAAGAAGCCATTGCTGGAATGTTTTCAAACCATAATGGAATCTGAAACATCTAACAACATCACAATAAATGAGGCAAGCGCCCTGGTGCGTGCTCTTGAAGATCCTAAATTCAATTTCTGGCTCAGTTTTTTTTCATTTATTGATGTAATCATGTAGATATATTATACAACCAACTACAACAACGCCAGTTAGATATTTCTAAGATTCAAATCTGCATATAAAAAATTAAGGTATGGTTTATTTAACGACACTCACAACTGCAGGGATTATATCAGCGTCACCGATGTGCCGGAATTTTATCCCGCAGGATTCTTTTAAATGCCAGTAAATCTACTGACATGAGTCTGTCTCATTTAAACACACTTAAATGCCATCGACCAGGGCCGGGATCGAACCCGCAACCGACTATGCTACCGAGGCAGACTCTGCATATCAAGCTTTGTTAATGCCATACAGACAATACGGAACAGTGCACAGTAATGTTGAGCAGCGAGATCTGTGAAAATGAAAACCCTAAAAGCGTCGTAAGGTCGAAGTGATTCAGGCAAGAGTTGCAGCAGCCAAGGAAATGTGTCACCTCAACACAAGCTAACACCCGATTCCAGTTCATAGATCATCTGATATTATCTTCTCTTCTGTGTCAAGAAAAATTTGAATGCTACAAAAGCTTATTTCCTGAAAATGACCTAAATGTATGTGTGAAAGCTTTTTCTAATGTTTGATAAAGACAAACTAAAAACGGAACTCACTGTGTTGTATCAGAGACAAGAATTCAGAAATATCAGTTACGCAGTTAAGCTCTTGCAGTTTCTTCTATCTAAGAACTTGCAGGTCTATTTTCAGAAGTTGTGAAACTACTACGAATAGCTATAGTTTTATATTTCAATGCAACATTTTTAATTCATGTGAATTTCATTCATATTGAAGAAAATCTTATTCTTAATCCATCTCCCAAGTTTTATGACCTAATCTCAAAAAACCCATGAGTAAGTAAATTAATAAAATTATTAATTTTTGTTCTGACGGTTAAAACTCGCTTGCTATGTGTGGTGGTCGCAGCGTTCACGAGACGTCATAACTCGATGAATATTCTAAAACCCATGTGTCCTTCCCTGACCTTGATCGCGCAGCTGGAGCTGACAGTATATGTCTGGAAGAATTTTGTTTAAAGCCGTAAATTTTTAACAGTGCAGTGGGGCCTGATTAGATTGAAAATGCCAAAATCTGAAAGTCGTTTTCGGTATTTGTGGTGTTGTAGTCCTTTCGAACTCCAAGGACATACGAGAAAGACAGGTAAAACAAAAGTTATCGAATGGATGCGAGAAAAAATACCGGATATAGTGATAGTTTAGGCAGTATGCAGTTCGTGTTGTATCAAGTTATCAAAAATGGCATCCGCGGGCTGTAGTGAACAAAGTGATGTGAGGAAATCGAGCGAAGAAGGATGTTTGTCGGGGACTGATATTGGGCCGAAATCTAGTGAAGAAGAGTATGTTCCACTATAAATTAAAGAGGAGGCCACAATAAGCAATTTAAATCAATTATTAACGCCTCTTGGAAAGTCTCCTGTTTCTAAACGTAAGTTGTCGCGCGTAAAATCAAACGCGGCAAAGAAAGCCAGTGCCGTGAACGAAACAGTTAGTAAAATATTTAATGTAGGGAATAAAAGTAACGATGGCGAAGGAATGATCGCACAATTTAAGGAGAAATTTTCTAATGTGCTCTCAACGAACGAAAAATATATGGTTTTAATCTGTTTACCCAAAAGCTGGAGCGTAAACAAAATAATGTCAGAATTCGGCTTTGCGCTTCGTGTAGCTAGCATCTCTAAACTGACGCAAAACCAGGGGCGTATTTTGCGGACTACCGGGGCTACCGGAGGTAGTCCAAGGAAATTAAAAAAGAAAAAGTTTACGATATAACATAATGTAATAATTTTGTATTATTAGTTTTATCATAGTAATTAAAATTAGAGTAATTGTTATATTTATATGCGCTCTCTGCTCTCGAAAAGAAACAAGTTGTCGAGGCGGCATCGCTGGAGAAACCGCTCCTACGAATGGTAGCCTGTGACCGTTCCCCGCACGCTGTCCTTCGCACAACTGCCCGTCCCCCGCTCCCACCTGTTTCCTTCGTGCAGTGTAGGCCGGGCGAGTTGCCGCTCTCGTGATCGGTTTCTTCGCAGGCGCGAAGCAACAATACGCTTAGTACGCCAGCTCATGAATGTGATTGTGTTCTTGCAGTGCAGTATTTTAAATGTGTGATTTGTTCGAGTGTCTAAGAGTTATATTAATTGTGAATTATTAAGTTTTTAATTTCCCAATTAAGTGATATTGTGAAAAATATGGCAGAACAAGTTTCTGGAGAGGTTTGTGTTGAAAATGACTGTGTAGTAGAAGGTTTATTAAAAGTGCCTTTTAACCGTCGTAAATACAACGAGAAAGTTGAAATTGTGAAAATGGAAAGACCAACTCCTGAGTTAAATTTGTCCATGGACGGAGAAGAAAAACAGCGTGAGTACACACGCCATTTCACTTCAACATCATATGGTAAATGGAATTGGTTGTGTGGTAGTTCTAAACTGTCTAAACTATTTTGCTGGGCATGTTTGTTATTTAGCCGCGAAACTAATGTGTGGTCAAAAGAGAGGTTTTCTAATATGAACTCCCTTCGAACGGCAGTCCTAAAACACGACAAATCAAAAGCTCATATTTGTAGTAGCATGAACTTTGCAAATTTTGGGAAGACAAGAATTGATTTACAGCTAGATAAGCAAAAAGCTCTACACATCAACCAACACAATGCTCTTGTGAAAAGAAATCGGGAGATTTTACTGCGTCTTACTAACGCAGTCTGCTTTCTAGGAAAACAAGAATTCGCTTTTCGGGGTCATAACGAGAGTGTGGAATCAGACAATATAGGAAATTATATTGAATATTTAAGTTCCTTAAGTGAATTTGACCATATACTGGCCAATCATCTTGTGGGTTCAACAGTATTTCGTGGTACTTCTGCAATTCAGAATCACTTAACATTTGCTATAAGTGGGGTTATGATAAAGAACATAAAATCTGAAATAGAAGAAGCACCTTTTATGGCCATTGTTGTTGATGAAACAAGTGACTGCTCTAATCAGAGTCAATTGTCCACTGTTTTAAGATACGTCGACAGTACTGCCAATGTTCAAGAACGGTTTATAGGATTCACAAAAGTCAGTTCGGGCAAAACTGCTGCTGCTTTGTTTCAGCATGTGGAAGGTGTTACAGCAGAATACAATGTCGGCAATAAGTTAATTGCACAGGCATACGATGGTGCTTCAGTTATGGCGGGAAATATTAATGGCTTAAAAACAAAAGTTCAAGAAAAGTATCCTCAAGCACTATTTGTTCATTGTTACAGCCATGTTCTCAATTTAGTTTTGCAACAAACTACTTCATCCATTCCAGAATACCGCATTTTTTTTTCAAATCACTGCCGGGTTTAGCTGCATTTTTCTCATCATCTCCTAAAAGATCAGAAAAACTCAAAGAATTTATGAACAAGAAACTCCCAAAAGTAGCACCAACTAGATGGAATTTTACATCTCGACTTGTAAATACAGTAAAGGAATACAGAGAACAACTGACTGCTTTCTTTGAAAATATCATTTGTAATGACTCTGAAGAAAACTGGGATGATGATGTAATTGTGCAGGCTCAAGGATATTTGTATTTTTTCACACATTTTCAGAATATATTTCTTCTTGAAGTTTATGCTAGAGTGTTCGCACATACAGATGTGCTCTACAATATTCTTCAGACAAAAAGTCTAGACATAGCATACTGCTTGCAAGAGGTATCAAAGTTAAAAAATACTATATCCGAGTTCAGACGTAGTGGGTTTCCATCCATATGGAAAATGAAAATTCTTCAGCCAATACAATTGAGCCACCATTAAAGCGAAGATAAGGAGATGATGAATACAGGCAGCTGTACTACAGCATACTAGATCGTATGCACATGGAAATTACTGACAGATTTTCTGATTATGGAAAGCTTCAGTTCACACATCTCCTAGATTCTCAAAAATTTTCTGCTTATAGAGAAAACTTCTCGAATGAGGCACTAAACAAATTATTTCAGTCCTATAACAGTCACTTTGATCAAGTACGTTTGAAAAATGAATTAAGTGTAATATATTCAGCAGAAGTCTTTGATTTTTCGAACAAACCTATCCATGAAATATTATATGCCATATATGAAAACCAGCTGAACCAAGTTATTCCTGAAGTCCTTAAATTGGCAACGTTAATTGTGACAATACCAGCTACGTCAGCATCGGTAGAAAGAACATTTTCTGCGTTGAAGAGAATAAAATCCTAGTGTAGATCAACTCATACACAAGAACGTTTATCCGGCTTGGCACTGATGTCCATTGAAAAGTCATTTCTACACAAACTTCGCAAGTGGCCCAACTGCAATTTCAAAGACGAAGTCATCAACGTATTTTCGTTCCAATCAAGACGTCTGGAATTCACTTATAAACAAGTAAGGAATTTTATTATAGGGATTTAAAATATATTTTGTGTAATAATAGGGTCAGTGGTAGCTCAGACCCTTAAACCAGTATACGCCACTGCGCAAAACCATAAAGGAAAATGTCTGTACCTGACAGAAAATATCAACGTCATATCCCTGAAGAAACTGTCACAACTTGTCCACAACTTCCACTTAGAAGACGATATTAGCAGGATTTTTAGCAGGAATTAAAGATACAAAGTCTGTGAAATAGGGCGACAGAAACGTGAAGAAACAAAAACTGCTCCTTTTGGCTAATCTAAAAGAGCTCTACAAAGAATTTAACAACAGGCATCCCGGCTCAAAGATAGGGTTTTCTAACGTTGCGTCCCTTAGACCGAAACAGTATGTTTTACCGGGTGCACCAGGCACGCATAATGTTTGCGTATGTACTACATGTGAAAACACGAAGTTGATGTTAATGAGTATGCAAGCTATAAATCAAAGTTAAATCCCTAAATTAATAAAATTGATATTTTTTTGTACAAATATGGTTTGTGAAAATTCTTCTAAAAACTGCTTCCTTAATAAATATAAAAAAATGTCCTGGAACTCAAAATATTTCCCAATTAATAAATGATTTCATGAAGGAAAATCTAATAAAAGAGATTATATACAAAAACTGGACAACTAACAGAGGTGACATAACAACAATTAAAGCAACTGCAGAAAACTTCATTTACAATTTCATAATTTGTCTAACAAAATTCAAAGTCCACAATTTCATTGCAAAAGCTCAATCCTCATATCTAAAACATCTCAAGAATACATATCCGATTATTTAGTACATGATACTGCAGTGGTTCATTTATTTAAAAAAGAACTTATGCTAGAACTGAGACAAAAATTTCAGGATGTGAAAAAAAATATATATATATTTCAGCATGGTGCAGCAGGGCAACATAAGAGCAGGAAGAATTTTGTTAATATATCTGATCATATGACGGAATTTTTTTGGGGGGCAACAAGTCACGACAAGAGCCACTGCGACGGTGTCGGTGGAACAGTAAAGGGGCTTGCTGCACACGCTAGTCTATGGGGAACTCAAATTACGACCCCAAAAGAACTGTATGAATGGGCGAAAACTAATATTCCTGGTGTTGATATTTCGTTTACGGGGAAAGAACAACGTAAAAATGAGGCTGACATATTAAATAACGATCGGTTTCTCAGGCTGAAGACAGTGCCTGGAACAACTAGCATTCATTGTGTAGTTCCAGTTTGCGAGAACAAAATAACTACAGTATTAAAACATTTTCTTCGTCATGTGGAGTAGCCAAAGAAGTTACTTTAAGTGCACGGAGAAGTCGCGGCGGGAGAGGAGAAGCAGTGTAAACAGAATCACGCGGCAGTGACGACATTCTGTACAACGGGATAGCCTACCTGCTGAGCGCCTTTGTTGCGGTGAGTTATTTCTATTGAAAACTAGCATGGTATTTAAGTCTACATTCTAAAACGTTCACAGTGAAATCAATATATCCTAAAGAATTAAACACATGTTTTTCCGTCTGTAAAAATGAATTGCATTTTGTATTCTATATATTTTTTAAATTATTTTACGGCGGGACCAATGGCGGGCTTATGTGAGGGCGGCAATGAACCTCCGGGTTCCTTTAAAGGCAGTAAGTAAGTAATTAAGTAAGTAAGTATTTAAGAAGTTATATATATATTCATTTTGAGGGCACTTATAAACTAGGCTCTCCTTTTCCGAATTTCATTGAAATCACTTTTCCATCTTCTTTTACATAGTAAGAAAACTTCAATGAATGAAGGCATGTTCTTTGCTAAACTAATATTTTAAATGCTGATTGCTGACAAGCTATGAAGAATATAAATATAATATTGCGTGAAATTCATATCTAGAACATACAGTATAACCTACTACAACATTTTTAACTTTTGAGAGATCATGGTTCAAAAACATACTTTTTTTTTGCATGGAGTGACCCAGGTATGATCCGCCATATTATGTGAACCAACGTGGCAGGTCGGACGCATTAGCTTGTCTTGCTGGAGCTGGATATCTCGGAATGGGGCAGGTGTCTTAGAGAGGATCTATGGCAACTTGGATTCAGCGCAGTATAGTTACATTTTGGAGAATGTGTTCCTCCCATCCGTCCGGGAATGTTATCCCCAAGGAACATTATTGTTCCAGCAAGATAACTTTTCAGCGCACACAGAGCAGGCAATTCAAACCTTGTTTTGAGGAGGCTGTCCGCCTAAATCGTAAAAAAAATTCAGCTGTCAGTGTGATCCGAACCCATACTCTTCTGCATCATAGACAACGTAACAGTCTGAGCTATCACGACGCGAGTCATATCCACACGATCGACGGTGCGGATCCAATGTTATGGGCCTACTGACGGGGAACGTTGTGAATCGCACTCTGTAAGAATGTTCAAGAGACAGCACTAATTTTGTTTCTGGTTCTCTACTCTCAGACGACTGAAAACCTATTTGAGACGCACAATGACACAAGAGAGACTGAACCATGTTGTTGTTTGCCACACTAACAAAACAGAAGTTGACAAGTTAGAATCTCGCGATGTTGTGAACACTTTTTATAAGGTCTAACGAAAGGAGGAAACTAATATTTGGAAAGGTGTACATTCAAATCATTTGGAACCATAGCTCTTTGAAGGATCACAAGTAGTAAGTCAAAAAAATATATTACCTATTATTAAAAAAAGAGTAAATCCTAGTATCCTACGTATTAAAAATTAAATGTAAAGTAAAGGACATTCATTTTCTTCACTCTCGACTTTTTGAGAATCTTAAGATTCCCCCAATTCTTTTCAGCGAGTATATTTCAGTTACCGTTATCTTAGTTGACACAACCAAACAGTGGCATGTGAGTGTAGTGACAACGAAGAAGAAAACAATTCTGGTTGTAATAGTCTGCATCACATGCAAACAGCTATAATTCGGCGAATATCTAAGTGCGTTTGACAGGAAAGTAAGAGATTCCCAAAGACATTCTAGAATGTGTGGAGACGAGAAAAGCTATATATATATATATATATATATATATATATATATATATATATATATATATATATCTTGATTATATACATTTATAATTTAAGATTATTATTATTATTATTATTATTATTATTATTATTATTATTATTATTATTATTATTATTATTATTTTGCATAGTTATTACTTATTATACGAGGGAGGATCGAAACGTAATACACAACAACTTTCTGTAGCAACATATTTAAAAGGTAAACAAAAAGAAGTTAGGAGAAAATCCACAAACGATTAGGGAAAACACGAAATTTTTACTTGAAGCAAGTAAAGAGATAGGTTTGGAAGTAAACCCCGAGTAGAATACAAATGGTTGTCACGTGACTGGTTCCATGGTACCTTGGTACTAGGAGGCGTGGCTTAAAGTATGACGTCATCGGCGTGGCTAAAGTATGACGTCATAAAGTAGTGTGGCTTAAAGTATGACGTCATAAAGGGGCGTGACTTAAAGTGTGACGTCATAAAATGGTATGACAAAAATCTAAGAGTGCAAGGTTAAAGTGTGACGTCATAAATTTGAAATGCACAAGTGCAGGTATGTGAATGAACTTGGAAAGCAGGGGAGGGGCGTGACGTAATAATTTGAAATACACACGTTCATACAAGTTTGTATATTTAATTGTAGGTGGGAGAATTTGAAATACACAAGTTCATACGTATTTGTATCTTTGAAAGTGACATGTGAATGGTACGATAATTTAATTTATGAATAATAATGGGGATTGGGGGTTGGAAGTTGGGGTTGGGGTTGGGGATTGGGATTGGGGTTGGAGGTTGGGAGTGGGAATTGGAATTGGAAAATCGCAAGTGCTAATATAAATTGGAATGGGGAGTTAGTCGAAAATCGTATTAGGATTCCAATGTAATACATAATTATTATTATTATTATTATTATTATTATTATTATTATTATTCCAATTTAATACATTTGAAGTAACATTTAGTGAATTGATTAGTGGATTTACTTTATGCCATACAGTATTACCAAAATTAAATTCATCACAATATGACATTATTATTAATTATTATTATTATTATTATTATTATTATTATTATTATTATTATTATTATTATTATTATTAGGATTCAAATGTAATACATTTTGAAGTAAAATTGAGTGGATAGATTAGTGTATTTATTTTAAGCCATACATTATTACCAACATTAAATTCATTAGAATGTGGCATTATTATTATTATTATTATTATTATTATTATTATTATTATTGTTATTATTATTATTATTATTATTATTATTATTATTATTATTGTTATTATTATTAGAATTCCAATGTAATACATTTTGAAGTAACATTTATTTGATTGATTAGTGAATTTACTTTAAGCCATACATTATTACCGAAAGTAAGATTTGGAGCAGTTCGTAATACTATAATTGTAGCAGTTAAAAATCCCACATATAAATACCTGCTTAATGATGATGTAATTGTCGTGTAATGTGATTACATGCGCATAATCATAAATGGTTGTACTATAAGCCAATTACTGCGTAATTGATAAACAATTCATCTAGCACACATGTAAATTAAACTCATACATTATTATTATTATTATTATTATTATTATTATTATTATTATTATTATTATTCCAATTTAAAACATTTTGAAGTGACATTTAGTGAATTGATTAGTGGATTTACTATATGCCATACAGTATTACCAAAATTAAATTCATCACATTATGACATTATTAATATTATTAATATTATTATTATTATTATTATTATTATTATTATTATTATTATTATTATTACACCAATTTAAAATATTTTGAAGTAACATTTAGTGAATTGATTAGTGAATTTGCTTTATGCCACACAGTATTACCAAAATTAAATTCATCACAATATATTATTATTATTATTATTATTATTATTATTATTATTATTATTATTATTATTATTAGGATTCCAATGTAATACATTTTGAAGTAACATTGAGTGGATAGATTAGTGTATTTAATTTAAGCCATACATTATTACCAACATTAAATTCCCCAGAATGTGACATTATTATTATTATTATTATTATTATTATTATCATTATTATTATTATTATTATTATTATTATTATTATTATTATTATTATTATTATTATTATTAGGATTCCATTTTAATACACTTTGAAGTAATATTTATTTGATTGATTAGTGAATTTGCTTTAAGCCATACATTATTACAGAAAGTACGATTTGGAGCAGTTCGTAATACAATAATTGTAGCAGTTACAAATCCCGCATATAAATACCTGCTTAATGATGTAATTGTCGTGTAATCTGATTACATGCGCATAATCATAAATGGTTCTACTTAAGCAAATTGCTGAGTAATTGATAAAAAATTAATCTAGCACACATGTAAATTAAACACATACCTTATTATTATTATTATTATTATTATTATTATTATTATTATTATTATTATTAGGTACAGTTTAATCATTAACATTTATCATTAAAATTCACCAATCAATCAAATAAATGTTACTTCAAAATGTATTAAATTGAATCCTAATAATAATAATAATAATAATAATAATAATAATAATAATAATAATAATAATAAAAATAATAATGTAGAAATGCCACATTCTGATGAATTTCATGTTGGTAATAATGTATGGCTTAAATTAAATACACTAGTCAATCCACTCAATGGTACATCAAAATGTATTACATTGGAATCCTAATAATAATGCTGATGATAATAATAATAATAATAATAATAATAATAATAATAATAATAATAATAACCATAATAACAATGTCATATTCCGATGAATTTAATTTTGGTAATACTGTAAGACATAAAGTAAATCCACTAATCAGTTCACTAAATATTACTTCAAAATGTATTAAATTGGAATCCTAATAATAATAATAATAATAATAATAATAATAATAATAATAATAATAATAATAATAATAATAACAATAATAATAATAATAATAACAATAATAATAATAATAATAATGTATTACATTGGAATCCTATTACGATTTTCGACTAACTCCCCATTCCAATTTATATTAGCACTTGCGAATTTCCAATTCCCACCCCCAACCCCGAACCCCAACCCCATCCCCCAATCCCAACTGCCAACCTCAAAGTCCACAACTGTGGACTAACGGCTAGCGCGTCTGGCCACGAAACAAGGTGGCCCGGGTTCAATTCTCGTTCGGAGGTTTTTTCCGGGGTTTTCCCTCAACCCAATATGAGCAAATGCTGGGTAACTTTCGGTGCTGGACCCCTGACTCATTTCACTGACATCACCTTCATTTCATTCAGACGCTAAATAACCTGAGCTGTTGATAAAGCGTCGTAAAATATTCTACTCCAAACCCCAATCCCCAATACTATTCACCAATTAAATTACCATTCACATGTCACTTTCAAATATACAAACACATATGAACTTGTGTATTTCAAATCCCCCCACCTACAATTAAATATACAAACTTCTATGAACGTGTGTATTTCAAATTATTACATCACCCCCCTTTCCAACTTCAATTACATACCTGCACTAGTGCAGTTCAAATTTTTGACGTCACATATGACGTCACACTTTAACCTTGCATTGTTATATTTTTGTCTTGCCTCTTTATGGCTTCACACTTTAAGTTACGCCCCTTTATGACGTCATACTTTAGCCACGCCCATGACTTCATACTTTAAGCACGCATATTTATGACGTCAATTGCCACGCCCACCTATGACGTCACACTTTACGCCACTCCTCCTAGTACCAGGGTACCATGGAAGCAGTCACGTGAACACCATTTGTATTCTACTACCCCGAAAAAACAAAGTATATGATTATGTCTCGTGACCAGAATATTGTACGAAATGGAAACATAAAAATTGGAGATTTAGCCTTCTAAGAGGTGGAAAAATTCAAATATCTTGGAGCAACAGTAACAAATATAAATGACACTTAGGAGGAAATTAAACGCAGAATAAATATTATTCGGTTGAGAAGCTTTTGTCATCCTGCCTGCTGTCAAAAAATCTGAAAGTTAGAATTTATAAAACAGTTATATTACCGGTAGCTCTGTATGGCTGTCAAACTTGGGCTTTCACCTTGAAAGAGGAACAGAGATTAAGCGTGTTTGAGAACAAGGTTCTTAGGAAAATATTTGGGGCTAAGAGGGATGAAGTTACAGGAGAATGGAGAAAGTTACATAACGCAGAACTGCACGCATTGTATTCTTCACCTGACATAATTAGGAACATTAAATCCAGACGTTTGAGATGGGCAGGGCATGCAGCACGTATGGTCGAATCCATACCGGGAGACCGGAGGGAAAAAGACCTTTGGGGAGGCCGAGACTTAGATGGGAGGATAATATTACGATTTATTTGAGGAAGGTGGGATATGATGATAGAGACTGGATTAATCTTGCACAGGATAGGGAGCGATGGTGGGCTTACGTGAGGGCCACAATGAACCTTCGGGTTCCTTAAAAACCATTTGTAATTAAGTAAGTAAGCAAAACGAAATAATGCAGAAAAGGATACATGTTTTACCTATTTTTCAACACAGGAACCAAGTTTCTCGACACATTTTCCCCATCGTGACACCAGATTCAGTACACCTCGATCATCAAACTCCGTTTTCTGTGCGTATAACACCTGCGCACGACTGATTTCACTTGTTCATAGCAACCAAATCGTTGGCATCCTAGGACTTTTTTTATTGGTCCGAAGGGGTGAAACGTAGACTGTGCGTAGGGTGAGTGACTGCCGCTTCAATTCCTCTGGCATTGAGTGGAGTTGCAGCGGTCACTGTTCGGCCAGAACGTGCTTGGTCGGTAAGATTTACTCGGTCCTCATTGAAGAATCTTCACAACCTGGAGATGTTGCTACGGTCCAGACAATCAGCACCATACACCTTCAACATTTTCCTGCGGACCTTTTTCTTCTTCTTCTTCTTCTTCTTCTTCTTCTTCTTCTTCTTTTTTTGCTCAGATAAACGGACTACACCTCGCTGCTCTTCACAAGTAGACAATGCCAGCATACGTTCCATCTTTACCCAGTAGTTACCGCTCGTTCCGCCAGGGTGACACCTAATCGAGCCATTGCTGTCTACAGCGGAAGATTCAAACTATCTGCCAACTTTGAACGTCCTAACCGAAAGGAAATTGTTGTGCGTTACTTTCCGATCCTCCCTAGTATCAATAGCTTTTCTGTGTTAATTTGAAACTATGCTGGTGATTTACCTTAGTTAATGACTAATTTAAGCGTTATTTCGGCCATCTTTAGAAGATGGCAAAACATCAGCATAGTTACACATGAAAGTTGTTGATATAAAAAATATATCAAATATTAAGAAAAGCAATATTTTCTTCTAATACTAATGAACTTCGTTATTATCTATTTACTAGTAAGCAGTAATAGTTAAAAGCTTGCTTTTTACGTATATGGTGAAAAATTTATTTTATTTAAGTGATGATTAATGTACGTGCCATTAATATGTATCAGTAATTGAAAATAAGATGACAAAGAAATTGGACAGGAAAAAACTGAATAACGAAGAAGAGATAAAATTTGAAGCAAATTTTCAAGAGATATCCACGAAATTTAAATCTGCACCTGGAAATAGCAATGAATATTGAACTCATCTAGAAAGCTGTATACAGATAGCAGCAGGAGAAACAATGGGATACAGAGAAAGTATGAGTAGCCTATAAAGAAACCTTGGGTCACAGGGAAAATGTTGGAGAACATGGAGGAAAGGAGAAAATGGAAAAACACCAATACAGAAGATGATAGAAGAATCTACAGGAAACTAAGAAGAGAAACTGATAAGGCGAACGAAGACTGAATGAAACAGAAATGTGAAAAAATAGAGGATGTAGAGAGGAAATAAAGACACGATTTAATGTACAGTTCCACTGGAAAATAATGAGACGATTGAATATTCTTAAGTCTCAGATGTAAAACACTGCGCATGATCAGAGACCAGAGCACTGATACACAAGATAACGAATATTGAGTTACTTAGATTCACGCTACTTGGTTTGTTACTAGCATCGTTCCGAAATTCACTTCAAAAACTACAAAAAATATGATAATATTACGTAAATAAAAGATAAATATGTACATAAATCGTGTAGTTAAATCGGCAATGGACCTTCATGACTAGATCGACACTCCGCACAGAAAGGAAAGTTTTCGTGTCGTTCCAATGGCTCAGACGCTAAGACATCTGCATGTTGTGTGAAAGAGAGCGAGTTCGATTCTTAGTCCACATCAACGATTTTTTTTTTGTCTAAATAACGTTGAAATAGCTAAGTAACGTTGAAATAGAGTTTTACAAAGTACTCAGATTAAGTGTTAATGATCGCAAACAATACAAAATTACAACTTATAATATTATAAAAGTTAATCTAATGAATGCATTTATACACACACACACACTCACCACATATACAATGTAAATTCATGTAGACCTATATTAAAAACTAACAATTAAAATGAAATTAAAAAATATTCCTAAGCCACACAGACAAACTTTTATAAAAGTTTAGAGTCCTTAGGCTATGTCATTTGTTTAGTAATTATTACAATATTTTATTAGTAGCTTTCCCATATGTGTAAGAATTGCATTCGCACAAAACAATTTTTATTACAAGTGTGGCTTTGGATTATTTCATTCTCACCCCTTCAGTTGGTTTTAACTATTTTATCTACGTGTTTGCAATAGTGTTTAATTTAATGTGCATTCAATTTTATTTATGTTATGATTCAATGAAAAAGCACTGTTGCAGTTATTGACTAATTACATATATTAATACCACTTATTAAATCCATTCTGTTAAATAACTAATTGCAGTATCTTTTGCTAAATGTTTAAGTTGTCAATAATATTTCTGTATTATATATATTATCTATACTAATAATAAATCTGTAGCCGAAATTTTTCTGGTAATTTTCGATTTTCCAAAAATAATTGGTCCTAACATATATAATTAACCACCCTAAACCGAAAATCGCTTTTTTTTTAATTTTTGTTTGTATATCTGTCTGGATGTTTGTTACCTTTTCACGCGATAATGGCTGAACCGATTTATATGACAATTGGAATATAAATTAAGTTCGTTGTAACTTAGATTTTAGGCTATATGGCAATCAAAATACTTTATTTAAAAGGGAGTTTATAAGGGGGCCTGAATTAAATAAATCGAAATATCTCGCTTATTATTGATTTTTGTAAAAAATATTAATTAACAAAAGATTCTTTAAAAATGATTTCCGGTAAGTTTTATTCTTTACAAAATTTTGATAGGACTGATATAATGAACTAACAAATGACTTCGTCTATAAGGGGCCTTGGACAACAACAATCGAAAAAGGGGCCTTGGACAGCAACAATCGAAAGCTATTAAACATAGCCTACAGAGAATGTTTCTGTGTTTGTATGAAGTAATATCAGAAGCTAAATTAACCGATTTGTATAATTAATTATTATTTCACCATTGGAAAGTGTAGTTTCTCTAGATGGACATAATTCTATAATGTTATTACAGTAACTTCTGAGTAAATCGAGGACAGGTAAGATTAAAATAGCTTCTTATGCACAGAAAATTTTGTAGGCTATTTTGTGCATTTGTTTTCTGTATTTCTTAAAATAATATTTATGTACACACTCATTTTAATCTCAGAGAATTAACGAACAACGAGAGTGTATTGATTTAGTATGCAGTAATAGTACGTTAGCTTAGCAATCCATTATTTTATAATTCAGATTTTAACTATGCTCAATTGAATCGTGTTAAAATACATAAAATAGGCTATATATGCAATAAATGCAATGCAAAAAAAATTGGGTAATGAGCCAAGGAGATTATGTTGCGCTGTTGTAAAAGTTGTTCTTTCTGAGATTCAAGAGCCCCCACAACAAATTAAAAACTTACTTATCGGAGTACATCCGTTATCAACGCACTTTTTATGTAATATAATATAATATAATATAATATAATATAATATAATATAATATAATATAATATAATATAATATAATAATAATGAATGTGTAATCGAAAATTTTTGGTAATTTTCGCTTTTCCAAAAATAATTGGTGTTAACATGTATAGTTATTCATCCTGAGACCGAAAATCGCTTTTTTGAAATTTTTGTTTGTCTCTCTGTCTGTCTAGATGTTTGTTACCTTTTCACGCGATAATGGCTGAACGGATTTCGATGAAAATTGAAATATAAATTAACTTCGTTATAATTTAGATTTTAGGCTATATGGCATTCAAAATATTTCATTTAACGGGACCTGAATTAAATCGAAATATCTCGCTGATTATTGCTTTTTGTGAAAAAGTTATATAACAGAAGTTTCTTTAAAAATGATTTTTGATAAGTTTTATTCTTTGCAAAATTTTGATAGAACTGATAGACTTTTAAAATAACAATAGAATACATTTTCACCGCCACCTCCGATTGTAGCGTTGTTGTTCCTGCAGTAATTCCTATGTGCAAAATATAAAATTTTTGAGTAGGAAGAAGAAACCCATTTATTCATTCCATGGCAATGGTACATAGGAGATCGTGAATTCTTAGTTTTTCGAAAGAAAGAAATATAATTTATTACATATCACTGTTTATGCTGTATCACTATTTAAGTTACTTCAATGGTTCAGAACCATAGTGGGCCAAGCGCCATTTACTGAAAACGTAGAAAACAATGGTTAAAATTAAGTTGTTACCATAATTCAATGGAAACATATAGCAAGTAATATAAAGTTCACACATTAAAACTAAATGATATGTCAATCTTCATTAATCTATGGTTGCATGTAATAACAAATAAGAAACATGTTAAAGGAATTGTCATTGCACCAAATGAGTGCTCTCTGGACCAAAATGATCGTATCTTAATTATTTAAATACAATTTCAATTAAGCAACATATTAAACGATTTATCCTTCTAACAAACACGAATGTTTCCTGGATCAAACGTCCTATTTTAATTGTGTAATTACTTTATATTTATTTCTAGCAGTTGCAGCGGAGCGCACGGGTACGGCTAGTATACTGTAAGACGTTAAAAGAATTTGCAATAGATTTGGGATCCTCTACTTTATAATCACTGGTTTTAATGAAAAAATATTTTTTTTTCCTTAGGATATCTACAAGTTTTACTTTAATAATATTCCGAATAGCTTTAATTGCATTATCTGAATTTTGTACTTTTCTATTCAAATGTATTCTATTTCCCTATTTCATAATTTTTTTATAAATTACACTGTACTTCTTGCAGTATTTAAGAACATGAGGATGATTACATTGCAACTCATTACATATAGATTCTTCTTTTTAGTACATCAGTTTTTTAAGCCCCTGCGTTATCTACATGTTTTTACTTTTGAATTTTTTCACAACATTGAGTGGAGAACGTCCATTGAAGTGATTCTGAAATTAAGTGAAAAATACAATACATTTAATCTTAATATCAGTAATAGCAGTAGCATATACGTTTTTACAATATTCATTTTCTAGACATAAATGTAAATAATCACTAGATACAGCATTTACGACCCTTTTTTAGTTTTTAAATCAATATTTTGAAATTGTTCAGTAACATTCGAGACAGGATTTGTTTATCATGTTCTGTCGAATAGGAATTCAGTCTAATTCTGTGTACAAAACTTCTATCAATGGCTGTGTTACTTCAGCTTGTATGCTGGTGGGAAAATTACTCTACGACTAAGATTTTCAGTTTCAAGGACTGAATTTAATTTACTTTTACGAAAAATTCCGAGAGATAATCTATGTTTATGTCACTACAGATCACACATTCCATATGAGATTTTTAAAGTCTTTTCTTTACAAATTCAATATTGGCTATAAAAATTAAGACATAGGAATGATTATAGTTAGAAGTCTGGTTTACATTATAAAAAGCAAGAAGTTAAATTTCTCGGCAATATTCGATCGTTCGATGTTTGGTTTTGTCGTCCAACGCATAAGCACGGACCTATTCAATACTTATGTTAATAACCTACAATTTAGCTGTAGCAATGTGGTGTCATAACTTGGGGTTTGTTTGCTTAATGCAATTAGATTTAATTTGATTAGTTTCGCAATAATTGGACTTCCTGTTATATCCTGTTATTTAAATATTTAATTTAGGGTTGATTTATTAACTCTTACTGTGCAGAATGCCCCTTATTTAAATAATTCTATATCACGTTAAATAGTCATTGTCTACACTAAAGTATTATCGTCATCCCTCATTTCTCATCTTAATGGCGAACCGACGTGGCATGAGGCAGCGAGTTTTTAGCTCTAGTTGAGGCTGGATATGGGGCTAGATCTGCTGGCCGTTTGGTCGGTGTTCCTGGAAGTACAGCCGCGAGGTGGGTTCATCGTTACCAAAATTCAGGGGAGATAGAAAATCGCCCTATTCCTGGGCGTCCGCGGATGTCTTCATTGGAAGAGGATGCTCTCTTATTCGATACAGTTCGACAGGCCCCTTTCCGACTGCTAACGAAATAAGAGCAGCATCTAACTTTCCCGGCTCTTCACAGATTGTGATCACCAGGTTGAGGAACCACGGTAATAGGAGCCGGAGGGCTGCGCAAATGGAAATATTGGGGGAAGCACAAGCTGTCGACCGTCTTGCCTTCGCTACCAATCGAGTGATTTCGATTGGAGAAATGTAATTTTCTCCGATGAAACAACCATCTCGAGTGATTACGAAGGTCCTGTCCGTGTCTATTATGAGGATGGTCTTCGACATCATCAGTGCTATGTGCACCGACGTGAAAGATCGGGGCACTTTAGCATATTGTGTTGGGGGTGGATGTCTTACGATGGACCTGGCGTTATAGAACGCATCGATGGCCGGTTTAATGCGGGAACTTACGAGCACATTCTGGAAAATATATTCCTTCCTTCCACCCCTAGAACGTTTTCCCGAAGGAACATTGCTGTTCCAGCAGGATAACCAT
Source organism: Periplaneta americana (assembly GCF_040183065.1). Classification (NCBI taxonomy): domain Eukaryota; kingdom Metazoa; phylum Arthropoda; class Insecta; order Blattodea; family Blattidae; genus Periplaneta; species Periplaneta americana. The sequence continues at coordinate 91,673,855 of NC_091123.1, forward strand.
CCCGTGCACTAAACCGCAAGCATTCAAAGATGGTTTCGAAGGAGACCCGAGATCGAAATCATTAATTGGCCTCCGAAGTCACCTGATTTGAATGTCATCGAAAATTTATGGGCGGAATTGAAAAAGAGAAGGATAGCCACCGACGCCCTCGAAATCGAGACGAATTGTGGGATCAAGGTGTTGACATCTGGGAAGATCTCGCCGGGGATTAGAACTTATACCACAATCTCGTGACATCCATGCCGGACCGACTTAGAGCTGTAATATAAGCTGATGTCATGTGGGCAAGATTTTAAGTTAAGAGGTCTCTTTTTGTTTCTCATGATTTTTGTTTGAGGAAGAATACTTTTAACTTCCAAGAAAGATTTATTTTTGACGAGGTTCAACCCACTTGTAAGACCCAGAAATTGGGCATAAATTATTCATATTTTTCGACAAATTAGACAGTCGAGAAACTCTGAAGAAATTAATTATACCTAAATAAAAAAAATACCTGGGATCGAACACGAGACGTTTCGGTTAAACAGTGGAACCGACACGCTACTACATGAGCTACCGAGACAAGACAATGACAGCAGCAGTCTAGAATGTAGATCCCATAGCAGACATTTGCCATTCGGTACAGAGAAGCAATGATATTTTGTGACCCGTGCTATTTTGTGAAATCGTGACCTTAAATGGCTGTCTTCTTCGTGATCCTTATTCTGGTCCTTGTCCTTGTTGTGGTCCTTGTAACAATTCTTGTTCTATTTGTCATGGTTACGTAGATATCGAGTGAACCGCGCTGTAGAACTTTAACTTCCGACGACCAAGAGTCGTCTCATTCCTTTTAAGGGTAACTGTGGTTAATAGAAGACGAAATCGGTAATGAAATGAGAAACAAGGAATACTGGCCATCATAGGCGAAGATATGGGGGGGGGGGTTGGCGTAGGGTGACAATGCTGTCCCTAGGTCAGAGTGATATGGATTACTGTCTCCCTCTAGCATTACCGGAAGTTATGAAGAAAGGATAATCCTTTAAATTAGTATGCAAATCAAAGTTTACGCAAACGTTATGTTTCTACGTATTGTACGATTTACCTTTTTATAGTATGGATAAGAAAGAATAGGGAAAAGCCTGTAACATTATCTAGAGAAAGTTCATTCAGTTCACTTCATGTGACAGTAAGTTCGCGAGTTAGCCGTTCCTTTTTTAAAAGCATAGAACAAAGTGGAATTCATCCATTCATAGTTTTCTGCCCAAAAGCAGGTCTTTCACTGCAAACCCAACATTCTACAATCATTCCTGCTAATACTATGAATAATAGTGTTAAGTGTTGGTGCATCTGCTGTTATTTCAAATGATGAGGATGATATTCAATCTACAACTAGTGACCATACAATTGATAACAAATAGCGAAGTAGATAAGTATGAAGTATCCTACAGAATCAGTGATGGCACAGGTCTCTAGTTCACACAAGCATCTTAGATTCTTATTAACAAAAAATCAACAGTATGTATTTGATATAATTGATATTTTGCTGCACTTAACTAAACGATGTATCAGTTCCAGGGACACAACGAATGTAAATTTTTTATTGCGCATGTATAGGTACAAGGTGCGTTTGGACAGTTCGCGGTCTGTCACGTAGATTGCATTGAAAACATATCGACAATGCAGCCATTTTATATTAGTTAAAGCAGGAAAAATCATAATTTTTTTGTTGACTACATTTCATGTCGTTTAATCTTGAAATTAGTGCGTCGAACAGATTGACAAAATGGAATAACGAGGGCAAAAATGGAAAATAGCGAGCTTCGTGCTGTCATTAAATATTTCGCAAAGAGGGAATTACTCAAACTGAAATTAAAGCAGATACATTGGGGAATCGCTCCAACATTTTCTATTGTGAAGAAAGTAGGCGGCACTGTTTAAACATGGTCGAGAGAGCGTGGAAGACGACCCCAGCAGTAGACATCCAGTAACAGCAAGAAGTGAAGAATAGTATAATAATCCACGATATGGTGTTGAATGATCGTCGACTGAAAGTTCCGGAATTTAGCGAGAACGGGTGCGCCACATTTTGGGTCTTGGGCATGTCCGAGGTCTCCACAATGGGGTTCCGCGTTTGTTAACACCACTAAAGCACATCCGATGTCAAATTTCGAAGGATTGTCCGGCGAGATTCGAGAAAAATATGCTCGATATTTCAGTCGGTTTGTGACCACTGGTGAAAACTCTATCCATTAATATATACCAGGGACAAAACAGCAGTTGAAACAATGGAAGCATGGTGATTCTCCGCCTCCGAAGAAAACAAATGCTGTTCATCGACTGGGCAAGTCATGGCATCCGTGTTCTGGGATTCTAATGAGATAATCACGGTTGATTATCTAGCAAAGGGAAAAACAACAACTAGAGAATGCTATTTAAATCTTCTGCAGAAACTGGAAGGGAAAATTCGTGAGAAGGAGCCGGATATGACCAAGAAGAAAGTGTTTCATCACGACAATGCACCTGCTGTGTGTTGCCACATCCCCCTACTCACTAGATCTCGCACCCTTAGACTTCTTTCTTTCCTCAGAGCTCATAAAGTAACGAGTCTTTAGGAAGTAAACGTGGCATTAATTACTGGGTTTCAACCAACTTATTACATTGGATTATATTTTGGAATGTTTTGTAAGCACACGGAAAAGTAGTTCAGTCGAAGTTGCAAAGACTTACACATCCTGATTTTTACTCAAATTAAATTCGAGTTTGGCTTCGGCAAATGCGTCAAGGTTGTTCCTCACAGCATCTTATTTCACTGCTGCTTCTTCTCTATACCTTCTTCTTCCAAACTCTAAATCACATCAGCCAAATAGTACTTATAGTCGAAAAATTTCAACTCTAGATCTCTTTGTTGTTGATCAACCTGAAGTGAAGACATATTTCAAGGTACATAGGCCTACCTTAGTTTGCTCAGATAGCGACTTGTGAACTCCAACATTTTTCGCATGCTTGCCGTACTGGATGTGCTGGTTTATTCTGTCTCTTCGATCGCAATATTTATATCTCGGACGACACATCGAAAAATTAGACGTTGTGTTTCGATTAATTGTTTCATGAAAACTTTTAAAAGTGCATAAAATGTGCTTTCTTAACTTTTGGCATGTTACGGACTGCTGCAACACAAACAAAATCAACTCGAGCAACCAGTGTGCTCAACTCCAGCAATACGAAGTCCTCTACGGAACTGCCAAAATTCCGCTGTGGTTCTGGGTACTCAAGAAATATGGAGGAACAAGAAATATGTTGAAGGGGCATTTTGCATATGTTGTAGACAACAAGGAGCTGATGACAGCACTGAAAACCGCAACTCAAAATATCAAATGGTTCTCAGTATACGGGCGAAGGAATTTTGTCCACAACTGCTGCTGATGTCACGCTGCCGTACCCATGGCTTGCGTTGTGTAAGCTCGCAGCTGCTTAATGTTTTGCTATGAAAAGAAAACTTATTCCACTGCCATTTGGACATGAATTAAAGTGAATGTAACTTGTTTACTGTCTGAGCACCAGCTCTGAAACCGTGGCAGGAATGCGGCGTAGAACCGATAAGGTGGTGATGACGTAAGGCTGTACTATACTAAGCTAAAAATATACAGGAATGCGGCGTGGAAGCGATAAACGGGTAATGACATGACTCGTGAACTAATGCTTGTATGCCGCAGCGATTCCATTCTTCCTTTAGTTATATAGTCTGAACACCAGCTCTGAAACCGTGCGGTACGAGGAAGTGGGGAGCGGGGGGACGTGACTCAGCATGGCTAGCTAGGGAGTATGTGTGGGTTCCCTCCGTAGTACATTGGAGTTCAAAGATACCTGACTCCTCTAATTGATAGTGATCGATAATTTGTTGATGTAAGTGTGGCTTCGTTAGCTGTTACTTCTATGAATATATGACGAAGATAATAGCCAATCGTACATAAATAGGCTATACCCGTATTATAGAATTCAATAATAGTTCACCTCCTCTGCTAACTGGGTTTTGCTGGAAATAGCTGATATTGTCAATTTATGACATTAATTTATGCTTAATCTACATCATCATTTTCCCCGACACTTTGTAACCGCCTCAATAATGGTGCCACCCATCGAGAACTAGCAGAACTATTTCAAAGTTATCTATTTTTCGTATGTTTGGTTCTGACTTATCCCGTGGTTAGAAAGTTCGCTTACAGTAGGGATGTGGAGACGCCTGCAGTTCGTGCTCATACTACAAGCAATACAGATCCAACAAGGCTCACTTTGCAACGGGATGAACTATAACCATTTTTCTTAAGAAAATGCTGTGCGGGTCCTTGAGAGCAGACAGTGCAGGGGTTTCTATATCCCTGGCTTACACGATCGTAAAATCGTAGGTCTGATATCTTTGAACGTCAGTGTGCAGTGATATTGTCAATTATGAAAATAAGCTATGCTTAATCTATATCATCATTTTCCCCGCTCTAATCATGGTGACATCTATTTAGAACTAGCGAAACTGTTTCACAGTTTGTCAATTTTTATATATTTGATTCTGATTCATTCCGTGGTTAAAAAGTCCGCTTACACGATCATAAAATCGTAGATCAGATATCTTTGAACGTCAGTGTACACTGATATTGTATTTTTATCAGGGGCGTAGAGTGCATGGATGCGGGTGATGTGTAGCATTGCCTGAATTTTTCTGAACAAAAAATGTATTTTATCGTTATTTACCGGTACTTTATCTTGTGTATATCGTGTTATACCAGTTACACATAATAATTATTTGAAAATTACATTCAAATTTTAAATGTCGCTGCTATAACAATGGAAATATATTACACAACGTGATAAAACCGAGCGTCCGAGCCAATTTATAAACGGTGAGTTCTTGCAACAAATGTGACTGTGTATGTTGCATCGGTAGGGCTATGTGAGAGCGAGACAACGTTCATCTGCTGAGTGGAAGAACGTCACTTATACTAGTGTGCAGAGGATGCGATTTAGATTACGCATAATCCGCGTGCTGCGCCTGCGTGGCAAAATGTGATTGTCTCCCTCGCATCAGTTGAGCTATATGAAAACAGGCAATTGCTGAGTGGAAGAACGTCACTTATACCGTGCTCGAGGGATGTGATTTAGATTCCGCATTTGACGACGCGCTTGTGCTTAGATTCAATTTTTCTGTGTGTTTTATAATTCTGCTGCATGAAATAGTTTGTTAATACTAATAGTAATACATTCAAAAAATATTTGTGAGAACTGTGCTTTATTTATAGTGCTTTTTAAATTAACCTACAACATTCCGTTTAACTGTAGGCCCTAAATGTGTAATTTTGCCACAACTTTCAAACGATAGAATAGCCTATGTGATTTAAGATTCGCATCTGTAAGTAAGATTGCCGAACCGGGAACTTCTATGTTGTTAATGATGATAGAATTGACTGTAGATGTGTAAGAATGGGTAAACTTTTTTGCGCCTTTGTTTATCACTTTCTCGTGAAAAATCTGTGTGGAATGGTACAGATTATAGTGATTTACATAATATTTACAGATCCAGGAAGCAATACAAAGACTCTGCAAGTCGCAATATGAGGGGGGGGGGGGACCCAAAAATAACCGGAAACCTTTTTTTTTTTTTTTTTTTTTTTTTTGCAATTTATTGAAATCTACATTCACAGTACTTTAGTCCCATTCAAAGTATTGTCCATGTGCATTAATGCACTTATCCCAGCGCTTTTGCCACTGCTGAAAACAGTGCTGGAACTCTTGAGGCAGGATACTGTTCAAAGCCGTTAGCGTGTTTTCTGACGCACAAGCACCATGCGGTTGTTTGTCTAAAAACTGTCGGACCGTCAGAGCTTGTGGGCTGGAGCAATGTCGTGGTGAAGCAACAAGTTCCCATTTCTCAACATTTCGAGCCGTTTTCGTCGCACACTCTCTCGTAATCTTCGTAACACATCCAAGAAATGTTGGTTCACTGTTTGTCCTGGCGGAACGAACGTTTTGTGGACAATGTCATTCACATCATAAAAACAAATCAACATTGTTTTCACATTGAATCGCACTTAACGTGCTTTCTTGGGTCGTGGTGAATTTGGAGTTTTCCACTGGCTCGATGCTTGCTTTGATTCTGGATCGTACCCATAGCACCAAGACTCATCCCCAATCACAATTCTTTTAAGAAAATTTGGATCGTTCTGCACTTCACTCTTCAAGTCGCGGCAAACTCTCACGCGGTTTTCTCTTTGGTCATCTGTGAGCAAGCAAAGAACAAATTTTGCAGACATCCGTCTCATGTGCAAATCTTCGGTTAAAATTCGCTGGACCGTGCTCCATGACAGGTTCGTTTGCTCAGAAACTTCGTCAATGGTCTTTCGACGATCTTAATCAATTGCACGTTTGATTTTGGCATGTTTTCGTCATTTCTTCCTGTCGAAGGACGCTCGGGGCGTGGCATGTCTTCAGTTGACATGTTGCCAGATGTGAAACTGGAAAACCACTCGTAGACCTGTGATTTCCCCAAAGCATCATCATTAAAGGCTTGCGGAAGCATCCCAACGGTCTCGGCTGCAGTTTTCCCTAACAGAAAACAAAATTTTACACACACTTTTGGTCCTTGTGGTTGGCTATCTCACTAATCGCCAAAAGATTGAAACAGGAACGCAAACAACACAGCACCTCAAACAAACCACTTACCTCAGACTGATGCCAGCTAACTAACGATCGCGGGAGACCCCAAACTAACACCACCTAACAGCACAACTCGTAACTACAAAGCATGCGCGCGCAACAGTTCGGTTCCGGTTACTTTTGGGTCCACCCACGTATGTGTGGAAAAAAACAACTGCATTTCTTTGGCAAAACTCTAAGTATTGATTTATTTTTTATTTCAGTAGGTTATTTTACTACGCTTTATCAACATCTTAGGTTATTTAGCGTCTGTATGAGATGAAGATGATAATGCAAGTGAAATGAGTCCTGAGTCCAGCACCGAAAGTTACCCAGCATTTGCTCATATTGGGTTGAGTGAAAACCCCGGAAAAAACCTCAACTAAGTAACTTTCCCCGACCGGGAATCGAACTCGGGTCACCTGATTTCGCGGCCAGACGCGCTAACCGCTACTCCACAGGTGTGGACTCTAAATATTGAATTTGCTTTAAGATCAGTATAGGCTTTCTATTCAAAAGCATAGCGAACTTGTTCGACAGAACAGAACAAATTCTTGGACATTCTATACGGGTCTTGGAAAATTAGATCTTGCATTGGAGGGCATGACGGAGTAAATCCTCAAGGAATAAAGGCAGTTTTATAAAACATTTGAATGAGATTGTAAGGCACGAAAGTTTACTGAAAACATAGGCTACTTAGAATACTCCACTATGTTTCGTGGCATTTCACCTTCGATTTAGAAATTTCAGAGTGACTTGATATTTTGAGTGGGCGAAGTCATGGATGATAAAATTAGGAAAGAGGATTGTAAAGCACCGTTCGTAGCTTTAATTCTGGGTGAGAGCTCTGACATAATATGAAATCGAAGTTATCTTCAATTCTGCGATATGTAGCAAGATGGCGACATTGAAGGAGTTTTAAAATGCACCGACGTCAGCATGGTTAGCCTGCAAATGCTCTCCTTGAACATGCTCTCGAAGTTATTAACGATTTTGATTGCAATGATAAACTTATTGCTCAAACCTACGATGGAGCGACTGTGATGCGGAAGACATAGGCCTAATAGTTTACATGCAAAATTTCGCAGCCACTGCAAGTCAGCGATTTTGTATACGCTACGCGTACAAATTATACCTCGTCTTAACTCAGTCTGCCAATTTTATGAAGTAAGTAAAGGTGAAGTTCAATAATCTTGCTGGATTTTCGAATTTTTCACTAAATCACAAAGTTGGAATGTTTATTTTAGTCAATAATGAATAATGAAGATTGTGAATGGGACCGTAAAACCGTCGTTTGTGTACGAGGATTTTTAAGTTTTCTGAAGGACTTTGATTTTATTTTCTGCTAATAATATTCTCTGTAATATTCTCACACTCTGATATTCTGTTTCAAAAAGTAACAGAAATTACTTCGAAGAGTTTTGGGAATGCATGGATGATTCTGCTGATGAAAATTATCCTCAATCTGAAAGATCACGGCTGGATGCATTCTCTAGAGAGGATAAGAAAATTGTATATAGGCGATTGTTCAATGGAATGGTGCACGTTATCAGAATTAATATTGATTAAAAGTTTGCTGAAAATTCCAAATTGAAACTTCTGAGTCTGCTTGATCATACACAATTTACCACTTTTGCAAATTCGCTCCCTGAAGAAATTGTGTTAAATCTAAAAGAAAACTGTGAAGCTTATTTTGATTTACTGTATTATCAACAGTGCAGTCGGTCTCGTTCTGTGTACTTTCGTCTTTCGTGTTTTATATAAACACGGCCAGGCTTCGATCCGGTAAATATACTTATAACTTATGCTACAAGAAAATTATCAAGAAAATTTGAAAATTCAACTCAAACATTCTTCAATAAGCGGCTATTCCAGGAATGCAACTCCCGCATATAACGAAAGCAGACTATTGTATTTTAACCATTTAGCCTAAAAATCGCATCCCTTTGTCAAAATGTCACGGTACGCCACTGATTATTATTATTATTATTATTATTATTATTATTATTATTATTATTATTATTATTATTATTATTATCATCATCATCATCACTTCGCTCAACTTGTAATCTATACTAATAATTTTATTGTCTTTGGTAACAATAACCTCATTCATTATAGCTACAACCATGACTTACCATACCTTCGAAATTGAAATCTTCATTCTACATGATGAATAGCGTATGCAACAATGATTGCGACATTTATTATGTTTGTTACCTGAACATTCTTTTCTGTTAATATACATTTGTGCGTCTTCCCCTCTAGAATTTTTTAATCCGAAAGTGTACCTCATCTATGACGCCACTGACCTAGTGTGTAGAACGAATTTATCATGAGAAATTAAACATGTTATGTATTAATTACAGACAACAGACTGATAAAACTGAATTTCCTGAAACTTTCTTTTTCAGAAGGAAACTGACGCAACAGTCTAGCGATGACACTTGAGACATCAGAAATAATCCGACTGACCATGGACCGAAGAAATTCCGTGCTAATCTGCATTATCAGTCTTGAATTTTTCCTCTTGCTTATTAATGCAGGATAATGTGAATTCTGTTTCTATCTCTATTGGAAACATGATCGTATAGATTAGGACGCAAATGTTCTATTACACCCTTTGCATTGGCCTTGTCAAAACGATATCTATTCTTGAAATTAATATCATTGCACTTCAAGAAGAAAATTGACCCTATTCCATAACTTTTCATACGTCTTCTCTCTTTTGTATTTCCTGCACTGATGCAACGTCACAATAGATTACTACCTCCATTTTAATGAAAGTAGTCCTCAGCTAAACTACTTCTGCTAGCTAGTCCATACTAATGCTGGACTAACACAAAAACTCGTTTGTGTCCGGACTAATCACGACTATGAATAACGCTCCAAGAGTCGTAGGAAAGTCTAGTTTGTGCCATTGTGTGTATGATTAACATGCATGTCGTTTAGAATATGTCATCCCAGAATGTGATTTTTAGTTCAGTACTCCTTCAAAGGATCAGAGAAATGAGTTTTATTGTGTTTCCTGTTGTAATTTATATTATATTCGCTTTATTTTAAATTTATTCACAAATGCTTAAACTTTAGTCCTGCGCCGTGGCGTCGTGATCTAAGGCATCCTGCCTAGGACTCGCATTACGGAATGCGCGCTGGTTCGAATCCTTAATGGGGAAGAAATTTTCTCATGAAATTTCGGCCAGTGTATGGGACCGGTGCCCACCCAGCATCGTGATGCACTTGGGGAGCTACGATAGGTAGCGAAAATCCGGTTTCGAAAACCAGCTATAACGGCTGGGGGGATCATCGTGCTAACAACACGGTACCTCCATTCTGGTTGCATGATCGTCCACCTCTGCTTCGGCATGTGAACGTGAGGCCAGCAGCCGGCTAATCGCTCTTGACCCTTCATGGGCTGTAGCGCCACGGATTTAGGTAAACTTTAATAAAGTTACATTTTCCAAAAGGGAATAAAAGTAATTATATTGTTGTTGTTTAGTCAACTGTCCTAAGACAGGTTTGAACCTCATAAGTAACACCAATAAGACATCACTCACGAGGCAACTAGGACAGGAGATAATGGGATAGGGTGGCCAGTTCCTTTCCCTCTCCAATGCATACATCGCCGATTAGCTACATATTCCACTAATCAGACTTCAGATGCATACAAACAATTGTTCTTCCTCTGACACAAATCGTCAAGTGAGATGTACTGCCTGATAATAGATATACATATCAGCCAGAACCTCTATCAGAGAATGTAATGATATTATTTTATTAAAATATATTTATTTTGTAAAGACAAGATACTCCAAGATTCTCCAAATTTTCATTTATTTATATATTATTATATATATAATATTACTTAAAGTTGGAAGAATATGGTAATATATTTCTTTGCTTATAGACCCTATAATACACAACACATATTAAATTCTTATTTTTAAATCATTAGCACATGGCTCTACAACCTTCTGAAAAATCGTTAATTTGCTTCTGCATCTGTAAGTAGGTATATAATTATAATACGGTTTTTTATGTAGATGATAAGAAAGTCAGTCAGATTCCTTCCTAGGTGAATCCTGTGAAGTTGAAATGCGGTACTCATACATTTATTGGAAGACAGATCTGAACTGAGAAAAACATTATGTGAGCTCCAAGCCTGCTGGTCATTTGTCTGACTCCGAGTTTTGCTATTCACTGAAGGAACTCTATAAAATGTTTAATGGGAAAGCCTAAAATGGACGTAACCACATAAAAGGGAGGAGAAGCACGACCGCAGCAGGATGGGGAAAAAAAGTCGGATGATGTATGTCTGCAAAGGGTAAGATCACTAGTCCTGGATCTACCTAAGCATACAGGCCGATTGCGGAGATGGGAATGGCAGAGAGTAACGAGTTTTACCTACAATTTATTAACTGACCTCTCTACAATATTTTAAGGTCGTTTACATTTACAAAAATTTCAGTTCAGTGCATATTTGGCACTAGTTGAGGATCAGTTAACGAAAAACATTTCCCTTTTATATTTTAATACTGAATAGCACGAGGATCATATAAATATAAGGTGCATGACATTATAACACTCTACAGATGAGATAAGTAATGTGATCCGCAAATAGTGACCGGAACTAATTGAGAATCAAAATCCTGGATATTATTTCCGTGATGGTACATGTTCAAATTATTAACGCAAACTGAAGGAAAATGCATTTTGCTTTGTAGAGAGCAAAATTACATACATGTTTGAAACAATTTACATAAAAATTAGAGTGACGTAATTAAACTGTGCAGTTCATTGTTCACTACTGTTTACATTTGACATATAGAAACTTTTTGGTCAAATTTTGGCATGTTTGATGGTACCACAAATTGCACCTTTTACATTGCATCCAACTTGCTTTTTTTCTGTTCTTTCCTCTGCTTCTCTCATGATCTCAAGTGAAGTTACACATCTTGTAATAGTGATTTTTCTTGAGTGTTTGGCATTGTCTTCTTCTGATGCAAAAACTTCTTTTATCACCTGAACCACTGGCGAGACAGGAGAGTTCCCTATTTCTCTCAAGTTAGGGCCTAGATGAGCATCCGGGTTGTGTCTCGTCGTTTTGCCTAGCATGACTAAGAGTGGAGTCATTACTACTTTTCGAACGATAAGTTTTGACTGCAGAAGACCCAAATGGCAGACATCACTTCCTCGAAATCCACTCAAAATATTGTCTGGAATCGACTATTGCTTTTTGCCATGCTTGAGTTAGTACATTGCAGAAATCGTAATTATTTATATTTTTTTTCTTATTTTCACGCATCATTTTGGTGCATTCTTTCTTCAGAGAAAGACTATTTGAGCGATCCAAAACAGCCAACATTTAAGTGCTGGAATATGTGAGTAGTGTCATGAAAATAACATTAGAAAATAGACATCACTTTCTCTTGCTAAAACTAAAGTTTCTCTAGACAAATGAAATGCATGATATTCAAAACGTATTAAGACATTTATGTGCACTTAAAACCCCAACATTTTACTTAGAAACGAATATAAACTAGAAGTGGATTTAAATTTGGCGCGCGCCCCAGCCTGCTAATTATCTCGTTGCGAGGGTATAAAATACTTATCCGCAAGGTAAGATTGAAAGTTTCAAGTGAAGTCCTTATTTTTCTCTGGAAAATATATACTATGACCACTTTTTTTTAGAAAATTTGGAGGCTCTGAATTACATACATAAGTAATTACAGATTTTCAAATCCGTTTATCTTATTTTTCTCTTCAAATTTCTGCCAGTAATTGAAAAAAAAACGCTATTGCGTCATAACTTATGCCTTCTCTCATTCCAAACTTTCAGGAAACCGCACTGCCATGGCTACTACACGTACAAAAGAGACACCTACCGCTAACTAGAGAAACTAACAGTACAGGCAGTACGATCCTCAACTATAGTGCCCGACCCAGATCTAGTGATCTTACCCTATTGAAAGGTACTGCGTCCATTCATAGCGCAAATGAAAGTCGAGTAAACTCGTCCATGTACCAAGGATAATATCCGAAACCCAAAGCCAAGATTCTTATTTCGAAAAGACGTATTTTTGGAAAAAATGCCAAAAATTTGTGGAGCGGAGGATGTAGGTCCATGGCCCATTTATTTTATGGCTCATCCCGACGTTTGTCCTAGCGTGTTAGGAAGACTACGGGAAAATTATAGGGAAGATGCGTTATCTCATTTAAGATACTAGACTAGACGGCAATTCGGAAGGCGGACGGCTACTTCATGCGCCGTAGCCTGTATGGCATGTGACGTCACAAGCTTGAACAGGAGAACCAATCAGAATCAGTCGGTAACAAGTGCTTCTCGAGTTACTTTGTTCACGTGTGAGTGTTTTAAAACATCGAATAAGTAAAACTAACATATACTGTGTATGTGTAAGATAAATAAATGGAAGGAGATACTATAAAAAGACAAGTAAGGTAAAGTACCCAAATAAGAGACAGGACCCTAATAAGAGATACCTCGTTAACTTCTCCGGTATAAATTGCCATCTCTCGACAACTATGGTAAATCAATGTTTGTGCTTCTAAGGCATCGTGTTCTTTGTCTAACGTCAGTTGAAAGTAACCAACGAAGCTGAGGGCAAGAAAAGTAATGTTTCACACTTTGAACTTTTGATGGTTTTTGTTGAGTAAGAGAACAGCAGGTAATGTAAGTTGCAACAAATTCATTATTAATTTGATAAAATTGCTAGCAAAATGTTGCATATAATAAGGTAGATTGCTAATAAGGAGGATAATAACTTATGACCTTGGGTAGCTAATTCATTTTTATTTACTCCGTTTCCTAATAAGAGATACCTAGGGGTCCTATAAAGAGATAGTATCTCTTATTTAGAACCCTTATTTGGTATAATTATGATGCTCACCTTTGAGAGTTTACGAAAGGCGTTAATGCTTCTAGTCGTGTCAGTTTGTCTGCCAGCAACTACATAAGAACCAATGAAAGATTAATTGAACTATTAATTAAAATTAATTACGAATTAGGTCAATCATTAATTATCCACTGTCCTCAATTATTCATTACAAAAATTACTAATTGAAATGATTAAGTTATCATTATTAATTACTAAAATTAATTATTAATTGAGATGGCAATAATATCAATAGCTAAAGTTAATTAAAATCAGCTAGTCCGACAATATTTACCTTACTTAAAGATCAACACATAAGTGCTTAATTCGTAAAATATTCTCTATGCATTTCAAATAAAAATCTTGTGTAATTAAAAAAAAAAACTTACTTACTTACTGGCTTTCAACGAACCCGGAGGTTCATTGCCGCATTCACATAAGCTCGCCATTGGCCCCTATCCTGAGCAAGATTAATCCAATCTCCATCACATCATCTCCCTCAAATCCATTTTAATATTATCCTCCCATCTACGTCTCAACAGGTCCAATGAAATTTTCAAAATCAGGAATTACAATTAAATTTAATTATTAAAACTATTAAATTTAATTATGATTCCTGATTTCGAAAATTTCGTTGGACCTGTGTAAATATCGCCACTACAGCCAGTGCCAGCGTTTGTGGAGCGTGTTCGTGAGTAAAAAGTCAGTCAGTGAGCACTCGTTGCCAGTGTAGCTGAGAACGGTAACACTCAACACGTCACGTAAGCAAACTGCCAGTCACAGTTGTCAGTCTTGTTGTCCACTTAGTGCGTCAAAGGCAAGAAACTCGCACTTTGCGTTTCTGGGATGTGTCCTTGAGTACACTGACCAGTCAGTGGCACCTGTTGTCACTTCGGCTGAGAGTGATACCACCTCCTAAACAGATGTGACGTAAGCAATCTGCGAATCACAGTTGTCACTTTAATGCCACAGACTGTGGCAAAGATAAGTTACTCGCTCTCAACGTTCCCATTACTTATTTCACGCGCCTGAAACGGTGACTTTGGTTATACCACAGTTAGGCCTACAGAAGCAGCAGCAGCAACAACCACCACCTCAAGAGCCGTAAGCTTCAACCAGTGGGTAGTCGCATGTAAAGTCATCCAGGGCAAGAAAAGGAGCTATCATAATATCAATTCTGATCAGAAAAAAAATGAGAAAGAGTTTAGATAAGGAAAATCAAAGAAAAGAAGGAGCTCGCAAGAAGTTGTTCGAAAAACAACAAAAAATCACAGAAAAACTCAGTCCAAGAAGCACTGCTTGAGTTCGTCTAGTGATGAAGAATCCGATGTAGAAATGGAATTAATTAACTCTAGTGACTCGGAATATGGAGAAAATTATGATGATGAAGAGTGCTTGTTTTGCACTGAATTTTTTTCAGAGGACACCAGGGCTCAGGGGGGAGAAATAGATTCAGTGGTCAAAATGTCGTCGTTGGGCACACGAAGACTGCAGCACTGATGATGAATCTTTCGTTTGTCCAACTTGCTCAATACAGCGAAATAAGAATTGTATCAATTAAAGGGGTTGGCAAAATAAGTGGAATCAACTTAAAATTAAAATATGGAGATCGAAATTTAGTATTCTATCATTTTTCTTTCTCTAGCAAAATATTAAGGTTAGCAATAGTAGTCTAAATAAGATTAGTAGCCTATATTCTTGTCCGATTTTACCGACTTTCTGTTCTTTTCGTAAACCATCTTAATTCCACTTGGAAAAATGCCAAATAAACAACAGAATTTCTGTTGAGAGGAGTCAGGTCACTGTTGCACTGACCTCTTCAATTTTAAAATGTTCCTGAATTTATTAAAGTATCTACATGACTTCACAATGTTATATAATGCTTCAATTTTCAGGCAAATGATAATTTTTGTCCATGTTCAAAAATAAACTTAAATAATACACGTATCTCTTATTTGGAACCCATTTCCAAAACTTCAGTATTTCCCAGTTTTACTTTTTTTTATAATCTAAAGTAATAATAAAAACTGACTAAAATTTGTACTGTCAATTCTAAAAATAGACGAAATGGTGTATGTATTTCACTTATTCAGATTAAAAATGTCTATTCCCATCCTCATTTATAAGCAGTTAAAAAAGAAAGTGTCTCTTATTTGGGTACTTTACCTTACTGCACAGGCAGGCGCGGGAAATAGTGTTTAAGGTGTATAATTATTTTAAAAACATTAACGAGCAGAACTCTGCCGGGCATCATGTGCTGGCCGCAACGTTGACAACGCGCAGGAGACGACTGCAGAAGCATGTGATGTGGGTTTGCGAACCGTAAAAAGAGTTGTTAGTGAAGGAAACTAATATTTTAATGTGAGCGGAACTGCGACGTTTCGTTCTCCTGGAAAACATCCTCGTCGTGAAAAAACAGTCTCTGAATTAGATGATTTTAATAAAAGTGTGCTGCGACGTACAGTAGGGTAAACATTGGTAATTTCCTGGCAGTGGTTATTTCGTGATACTTTTTCTTTGCTCTTTCGTGAACTAACCAATGGTGTTACGAGATTCAAATTTCCACCAAGGGATTGCATATGTTGTCCGGTTTCCAGAAACGTACAGCTACGCTTTGTGTGACTATTGTAGCTGCTTCAGTGAGCTTTTATGTTTGGAGAGACCAAGTTTGCGTCGATTTCTGAGGCGTACAAATTTTGTGGATTTTGTAATTACATTACAGGCTTATTACTAAAGGTAGGCATATGATATTTGGTACAATGCTTTATTATACCTTAATGAAATTTTAGGAAATGTTTTTGGAATTTTAGATACAGCTGTAGTCTCCATATAGGCTTAGCTTTACTGATAGAAATCTTAGCTGTTTGAGGCGAAATTTTGTTGAGCATTAAGCGTTACATTTTATACTATTTTAAAAATCGTATTACAATACGAATTTTAGAAATCTTAAGATAAGATGTGATAACAAAAAATAAAAGGTGGACGCAATGGGTTCAGTGTAGCTTCTGTTTGATTGCTATCATGCTAAGTGTCAATGATAAGTGCTAGATGACTTACTTGCAAGAATTGTGACAGAAGATGAAACATGGCTCCACCATTTTGGATCGGAGACAGAGGCAGACAATGGAGTGGCATCATGCAAATTCACCAAAGAAACAGAAATTCAAAAGTGCACCTTCGGCAGGAAAAGTTATGGCTACTGTGTTTTTCGATTCAGAAGGACTCTTGCTTGTGGACATCATGCCACACGGGACCACCATTAATTCTGACGCGTATGTGGCAACTCTCAAGAAACTTCAAGCTCGACTGAGTCGTGTTCGACGACATCGGGAGAAGCAGGATGTTCTGCTATTGCACGACAACGCACAGCCATATGTCAGTCACGAGACCACAGACCAGATCAGAAAATTCGGATAGACAACACTGAAACAACCGCCTTACAGTCCTGAACTGGCACCGTGCGATTACCATCTCTTTGGTAAACTGAAGGATCCCTTCGCGGAACGAGGTTAGAAGATGACTCCCTTATTCACGCTGGTAAAGAGTGGCTCAGACGTGTTGGTCCAGATTTTTACCGTGCTGGTCAATAGGCCCTCGTTCCTAGGTTACGTAAGGCAGTTGAAAGGAACGGGAATTATGTGGAAAAGTGACATTTTGTTCCTAAAGGATGTATCTACATTCTGTGAAAATAGCAATGCTGTAGGATAAAAATATAATTTTTAAACAAATGTTATGCATTACTTTTGAGTTATCCTAGAAGGTTGTCGCAACCGTATTATTGTTGGAGACATAAACATAGACATATTAGAAAATAGTATAGATTTAATTGGCAGTAAATATATTAATGTTCTCATGAATATGGTTTTGTAAATTATTTAAATGCCATCACTAGGCCTTCAATAATTTCTGGCACATGCATCGATCTATATTTCTAAAAACCCAAATTAATTATAGCTTTATACCTGGCGTTCTATCTAGTGCTATTACCGATCATTATATTGTTTTTAGTTTATTAAATATGTCTAACAATGAATACAATTCCAGGCCGTCTGTTACTCTCTCATCACAAAATATGCAACAAATTAATTATCCTGATTTGATTACAGATTTGCTAAAAGAAACCTGGGAATCGGTCTATAATTGTAATGATGCCAATGCCTGTTTTCAAATTTTCTACAATTTAATCATAAAGGATATAGATAAACATACTATTATAAACAGTAATCAGAAAATTTCTAATAAATCCAAGAAAATAAACCCTGGATCACGGCCGGCATTATTAATTCTATTCGTACAAGAGACAAAATTGCTTTAAAAGTTAAAAAGAATCCAAGTAACGTACAACTAAAAAATTACTACAGAGCATATAGAAATATGTTAACTCTTATCATTCGAAAAACGAAAATTAAATATTATGAATCCAAATTTGATAGATACAAAAATGAACCTAAGATATTCTGGCAAGTTATAAATGAAGCTACAGATGTAAATGTACAAAATAAACAGCCAATCAAGGAGTTAAAAAACGATAAGGGTGAAATATTAAACTGCAGAAAAGAGATTGCAAACGAATTTAATAATTATTTTTCAGAGATAGGACACAAAGTTACTTCTAACATTAATAAGTCAAATTTTAACTCTTCTCTACAAAATGAGACACCAGATGAACATTTAGCTTCCTCCATGTTTCTTTTCCCTGTAACTGAAGATGAAATTATTATTTTGGTTAAGAAGTTAAAAAATAATGTTGCTCCTGGTATAGATGGAATTAAGAATAATACTTTCAAAATTATTATCAAATATATATTAAAACCCATGGTTCATATTTTTAACTTATGTTTTGTGCAAGGTATATTCCCAGATGTTTTGAAATGTGCCATAGTAATTCCAATATACAAATCTGGAGATAAAAATAATTTAAATAACTATAGACCTATATCTTTACTTCCAACATTTTCCAAATTGCTTGAAAAATGTTTAAAGAATAGATTAATAAATTATTTAGAAAAACATAAAATCCTCTCTAAAAATCAGTTTGGTTTCCGCAATAATATTTCTACTGATGATGCTCTTATTAATGTTACTGGAAAAATTATCAATGAACTAGATATCGGAAACAAATGTTTGGATATTTTCTTGGATCTACGGAAAGCTTTTGACACTATCAATCATAATTTACTTTTGGACAAACTGCATACTATTGGAGTTAGAGGTATAGTTTTAAAATTATTCCAATCATATTTTAGTAACAGAAGGCAAATGACCAAAATTGAAGATCAATTTAGTGAATACAAATATATTGATATAGGTGTACCGCAAGGAACAATTTTGGGACCTATTTTATTTCTAATATATGTTAATGATTTGCTAAATATAAATTTAGAAAAATTTAATGGATCTATATATTCATATAAAGAGGAGAAGTCGTGATGAATGGCTCCAGCTGTTCAGGAACGAGGCCAAGAAAGACGACAGCGGCCCTGGGATTGCGACAAAGAAAGTCAACAGGGAACTTCCGGAAGGAAGAATCACAGCAGGTGACCAACTGACAGCAGTGACCAGAGACCTTTTGAACAAGACAAGGGATGCAGCACGACTGAAGAATTATAAATTTGTATGGACAAGAGACGGTAAGATATTTGCAAGAAAAGATGAAGCCAGCCCCGTGAGTAAAATCACTAATGTTGACGATGTAAATAATTTGTAAATACTATTGTGTCGGTAACCACGTTTAATTATACAATATAATTGACTTAAAAATGGCTAGTAATACTATATTAAATGAAATCCATCAGTGCAAATTTAATAACAATAATAACACAATGGTTTTTAACGATTTACTTCACTGCAATGAGTATATTACCAATATTCTATCAGATCTTAAAATATTTCACTTAAACATTCGTAGCATCAACAAAAATTTTTCCGAACTCTGTGTTTTACTTAATAATTTTTCCTTTTACTTTGATATTATAGTTCTAACTGAAACCTGGCTTGATCATGACTCTGGCTATGATATTAATGGTTATAAAAAATTTGTTAAAAGTAATAAGTATAATAAATGTGATGGTATAGTTGTATATTTTAAGGAAAACATCGTAGTGTCTTTAAGTGATATTGACATTTCCCATTGCAACGCTATACATTTTCAATTAACACTTATTAATGATACTCTTGTTAACCTAACTGCAATTTACAGATCTCCAAAACTATGCAAAAATGAATTTCTGAAAAATTTTGAAAGCTTCTTGTCAATATACAAAGATTTAAACAACCATGTTATTCTGGGTGACATAAACATTCAAATTTTAGAAAATAGATTAGATAATTTTGGCAACACGTATTTAAATATCATGCATGAATATGGATACGTGAAATACTTAAATTCCATTACTCGTCCATCATCCAATTCATGTCTTGACCATATTTTCCTAAAAACGGGAAATAACTTAAATTTTATACCTGGAGTATATGCAAGCGCAATAACAGATCATTATATGACTTTTGCATTGTTGTCATTCAGTAATAAAAGTATTACCAGAGAAGCCACTGAACCTTCGGACAATTATAAGCTAATTATAAACCATAAAAGCCTAATATCAAATATTAATAATATTAATTGGGAATCTATATTCTACAATGAAGACGCAGATACATGTTTCGATAATTTTTATAAAATACTCTGTAACCTAATTTGTAAATATTCTAATCATGTCCCTCTCAAATTCTCAAGTAAGTACAAAAAAATTAAACCTTGGATTACCACAGGTATTGTTAAATCAATACGATCTAGGGATAAGTTAGCTAAGCAAGTTAAACGAGACCCACAAAACAATGTTTTATTAAATTACTACAGAAAATATAGAAATATTCTCACTAATGTAATAAGAAATCAGAGAATCAAATATTATTCTGAAAAATTTAACAAAAATAAAAATAATCCAAAGCAATTTTGGAAGACCATAAACGAAGCTACTGACACCCAATGTAATAAAAATAGTATATTAAAGACAATTATAAGTCGAAATGGAATAACAATTGAAAATAAGGAAACTATCGCTAATGAATTTAACGATCATTTTAGTAATGTAAGTCATGACATCGTATCTAATATAAAAAAGAAAGTATTTGGTACTCATCACTATAAGCTTTATAATAAAAGTATATCATCTATGTTTATGTTTCCTGTAAACGAATGTGAAATAATTAATATTGTAAACAGTTTAAAAAATAATGTGGCTCCTGGTATTGATGGTATTACAACAAATACCCTGAAACTTATTATCGAAGCTATTTCTAAACCACTTGCCTTTATATTTAATTTGTGCATATCTCAAGGTGTATTTCCCTCAGCCCTAAAACATGCTGTGGTGATACCAATTCACAAGTCTGGTGACAAAAGTAATCTTAATAATTACAGACCCATTTCACTATTACCCAGTCTCTCTAAGGTATTTGAAAAATGTATAAAAACACGGTTAATAACATTTTTAGAAAAAAATAAACTACTAAATGATAATCAATTTGGTTTCAGAAAAAATTTGTGCACTGATGATGCTATTATGGCAGTTACCTCAAAAATAATTCAAGAATTAGATGTAGGAAATAAATGTCTAGGAATTTTTCTAGACTTACAAAAAGCTTTCGATACGGTCAATCACAGTATACTTTTGAATAAAATGGATAGATTAGGAATTAATGGAATTGCTTTAAAATTATTTAAATCTTACTTAAGTAACAGAACTCAAGCAACTAAAATAAATGATCACCTTAGTAAATCACGTAACATTGATATAGGTGTACCTCAGGGGACGATTTTAGATCCTGTTTTGTTTTTAATATATATCAACGATTTACTTAAAATTGACATTGAGAAATATTCTGGTACTCTGTATTCTTATGCTGATGATACTGTGGTTATATTTAGCGGTTCGAGTTGGAATGAAACTTATCAAAATTCTAACAGTGGTATTAATATTATTAAAGAATGGCTGGATGCTCACTTACTTTCTTTGAACGTTTCTAAAACAAAATTAATACCATTTTCATTAACATCACATGGCCTTGAGCAACTAGAAATAAATAATAATATAAGTATAACTATACATGATTGTAACCTACCTACTTGCTCATGTAACGCTTTGAGTATATCCTCACAAGTTAAATATTTAGGCATTATTATTGACCAACATTTAAAATGGGACAAGCATATCTCCTTTCTGTGTAACAGATTGCGTAAAACAATCCACAAATTTTCCATTCTACGCTCTTATTTACCTGTTTATGTTCTGCGTACTGTGTACTTAGCTCTGTTTCAATCAATAATTCAGTATGGTATTTTAGGTTGGGGAGGAATGGCAAAATCGACTCTCCGTCCTTTAAATCTGCTCCAAAAAAGAATTATCAAAATTTGTCTATATAAACCTTTTGATTACCCAACAAAATTAATTTTTCAGGAATTTGGCGTATCAAATCTAGAACAAATTTATAAACAAAAATTGCTGATTTACTTCCATAAAAACCACAATAAATTTAAATATGATCCTCATGAATACCAGACGAGACAAAACTACAGTTTCTTTCTAAATACTCCCAAATGCCACACAACTGCTGGATTAAAACACAGCAGAAATTTTGGACCCAAAATATATAATACATTAATTAGAGCTTACCCTGAGCTAAGTACACTTAACACACATAGATTTAAGAAACAAATCAGATTAATTATTTAATTGTTTAAGCTAATTGAGTTAAAATTGTTACTCTAATATTCATGTACTTCTGTATTTTCTATTTGTATATAGACCCTGTTATTACATGCTGTATGTATTTTACCATTTATTAATGTGATTGTGCTCAATGAACTCTCGTAATTTTGTGATATATTTTGTATAACTGATCTGAACTGCGCCCGAGCACGAGCTTCTGCTCTTTCGGGCTGCAATGCCTAATGTAGCTCAAGTGTATAGTATTAATAAATATTATTATTAAAAAAAAATATATGCGGATGATACTTCGTTAACAGCTGTCAGTGTTCAAAATTTAAAATTTAGCGATAAATATAGACTAATAATATACAGTGAAAATTGTTTAGATCCCAAAAGTTGTAAATGTCCACCTTTGAAAGAAGCCACGTATGTCAAATATCTGGGTATCATTATTGATCAGAATTTAAAATGGCCTCATCACATTACTTATCTTTGTAAGAGGCTTCGTAAAACAATTTATAAATTCGTTAATCTTCGATGCTACTTACCTATTAGAGTTCTACGAAATGTTTATTTGGCCATTATTCAGTCTATCATTCAATATGGTATAATTGTTTGGGGTGGAAGTACAAAAATTAATCTTAGTCCGTTAAATTTACTACAAAAACGAATAATTAAAATTTGTTTGAAGAAACGTTTCGATTATCCAACTAAATTAATTTATTCCGAATTTAATGTATTTAATATTGAACAAATTTATAAGTATACGCTGTTAAAATTTTATCATAAAAATCGTAATAAGTTTGTATTACAGACACACAATTATGACACAAGACGAAATATTAATTCAACATTAGTAGAACCTAAATGTCTCACATCTGCTGGTCTAAAGCATAGCATAAATTTTGGCCCTCGGTTGTACAATGCTTTAACTAAATTACACCCAGAACTTCTAACATGTAACCCACTAACATATAACAAGAAAATTAGAAACGTGTTAATATCTTCAATTTGATTAAATAAATTTATAGCCTATGTGTATGAATTAGTCAACCTATATTATATTTGTATTCTATAATTTTGAAATATATTTTAGCCCTACTTTTCACGTGCGATATTATTCTTCTATAGTGTTAATATTATATTATATAATTCCATTGCCGCTGTAATTATATTTTAGTTCCTATTTAATTTACTTATTTATTTATATTATTATTTTTTATTTTAATATTATATCTGAACTGCGACCGAGCACGAGCGCTGCTCATTCGGTCTCAAATTTTGTTAATACTACTGTATCTTCTTTTTATATTGCTTGTATTATTTTATTTGTATTTCTCTTTGTTTGTTTTGTAATTATATTTCTTTATTCTGTATATATTTGAAATAATAAAATTCAATAAATTCAATATGCTATAGTAAAGTCCGTAATAAAAGTGTTCACCCTTTCAGGGCAAAGAAGATCTCTTTACAATTTCAATTTTTAAGTAGATTTCATTCTTATTATGTGTTGATATGTATTTCTATGTTTTCTTCCTATGAATATTAAACGGAATTAGGGGAAGACCGTGTATATTGGACCACCTAACTTTGAATGGCCGTAACTCACTTATCATATTGAGAAAAATGTCCCTGAATTTTTTATGATGGTAGATTGCCATAATAAATCCCTAAGGAGAATAAGACTTCACTAATTTTAATTCTAATACTTCAAAAATAAAATTTAATCAAAATTTCGAAGCCGTGTAACTTGAGCCAGGGTCGTGTAATATGAACCAGAGGATCGTGTAACTTGGACCAGGCATATTAAACACATTTAACTCCTATAATGTTGTTTATTTAAACAAAAATTTGTGTCAAGCAATGATTTCACTCACATAAACAGTAATAAAATAGTTCATCTGTAATTGTTGCACATTCTTCGTGGGCCCATTTTCCACACCGATTGCACTGAATCCAGTCTTTGTTCTCACTTTAACCACAAATAACACAGCGTGTTTTGGATGTCACCTTAACTTTCGAATCAAATAATTTTCTCTTCTTTGCGGCCTTCCCATCTGATTGTTGCTGCAGAGCATTCTTGTGTGGCGTAGCGGTCAGCACCACGCCAGATGCATTGTATCTCGTTCCGGATTTTCTCTGTCCAGATTTTGAAGACGAAGGCAAAGGGCTTATTTCCTTCACTGACACATATTCTGTGAGACCAGAAAGTAGCTCCACATTGTCTCCCATCTTTTTCTCTGCTGATGCTGCTGTTGTTGCTCCTTCCACTTCTTCTGCTGCCCGAGATGCTGATGCTGATGGCTCACCATTCAAAGACCGATCGGTCACCAAAGAAGGCGCGAAATCAGCCTCTGAAAACACATTTCGGTCGAAAGGCCAAAGACCAGTGTGCCTGAAGCCATTCATTGCAATCTGCATATTTGCTGCTCTGGGGAATGCCACTCCTACCAGTGAGGCAATATGCTGGACATTCAGCCGCTGTCCTGGAAGTTCCCTCGTCTTCGTTGATATGGCAGCTGACATGAATGTGTTCAGAGGTTTGAAGAACGACACATCCAGTGGTTTTTTTTTTTTTTTTTTTAATTTGGACCGGCCAGAGGCCGTTTTCGAAAGTTATCTGTTTGTTTACCTTTGTTTCCACTTATACTAATACAATCACAACACCCATGCCCGAGGCGGGACTCGAACCCACAACCCTTCGGACCAAGCGATAGGGACATGCCGTGCCCCTACCGCTTGAGCCATCCGGGCCGGCCGATGTGGTTGGAGACGGTGCGTGCAGTGCGACGGTAGAGATAGCATAATCACACCGTACTGACGGCAGATCTCAATCGCTTTCAGCGATTGCGTATGGCTACTGTGACCATCTAAAATCAACAGTACTTTCTCCTGAGGGCTGGATTTGACAGTTCTAATGAAGTGCCTAATCTATTCACAGAATGTGTCAGAATCCATCCATCCCTTATCCTGACAGCGGAAGATGGTGTTAGGAGGTGCTCCAAATGTGAGAGACTCCATCATTTTTTTCCTAGCGTAAATCAGTATAGGAGGCACAAAGAAGCCACTCGCACTCATGGCATACACTCCTGTCACATTCTGACCTCGCTCACACGAAGAAATGGCTCCAACCTGATGTTTTCCCCTCTGTGCCAGAATCTTCTCTTGGCGTTGAACGACAGTGTGGGATGTCTCGTCCATGTTGAATATTCTGGCAGCAGTTAATTTGTGTTGGTCGACAAGTTGGTCCAATGTGTCAAAGAACTTGCCGACTACAACCCTGTTGAATCCTGAAGCCCTGGCAAGTGATGTGGCTTCTGGCTGCCTAAGGCTAAGTTCGGGATGGCGCTTCATAAAGCCGGAAAACCATTCTTTGCCGGCAGACTCCGTTTCCTTGTTGAACCGAGTGGCCAGTTTATTCTTCTTTGCAATCTCGTATGCTAATTGCATAACACTTCTCCGTGTCAGTCTGAAATTAAGGAATAAGCAGATTAAGTATTAGGCCTATATTAAGTTTGATTGAATTAAGTTGTGGCCTAATGTAGGCCCTAATATGCATTTTGCTGTAATGTATTTACCCATAGAACATTTTTTCTAGCTGCAGAAGATGTGTCACAAGATAATTTTCCACCTCTTGTGGCAAGTCAAGTGGGTGAGCGGGCTGTCTAATTTTAGCATCCTTCCTTTTGTTGTATCTTTTAAGGGTGGCACTAGGTATATTATAACTTCGTGCAGCCTCATTGACGCCAACCCCTTCCGATATTGCAATTAAAGCGAGTTGCAGATTTTCTTCTTTCCACTTCCCATACACTCCCTTCGCTTTTCTTGCCTGTCTTGTAGTCATCTGTAAAGTAATGGCGAAAGCAGAATTCGTTAAAAAGTTGTAATTGTCGACCCGCCAAATGAAACGAAGTTTTATTACATAATTTAAGAAATAAAATATTATTAACATTGAAATAAACTAAAGTAATGTTTTATAATATTATATAAATAATATTATAATTATATGTCCTTGCAAAATTTTCATCCACTGACCTCTGATTTTTGGAAATTCACACTAGTGAAGACATAATGGACAATTTTATCTTCTAAATTTGTTATATTGTAAGGGTTGGTACATTTTAGCATTGGCTCAAGTTACACGCTTTGTGATGGTTCAATTTACACGCATTGTAAAAGAAACACTTAAAAATTATTTACGTAAAAACTACTTTACAAACATTGATATAAATTTCACTCAACTTACCTCAAACACTGGTATTTCTTCGTATGTATAAGGCAGTCTTGTATTTCTGAACGTCTTCGCACAACACGCTGTCAGACTATTGTGAAAAGATTTGAAGAATTTGGGGACAGAATGTTCGACACCGTTATGGCCGCGTCAAGCCAACCCTGCATAATGAGATTTATGGACAGTTGCCTACCATGTAGAAGGTTCAAAGCGCTGTATAAAGTACCTTGCAAACTATCCTGGAAATAGTGATTGCATCGGTGGATCAAGTTACACACTGGTCCAAGTTACACGGACTTCCCCTACTATGTTTGAAATCTTGTAACAATAAATGAGAATTTAATTTGACTTTAATGAATGTTTCCACAATTCTTCTACCTCTCACGAAATTATCAATGTAATATCACGAAATTACCAAGGTTATCACGAAATAACCAACCTTTTAGCTTAAGTTGTAAAAGTGGTTTTTGGCACTTGTTCAAGAACATGTCCAATCTTTTATGTCTCCAGATTTGTACAGCAAATTATCGTCTTTTAGATGAGAAAATCGGAATAAGGCTATATTCACACATTTGCATTTTAAATTAATTTTCATGAATTTATCACGAAATTACCAATGTTTACCCTATTAGATATGTACCTTCGAGAATCCGACTCTGAAGAATCTGAAGGGACTGATGAGGGAATCAGCGACTTCGATTAAAACCAGGTACTGAATACGAGTATTTATTAAATCCTAATTTATATTAAATGTGACCAATATGTGACAATATAACATGGTACTCGTAGTTATTTTTTAGGGTATTTAATTAGCTAAAATAATTTGCGCCTCTCTCACTCTAAGAGAGGAACATAGGTTAAGGGTGTTTGAGAATAAGGTGCTTAGGAAAATATTTGGGGCTAAGAGGGATGAAGTTACAGGAGAATGGAGAAAGTTACACAACGCAGAACTGCACGCATTGTATTCTTCACCTGACATAATTAGGAACATTAAATCCAGACGTTTGAGATGGGCATGGCATGTAGCACGTATGGGCGAATCCAGAAATGCATATAGAGTGTTAGTTGGGAGACCGGAGGGATAAAGACCTTTAAGGAGGCCGAGACGTAGATGGGAGGATAATATTAAAATGTATTTGAGGGAGGTGGGATATGATGATAGAGACTGGATTAATCTTGCACAGGATAGGGACCGATGGCGGGCTTATGTGAGGGTGGCAATGAACCTTCGGGTTCCTTAAAAGCCATTTGTAAGTAAGTAAGTAATATGCGCCTAGAAATAGACCTAAATACAATTTTTACTTAAATAGTGTATCATTTTTTCTAGTAATACACCGTATACATTTCGTATTAAAACTGTGTGATAACATAATAACAATAATAATAATAATAATAATAATAATAATAATAATAATAATAATAATAATGATAATAATAATAATAATAATAATAATAATAATAATAATACCGCACATAAAAATCTTAAAACTTGGTATAAGCATTATTAATAGAACGCAAGATTTGATAATGTTCTGATAAAAGGTTTGTCATGCTTGCAGTAATCAACGGATAAGGTCATTATTGTCTTTTTAAAATTAAATTCTCTCCTCAGCTACTTGCATTGCGCGCGCGCGTGATGTACGATGTGGCAATGCTATACCATATAGTCACGAAGCTTGAGTTTTGAGGGTGCTAGAAACAATAGACTGTGCCTGTACTATTTCGCATTGTCTGTAATGAGGCGATATTAGCGATCCTAGTGGTGAGCAACTATCTAATGTTTGCATATTTACTAGGTATTGAGCTTCGTGACTGTATATAGTAGACTGTGGCTGTACATTGCCTTTCTCTCACTATCTGTCCCTCTAGACGCAAACGCTAGCAGCCGACCGCCTTCCGAACTGGCGTCTAGTCTAGTCAATTGAGTCTTTGATGAGTCTCTTGAAGTGTGATTCGATTAACGACAAGGGCATTAGTTAAGAAGGGTGGATGTCATTGTTATTGTAATGGCCCGAGTTGAAAATAAGTTTATTTCAGCAACGTTTGCGGTATTCAAGCGATTTCATTAGCAGATCATTGATTATCTACTTCAGTAGTGTCAGAGTTGTAAGCTCCAATACCGGTTGTGGAGCTAGATCGGAGCTTGAACTTGCTTATGTCTATGGAAACACCGGAGCACGAAACCAGTCTAGTGGAGCGCTCCGCTCCGTTTAGTCCCTGTCTGACATCGCTGATCTACTTAAACCTGAGCATGACGCCGGCATGGATGAATATTATATATATATATATATATATATATATATATATATATATATATATATATAATATATTTATCCATGACGCCGGCCTCCCTATCCTCTTGTCTCATAAGGATAGCTAGTGGACTCGGCTGGTGCCTCCTCCGTTACCTACGCTCATACCGGCCGAGACCAGATGTGAGCGGTTTGGGATTGACGCAAGCTGCCATGTACAGGTTCCTAGGAAGTCGAACAATGAATTCGTCGATGGTTGACAACTTTAGCTCATCATGGAACTTCTCTCTCGAGGCGACTCGGAGGAGATGGGTATTGATTTGAATCATTATGGCAACTAGCTATCTGAGCCTTTTTATAATAATATCCGCGGACCGCAAAGAGAACTGTGGTTCTGGCGAATAGGTTTAATTTAGATTTGTTTTTTTTTTTCTCTCGAGGATTTTGCTACATTAACTTGGGAACTATTGAAGCTACAATGTTATAAATATATCATTTTATAGTTCCCGTTTTGCTCTGCAAACTGAGACTACAGAATTTTCTGTAGCTCCTCAGAAAGAGTAAAAATAATTTATTTTTCTGTTCAAGTATTTACATATCTACGAATAAAACCATCGGTATGAAAACAGCTATATTTCTGGATAGGTGCTGCATCTTAAAAACCATTCCTTAGTTATTACGGCGGAGGACAGCAAATGTTGTCGAGTGAATCACACTTAGTACATAGTCCTACACCAAGAGTTGTCCATCATTTCTTTGGTGAAGAGTACGTTACTTACTTACTTACAAATGGCTTTTAAGGAACCCGAAGGTTCATTGCCGCCCTCACATAAGCCCTCCATCGGTCCCTATCCTGTGCAAGATTAATCCAGTCTCTATCATCATATCCCACCTCCCTCAAATCCATTTTAATATTATCCTCCCATCTACGTCTCGGCCTCCCCAAAGGTATTTTTGCCTCCGGTCTCCCAACTAACACTCTATATGCATTTCTTGATTCGCCCATACGTGCTACATGCCCTGGCCATCTCAAACGTCTGGATTTTATGTTCCTAATTATGTCAGGTGAAGAATACAATGCGTGCAGTTCTGCGTTGTGTAACTTTCTCCATTCTCCTGTAACTTCATCCCTCTTAGCCCCAAATATTTTCCTAACCACTTTATTCTCAAACACCCTTAACCTATGTTCCTCTCTCAGAGTGAGAGTCCAAGTTTCACAACCATACAGAACAACCGGTAGGTAATAGGCCTATAACTGTTTTATAAATTCTAACTTTCAGATTTTTTGACAGCAGAGTAGATGATAAAAGCTTCTCAACCGAATAATAACACGCATTTCCCATATTTATTCTGCGTTTAATTTCCTCCCGAGTGTCATTTATATTTGTTACTGTTGCTCCAAGATATTTGAATTTTTCCACCTCTTCGAAGGATAAATCTCCAATTTTTATATTTCCATTTCGTACAATATTCTGGTCACGAGACATAATCATATACTTAGTCTTTTCGGGATTTACTTCCAAACCGATCGCTTTACTTGCTTCAAGTAAAATTTCCGTGTTTTCCCTAATCGTTTGTGGATTTTCTCCTAACATATTCACGTCATCCGCATAGACAAGAAGCTGATGTATCCCGTTCAATTCCAAACCCTGCCTGTTATCCTGAACTTTCCTAATGGCATATTCTAAAGCGAAGTTAAAAAGTAAAGGTGATAGTGCATCTCCCTGCTTTAGCCCGCAATGAATTGGAAAAGCATCAGATAGAAACTGACCTATACGGACTCTGCTGTATGTTTCACTGAGACACATTTTAATTAATCGAACTAGTTTCTTGGGGATACCAAATTCAATAAGAATATCATATAATACTTCCCTCTTAATCGAGTCATATGCCTTTTTGAAATCTATGAATAACTGATGTACTGTACCCTTATACTCCCATTTTTTCTCCATTATCTGTCGAATACAAAAAATCTGATCAATAGTCGATCTATTACGCCTAAAACCGCACTGATGATCCCCAATAATTTCATCTACGTACGGAGCTAATCTTCTCAAAAGAATATTGGACAAAATTTTGTACGACGTCAACAAAAGTGATATTCCTCGAAAGTTACCACTGTTGGTTTTGTCCCCCTTTTTAAAAATAGGTACAATTATGGACTCCTTCCATTGTTCTGGTACAAGAAGAGTACGTAGAGAAGAAAATATTATTACGTATAAGAAAGAATGAGCCCGATAACACAGTGGCTTAAATATAACACAAATTACGAAATTGCTTTTAGCAGGTGACTGATACTTCACTGACATCACCCAAGCGTCCTCCTCTGGGAATGATGCCCCGTAACTATATTGTTAGCAGCGATCTCATCTCCAATCGGTAAAAAGATGTTGCTGGTCCTGTAGTAGTATCTGAATAATAATAATAATAATAATAATAATAATAATAATAATAATAATAATACTAATAATAATAATAATAATAATAATAATAATTTAAGGATATAAGGGAAATGTACTAACATTCGTAAGAATGGTTTTCCGTACTTTTACGAACTTACAAGTTTGCAGCATCCTTAGCACCTACCGAAAAAGAGTATTTTATCACCGCGGTCTTTTTTTTCCCTATTCTTTGTCGATCTTCATGTGTGCAGTTTTCCTCCAAAACTTGGGAAATAATTTTGTTCATACATATTATGTAGACTAATTCATACCGAAAGTATTGAACAAAATACAATGGCTGTGTCTCTAATTATTTGAGAATATTTCAAATCATTGTCCCAAAATTGTACAAAATGGTGATATATTTAAATGTGTTTTTTTTTTATTTTTTATTCGTAGTGTTTTTTGAAGTGTAACGTCTATATTCGGCCTACACTAATAAGAAATGAAAGAATTTTTATGGAACGGAGATTCGAAATGCTTGTCATATCTGATAATTACGAGGGCCATAAAAATAAGTTTCCCTGGGACCGTTGACAGAAAGAAAACATAATTTGAATGGAAAAATTTATTGGAACAGATATAACAACTGTTGAGCTATTTTTTTTAACATATTGCCCATTGGAATTGAGACATAATATGTCTTACCGTGGAATCAACAGAGAGGTGCAGAAAATCCTCCAAGTAGGTGTTAAACACAAGAAGTGATTAAGGTAACCCTTACCGTACTCCTCTCCCTATTTCACTGTCCCCGGTAGAAGCCTTAGCAATACCCATTGCAGGAGATGCAGTGAGCATGAAACTTTACCCCACGTGTTAGGTTTCTGCCCTCAGGGCGAATTACTGCGAATTGACAGACATAACACAGTCCGCTCAATAATTGCTAACAGATTAAGAGAACATGGTGAATACGAAGTATATGAGGAAGTTCAATGTCTTTCTACGGAAGGATCTACACACTGGTTCCGATCTCAGGCGGTAGACTTCTACGACACAGAAATAAAAAAGTTGAGCCTACGGCATGACAAATGTCTCAATTCCGGTGGGGAATATGTATAAAATGGTTCAACAATTGCTGTATCTGTTCCAATAAATCTTTCCATGAAATTGTGTTTTCTTTTTGTAAACGGCCCAAGGATAACATTCTTTACGGTCCTCGTAATTGCGCAGATCGCAGACGATAAATAGTCGAAAAATAAACAAATCAAAAAAGCAAACAACGAATAAATGGAAGATATAATGCACACAGGTTTGTCCCAATGGTAGGGACGTATGTTGCTACTTCCTTCAGGAGAACACAATTCTGTTGTCCATTTCTTGTTATACATACTAGTAAGCATGCCAGAGCATAAAGGCGCTGTGCCCCTTATTGCGAAACGAGTGAAGACATTTCGATGCTATATTCAGCTACTGGTTGAATGATTGATAGATAGATTGATTGATTGATTGTTTATTCTATACATGGCCATATACATGGATGTACATGTCAATTACATAATAAATAAAAACACAATAAGATTAAAAACACTACAAGTTAAAATACATTTAAAATGAGTAATATAATCAAGTAGAATTGCATATATCATAACTTGTGATTTAAGAATTCTTTTACTAAATAAAAAGTTTGATCAGTTAAAATCTGTTTAACTTTCACTTTAAATTTTGCATAAGGTAAAGATTGTATCTGCAATGGTAATTTATTAAAAAACACAATGCCAGTATAGGCAGGCGTTTTTTCATATTTCACAAGTCTATGATCTTTTATTGAGAACAGATGTGCATTTCGTGTATTATCATCATCATCATCATCATCATCATCTTCCTAACAAGTATTAGGCCAAGTGGCCTGTTACGGTCTCAAACTAGAATTTTCAGTCCATCTCTTCTTTGGACGGCCTAGAGATCTTTTGCCATATGGATGGTAATGAAGCAGTGCTTTTGGAATTCTGCATCGATTCATTCGTTCGAGATGACCCTTCCACTGAAGTTGATATTTGCTGATGAACTGCATAATGGGTTCTATTTGAAGTTCTTGCATTAGGTCCTCATTTTTTTATGATCCCAGCGAGTATATCCAGCTGTTGCTCTCATAAACCTCATCTCACTTGCTGTTATTCTACTGACATCTTTATTCTTCACAGTCCACGCTTCGCTACCATAGCTTAATACTGGCTGTGCTAAGGTTTTATACAAGCCTATTCTTGTGTGTCTTTGTACTAGTGAGGGTTTCATGATTTTATTAATGATCCCCATTGTTTTATTATATTTACATATTTTTTCAGCAATATCTACTTCATCATAAGGTGATAGTGTATAGCCAAGATAAGTGAAGGTATTTACTCTTTCTATTATTTTATTATTCAAACAGATTTTGCTTGGTACAGGGAATTTCCCACAAAATGACATGATATTATAATTATGCTAATCTAAATTCTTATTGTATTTATTCTCATTTTGTTTAAAAAAATTAGGCATTTTTAAATATAAATGGATAGAAATTTTAAAATTTTATATTGTTTAAAATAAGGTTCGCATGAGTCAAAACTCTTTAATTTAAAAATGGATTCGTATAATTCTTTTTTGTGCAATAAGTATCCTATTAACATTGGTAGAGTCACCCCATAAGAAAACAGCATAACTGAGATATGCATAAGCAACTGAATAGTAAATTGAAATCAATATATTGGTGTTTAGTATATCTCTCAGTTGCAATATAGCAAAATTAGCAGAACATAAAATATCTAAGCTCACTGATAATGGAGAACAATAATATGAGAGAAGAGACAAAAACTAGAACAGCTGCTGGCAACAGATGTTATTTAGCCCTACGTAGAATTTTCAAGGCCGGAGGTCTATGTAGAGATTTGAAATTAAAAATATATAGAAGTGTTGTCAGACCAGATCTTTGGAGTTGTAAAAAATGACGACAGACAGAGAATAAGAAGTAGGGAAGAACTTCAATCTCTGTATAAAATAACCTGGTATTGTAAATGAGATCAAAAGCAATATGTAGGTTTCAATGGCTCCGTGCAAGGAATGCTGGGTTTGCAGTGAAAGACCTGCTCCTGGGGATAACACTAAATGTATGTATGTATGTATGTATGTATGTATGTATGTATGTATGTATGTATGTATGTATGTATGTATGTATGTATGTATGTAGTCTATGTAGGTAAAGAAACTCAATGTTATAAATAGACTTCGTGGAATTGCCACGAGAATCGTAAGGTTTACTACATACGCAGTATAGATTGTATGAGCAGGGGACGTGCAACGGATGGAATACTCGTATGCCTCTGATGTAAACACTGAGCAGTATACTGCGGTTATAATAAAACCTGTATCCTGCATTCAAGAAATATAATGAATGATCATTGAAGTAGGAAATGTCTAAACATGTAAATACACAATTATTTTGTAGCGAGATATATTAACTCTTAAAATTTAATGTAATATACTCGCATCATCCTTCAATATGTGCATTGCAGTGAAGAGTTACGTACATTTTGTGCGACTGCAAAGTGAACCTCCTCCGATGGTCACTCAAACAGTTTTTATAATGGGAAAATGTACGTTCAACATCACACGATGTAATAGGTGCATATTTCAAGAACGGAAAGTCACTACTTTTTAGTACACCAATTTCAGACGTCTTGTCGTGACCTGATAGTACATCATTTATAATACGAAGTTGTAAATAGGCAGAATTTTTAGCAATAATGTTTCTCAGCTTACATTTCACTTTTTCTGAAATTAGTGAATTGTTATTTTGGATAACGGTTTGTGATACTTTATACACTATATTAAGGGCTTCTGAGAGTTGTAGTTTAGACGATTCTAATAGGATGATGCTTTTGGACACGATTTTAAAATGAGAATCAATGAACAGAATATCTTCCAATAACTGTTCAAAAGGCAATGATTTTACAGGTGCAACAGCGGAACTGTTTGTGCTATCCAGTGCATCAATTACCTCCATTATTTTTCCGTAATATTCTGCATAATAATTAACAGCATCCAACCACGTTTTCCAACGGGTCAAGACTGGCTGCGGGGGTAAGGGTATTCCAGGGGCAATTGTTTGGAACAGCAACACTCTCATTGTGGTATGTTTGATTGAATTCTTGTCTGCACTGAACAAATGTTAAGCTTTGACCATTCCAACCACAGTAATGCAAAAACAAGTGCTTACATAGCTATACATTAGCTGTAGCTGCTATATCTATTTGAACCGGTCACAACTCTTAACACGAACTGCTTATACTACGAGACCGGGCTGTCGCTCACCTCCTCTATACTACCGTACATCGGCAACTGATTGCATGCTGCGTGTGGCAATTCAACGAAGTCTAGTTATAAATAACCTTTCAGTTGTTTTAATGAACAATAGTTTTGTAACATTTGTGATGTGTGTCACAAGGTATGGTGCGAACATGACATAGAACCTGCGAACTTAATTACATAGGAAGAATAAGGATGTTTATTGCAATCCAATGCATTTCATAAAAAAATCCCCTATTGTTTTTTATTTCGTATAGTGAAAAAGAAGACAAATATGAAAACTGATTTTGATCCACCAGACAATTAGCTATTTAATTGGTATGCTGTAAAAAAGAACATGAGAATTCCCGTAAATGTTCATTTTATTTATCCATCTGTATGCAATACAGCCTTGTATTGACTTTCTGCAGTAGACGAATGTACTGTGCATACATCTGTTTCGCGTCCATGTCAAAGCACAGCTAGATAACTTTTTTTTTCTTTGTATATTACAAACCCCTCCCCTCAATGATAATAATAAGCTCTTTCAAATAAGAAGTTACATACATTGTACATACGAGTATTATGTGGACTCTTCTTGGACTAATCCACTTCGTCGACATTCACATATAAAGAGACTTCTTGCTCATGTGTTCATAATGACCTGAGACCACATATTAAGAAAGCAAACATGACCGTGAAACAAGCGGGCCCGGATTCAAATCCTGGTTGGGACAAGTTAACTGGCTGAGAAATTTTCCGGGGTTTTCCCTCACCCCATTAAGAGCAAATGCTGGATAACCTTGGACTCATTTAGCTGGCAATATCACCTCATTTCAATCACAAGCAAAAATTGTCATGGGGACAGATAGAAAACTTAATTCTTTCTCTATACTTCGTAAAATTACTAACTAAAATCAATTTATCAAATCTGACGCCATATGTAAGAATTCTACCGAGTTCAGTCGCTAATCTTCCGGTCGGTCTGCTGACCTACTGAACAAGTCCTGCAGACCGAACGACAGACCGATCAACATGCCGATTGAACGAATGACCGACTGACAGACACACCGATATATCTCTTAATCGACTG
This sequence comes from Periplaneta americana, assembly GCF_040183065.1. Lineage (NCBI taxonomy): Eukaryota > Metazoa > Arthropoda > Insecta > Blattodea > Blattidae > Periplaneta > Periplaneta americana. Next base: position 91,710,393 of record NC_091123.1, read on the forward strand.
ACTGATTGACTGGTTGATTGACTAGCAGATCTCGCGACTGCTGGATGACAAATTGACCGAATGACCGACTGACAATCTGCTGACTGGACGATGACAGTGCTTCCATCTACTGTTAAATACGCTATTCAGGCACCTTAATCTACTATTCTACTGTTAATTTTTAAAATAAATGGACACATTTTATCCTTTCTGAATGCTTTTATTAAAATGTATTATTTTTAGTGTGGTATCACATTACTTTTACTTCAGTACAGTCTTACTTACCTACTTACTTACAAATGGGTTTTAAGGAACCCGGAGGTTCATTGCCGCCCTCACATAAGCCCGCCATCGGTCCCTATCCTGTGCTAGACTAATCCAATCTCCATCATCATATCCCACCTCTCTCAAATCCATTTTAATATTATCCTCCCATCTACGTCTCGGCTTCCCCAAAGATCTTTTTTCCACCAGCCTTCCAACTGACACTCTATATACATTTCTGGATTCGCTCATATGTGCTACGTGCCCTGACCATCTCAAACGTCTGGATTTAATGTTCCTAATTATGCCAGGTGAAGAATACAACTCGTGTAGTTTAACATTGTGCAAATTTCTCCATTCTACTGTAACTTCTTCCCTTTTAGTCCCAAATATTTTTCTAAGAACCTTATTCTCAAACACCCTTAATCTCTGTTCCTCTCTCAAAGTGAGAGTCCAAGTTTCACAACCATACAGAAAAACCTGTAATGTAAGTGTTTTATAAATTCTAACTTTCACATTTTTTGACAGCAGACTAGATGACAAAAGCTTCTCAACCGAATAATAATACGCATTTCCCATTTTTATTCTGCTTTTAATTTCCTCCCGAGTATCATTTGGGTAATTCCATGCAAAACAGTATGACGAAAAATATTCAGATCTCCAAATTTGTTAAAAATTGTACATTCAACTCTTTATGTCGTTTATATTAATCATGTACAAAATTATGTTTGCGACAGCTACCGTTTAAATGTAATGGGCAGTTAAAATATTTTTAATTGAGCACATAGCTCTATTTTCAATTTGTTTTCTGACCATAAGAATAATTACAAAATTTGCTTAAAAGATATCATTAGATAGCTTACAAAATAGGTTATTAAGATACTATAATTCAGTGCAGCTCTGAAAATTGTGTTTAAAGAAATTAAAAAATATATTTAAAAAACCGCCATTACATAAAATCGAATACTTCAATTCGCATGAAAAAAATAAATGACAATTTACTGAGCATTTTCATTAGTCTGTCAAATTTTCATAATGGAGTCTTCAAAAATAAGGAAGTTATAAATTAAAAAAACTCGCCGTGTAAAGGGTGATCTATGCCGCTGAGCCATGCGCCATGACTGTTGCTGGTCACTGCGAGAAGCGTTTCCGCGTTGACGACCGGTGCGCGTCACAGTCTGATTTCAACTAGGTTCGGTACTTCTGATGAATCAGAATAGGGTTTTATTGCTAACTTTCCATTAACTGGAACCACATAGTGAACACTTCTTGTTCCGGGAACAGTCTTGAGGCCGACAAATCTTTGAGGATTTAGATTTTGTAATTACGTCTTCATGTTTTTCAATGGATGTGAATGACACAATAATTCCCTGTATATTGTATTTTGACCAATCATACAATCCTTTAGGAGTTGAAATTAGAGTTCCTGGCTTTTTCAGCGATTCGCTTGATTGTACCTCTTACACTGTCACTGGGCCTTTTACCGTGAATAGTTCCAAAGAAATGCCACTCCCCAGGTATTTGAAAATCGTGTTCATGATTGAGTTGATTAACGGATTTTTTTCGTACTTGTATTCTCTAGCTGCTCCATCACTAAAATCATATATTTTAGATATTTCGGTATGTGTTTGTTTCAGATGTTCTATCATTTTCCTTTAGAAAACATGAACTGTTGCACTATCGTGAACTAAGCATTCCGAAATTACTGAAAAACAAAGGTTCTCTAAATTACCACCAACTGAATTTCTGTAATATACTGTGAATGGGTGTATTGTTGCTTGAGAAGTACTCCAGTAATGACCTTGTGTAGCATCCTGAATAATGAAACTGTAATTCTCTGAAAAATCACCAATGATAATGAACTCACCGGGCTTTATTTCATTTTTCAGCTACTTTAAATAATTTGCTTGGGACTTTGCAATGAAGTTGTGTACAGTATCTCGAATTTTTTAAGCCAACCAATGAAGTTATTAATGAAATTTACACAGTCACTTTTCACTAAAATCATATTGGCCCTGTCAGTTGTCGTCCATTCCTTGTACTAAATTTCTACTAAATTTTTCTGTAACAATGACGTCAATATTTCTGGTAGATTTCTCATAGATACATTTATAGTTCCTTACGTTCAGGAGCATATGCTTCTCCACTCGTTGAATTTCCTTCCTCTGTTTGTAAACATTCTTTTTCGCTTGTTGATTTGTCGACCTTACTTTCAGTCCCAGCAACTTCACTAATTATTTCAATTTTTGAAATCTGACGGAAAAATCGTTCTCAAATAGCATCACCTACCACTAAATGCGGGACCTTTTTACTCACGCTACTTGTCACTTTTCTTTTACAGAGTTGTGACGAATGTTTTTAAAGTCCGAAAGTGTTGCAACACCACAGATGACGCCATCTTTTCGTCTTTAATTTAGGGATAATGAACACTTACAACTTATAATGACAGAACAGATCAAAATCGCCGTCTAATGAGAAGGGAAAAAGTTACAATGACAGAACAGAATAGAATCACCCTCTAAACTGAAGGCAAAAAGTTGCGCAGAGATTATAACAGGAAAAAAAAAAAACAAATAAACTCACGCGTGAAATCTACTAGCGTACAATTGAGCGGAGGTCGCAACATCTAGCATTTGTCATATCGATCGCTAAGCGCGCGTGTGGATGTCAGGTATGAGCGCATGACGTAATACACTGGACGCGACTTTGATCCTTAATGGCAACGTTTGCAATTCTGGTTTATTTAATATTTCCCAAAGTGTTAGAGACCCCATCATAAAATGTTTGTAATAGATTAAGAAACTGTTTATCTCACCGAAAAAAATAGAGCATGGTAAAAAAATTCGATTTTAAAATAGTAACATTTCTTTATTTTAATGTAAGTTTTAATACATGCTCGAAGTAAAAATCCATAATAACTCAGAAGTAAGTTTAAATATATAGAGTCATCATTGTATTGGCACAATGTTTACTTTGATACAATGAAGCATGTCATTTTAATAATATTTTTAACAACAGTCTACATATCAACTCCCCGAATATTTCACCCTTCATTACTTTTCAAGCATTGGAGAGATGAAGTTCATATTAGGCCATTTAACTATTTATTATTATGACATTCATTTGCTAGAATATTGAAAAAATCCATAACTTGACGTTACAAATTTTAAAATTTTGTATGGAATGGCCCATTTATATTTACTGTTGCTCCAAGATATTTGAATTTTTCTACCTCTTCGAAGGAGTATCATTTATATTTACTGTTGCTCCAAGATATTTGAATTTTTCTACCTTTTCGAAGGATAAATCTCCAATTTTTATATTTCCATTTCGTAGAATATTCTGATCACGAGACATAATCATATACTTTGTTTTTTCGAGGTTTACTTCCAAACCTGTCACCTTACTTACTTCAAGTAAAATTCCCGTGTTTTCCCTAATCGTTTGTGGATTTTCTCCTAACATATTCACGTCATCCGCATAGACAAGAAGCTGATGTAACCCATTCAATTCCAAACCCTCTCTGTTATCCTGATCTTTCCTAATGGCATATTCTAGACTCCAGATCGAAGTTAGAAAGTAAAGGTGATAGTGCAGTCTTGTTTGGAGAAAGCTTTCAAAATAGTTTGCGCCTCATTGAACTGGCGTTAGGCAAAATGTCTACAAATAAGTTTGCGCTTCATAGCACCACCGCACCATTAGGCGAAAGCTATTGAATAGGAAGAAAAGGAATTTGAGCTTGATCCTTCATTGGCGAAAGATTAATTCTTTTCCTCTCCTTGTCAATATCATCCGCTATACTTGTTGAACCCCAGACCATAGGTCAGTCAGCTGATATTTTCACCAAAGAGGATGAAACTTAAGCTTATTCAAGGAATTTTGTGTTCTTTATATGTAATGAAATTGGTTTTGGTACTCTTTGTAATGCATTTGAAATTTTGTTTGGCATCAACATCAGGGCGCTGACTCATCCGAGTCGCTGGATAGATCTACTGCATGGAGATTTTCGCGCAAGCCCAACCAAAAATGACCGCAAGTCGCCGCGGGCCCGCACCAAGTTCATGCTCGCACCGTACTATTATACTCTATCGATCGAGACCACATTTATTTCAATTGTGTTAGAAGTCACGAAGTTATATTGTTGGAATGTATCTATCACCCTGCAAACTTTACATCATTACAGCGTTAGATCGAAATTTCCGTTCTGGTACCCCATATAGCTACTATCGGTCTGATTTTAAAGACGTATTCCCGTCAAAAGAACAATTCCACGTGAAAGCATGCCTCTGCGGCGATTCTGAAAAACTCGACGAATGACTGATCAAACTTCTCAGACGTCGGGATTATCAATAAGCGCGTTCATTTTCAAAAAGCACTACACTCAACATATGAATATTTACGAGCCATCAACTGCACATCAGGGCACCAGGCAAATGTCTACACCACTCTGAAAACAACTAATACGAGACTGGCTGCAATGAAATAGCTACGCAATCAGTTTGCGCAATTGTTCGTTAGTTTAGGAATTACTTAGTAATTTTTCAATAAATTAAAATTAAGTTTAATATTCCCTTGAGCTTTTACATATTAAAAAATAGTTCACATTAATCTTTTCTATTAGCAACTGATATCGTAGATCTACTACAGAAAGTGTTTTTAACACGTTCCCCTTGTATAAAGACATAAATCAATGAAATAAAGAAGTATCAAAATATATTATTAATTTTTAAATTAATACATCATTGTATTGTTGAAATTCCCTATAAGCTTATAGCTAATGAGACGACATTCCGAATGGCTGAGTGATTTATTTCAGGAATTTCTGAGATGCACATAACCTCTTAAAATACAACGTGGAGCAGAAATTTCTCCCCATTTGCAATTGCACATAAATAGGAAAATATTCAAGTCAAATATCAAACATTAATATAAATTTATCCTTCAATTCAATTCCGCAATTCAATTGTTTCGTGCATTCATATTAATTCATTGTTATCGTGCGCATGTGACTGAAGCAATATTTGTGCTATCTTTAGCGTTCAAACAAATCCAGTAATTGTGCTCTCCGCATAGCTTGGTAAACATGGAACGGTGGACTGCACAAAATCGTGCATACATTGTGGAACCTCGAAGTGGTGCGTTACTTGTTTCCTGGTCATGTTGTGTCGAGAGGTGGTGATGTTCCGTGGCCTGCCCGCTATCCAGACCTGTCTGTATGTGATTACTTTCTTTGGAGTTACCTCAAAGGGAAAGTGTTTTCTCACAATCCACGCAACATTCAGGAACAGAAGGATGTCATCCGAAGGGAAATTTCAGCTGTGCCTCTTTAATATGGTGCAACGTGCGTGTGAAAACTTGCAAAGACGCTTGGAAGAGTGTGTACATGATCAAGGACGTCATCTCCGTGTTCCAAACCTAAGTACAGTAACAAAATGGCATTACACAAGAAGTATTACTACAGCACTTTCACATACTGTAATATCCTTAAACCTCTTGAAGTTACGAAACTTTCAAAATGGGAAGATATTTCTGTCCCACCTTGTATAAAAACAAATGAGAACGGATCTGGTAACATAATAAGCTCAGGTTGCACATTCTATTTGATCAGTAGGCTATATATCAATGGCCATGAATGAACATCAACGAGCTCCATAACGAATGCATTCTTTCTTACATAAATATGTGATTTCATAGAAAATGGCAAAATGAAAAGAAGAAAACGCTAATTTTTGCTCAAAATGGAGAGAAATTTTTAATTTCTATCTAAGAAAACGATTTCCTCTGCACAACTCCAGAAGTTGATTGAACTACCTCTGTGTCCTCTAAGTAATGTTTCAGTGGAGAGAATTTCATAAATGAACAGAGTCCGTGGACTCTGATTCAGATGAACATGATGTGGCAGAGCCATCTACATAGAAAGGCGGAGCCTTGGATCAGCAGGACTGTACCCTAAATAACTGTCAAGCGGAGTCAAAAGCACGTGTTTGTGTTAATGTAGATTTTCAATGTAAATGAATTTTACAATATAAGTGTCTGTCGATGAAATTATGTTCGCGATCATACGAAATGTTAATTGTTTATTTAATATAAAATTAAGTGCGTATTGGCGATAAAAGTAAGACAGTAAATTAAAATGAAATGGCTGCAGTCTTTGGCAATTTTTAATGATGACAAAGTGATAGACAATTCTTCTAGGTATTACTATTTTATAAACTACATTTTTATGGTCTTACTTGTGGTTTGTGGTCTAGCAGAAATGTTGTTCGAGCCAAGTTGTAGGATTTCGCCTGCTATATGTGTCAATAAAGTTACTCATTTGATTTTCAAGGTGGTAGTTCACAGTACACGCTGCAGTTCTGTTGAAGACTCCGAATGCCTGACATAATATGTCAGAACTATCTATAGTTTGTACACGGAGACACTCACTTTGTTCATTTTCAAGGTTTGTTTATTTTTATTTATTTACTTTTTTTTTGTAACTAGTTATAAAATGTTTCCTTTCACTTCTTATTTAGGCCTACAGGATTTAAAATTCTCTGAGTTTAGGCTGATTGGTACATACTTAATAGGTAATGGTGTGCTTTGTGGCATACTATATTTTTGGACTTTTTTCATAGACCTTTATACATGGCGTAATTCTATTTACAGATTTACACTCTCAGACCGGTACTTTGTTAGGCTATATTTCGACAGAGTCTTTGTTTATGTTTCGTATATTTTTTCCTAGTTTACATTCTTAACTTGTTTTCTGTACTTATATTTGTTTACAATTTTATTTAAAAAATTTGACAACAAATAATTGAGGATAACAGTACTGTTATGGTGACTGGCGAGGCTCAAACCGAAACTGGTTTAATAAGCATATGTGATATTTATGGAGAAACAAGACGGATAATCGCATGAATTATTAAAATGCGTATGATATCCTAGACCAGTCATATCAACTGATGCTCATAGGCGCAAGCCCGCGCTTTAGAGCTCAGGAAAGTCTGAGCGCTTCACAGCGGAAAGGAAAGAGACAGACGAAAGAGGTAGTATATGCCGCTCGGTGATTTCCCTTGAGTAATAAGACAAATGTTGGGATGAGCCCTAAAAGAAATGGGCCACGGACCTCTTCCCTTCCCCCACACTTTCTCTTCTACTATTACAAAGAACTTGCTAATTTCTTAGATAACAACCCTGTAATATGAAAATAGGGGAAAATAATTATATACTGTAAGTTCTCAGGGCTAACGGCTTCGAAGCTGGGTACCTGGTTCTAATGAAGTGCACTGGTAGCAATTTAAAACATGGGGACATGAGATAATTACTCTGCCTGCCATAAAAAAATTCACTTCAATTAAATCTCCAAGGTAAAAAAAACATAGAGACATTCGTTGCCGGCTAGGGGGAGCAGCTACCATGCTCCGTCTGCCACCGACAACATTTCTTTCTCTGATCCAGCGTGCTGTACTTCGTCGGACCGGGTTTTCACGGCCGACACTTACCCCCGGAACAGAAAAGCATCGCCGGCTCTGTTTCCGCTTCCCCGCTCCAATCTCCTAACCAAGCTATCCCAGTATCGCTCTTCTCGACTACCTCACCTCCCCCCCCCCGTTTATCACCTTGTCTGGATTTCACGTGCTCTAACCCTTTTAGAAAACATTATCTTTTCTATCTTCGACTTTCCTCTCTGTGGACGCCCATCGCCGGCCATTTGTCAGCGGAGCTCGTTAGCAGAGAGGTCTTTACTTCACCGTGCTCGAACCCTTTCAGAAAACACCCTCGCTACTCTCTCTCCTTCGTCTTGTCTTCGTTTCTCCCCAGGCACTCCCGTTACCCCTCTCCAATATTCTCAGTCATGACAACAGCACGCCTTCAAGTTTGCTTCAGCCAGAGTCACAGGGCCAAAAACGACAATATTCTCGATTTTCTCATACACTCCCGTTTCCCCTGCCCACGAACAGGAGAAGGACACTGATTATTTTAAATAAACAACTATATCTGTATCAACGTATTTTCTTCCTACATCATCATATAAATCCCCCCCCCCCACAAAGTTCGTCACCACCTGTCCTCATCACCGGATATCACAGTCAGCAGGAGAACGTCAAAGCACATCGAAGCACAACACCTATATCACAACAACGCCCTTCCCCACACACTTCAGCTCCCCTTGTCACGTCACTCCCGTTTCCCCTCTCTACACCTAGGACAACAGAGGGATGTCAACGGAGGCCGGCGCACGACATGAGAAAGCAACTATTGTTACATCATAAACAAAAGATATGTGCCGGTGTGTTGTAAAAAATTCAGCTCCATAGATTCAGCTGATCTTGAAAAAATAATTTAATATTCTGATGATAGAAAGTTGCGCACCAATATCACCCTAAAAGCATAATGCGATAACAGTTTTGTTATGTTATATTAGTTACAATTAAAACATAAACCTAGGTAACTTTGCTTTGTACTATAATATTGTTTTGGTTAGTTTATTGATTACTTTTTTACTTTTACAAGGCTAAAGATACCATCAATATCAATTCCAACTTATCATGTCATACTCAATCTCTTTCCTTGGGATATCACTTTCTTTATGAATGATGTGTTTCACTTAGTACAGTATAGTTAAACTACTGTGGAATTTATGTGAATATTCCTTCTTAAATCTTTATTATGTTATTAACGTTTAAAACACAAGTGCAATATTAAGAAATTTGTGTAAATATGTTTGTTTTACAAACAATATAGATAATATCAAATAGAAATAAGCCATATAAAAATAACGACATAAAATTTCACGTTCCGTTTGAAGTTTGTACACCACTGTCTTCTTAATCCAACAGACTGCTTATTCATGTCATATACATAATCCTTCCTCCTTCCATACCTAGCGCTTTATGCCCGCGCACGATGTCAAGGTCAGAAAAATGCGCTTGCTTTGACATCACTGTCGACCTTCCACGTTATGCTACCTCCTCACTCTCGCCGAGTCGACCCGAGTGCCACTCGGCGAGGCACGATGGAAGCTACTGAAATTGCAGCTGCATAAGCTCTGTGTGCTCTTAGTTATTACAACTATTGGTAACATATCACACCAAAAAAGTCGGAAGCCTCGGAAAAAAAGGATGGTGGATGAAGCTATACACAAAAATCGGACGAGATGAATTTGCTGATATTACATTATTTCTCATTTACTATAATGTAACTTGTCTATGAACATTTCCAACGTGGCAACGATTTTATTATTACACAATATATCGACTCTAATGTTATCACAATATCTTAATAGCAATTTATAAATGATTAATAAAAATATGACTATTCATTTGTTTGCCAAGTTAATTAAAGCCATTTAAAACTAAATATTAATTTCTATTGCAGATACATGATAGAAAATATCTTTAACGAGGAATTTTTGTGAACCATCAGGAGAATTTGATAACTTCTGTATCGCCAATTATTTCGAAGAAAGACACAACTGAGAAAAGCGATACCAGACAAATTGCGGCTCGCCATATTGGCAGCTAGAATAACTGAAATATATTGAACAGACAGTCGCGGAAATTTGATAAGTGGTGGTCCTCCAGCTTGGGGTTTGGGCGAAGGACTAACAACCCATTACCGTAAAAAAGAGCTTGTTACAAAACCTCAATATAAAATTTATCTTTTGAAAAAGTGGAAAAATTCAAGTACATTGGAGCAACAGTAACAAATATAAGTGACACTCGAGGGGAAATTAAACGCAGAATAAATATGGGAAATTCCTGTTATTATTCGGTTGAAAAACTTTTGTCATCCAGTTTGCTCCCGAAAATGCTGAAAGTTAGATTAAAAAAAACAGTTATTATATTACCGATTGTTCTGTATGGTTGTGGAACTTGGACTCTCACTTTGAGAAACAGAGGTTAAGGGTCTTCGAGAACAAGGTGCTTAGTAAAATATTTGGGGCTAAGAGGGATGAAGTTACACGAGAATGGAGAAAGTTAAACAACACAGAATTGCACGCATTGTATTCTTCACCTAATATAATTAGGAATACTAAATCCAGACGTTTGAGATGGGCAGGATATGTAGCAAGTATGGATGAATCCAGAAAAGCATATAGAGTGTTAGTTGGAAGACCTGAGGGGAAAAGATCTTTAGGGAGGCCAAGCTGTAGATGGGAGGATAATATTAAAATGGATTTGACGGAGATGGGATATTATGCTAGGGACTGGATTAATTTTGCTCAGGATAGGGACCGATGGCGGGCTTATGTGAGGGCGGCAATGAACTTCCGGATTCCCTAAAAGTCATTTGTAAGTAAGTAATTAAGTGAGTACAAGAGTCTACACCAATGGTATTCACTAGAAATTAAAGGAGAGCCGAAAGTGGAAAATAGGAACTTGCCGAGAGCCACAATGCATTTTACAGTATTGAAGCTTAACCAAATGCGCGGATTTTTAATTATATAATTTGGTCTATTAGTATTATTGCTATTATTATCATCAGCATCATCGTGATCATTATCTAATATGTATACTGTATATTACTGGTATTTTGAAGTTAAAGGGCGGACTCTGCTATCCTTATGCAACTCATACGATACGAGCAGGTTGATTTGATGTTTTATTTCACCTGTAATGTGTTTTGAATGAGTTTCGAAATTTAGAATATAAAGTGTCACATACAGCTAGAAAACACTCCTTAACAATCACCGAATCTATAAATAGCTTAATGTTTGGTACGTGGCACGATCCTTTTGTTGTCAATTGATTTTTATGTACACGGAATACATTACTTTCTGTACAGATATTACGGAATTTTTATATTTTCAGTTTCTCTATATTTGATTGAGAATCTGTTGAGTACCTGTTACAAAAATTTGAATGCACGCTATGTCTATTAAGATAAAAACATTTATAACCCAGTATTATATCAAGACATAGTAAGACATGAGACATGACACTGCTGTACCTTTTAAAAATGAAAACAAATACGCGTCGTTGTTGAACACCTTCACTGGCAGTAAGGATGCAGGGTAACCAAAGTTTTCTCCAGTTGCATATTATTACAGAAATTAAAAAGAAAAGGTAAAAAATAGTAATAGCAGGCCTAATATTAGTTCAATAGTCGCAATAAATCACATTAAGAGTCGTATGCGACCCGCGGGCCGCGTAGTGAGAACCACTGGTCTGCACTTTTTGTTATTGTATCTTGGGACGTGGTGACGCTCGGGTTCACCATTCGCTTCCTTTGACTCGGACACCAAAAACCGACACGGAGCGGAGCGCAGGCGAGTGCGAGTCTAGGCGAGACATGGCGAGGCGAGGCGAGCGCACCATCCACACTCTCGCGCTCGCCTTGGCTCGCCTAGACTCGGCGAGAGTGTGGAGCTAGCATTGCAGGTGGAATACCATAAAGCAGCAAAACATTGCCAATTTACTAGCTACAAAATTGATTAATTGATTGGAACGACTGTAGAATACCTCGAAAGTATGTCGTTATTGCGTTACTGAATTATTTATTTTTGGTAGAAGGAACATATTTTATGTATTTATTTACCTTTGTATTATCAACAAAATGTATATTTTTAATTAATTTAAGTCGCAAAGTCTTTGTATAAAAGTAGTTACGCGATATTCTGAAACTCAAATAAATCATTTCACATTCCGTAATAAATTACATACATCAATCCTCTGAATCTTGATCATATCCACTTACCTTTGTATAAGTTAATATCGAACATGTACAGTGACAACAAAACCAAAGTACTATTTTGTCAAATTGTCAAGACAGATTTAAAACATCCCGATTTATTTCGCCTCCGTCTCCGCTTCCGCTCAGCGTTGCCAAACGTACGAATGCTCCGGCTTGTAACTGAAGACTGCTCTAGATGTGGAGATCCCAAAAATCCAGATTGGATTTAGAAACTGTTTATGCCATGCTTCAACATGACCTGTCAGGAATTTTCTCAAAATTTGGGATCTAGAGAAGACCTGCTTAAAAAAATTTCACTCTTCTAAAAAAGAAAAACTGTAGTTTAGTCTGTAAATAGAATGAGTCCCAGTAGGTTATTTTAATTCTTTAAATTGTGTAAAAAACAATTTAAGTGAACGGCAATCTTCATTATTCTTATTGAATTTGGTATTCCCAAGGAACTAGTTCGATTAATTAATTGAAATGTGTTTCAGTGAAACATACAGCTGAGTCCGTATGGGCCAGTTTCTTCGGATGCTTTTCCAATTCACTGCGAGCTACAGCAAGGAGATGCACTATCACCTTTACTTTTTAACTTTGCTCTAGAATATGCTATTAGGAAAATCCAGGATATAAGACAGGGTTTGGAATTGAACGGATTACACCTGCTCCTTGTTTATGTGGATGACATGATTATGTTAGGAGAAAATTCACAAACTATTAGGGAAAACATGGGAATTTTACTTGAAGCAAGTAAAATGATAAATTTGGAAGTAAATTCCGAAAAGACAAAGTGTATGATTATGTCTCGTGACCAGAATATTGTACGAAATGGAAATATAAAAATTGGAAATTTATCCTTTAAAGAGGTGGAAAAATTCAATATCTTAGAGCAACAGTAACAAATATAAATGACACTCGAGAGGAAATTAAACCCATAATAATTTGTGGAAATGCGTGTAATTATTCTATTGAGAAGCTTTTGTCATCTAGTCTGCTCTCAAAAAAGCTGGAAGTTAGAATTTGTAAAACAGTTATATTACCTGTTTTTCTTTATTGTTGTGAAGCTTGGACTCTCATTTTGAGAGAGGAACAGAGATTAAGGATGTTTGAGAATAAGGTTCTTAGGAAAATATTTGGGGCTAAGACGAATGAAGATACAGGACATTGGAGAAAGTTACACGACGCAGAACTGCACGCATTGTACCCTTCACCTGACATAATCCAGACGTTTGAGTTGGGAAGGGCATGTAGCACGTATGCGCGAATCCAGAAATGAATATAGAGTGTTAGTTGGGAGGTCGGAGGGAAAAAGACCTTGATGAGGCGGAGACGTAGGTGGGAGGATAATATAAAAATGGATTTGAGGGAGGTGGGATATGATGATGGAGACTGGATTAATCTTGCACAGGATGGGGACCCATGGCGGGCTAGGGCGGCAATGAACCTCCGGGTTCCTTAAAAGCCACAAGCAAACAAGCATGCAAGTATATGTAACTTAGCCATTCTATAGATGAATAGAAAAGTGCAAGAAATCGTATTAACAGAGTAAACAACTACCGTAATAAAGTTGGTTTCCAGGTCTTACAATACCACATGCATATCGTCTGCTGTGCTGTTCTTCCGAAAACAAATCTAAATTCTAAGAAAATTCTAAATCGATTCCCTCCTGGCACAAGCATACGTCGCAACGTTTTGTCATAAGTTTGAATTGCAGTCTTCACATTCCTTTGAGAGGAATCTTTTACCCTCCCCTTCTTTCTACGTACCTGCGTCCGATAAAATGTTGCATACCTTGGAACTTGTATTTCATATGTATTCTTCCGATGCCAAAGATTTTTTTACGAGAACGAATTTAATAAAGCTGAGGAAGATTATTTTTATTCATAAGGCGAGAAAGAATGTTGTAATTTCAACTTAGGAGGAAAAGCTTTGTCGTAAGTTAGAAGTAACTAAACGAATAATGAGTAACGCAATTGTTAAGATTCCCCATTTAAATGTTGGCTTCAAAGGTGTTTTAATGACACTATTAGTGCGTAATTTAATATGTTTTTAAACTAAAATTATTATTTTTTTTAAGTGTCTCTATTTAGTATTTATTTAAGAGTTTATTAAGATTAAATACTTAGGGTGAATATGTCATATGTTCGCATACAATTTAAATGCGTGTACAAACAACAAACCTACTTCAGCCTATCTCAATGTCATTTTGAAAACAAAAGAATCTGTACTGTAGTTATGTAATAAATAAGGTTGTTTTGTTTTGTTCTGCGGAATCTGCGGAAATAAAGATGGCTTTGAAACTTGAGTGCTATTGAATTGGTTCTTTTAAAACACAACATATTTATCGAAGAGGATGGATTAAGTGGAAATTCAATTTTTTAAGCAACTTAGGCTACATTTATGTTGAATGGTATGTAGAGTAGTTTCTGTATTTAAATAAAAATGGCATGTTAAGCTGACCAGCCAGCAATTCCAATCTATAATCAAGGAGTAGAATCATTTGAAAATTATATTGAACATTTGAATGTATATTGTAAATATAGGACATTGTACCTGATAGTTTGGTAAAAAAAATTAGATATGTGGCGTATATTGTGGTATCTTACATTCTGATTCTAATGGAGTAAATAGTTTTACAATATCTCAGTAGATGGCAAAAGTACAGAGACTTTACTTTCCTGGTAACTATAAAAACTGTTGCATGTATAAATGTTTACTTACCTAATAACTTCAAAACACTGAAACATCACTTACCATGTTTTACTCCCGAACCCCTCGATTAGTAGATACTAAAGAATGTGGTATTAAAATAGTATCTTTATCTTAGTTCTACCAAAAAAAATATGTATGTTCAAGACTCAGTTATGTCCTAAGAGAATTATCCAGGGAAATTTTGACAAATTTGATCAGTGCCACAAACCAATGCAAATTTTATTCTTGACCAAGCGTTAAGGGACAAGTTGGTAGTATCTGGCATTAATTCAGAGTCCATGATTCGACGTCTCTTATCTGAACCAGAAGATCTAAGATTTTCGTAAGCTGTCAAGATTGTTTTGGACATGGATGCAATAAAAATGCCAGCTAAATTATTCAGTTTCTCCAATAGCGATACATTTTCTGAAGTAGAAACTAGCTCAGTGGCTACAATGTCGTCTAGTATCTACTACAGAATCTATTAAAAACTATGTCCCAGAAAGTATCTAGGCCCTAGTGCAGGCATGCCAGAAATCAGACACTGAATGTGCAGTGTATGTGCGCGGAACGCCGGTCTGTGCAGATTGCGTCATTCACGTGTTGCTCTTACCAGTTCTTAGCCGGAGGGGTGTACAAGAATATATTCTGCGCTTCTAGTGTTCAATTAAATTGACATTTGGACATTATAAACACACTTAGCAGAGGGGAAAAAATACAATTATTGTCAGTGTCTAGATCTGATAATAATTGTAACACAAGAAACAATACACTTGCTCAGTTATAATTCACAAAGCAATCGTTTGTAAAGAACCATTTATTTACATGATTTGTATACAGTATTTGAAGAAAATATAAACATTGCAGTAATTTCGAAACAACAAAAAACGAACACAGTATTTCATTTTACGTGGTAGGTACTGATTATTATTTCAAAGTAATACTCTTTCATTGTTCGTCAAGCATTATTGGGACCATTGGTGCACAAATGTTAAAGAAAATATTTTACTCCCAATTACATGCAGTAGGACATTGTGAGGCTTTTACACTGAAATCATTTCCTTGCTGTATGTTAATATAAATTCACATTATTACTAATAAATTGGATAAATTAAGCTTGAATTTAAATTTATATATAGTTAATTTGGAAAACGTTGAGAGCAAGTATCAGCAAATCGGGAGCGTTACTGAAACGAGTTAAAAGAGTAGTTCACAAACTGTGAAGCGAAAACATTTTCTTTATGTCAGGTTTAAAGATTTATTAACGTAAGTAGCTACATTAGCATAATATAGTTACATGAGATGGAAAATTCGCCATTATATATTTTTCCAGAAAATTTTTCCGCCTTACAAATAGTTGCTTTCTTCCTTCCCTTACAACCTCAAGAGCTTCACATGTATTCTTCACTTAATATTCTCATCACTTATCAGCTTATCAAATAAAAGTTGTAAGTCGTCTAACCTTTAATGCCTGTGTTAATGTAGACTCCAGAACAACGCTATTGTCACGTTTGTCTTGCTGTGAGAGTACTGATTAAGAAATAAGAGCTGGCGAATATCATATTTTGAGAACTTTACTTATCTGATTTAAATTCTCACATCACTATTAGGTCCACATGAGATGATGAAAGCCTTTCATTTAAAAATAATTACTGTTGGCTGAGGAAAACATTATAACAATTATGTTATATGATTCGTGATTTCTCTTCTTCGTTATATCTGTGGACTTCTCACTTTATTTTTCATAACGCATTCACAATCACAGCTCAATGAGCACCCGTACTGCATGTGTTACTGAAACCAAAGCTGTTCTGCTACTGCAGGTAATGTACAGCCCTGTCGCGTTCCCCTCCAAGCCGATTCACTCCCTCCAGGTAGGGGAAAAGGAACTGCACATCGCACAGAGACAAGTGCACAATGTGCGCGACTGCACAATGTGCAGGGTTTTGGCATGTCTGATCTAGTGTATGAGTATCACATGGTATACCCTATTTTATTTCAAGGAGTGGAGTTTGGTGTTCAAATAAGCCACCGAATTGCACTCCTTGAAATAAAATAAGGTATAGGGGATATCGTCCACACATAGGAACTGTTGATCAGAATCAACCAGAGTCTGAAGGCAACAGAAGCGCTTTATGTCTATAGAGAGACAGTTTAAGGCTAGCTGTGGGTATTGTGGTATTCGTCATTCTTCAGAGAAATGCCCAGCTCGGGGTTTGAAGTGTTTCAAGTGTTGCCAAATTGGTCATATGGCTAAAATGTGTTATAAGTAGGGACCGGATTTTTATGTAATATCAAGGTGTGAAATATGTACATATTTATGTAAGAAAAATTAGCTGAATATGTACCAAAATATGTAAAAACATGAAAATATTTGATATCAATATCTGGCAGGTATAGGATAGGTAAGACTCTCCAGTTGTGATTTCATAGAGCAACTGACATTTTTACCGCACACATTACTATTTTTCATGCATCGCAATCTATGATTTTATTTTTGTCGTTAGGGTTGAAGATACAGGGGCCATTTTAGTTAGTTAAAAGCAGTAGATAAACTCACTTGCACTTTATACTCTAAGTATTTAAACTAGAGAACTGAGTGAAATGAATGACACAACAGTACTGCAAGCACTGTTTCGCTTTACTGGATTATTTATTTTAATCTTTCAACATCTTTCCAGTTTGTTCCTTTACTCCAGCTCCTTTTCAAAAGTCGGCTACTTTATTGCGGCTCATGTCAGACTTGACACGGGTTTTCCATGGAAGAATTAGGAAGAGAGTGAGTAAGGTTGCAAGTTGTATGGGAACTGCTTGTTAAGACGTATGCAGAACAATTATAGTTCGAGACAAATCATGTCGTCCTCGTCTTACTCCACTACATGAAGACAACGCTACCTTCTGAGTGATTTTTACAATACAAGGTACTTGTATGAGAAAGATTGCCTTTTGTTCACTCATATTTACAGTGGACGGTATGGGGTGAGTGCCTCTATTACTTCCTGGAACTAAGGACGTTATGTTTCGTCCCGAAATATATATTTTCTTGGATAGGTAAAAAGGCTTTTTAAATCTGTAAAAAGGCTTTTTAAATCTGTATTTCAAATTGTAAACTTCCTCAGAAGAAGTTTTTTGTTCTTTTTTTTTTCTTTTAGAGAAGTAAAAATGAATAAACCCCCTAAATATGTAGATTTATGTAATACAAAGCCATAATATGTAATGTGAAGTAAATATGTAAAAATATGTAGAATCAAATTTTAATATATTAATGGTAATTACAAGATTCGCAAAGATTTATTATTTATATACGGTTAGGTTGAAAGGAACATAATATGTAATTACATAAAAATCCGGTCCCTAGTTGTAAGTAGACAGGCCCCAGTCGGAGAGATACAGGTTAACTGATAGCAGAATATTGGGCGGAGGTGGGGAAACAGGCTACAGGCTCATTTCTACATCACCCAGTAATACAATAAAAAACGGTGGTTTCAATTCATTATGCAAAATTGCAAAAAAATTATCAGATGATAAGTGTGATTGTTATAAACTTGATGTAGAAATGAAATTGATGATGTGAAATATTTTACATATCCGCCCTTGGTTTCAGCCGATGTTGAAAGCAGTTTTTCCGCATACCAGATTATACTATCCGACACTCGGTGGTCATTTTCATTTGAAATATTCATAATGAATATTGTTGTTTGTTGCAGCAGGAACCGAAACCAGGCGAAAAACATGCAAGAAAAGTAAAGTACGGAATAGATGTGATAAATGAATTAATGTAACAGTTAAATATAGGGAAATCAAAATTGTACGCCACATACGTTTTCCGCATTCTAAAACTGTAATGCAAAACTCTAAATATATATAAAAAAACATCTCTTCAGATTTATGTTTTACCAAATTTGTGACAATTTAAGTATGATTTCCAACAATTATTCTCAACCTCACCAGCATTTTAGACCTTTCCGATATTAACCCTTACATACAATAATTCTATTGTCTTGATTTTATAACAAGGAATAATCGTACACAAAACACGGAACGTGCTTGCTTAGGCGTGTGTCAAATTCGCTTCCGCTGCCTGTACTTGAAACACCGACTACAATCTGACCGGCGTCTTATGTTCACCTCATACTAATACAAATACACCGATGTCACGGCCCTAATAATGACATTATTTTGAAGTACCGCTATATTAAAAAATTGTAACGTATAAATCCAAATTAGAAATAGGAGATATTTAGAATACGTCATTTAAATTAGCATTAATAGATTATTTTTAACTTAGGCATACTGTATATTTTAAATAAGTATCTTGTGAAATTGTGATACTGGTACTTCATTTTAATTCATTTGTTTGTCAGCTTACACTATTTTGGTATCAAGTTATCTTACAAACTTTCTTTCTGACTTCTTACTAATAGGCCTACCAAATTTTTACTAAATACAGTAGGGTAAACATAGGTAAATTCGTGATAATTTTATGAAAATTAATTTAAAATGCAAATGTGTAAATATTTTCTTATTCCGACTTTTCCATCTAAGAGACGATAATGTGCTGTACAAATCTGGACACATAAAAGATTGGATACGTTTTTGAACAATTGCCAAAAACCACTTTTATAACTTAAGCTAGTTGGTTGGTTATTTCGTGATAACCTTGGTTATTTCGTGATATTACATTGATAATTTCGTGAAAGATAGAATAATTGTGGAAAAATTAATTAAAGTCAAATGAAATTATCATTTATTATTACAAGACTTCAAACATAGTAATTCCGGCTAATATTCTTAGCAAGAAAACATAGAAATACATATCAGCATATAATATTAATGAAATCAAAATAAAAATTGAAATTGAAGACCGATCTTCTTTGCTCTGAAAGGCTGAACAATTTTATTACGGACTTTACTATATATTACGAGGGACACTACAAAAGTAATGCACAACATTTATTAAAAAATTACATTATTATACTAAACTGAGATTTGCTATTTTCACAGAATGTAGATACATCCTTTAGGAACAAAATGTCACTTTTCCACATAATCCCCGTCCCTTTCAACTGCCTTACGCCATCTAGGTACGAGAGCCTGTAGACCAGCACGGTAGAAGTATGGATCAACACGTCTGAGCCACTCTTTAGTAGCGTGTACGAGGGAGTCATCTTCTAATCTCGTTCCTCGAAGGGATCCTTCAGTTTACCAAAGAAATGGTAATCGCATGGTACCAGATCAGGACTATAAGGCGGTTGTTTCAGTGTTGTCTCTCTGAATTTTCTGATCTGGTCTGTGGTCTTGTGACTGACATGTGACCGTGCGTTGTCGTGCAATAGCAGAACATCTGCTTCTCCCGATGTGGTCGAACACGACTCATTTGAGCTTGAAGTTTCTAGAGAGTTGCCACATACGCGCCATAATTAATGGTGGTTCCGTGTGGTATGATGTTCACAAGCAAGAATCCTTCTGAATCGAAAAATACAGTAGCCATATCTTTTCCTGCCGAAGGCACAGTTTTGAATTTCTATTTCTTTGGTGAATTTACATGATGTCATTCCATTGTCTGCCTCTTTGTCTCCGATTCAAAATGGTGGAGGAATGTTTCCTCTCCTGGCACAATTCTTGCAAGTACGTCATCTCCACCATTCGCATACTGGTCCAAAAGTTCACTGCGCACTGTTTCTCGAGTTTCTTTGTGGATTTTGTCAACATCCTCGGAACCCATCTGGCACAAAGCTTTCTTAACCGTAATGCTCAACAAAATGTCACCTCAAACAGCTAAGATTTCTATCGACTACAGCTGTATCTAAAATTCCAAAAATCTTTTCTAAAATCACGAAATAACCACTGCCACGAAATTACAAATGTTTCCCTTACTTGAGTTATTTTCATTTTAAGTATAATATTATCTTCGTTCCTTCGTACTCTACGCCCAGTTGTCTCCCCGAACACGAGTTTTACTCATAAGGGAGTTATATTTACATATTATTTTCTAAATGTTTTATCTGAATGTTGTTTCTTTTATAGTAATCTTATTATTTTCAGACAAGTACATTCCTGTGCCCTATATTTTATAATTACTGTAATTATGTCGCTTCGTTTCCTTATACCGTAATTTATGTGCAATTACAAATTGTGTGTTTTTATATTCTAATAATAAAGTACGGTACCTAGTCCTACTACTACTACTACTACTACTACTACTACTACTACTACTACTACTATTATTATTATTATTATTATTATTATTATTATTATTATTATTATTATTATTATAAAATTGTTGGAAAGTACCTTTGTAAATAGTATTGCCCTGTGTAACTGTCACTGACCTAAGAAAAATATTACTTTTCTACACCCGAGAGACAATAATATAATACACAGTATTCGACCAACATAATATTTAAGTTCTTTCTTCAGACGAACGTTCAATTAATAGGCTATATCGATACCAAATGTGATCGTTAAGCTTTAATTTGACCAACGTAGGGATTTTTTGCTGATTGTGGGGATTTTTCAAACATCTGTAAAGATTTCCGTCTGAAATAACCTGACAAAACTGCATGTCAGTGCAGTGATGACATGACAATGTCAAAAGTAGCGAGTTCCGAAGTAAGCCGTAAAAGCACAGATACAGTCACGAAGGTCAATACGTAGGGAATATGCATCCATAGATAGTTGCTAACCACTAGGATCGCTACTATCGCCTCATCACAGACAATGCGAAATAGTACCGGCACAGTCTGTTGTTCCTAGTACCCTCAACAACTCATGCTTCGTGACTCTATATACTAGACTGTGGTATAAGGCAATGGTTTTTAAGAATTTCCTAGAGTCCCTCGATAATAATTTCCTAACTTTTCGACAGATGGAAAAATTATATTCTGCCAACTATGTAACAACGAGGTTAGTTGTTATGTTTTATTTTTTACTAGTCGTGCCTGTGCGCTCCGCTGCACCTGTTAGAAATAAATATAAAGTAATTACATAATTAAAATAGGACGTTTGATCCAGGGAACATTCGTGTTTGTTAGAAGGATAAATCGTTTAATATGTCACTTAATTGAAATTGTATTTAAATAATTAAAATGCGATCATTTTAGTCCAGAACGCACTCATTTGGTGCAATGACAATTCATTTAACATGTTTCTTATTTGTTATTACATGCAACCATAGTTTAATGAAGATTGACATATCATTTAGTTTTAATGTGTAAACTTTATATTACTTGCTAAATGTTTCCATTGAATTATGGTAATAACTTAAATTTAACCATTGTTTTCTACGTCTTCAGTAAATGGCGCTTGGCCGACTATGGTTCTGAACCCTTGAAATAACTTAAATAGTGATGCAGCATAAACAGTGATATGTAATAAATTATATTTCTTTCTTTCGAAAATGTAAGAATTCACGATCTCCTATGTACTATTGCCATGGATGAATAAATGGATTTTTTCTTCCTACTCAAAAATTTTATATTTTGCACATAGGAATTACTGCAGGAACAACAACGCTACAATCTGAGGCGGCGGTGAAAATGTATTGTATTGTTA
The DNA here is from genome assembly GCF_040183065.1 of Periplaneta americana. NCBI lineage: Eukaryota > Metazoa > Arthropoda > Insecta > Blattodea > Blattidae > Periplaneta > Periplaneta americana. The sequence continues at coordinate 91,732,545 of NC_091123.1, forward strand.
TTTTAAAAGTCTTGTATATCCTTAAATATCAATCCTATCAAAATTTTGCATAGTATAAAACTTATCGGAAATCATTTTTAAAGAAACTTTTGTTATGTAACATTTTTCACAAAAAAGCAATAATAAGCGAGATATTTCGATTTATTTAATTCAGGCCCCGTTAAATGAAGTATCTCGAATGCCATATAGCCTAAAATCTAAATTACAACGAACTTAATTTATGTTTCAATTTTCATCGAAATCCGTTCAACCCTTATCGCGTGAAAAGGTAACAAACATCCAGACAGACAGACATGCAAACAAAAATTTAAAAAAAAAAAAAAGATTTTCGGTCTCAGGCTGAATAATTCTACATGTTAACACCAATTATTTTTAGAAAAGCGAAAATTACCAGAAAAATTTCGGTTACATATTTATTATTAGTATATATTATATTATGTTATATTATATTATATTATATTATATTATATTATATTATATTATATTATATTATATTATATTATATTATATTATATTATATTATATTATATTATATTACATTATATTATATTATATTATATTATATTATATTATATTATATTATATTATATTATATTATATTATATTATATTATATTATATTATATTACATTATATAAAAATTGCGTTGATAACGGATGTACTCCGATAAGTAAGTTTTTAATTTGTTGTGGGGGCTCTTGAATCTCAGAAAGAACAACTTTTACAACACCGCAACATAATCTGCTTGACTCATTACCCAATTTTTTTTTGCATTGCATTTATTGCATATATAGCCTATTTTATGTATTTTAACACGATTCAATTGAGCATAGTCAAAATCTGAATTATAAAATAATGGATTGCTAAGCTAACGTACTATTACTGCATACTAAAGCAATACACTCTCGTTCGTTAATTCTCTGAGATTAAAATGAGTGTGTACATAAATATTATTTTAAGAAATACAGAAAACGAATGTACAAAATAGTCTACAAAATTTTCTGTGCATAAGAAGCTATTTTAATCTTACCTGTTCTCGATTTACTCAGAAGTTACTGTAATAACATTATAGCATTATGTCCATCTAGAGAAACCACACTTTCCAATGGTGAAATAATAATTAATTATACAAATCGGTTAATTCAGCTTCCGATATTACTTCATACAAACACAGAAACATTCTCTGTAGGCTATGTTTAATAGCTTTCGATTGTTGTCGTCCAAGGCCCCTTTTTCGATTGTTGTTGTCCAAGGTCCCTTATAGACGAAGTCATTTGTTGTTATTTCATTGCACCGTCTTAGATGGCGTTATTTTAATTTTAAAACTCATTTATATCATTAAATATCAGTCCTATCAAAATTTTGTAAAGAATAATACTTATCGGAAACCATTTTTAAAGAAACTTTTGTTATGTAACATTTTTTACAAAAATCAATAAAAAGCGATATATATATATATATATATATATATATATATATATATATATATATATATATATATATTTAAATTCAGGCCCCCTTATAACCCCCCTTTTAAATAAAGTATTTTGAATGCCATATAGCCTAAAATCTAAGTTACAACGAACTTAATTTATATTCCAATTTTCATATAAATCGGTTCAGCCATTATCGCGTGAAAAGGTAACAAACATCCAGACAGACATACAAACAAAAATTTCAAAAAAGCGATTTTCGGTTTCAGGGTAGTTAATTATATATGTTAGGAACAATTATTTTTGGAAAATCGAAAATTACCAGAAAAATTTCGGCTACAGATTTATTATTAGTATAGATTAGTTATTTCTTGACTTTATTTCAGAGTTACGATTTTCTTTTCGTGACATTATTAGATCAATTCGTTACGTCTAATATTAAAGTAAGCAGATATCAAGCAAATTTAATTAATTTAAAATTATCTGAATTAATTATCAATATTATTTTGCTATCTGCACCCTATATAGGATTCTCTTTTTTTTAAGGTTTCGAGTGATAAAAAGTACCACTTAATTCAGCATACACAAGGGGCGTTGCATAAGACAAATGCCGAACACAATTAATATAAACTTAAGCAAACTCTTTTGACATAATCATCTGAATAATCCAGCAAAAATAATAAGTTTTACAGTGACTTATGTCACGCCGTTGTGGCAGCTAGCATTCCATTCCGAAAACTAGAAAATCCAACATTCCAGCGTTTCTTGAAAAATACTGCCACCAATTAGTCCCTTCTGAGTCAACAGTGCGCAAAAATTACTTGGATTCAACCTACAATGACGCAATGAACAGAATCCGACAAGATATTGGAGACTCAGATATCTGGATATCAGTTGACGAAACGACTGACGATCTTTCGATACAATGCGAATTTAGTTGTCGGGAAATTCAATCCAGATGCGCCATCCCGAGCTTACCTGATATGTACAAAGCAACTTCCATAGGCAAACCAGGAAACAATCGCACAATTTGTCAACAATGGACTGAAAGTACTATATCCAAATAATGTTGACGAAAACAAAGTGCTGCTCGCCTACACAGATGATGCGGCATTCATGGTTGCTGCAATGGCGTTGCTTACGGTGTTCTATCATTTTGTGTTACACGTCACTTGTTTTGCCCACGTATGAACCGAGTAGCAGAACAAGTAAAGGTATAATTTCCTTACTTACTTACTTATACCTGCCTGCCAGTCTCTCCGTCTGTCTGTCCGTCTCTCCATCCATCCATCGATCCATTATTTCTTTCCATTCTATTAGTCTACCTATTATAGGCCTATGTGGTTTTCATGCCGTAAGTTCTTACCTCTCACGTCGTAACAGTTCACTTAACGCAATACGTTTGACTTCATTGCGTTGTAATCACTGCCTGCTGGATCGCATCTTATGGCTGCTTACACTTCCTGCGAGTAATGAAAAAAGTTATTTTGCCACTAGGTGGCAGGTAGTGCCCACCGCTATTAACATTATCAGTATATGCAAAGTATCCTAAATAACTATTGTTACGACGTCCTTGAGCACCAGAAGAGAAAAGGACTTAGGGAAACGATGACCCAGAGTATTCGGATCCTTCCGCAGTGCTTAATATTAATAATATTTATACTGAACTTAAAACTTAATTTTTTCTAAGCTGTTAAATGTTATGTTTTATTTAACGAAGCTCGCAACTGCAGAGGTTATATCAGCGTCGCCGGATGTGCCGGAATTTTGTCCCGCAGGAGTTCTTTTACATGCCAGTAAATCTACTGACATGAGCCTGTCGCATTTAAGCACACTTAAATGCCATCGACCTGGCCCGGGATCGAACCCGCAACCTTGGGAATTTTTTCTAAGCAATGCTACATCCAAACACAAGTTCGAATTAACGGATTTGTATCATATAAATACAATTATACATGTAGGCCTTTGCTTGCTTTAGGAGTTTACTAAAATTATTATTAAAATCAATTAACGTAATAAAAATAATGTATGAAACTGGTATAAAATATCTCAACAAGTTTAAACATATTTACGAAGCTGTAGCCGAGCTAAGAGATTATTGGAAATCAATTGTTTGTATGCATCTGAAGTCTGATTAGTTTAACATGTAGTTAGTCGGCGAGGGAGGGAAAAAGGAGCCGGCCACCCTACCCCATTATCTCCTGGCCTAGTTGCCTCATAAGTGGTGCCTTCTTGATATCACTTGTGAGGTTCATACCTGTCTTCGGACAGTTGACTAAACAACAACCTTTGAAATATTAAGTTATAATTCAATGTGTTTTACGAGATAAATGTTCTGATTCTTTCCACTTCATGTTGCTGTAATACCATGGATGACAGATGTTTCACTTAAAATGACAACAAATTAGCTTAATTAAGATTTTAATATTAAAAACTTACATCATTGTAAATATATGCATTATAATTAATAGTGCTATTTTTAGAAAACCAAGTTTTATATCTCCTACAACAAATCTTGTTTAGAAAACAATATTAAATTAAATGTACTTTAACTTGAGTATTTCTTACTTCCAATACATTTCAAGAAAAAAAACCACATAATTAATAAACAATAAGCCTTTCAGAGCAAAAGTGGTGTAAGTCAAAAATGGGTAATGAGGGTTAAAGTAAACATTCTGTAAAATACAGCGCAAAGTAGCAATTAATATTCAATTTATTTTAACATTAGTAATCAGTGGATAGCAAGAAAGACATTAATTGCTAATTTGCACTGTATTTTACATAATTTTTACTTTAAACCTCATTACTCAATTTTGACTTACACCACTTTTGTTCTGAACGGCTCAATTCTTATTTATTACTACAGATTAAAATGTATTTCTCCAAATTTTCCTATGTAAATCCCTCTCGGTTATCAGCAGGTATGTTCTTATGAACAGAAAATGTTCTTTCAACTTCACATGAATTTAGGAGACAATATTTCAAAGCTGCTATTTCTTTAGTTGTGTAATTCTGAACAGTCTGGAACTCGCCTTGTAGAATTCCACTAAACTTCTTCACTGTTTCCAAATCTGGATTTCGTTCCTCACTTTTCCTCATCTTTTCTGTTGAAAGAGGTTGCCATAGTGTTCAACAAATCCAATGCAGTAGTCAGCTGGAGACCACGTTCCTCAAGTTTGGTCATTATTTCAAGAAATGTCTTGAAGTGTGCACCTATGTACGAAAGTTCACTTGAAATCCTACATCATCTGCAGTCAATATTGCTGAATTAATACAGGCCTCACCTTCTGGATTCAGCAAATGAAGCTTATGGACAAAACACATAATTAATTGTAAAGAAAGTAAGGACGATTGTAGGCCTGTATCCAAATCTATTGTTCCATAATATTTAAGAAATTTATTATCATGAGTTTGAATAAAAACAAAATTGCTGTTTATCTAGTTAACAAAAAAATGTAAAGCAAATACAGTGCAGTCCATAAGAACCTTTACTATTTTGTCTATTATATAATGTGTTGCATATTTAAATGATAGAAGTTTATTTGCAGTGGAACTTGGATCTATGCATCAATGAAAAATACAAATATTTAAAGAAATTGTTAGGTACTTAAATTAGGTAACTCAGAATACCAACCTTTTTATTATCTTGAATGTGTGAAAAGTAGTAAAGTGCTGCATTGATTCAGGTTCCCCATCTAATTAATACAGGCTCTGATGGATGGAGAATTTCTGTTAGTTCTTCTTTGAATACTACAATCCTTGCCAGAGCATTAATAAACACCTTTTAACCGAAAAAATCAAATTGTTAGCCTTAGTATGTTGTAATCAAATTGTTAGCCTTAGTATGCTGTGAACGAATCTCTTCAGCAGCACGATGTAGTCCATGAACAATACAAGTAATATGGATCATTTTGGGGTAGAAAACTTGAAGACTCTCCATTGCTTTCAGCATATATTCTGCACTGTCAGTTACGAATGCAAAAAATCTCTCTTCATGTTCTTTGGCTGACCACAGTAAACTTAAAGAAAGAAGAACAATTTACACTCAAGTCATTCTCTAATATCCCAATTTTTTTTCAGTCACTTTGAGAATAATACGCAATGCATCTCTCACTAGAGTGCTGCAGAACAGTCGAAAAATCGAAAAATCGAAGGAGAATTGGGAGGAAAATTTAAAAGGTACGCAAAACGCGTCCTTGCAAGGGGTTGGGGGCTGTACAAAACTAAATATGTGAGCTCCAAGCCTGTTGGCCACTAGTCTCACTCCGGGTTACGCTGCTCCCCTGAAGGAGCTCTAGAAAATTTTGAAGGGGAAGCCGAAATTGGACGTAACCTCTTAGGTACCACATACGCGAGGGGGGTTGAGATTGATGCTGCAGAACAGCTCTTAGAACCGGTTTATATTCGATCGACTGGTCGGAGAACAACCGGCGAGGTTGACTGACTATCCGATTTTCAAGCGGCTGAGCTTATTGTTTTGCAGGGTAGACAGAACACCAGGCGCACTTCACCATACTAGAACTCTGATGACATTTACTGACTACACAAATGGCGTAACATTGAAGGAAATTTACTTTTGCTAATTAAAAAAAAAAGTGTTAGCTTGAAATAGGCCTGTAATTGATTGGACACTTTGGTAGATTTATCTTCATAACTAATATATAAATCAACTAATGGACACCGGTAACAACAAAGGAAATAAGCGTAATATAGATAAAATCTAAGTAAGAGCAAATAAATACACACTTACTATTGTAACGTTCATACTTTAAACTCAAAATGCATACTATAAGAGAGTACAGTAATTGTATTGTTAATATAGCCTATGTCTTTTAATTATTCTAAGTGGATGTATTATTATTTCATTAATAAATCATTTTAAGGAGATAAAAAGTTATTAACAAAAAAATAAAAACACTCTCAAGCTACTGTATAATGATTGTAGTTTCATGATCTGTTGCTTCTGATGATACCTATCTAAAATACCTGAATGAATGAATGAATGAATGAATGAATGAATGAATGAATGAATGAATGAATGAATGAATGAATGAATGGGGAGAGAGGAGGAAATATCAATTGAAAGGTACACGATGAAAATCGCGTCCTTGCAACGATTTCTGATACTCCTGGATGCCTCAATGTCGTCTGTTTTTCATGATCCAGAGCCGTACACCCGAGAAAGACTCGGACATTCGTTAAACCGAATACTGAATCACTCCGCGAGACAGATGAGCTTTGCACACTGTCTATAGTGCTAGGCGTTCTGTAGCAATATATCATTTCTATTTTTCGTAACCGGTTGTGCACGACTCTATCTCTCACTGTCCTTGCAATGATAGTATGATTGATTTTTTCTGAGACAGTGCAAGTAATCAGATGAGGAGATCCAGCATCTATGGAATCTAATTTCTCAACAACTACGTTAGCTGCATACCTCCCACAAGAATCAATAGTTTCATCCACAGAAACCCAAATACGTGAATCTTCTATGTCTACTCTAATTTCTGGAGGGTCTAAAATATAATTCATTTTATTTTTGTACTTATAAAAACAACTATTTTAAAATAAAAATTAATTATAGAAATCGTTAATAATTAAATAACTAAACTAACTTTTTCATACAATTGGCTCAAGTAAATTTTTCTCAATGTGGACTTCCCGGGAATTAGCCTTCAATGAATTTCTTAAAAAATTCGCTAAATAGCGGGTTATCCAGTTCCTCCAAGGTGTATTAGCTACGGAGACAGACATAAACACAAAATATACCTGAAAGTTTCAGTGGGAAGATACAAGTCTATCAATTGGAAGACTATTTTGCAACTCGTTAACATTTGCAATTTAAACACGATTACTTTTACATAAGCTAACATAATTTTACTTCCAGAATATTAACAGCGAAATATAAATTATAAGTTAATAGAATAACAAAAGGAAAGACAATTCCAGCCAGTTACATTTCTAAGTATGTCTACGCAATTACAAAGCTATCGTAGAAATATTATAACATACGTAGAAGTGTGAGAAATATCGAAACAAGATTTAAAAAAAGACACAGAGCAGTGAGATGAATTTTTGGCATTGAAGCTAAGGGCTGACACAATTAGACAGTATTACGATATAAAAGAAGATATAAAAGAAAGAGCCAAAGTAAATATCAATAGGCTATAATTAGACAACATACAGACAAAAAGGCTAAAATAAATTGTATCACCATATGGGGGAATAGGCATACCAGATGAAAGGTGGCCATTGAGGATAAGGAAATGGCAACCAATAAGTACAGAGAAGGAGAAGAGAGAGGCGAAGTTGCAAATTGGAGTGTCGGATACAGAAACCTGCAGGAAAACGATTGCCAAAATAAGATACTTTGGCAGGTTTTTATTTCATTTAGTGTTCTGCCTAAGGGCAGGTATTTCACTGCAAATCCAGTTTTCTCCAATCTTTCCTATTTTCTGCCTTCCTCTTTGTTTCCTCACATGATCCATATATCGTAATGTCGTCTATCATCTGATATCTTCTTCTACCTCGAACTCTTCTTCCGTTCATCATTCCTTCCAGTGCATCCTTCAGTTTGCAGTTTCTTCTCAGCCAGTGACCCAACCAATTTCTTTTCCTCTTCCTGATCAGTTTCAGCCTCATTCTTTCTTCACCGATTCTATCCAACACACCTTCATTTCTTATTCTGTCTGCCCACTTCACACGTTCCATTCTTCTCCATATCCACATTTCAAATGCTTCTATTCGTTTCTCTTCACTTCGTCGTAATGTCCATGTTTCTGCCCCATACAATGCCACACTCCATACAAAGCACTTCACTAGTCTCTTCCTCAATTCTTTTACCAGAGTTCTGCAGAAAATGCTCCTTTTTCTATTAAAAGCTTCCTTTATCATTGCTATCCTCCTTTTGACTTCCTGGCAGCAGCTCATGTTACTGTTTATAGTACACCCCAAGTATCTGAAGCTGTCCACTTGCTCTACTGCCTCATTTAGAATTCGCAAGTTTATCTTCTGTATTTTTCTCTCTATGACCATGTTCTTCGTCTTAGTTGCATTTATCTTCATCCCATACTGCTTACAGCTGTCATTTAGTTCCAGTAGCATATCCTTTATTAAAAAGCGAAAAAAAACACCTAATATATAATCATACTCGCGTAGGCCGATACACACTGTGTCCCATAACCTTTGAGACAATCCTATAACAGAATAAATATTTAAATTATCTCATTATTATTATTATTACTATTATTATTATTATTATTATTATTATTATTATTATTATTATTACAGACAAAGTATATGATTATGTCTCGTGTCATGACGAGAATATTGTACGAAATGAAAAATATAAAAATTGGAAATTTGTCCTTTGAGGAGGTGGAAAAGTTCAAATACCTGGAAGCAACAGTAACAAATATAAATGATACTCGGGAGGAAATTAAACACAAATAAATATGGAAAATGCGTGTTATTATTCGGTTGAGAAGCTTTTATCATCCAGTCTGCTGTCAAAAAATCTGAAAGTTAGAATTTATAAAACAGTTATATTACCGGTTGTTCTTTATGGTTGTGAAACTTGGACTCTCACTTTGAGAGAGGAACATAGGTTAAGGGTGTTTGAGAATAAGGTTCTTAGGAAAATATTTGGGGCTAAGAGGGATGAAGTTACAGGAGAATGGAGAAAGTTACACAACACAGAACTGCACGCATTCTATTCTTCACCTGACATAATTAGGAACATTAAATCCAGACGTTTGAGACGGGCATGGCATGTAGCACGTATGGGTGAATCCAGAAATGCATATAGAGTGTTAGTCGGGAGGCCAGAGGGAAAAAGACCTTTGGGGAGGCCGAGACGTAGATGGGAAGATAATATTGAAATGGATTTGAGGGAGGTGGGATATGATGATAGAGACTGGATTAATCTTGCTCAGGATAGGGACCAATGGCGGGCTTATGTGAGGGCGGCAATGAACCCCCGGGTTCCTTAAAAGCCAGTCAGTAAGTATTATTATTATTATTATTATTGTTATTATTATTATTATTATTCTTATTATCATCATCATCATCACTATTTCTTACTAATGTTTATTATTGTCCACTAACATTACTTATCCAACTTTCATTATTTACTTTCATGTTGTTTTATGGTCTAGATATTAATGTAATAACTATGTAACCAATTGAAGGGTACACGGGAAAAGATCAAGGTCCATCAAAAATCGAATTTGAGTTTATAATGCTACCTTGTAGTGGAAAAGAAGTAGGCTACTATCATGTGGTCTAGCTAGTAATAAGAAATCATCGTTCTTGACATTCCACTACGTCAATTCCTATTAAATACACACATAACAAAGTATGAAGTGCTTAAACTTTAAAATTCGTTTTTCTCGAAACTTTCTAAAATGGACCTTGATCGTTATTCCCGTGTACCCTTCAATTGCATTCAATTAGAATTAGAGTCTGGCTGGGTGGAAGAGAAGGCCTACTGGCCTTAGCTCTGTCAGATTAAATAAATAAATTATTATTATTAAATTATTATTATAACAAGCGTATTTTGTGTACTTAAAAGTAGTCGTGTTTTTAACTTAAAGAGTTGAACAAAGTCTACCTTTAAAGTAGTTGGCAATATTATGCCCATGCAGAGTGTTACAGAAATTTGTAGTAACATTTCTTTTGAGTGGAACATCTGTATTTCACGCTATAAATTGTTGCACTCTTCGTTATGGTTAAAATGATGTCAACTCGAAGTAGCATAGATTTTTATTCAAGACATTAACAAAATAAATACGTTTTCAATTAGGCCTACTATTTCATGGAAAAATAGTATCTTTGAAAAGGTAAATTCCAATATAAATATTAGGTACATCATGATGTTTCTATGACAAAAAACAATTGTTTTCATAACATATGACTGTTACTAAAAGACGCTGAAGCATGTTTTAAATAGATGGTTGTTGATATGATTCTTATTTATGAATAGTCCCGGAAAAATTCACGAGATAGTTGCAGACTATCTTGAACGTTATCCATAAAGAAGACAGACTTCTAAAAATAATTTCGTCACACTTGAACAAATACTTAGTCGTGATAAAGAATTCATCAGTAACTGGATCTCTGATTTTATGCTAAATGCCTATTTTTTCTATAAGAATTAACTAAAACTAGTTAAATATCTTCACGTTTTATATAAAATATGAACGTTTGGAAGGAATTTTATGGTGCCTAAAATGCCTATTTTGCCCAACGTGACCCATTTCAAGGTTTTACAGCTTAAAAATGCCTATCTATGTATTTTAATGTGTTTTTAATTTTTCCGTGTGAAAGAGAAAGTTTTGAATATCATAGGGTGGGTTTGGTTCTTCTTCTTCTTATTTGGTATTACAGCCCAGGTGGGCCTTAACCTCCTCTATGGCTCTCTTCCATCCTTCTCTATCCATCGCCAACTCCCTCCAATTCCTTATTCCTAATCTATTCACATCCACTCGTACACAGTTCCACCATCTTGTTCTCGGTCTTCCTCTTAATCTGGTTCCATCTGGGTTGTTATTGAAGACAATCTTCACTTTACTTGTTGTTTCCATCCTTGTGACGTGTCCCAACCATCTCAGTCTTTGACATCTTATGTGCACCTCCAAATCCGATTCCTTGTACAGTTCGTATATCTCATTATTATATCTGGCTCTCCATCTATCCACTGTTTCAATTGCTCCGAATATCCTTCTTAAGATTTTCCTCTCAAATACTGCTAGTTGTTTGCATATATTTTTATTCAGAACCCATGTTTCTGTACCATATGTTATAATGGGTCTTATTAGGGTTTTGTAAATCTTGATTTTGATTTCTCTAGATATTATTTTATTTTTAACAATTGGTAAAAGTGAATAATATGCCCTGTTAGCCAGATTTATTCTTCTTTGTACCTCATTCCTTAGGTCATTATTTGCTGTCAATATTGATCCGAGATATGTAAATTCTTTTACTTTTTCAAACTTGTATGTTCCCATTTTAACTTCCTTCACTTGATCATTTTGTTTTTTGGTGACTGACATAAATTTAGATTTCTTTGTATTTATTTTAAATCCCAGCTTCTGAGTTTCCTTATCCAATGCTATCAAGGCTTCTTCAACGTCTTGTATCCTTCTTCCGGTGATGATGACATCATCCGCATAGCCTAAAATCTGTTGTGTCTTATTAAAAATAGTTCCATTAATTTGGACTTCTGATTTTATTATTGCAATGTGTAGGGCTATATTAAACAAGAGAGGTGCCAGCCCATCTCCTTGCCTGGTTCCTTTCTCCAATTTAAAATTTTCAGTTGTGATCTTTCCTAATTTCACTGTTGCCTTTGGTTCAGATGACACAATTCTGCATACATTTATCAGTTTCCTTGGAAAACCGAGTTGATGCATGTGTCCCCATATTGTCCTAAGTATTAGATTATCATATGCAGATTCAAAATCTAAAAAGAGGCAGTGTAAATCGATGTTCTGTTCCCAGCATTTTTCTGTCTCTTGTCTCATTATGAATAGCTGGTCCACCGTCGATCTTCCCGGTCTGAATCCGCACTGATAGTCCCCTACTATTCCTTCCATATATGGTAACATTTTTTTATATAGGATGTTAGTCAAAATTTTATAAACTGTACACAGTAAAGTTATTGCCCTATAGTTCTCACATATCATATTATCACCCTTTTTATGTATTGGAACTATCATCCCTGTTCTCCACTCCTCAGGAATAGTCTCGGTTACCCATATCCTTTGTATCAAATATAATATTGTCTTTTTAAGTTCTTTACCACCCTTTTTAATCATTTCTGTTGTTATGTGGTCACACCCAGGAGCCTTGTTATTCTTCAACGTATCTATTGCCATTTTCACGTCGATCATCTCAGGTGGTTCTACTAAAGGTTCAGCTGTATATACTTCTTGTTCCATTTGCTCACTTTCTCTTTCATTTCTTAGTTTAAAGTGGTCTTCATAATATTCTTTCCATCTTTCCAAAGCTTGCGCTTCATTACTAATAATTTCTCCTTTACTGTTTTTAATCAGTTTAGTTTGAGGTTTAAATCCTTTCTTGAAGTAATTGGGTTTGGTTCAGTGTCCTTGTAATAGTTTGCTTGCAGGAATGAATAAATTGCTGGAAAGTGACTGAATTTGTTGAACATTTGAACAGGCAATAGGAATGCGATGAATGGGGAGGATGTAGGTCTAAAGAAATCAGCATAGCAAGTGTTGCTAGGTTTAAATATGCACCCATTACTTCGATATTCTTGGAAATAACTTTTTCAGCTTATAAAATGGCTGTCTAAGAAAAGACATAGTTTCTCAACAGAAACCTGAGAGAAAAGGTGTGTTATGTGTTACAATGGCAATAAATTATGAATGTGTTAATTGTAAATTCATTAGTAAATTAATTACCGTAATTAATTTAATTGTAATATTAACACTTACGTATCAACAACCATAGAAGTGAGGCTTATGAATTCATTTTAATTAATTATTCATTATTTAAAACAAAAATTAAGTTTCTAACCACAACAATTTTTTACAATTTTTGTCACTGTGGGTTATATCGTAATTTTTAATACTTACTCTCTGATTAAATTATATTTTTTGGCTTACAGTTATTTTAGTTTGAGTCGATAGAAACACATTCTAGTGTATAAAATTGCAGTTTTTGCTGACAGAAATTGTATTTCAGATGCCTAAAACCCCTATATGTATTGCCTTTTTAATCATTCTAGAGCTTATTTTAGGCGATTAAAAGTTAACATTTAGGGCCTAACATTCCGAAGTCTACCATAAGAACTTGTGATGATAATTCTCTAGCAGTGCTGGCGTACTCGTATGTTGATCAAAACCCACAGCTATCCGTTAGGATACTGCAAAAGAATAATTATGGTAATTAATGCATTCATTCATTCATACACTTATTTATGTTATTAAAATATCATTTTCACCTTTAAATGATAATTATATCCCAAATAATTCATTCACTCTTTCCAGAATTTATTGTCTAGACAAATTTTGCTTCGGATGTTCTTTACCGAAAAATATCATGATATTTGTCTTTTTTTTTAGATGAAATTTCCATATTATATTATCTAATAATTTTATGAATATGATAAACTGAGCGTTGTAGGTCATCGTCTGAAGGTGCCAATAGTGGTAGATCATCCGCAAAAATTAAAACATCGATTGTGATATGTCTATTCATTCATATATTGCCGTGAGATGTTTGTTTCCATTTCTTGATCAGCACTTTTGAATTTTGCTTTTGAAATAATGGTTAAAATAGATGATGATCCCAGTTTACTATCTAAATTTTTATTGCTACAGAAAACTTCCCATTTTATATGATAAAATTAACCAATTACCAACAAGTGTGGGGTACTAATATACGATGTGGGATTTTAGATGGGTACTTGTTAGGTCAATACTTTTATCAAGGAACTTCAGCGGCTGCCATATATCTACAGTTTCTTCAGAATTTTATGGTTGACTTTTTGTCAGAACTACCTCTTCAAGACAGGCTTCAAATGTTCTTTCAGCAGAATGGGGCAGTTATATGCGGATTTTGTTGTTGTTTAGTCAACTGTCCGAAGACAGGTTTGAACATAAGTGATATCAATAGGCATCACTCATGAGGCAACTAATCCAGAAGAAAATGAGGTAGGTTTGACAGATCCTTTCCCCCCTCCATTTGCATACATCGCTTTCTAGCTACATATTACACTAATCAGAATTCAGATGTAGGCCTATACAAACAATTGTCCTTCATCTGACACATATCGTCAAGTGAGATGTCTTGCCTAATAATAGATTTATTTATTTATTTATTTATTTATTTATTTATTTATTTATTTATTTATTTATTTATTTATTTATTTATTTATTTATTTATTTATTTATTTATTTATTTATTTATTTATTTATTTATTTATTCTGGTGTAGTTAAGGCCATCAGGCCTTCTCTTCCACACCACCAGAAATACAAATGCAATAATAGAAATAAAAAGGAAAAAAATACACTATAAACAAAGTAAAGCCACACAAAAAATATAAACAGATTGCAGTTACACAAACTTTAAATGAGTGATTAAGTATCATAATTAATTGTATCCTAACTAATTAACTAACATAAACAAGAAACTTGCAATACATATCAGCCAGAAACTCAATCGGAGATAATATGCTGATATCTGTACAAGGAATTCCCACAAAGTTGGATTGGAACCAACGGACCAATGAGATGGCCAGTCGATCTCCAAATATGATACCATTAGATTTCTGTTTATGGAGACACAAATTCAGAGGTCTACGATACACAACCAGAAAATTTAAAATTTAGTGTACTGTACAGAATCTGCAAAACAGGGTTTTGGAGGGATGCAGACGTATTCCTTCGCATGTAGTTCATAATTCAAAAGAGTGCACACAAGAAAAACCTTTGAAAGGTGTTTTGCAGAAGAGGGGAAGCAATTTGAGCATTTGTATTGAAATTTACTTTTTCGAAATTTTATTTTCATGAAACAGCTAAAAAGTTACAGACCCAGAAACAAAATCTGAACCACCTGAATTTTCCCATTTCCAGTTATAATATATTGCTCATGTTCAGTTGGAACTTGGAAAATTCTGTAACTGGAACTTGGAAAATTCAGGGGGCCAAATTTTGTTTATAGGTCTGTACATGACTATTAAATTGTTTTTTTTTTGTTTTGTTTTGTTTTGTTAATGATCTGAATACAAAGCTATGGTACTTCACGCTTATATATTTAAATCAGAATGAAAAGTACAATAAATTTATGGAATGAAATGTAAGGTTTCCCATTAAGAAAAACAACTTTGTGTTACTATGAATTTCTGTAACATTCTGTAAAATTGCCAACTACTCCAAAAGGTAGGCTTTGGTCAACCATATATCGTAAATATGAAACTATTTTCAGATACACTAAAATACTCTAGGTATGGGAGAGTCCCAAAGGTTATGGAACAATCTGTTTTCCCTTCCTGTTCAGATTCAGCACTTATTCCTTCTTCATCCACTCTTTCTAGCACAGCTTCGTTTCTTATTCTATCTGTCCATTTTACAAGCTCCATTTTTCTAAATATTTTTAATCGTTTCTCTTCCTTTCGTCGTAATGTCGATGTTTCTGCCCCATAAAACATTTTGGAAGCTAAAATTATAGATTCTCATTTAACATTCTGACTATAAAGATACCTCTCATTGAGGTTCTGGCTGATATAGCAAAAGTATATTCCATTTTTCTAAATGTTTTTAATCGTTTCTCTTCCTTTCGTCGTAATGTCGATGTTTCTGCCCCATAAAACATTTTGGAAGTTAAAACTATAGATTTCATTTAACATTCTTACTATAAAGATACCTCTGCAAGACGACAGATGCTACAGTGGCTCTATTGAGATGGACAAAAGGAAGAAACTCTAGAATTTCCCAGTTTCATTTAAAGTAAATTAATCATTTGAACAGCCACGTGACAACAAACACCATCGTGAATCAAAATGGTAGGGATATTAGAGAAATTTCGGCAATTCCGGCGCATTCCTAGTCGTAAATGGTGTTCCAAAAAGTGACTAGTACGCACCATCAATACGCATACAATTGGAACAGAATGAATGATTAATACACCTTAAAATCAGAATAATACTTTATTGTAAGGAAAAGCTTCAAATAACAACAAAATAATATTGTCTTAGAAACGGTTACTTAGCAACCATGCATTATGTTACGTCATATCCAGTAATATCTCTACTACGTCATAACATTACATTTTGTAAATTTATAATACTGTAGTTCTTTCCATAACACAGAACTGCACGCATTGTATTCTTTACCTGCCATAATTAGGAACATTAAATCCAGGTACAGGGCATGTAGCACGTATGGGCGAATCCAGAAATGCATATAGACTGTTAGTTGGGAGGCCGGAGGGAAAAAGACCTTTGGGGAGGCCGAGACGTAGATGTGAAGATAATATTAAAATGGATTTGAGAGAGGTGGGATATGATGATAGAGACAGGATTAATCTTGCTCAGGTAAGGACCATTGGCGGGCTTATGTGAGGGCGGCAATGAACTTGCGGGTTCCTTAAAAGCCAGTAGGTAAGTAAGTACAGTTTCCCTGGAAAAGAATGAGATGATTGAATATTCCTAAGTCTCAGATGTAAAACACTGCGCATGATCAGAGACCAGAGCACTGATACACAAGATAACGAATATTGAGTTACTTAGATTCTGGCTATTTGGCTTGTTATTAGCATCGTTCCGAAATTCACTTCAAAAACTGGAAAAAATATGATAATATTACGTAAATAAAAGATAAATATATACATAAATCGTGTAGTTAAATCTACAATGGACCTTCATGACTAGGTCGACACTCCGCACAGAAAGAAAAGCTTTCGTGTCGTTGCAATAGCTCAGACGCTAAGTCTTCTGCGTGTTGTGTAGAAGAGAGCGAGTTCGATTCTTAGTCTACATCAACGATTTTTTTGTCTAAATAACGTTGAAATAGCTAAGTAACGTTGAAATAGAGTTTTGCAACGTCCTGAGGCTAAGTGTTAATGATCACAGACAATACAAAATTACAAGTTATAATATTATAAACGTTAATCTAATGAATGCATATATATATATATATATATATATATATATATATATATATATATATATATATATATACACTGCAAATGCATATATATTAAAAACTAACAATTAAAATGAAATTAAAAAATATTCCTAAGCCACACAGACAAACTTTTACAAAGGTTTAGAGTCCTTAGGCTATGTCATGTGTTGAGTAATTATTACAAAATTTTATTAGTAGCTTTACCATATGTGCAATAAATGCACTCGCACAAAACCATTTTTGTTAAAAGTGTGGCTTTTCTCATCCCTTCAGTTGATTTTAACTATTTTATCTACGTGTTTGCAATAGTGTTTAATTTAATGTGCATTCAATTTCATTCATGTTATGATTGAATGAAAAAGCACTGTTGCAGTTATTGACTAATTACATCTAATTACATATATTAATACTAATTGTTAACTGTATCTGTTAAGTAACTAATTGCAGTATCTTTTGCAAAATCTTGAATATTTAAGTTGTCAATAATATTTCTGTACTATATACTATAAGACGTTAAAAGAATTTGCAAATAGATTTAGGATCCTCTACTTTATAATCACTGGTTTTAATGAAAAAATATTTCCTTTCTTAGGATATCTACAACTTTAACTTTAATAATATTCCGAATAGCTTTAATTGCATTATCTGAATTTTGTACTTTTCCATTCAAATGTGTTCTATTTCCCTCTTTCATAATTTTTGATAAATTACACTGTATTTCTTTTAGTATTTAAGAACATGACGATCATTATATTGCAACTCATTACATATAGATTATTCTTTTTAATACATGAGATTTTTAAGTCCTTGGGTTATCTACATGTTTTTACTTTTGAATTTTTTCACAACATTGAGTGGAGAACATCCATTGAAGTGATTCTGAAATTAAGTGAAAAATACAATACATTAAATCTTAATATCAGTAGTACCAGTAACATATACAGGGTTGGACAGATAAAACCGGCCCCATCTCATGTCATATGATTTGGAAAATAAATTATGTAGGGTATTGATTTCTTCTCTTTCTTTTTTCTTGAAAATGTAATTATGTTGGCTATACTGTATCTTCCGCGTGTTTTGTGTCATTGTTGTTGCGCTATTGTTGCTTATAACCTCTTCTGGTTGCTGTTTAAAAGTCAGACGTTCTAAACACATGTAAAGAGTTGTTCTTTAAATAAGCATGACTTATTCAATATCAGAGCGAATATTCATTGTGGAGGCGTACGTACAGACCAGCTCTATTAAGGAAACACAACAATTATTCGGAGACAAATATCCGCTTCGCTAAGTACCAGCGAAAAGCAGCATTCAGGAATTGCATCCGCAGTATCACCCATGAGGAATTGACACGTGTTTTCATGAACCTGTTAAAACGT